>NC_134831.1:41078034-42278034 GCF_004210375.1 Tachypleus tridentatus | reverse complement strand
GACATTTTCCTAAAAATTTTTAGAGGATAAGTCTCTCTTTCTCTCCATTAACCCTATATTGTATAAAATAAATAATGATTTCATATAAGTATATCCATGCAAAAGTTTCTTCACTATTAGCTGGTAACTTTCTATAGCATTAGTGTTTCTCTACACAACACAACTACATTTTTAAATCCTAAAACTTTCATTTCTACCATCAATATGTCTCAGACGTAAGTATACGTTTGTGCCCAGACCCTGCATGGACTCAATTGTTAAGGAACCTCCTAAGTATTCAGCATAGGCTCTGGACGTTGGAAGGCCAAACCCAAACCTGTAAAAGAACAAAGAAGCTATAGACATGGAGAATCATCATATCACTATCAGCTTAACATAATGTGTTGGAACTTGCTAAGATAAATGTATTTTCATTGCCAACCAGTCCATTTTAAACCATTATCTTCAAAGCATAAAAATGCATTCTGGACTGACCCAAACTAAAAACAACCAAAATTATTTTGTAGACAAGATCAGTAATTATTCAAACACATGGTACTCCTGTAAGGATACTAAAAACATTTTTCATAAAGCATATGAAACCAAATCTTTATCTAAACCATTACCTGACAAAAGTCTTTGCAGGTGTTAACTTACAAATGGCTAACCACTGGACCAATTTATTTACCTCCTTTTAACCTGAACAGACACTGCAAGCATCCAGTAAAAAATCCTAATTTACTCATCAAATGGCGAGACCAAATTTTCAACAGGCTAATTACTAAACAATGCTTCATGCAGGTACCCATTGATGTTGAAGAGAAAAACAAATTAAGATGATTGAAATGTTTTTAAGGTATGGTGATAATTAAAATACTTCTAGCAGAACATAGAAAAAGTATGGGTTTAAAGAATTTCATGTGGAGTGACACAGGGAAGTTAGCCCATGGGGCCTCCAGGATTTTTTGGTGCAATGAATGAGTTCATGCCTGAATATTTCACCCAGCTTTGAACTTGGGTGAAAAACAAAGAAAGTGAAACTTAAATGTCACTCAACACAATGTGGATCCAAGGCTGAAATTAGCCATATACTATGTTCATATGTGGATATTGTTTTTATTGTAATAAGTACTTACTTTATACATTTCTAGATGAAATTAAGATATCAACAGTGAAATAAAACATGGATTTTTCAATGTAATATTATATAACACTTTCATCTTACTCCAAGAAACTGTTCAATATACAAGATATTCCATTTCTTTAAGGCTTTTTTAAGTTTTAAAACTCAGACAAAGCTGGATACGAACAAAATAAAATTTTATGTCACATTTTTTATATGATAAACAAGTACATAATGTGATTAGTTATGCTGTGGAAATATTGATAATGTTAGTTACCCTACTAACAGAAGCAAGTCAATCCAAACCTACCCATGCATGGGTCCTGAAGGTAGTCTGTTTGATTCTTCTAACAAAGTTGTAAATACATCAGAATCATTTTCCTCCTGAATATTTCCAACAGTGGTGAAATGATATTGTGTCACTCGGCTAACTAACTGGTGGGGAATACCTCCTCCACGATCTGAAATCCTATAAAAACAACATCATAAGATCAGCTTAAAGTAAACAGAATTCCAACATACATTTTACTACAACTATATTCTCCACAGTAACAACACTTCCTTTTTTCATGTACAACACATAAATGCTGAATTCATATCAGATTTCTATGATTTAGTTTCAAAGATCATGTAGAAAATTTTAAACATTATAACTAACTTGGGGTATAAAATGCTCACTTTCACCAGTTAACCTAAATTTGATGGATGGTTTCTGTTTTCTTTCATGCTATACCAGATTTATCGAACCATTTTTCCTTGTACTTTTTTTTTTTCTCTTTTTTTCAGAGAAGTGAAAATAAATGGCAAATGATTAGCTCATCTCATAAGTTTATATCTTCAGTACATAACAGTCAATATTTCAGTGAATAACAAACTCCAGTTCCTTTTAGGAAGGTCTCTTACATGTATAACTTCATGTAATAATATTAATAAGTGTCATTAAGCTCTGGTTCCATCTCTAACAAAAGTACAGAAGCCTATGTAACTTTAAAATAAAAGGTCCTTTTCCTTCCATGTGTACACATTTCACTTGGTCATTAATCCCCTAAGTGCACATCACAATTTAATTCATTTCATTATTAACATACATTAATAAACCTGGCATCAAAATGAAGCTTACAATCTAAATTATTATAAATTTTAACTTCTTAACTTCAAAAGGAAATAGTTATTCTTAACATTCACTTCTCTGTAAAATGCAACACTTCTTCACTTCAAACTGCCATTTTAAGATATTTTTTCTGCCACTGTCATTTTTCTCACTTACAGTAGAGGAATTTCTAAGCCATAATGTGAACTTCTAATGTCAAATTTGCTCAGTTTACTGAGATATATGTAAGAAAGCCAAATTCAAATTCCATGCCTTCCCATCTCATCTGTCTTGTATTTCAAAATATACAAATAATTATCTCTGGCATTTACTACTGCATTATTTATAACCACTAAAAGGAATACATTAATTTACTGATTTCTTTAGTCTAGATTGTTCTGATGACAGATATTGAATTATTCAGCTTCATTTGTTCATTAGACCTTATTGTGTTTATACTAACTAGCTAACAGAATTTATTTTAAACCAACTTATATGTTAGTCAGAAAGCCAGTTAAATTATAATAGTTTCAAATTATATTTTCTGTACATATCAAAATCTTGTACTCTTAATTGCATGTCTGAAATAAATAAAAACTAATTTTATGTACCATTTTTATCATTATAAAAAAGTAGTTTTAAGTTCCATGAGTGATCTGAAAAAAAACAACAATTCTTCTGTAATGAAAATATATTTCCAATAGGTTTGCTTGTTTTTTTTTTAATTTTGCATAAAGCTACATAAGGGCTATCTGCGCTAGCTATCCCTAATTTAACAATGTAAGACTAGAGAGAAGGCAGCTAGTCATCACCACCCACTGCCAACTCTTGGGCTATCTTTTATCAATGAATAGTGGAATTGACCATAATATTTTAACAACCACACAGCTGAAAGAGCGAGCATGTTTGGTGTGACAGCGATTCGAACCTGCGACCCTCAGATTACGAGTCAAGTGCCTCAACCCACCTTACCATGCTGGGACAACTTTCCAACAGGTACTTACCTCCTCTCACATAAATAGCTATTCTTGTTCAGTTACAAGAAAATTTTTTCACATGCCAAATCCCTTGAAGCTCGCACACATCTTACAATAAACTGATTCAAAAGTGTCTTGCATGTAAATCATCATGAAACAACCTTCCACCAGTAAGTGTGTGACACACTCTCCTAAAATGTGACTCTCTCTATTCGATTCTACCAAACTACCACTTCAAGTTTCAGCAGAAAAAATAAGAACCAGTTTTCAAAAGGTGAAAAGAGGTAAGTACATATTAAGAATATATTTTCAATATATAAGGGTAATAACTTCCAAAACAGTGCAGTACCTCCTCTCACATAAATACCTAGAATCCTACACTGAATAGGTGAATGGATCAATGAAAAGAACAGAAAGAAGTATCCTTCAAAAGAATTCAAAGGGCACACAATTAAGAGTAGATCCTTGCAATAGAGGATTCTTTGTAGGAGACTGCACCACTTTTGTATCAGGTATACTTTTCACCAACTGTGGAAAGAAGTGTTGCAAACATGGACAGAAATTGGGATGAGTACATCCAAAAAGGAGATAATTATTGTTAGATAGGGAAAACCAAACCACACAATATATGAATTTCAGTCCTATGGTACATCAATGTGGGTGAGAGTAAATGCATTTGCATCCAGGTGTAGAGTGGTTAGGGTGTGGCATACCATACATAAGCAAAACCTAGGCCACCAGGAATCAACATCCATGTAGGATTAGAAAGGAGAATCATACTGGAAAGCAAGTAAACTACAAACTAAAACCCAGGCCATCTGGTGGGAGTAGGAAAAAGGATCATATTATCTTCACCTCAAGTTCATCAGACCAGAGGGAATTTCGTTCCCCTAAATCTATAAATGGGGCACATGATAGTAATGTGGGAGATTGACTGCACTGGAAGCATGACATCTAGTATCATAAAGATGTTTTTGTAGTGTAAACCACCTCACTCAAAACCAAAATTACGAGAACTGCCACTAGCACGATAAAATCCTTAAGAAATAGTATAAGAGGAAGAACTGTATTAATTACTTCCCACAAGGAAAAGACATCCATGTGGGAGTAGGATAAGGGATCCCAATTAATGGGGTGAACTGCAATTTTGATGGCTCACTACAATGACACATAGTGGAAGACATTTCAATCAACACCACCATCCTACTCTCAAATAAATTGTTTTATCATTATATGTATATAATTTTTGTTCATTATCACATTCACATGGATACCTCCATGGCCCACCAACCCAGTAGCATAGAACTAGAAAGCAGAAAGGACTCCCAATAATGCACTGGAATAAAAGGGAGGAGAAAATACGGTGGAAAGTCCAGATAAATGGCAACTGCTGACCACAAAAACCCTATTTTAAAAAGCAGACCACCCATGATTTATACAATATAAAGCATACCTGGGATGAGCAGCCATCCCTTTCTGCTTTACACACAAAGTCCATGGATGAGTACAGTCTAGGACAGGCATATTAGGGAAACAATTACAGGTATACCACTGGTTCCAGAGCCTTGCCAGATTATCTGTTTTGCCAGACCAGAGATCATATAATAAAATTCAACAATACACGTCTGACCCACCACCCCCTCACATGTCTATAAAGCACCAAGGACTATCTAGAAACTTAAATAAAACAAATTTTTCAAACAGCAAATGCAGAGTCATTAGCTCTTGTTCCATCATGAAGGTACATTGTTCTATCCCACTGATTAATTCATCTGTCAACTCACTTAACTTGTCCATAAGTCTTTCAGCTACATCTGTTTTACCTTCATCACTGTTGTCTTCATTGTTTTTATTACAATTGACAACACGCTTGCTATACACTTAGCAGCAGGTCCCATAAAAAATTTTGCATAATAAAGCAACTCATGAACAACTTCTCCTTTGATACATTAAATGCTGTAATGTTAGAAAGTGGCCCATCCCAAAACAGCACACACCATATGCAATGCCATCTGTAGCTGCCCAGTAAACTATTCTGGCAGTCACAGGAATTTCAAGTGTGCTCTCATAATTTTGTCTGGATTAAAGGAAGTACTGGACTATCAGTTGCTAGAATATTGGTGGTGTACCTGTAGATCATAAAGACAAACCTACAAGCAACCTTGTGGAACACTCCATCTCAGGAGCATTTGTTTAGTGGCCATGAAAAGTATAATTGTTAAGTAATCACTACCTTACAGTTCAGCTCTGACCAGTGTAAGTACACCTAAATAGGTACCACTCACTACAGAATGTGATCCATAGAGAAAGAAAATGGTATGCACCTGGAAAATAAGAGGTGTGTGTACTTTACCCAGTCAGTCTCTCCAAAGTGTAAAACAGGAAGAAACAGCTATCCAAAGCAGAGAATGAAAAATAAACATATGAGGTGTAGTCATAGTACTCAATAGACAAAGTAGCTTAAACAGATGAGAGGATTAATATGTAGGGAAAAGGGAAGGTGCATAATAGGAATGAAAATAGGAAGGAGACAATGAATAAAGGTCAGTTAAATCAGAATCCAAACCCAACAGGTTAGGAAAAAAAAAAAAATCACAGACAAAAATGTGGCATAATGAAAGAAAAATATGAGGATTCAATGGAAAAATTCCATGAAAGCAATGAGGCAATCCACAGCAGGCACTGGACAGAGAAGGTCAAGGTCATCTGGATTCAATTTAGAATGAAGGTGGAAGATGGCTAGAAACAAAAAAGTGATAAAAAATACACTACATGAGCCAAAAAGTAGGTTTACAAAATTGATCCAGAACAAAAAGAAACAAAATTTTGAAACAGACACAAATACCAGGTCTGTGCTGGCCAGGAAGGATCAGTCAGAAAGATCTGAACAAGAGTGACATGAATGAGCAAACATTTGAGGAAGAAGAGTGATGGAATATGAAAAAACACTGAGGTTATAAACAGAATGTAAACCTGTCTGAACATACTGACATTATCTCTGGCATTATCACTGCTGTGCCTGTTCCGTACACAGACTACGGTGATGTATTCAAAGCTCGGCTCCATGGCAGTTGGTAGTCGAATTGGGAGAGAGCAACATGAAAACAAGTATTTCCACATAAAACCCTCTATTGGACTTTGGTCATCTTGTTTCCGTAAGGATTGGGGCCTGGCATGGCCAGGTGGTTAAGGCACTGGACTTGTAATCTGAAGATTATGGGTTTTAATCCCATTCACACCAAACATGCTTGCCATTTCAGCTGTGAGAGCATTATAATGTGATGGTCAATCCCACTATTCATTGGAAAAAGAGTAGCCCAAGAGTTAGAGATAGGTGGTGATGACTAGCTGCCTTCCCTCTAGTCTTACAGTACTAAATTAGGGACGGCTAGCGCAGATAGCCCTCGAGTAGCTTTGGGCGAAATTCAAAAACAAACAAACAAACAAACATTTTTACACAAGCCATTTCTACATTTTCATTCAACTATCACATACCTCAAGTACCTCAAAAATGAAATGAACATTTATGAGGAAGACTCGAGAAGTGATTGAGGTAGGACTGATTTCATTCAGAACTCCAATCATCACTGAGTGTACACGATAAAAGAAGAAAACCCAGAGGTAGGACAGGTAAAATACAAGAATGTGCCAGAGATGTTAAATGAATAAAGATAACAATGTATCAGAATGAAAAAAAAGAGCAGCATATAAAAAACATTTTACAGCATCACAGGTACACCATGTGATTCTAAATTTACCAGAGTAACCCCAAAAGCAAACTAGTATAGAAAAAAGAGCTGACCATAAACACCCAGTAGCAGTTAATGGTAAACAAACAGTAGTGTCTCACTCTATAAAATCCCAAAAGTAAAAAAAGCCATATGTGAATGGATAGAAGCGAAAATGACAAAAGGCCAACATGGAGGGAAAGGCAAGGATATATCCCACAAAAATCACTAAACATACATGGAACACTTAAAATTGAAGTTAAGGTAAACATTACCTGTAGCAGAATCCACAGGGTAATACAAAGCTGAAAAACTAGATAGGTAATAAAATGGATAGGATTAAGTACCTAATCTCAAAAGAGAAACAAAAAAGATCATAATGAAAATATGTCAGGATGAGAAGGGGGGCTATACAGCAAAATGTGTCTAAAAAAACCTGAAATAGACCTACTGGATTCTGCAGTAGAAGCTTGGATGCAATCCATGATAAGGTGGAGGAAAGCTGACAAAATGTAATCATCTGAAATAGTTTGAACCACTGTAGGAGTAAAGTGAGCAATATTAGGAGCAGGTAGGTCAAAATTAATCATAAGAAATATAAATTATAAAAAATTACAAAAACAAAATAGTTGATACATTGTAAATATTAAGTAACAGTGTAGTCAAAGAAACATATGAAGTATATGTTATGTGTTGAAAAACACAAAATATCTAACCTAATTATTCATTAACCTGCAAATTAAACTTCAAGAAAACCAAAAATCACTTGTTTAGCCTAAATGAACAGTACAGGACAAAGGATATCGCTTGTATTGTAATACAATTTCAAAAAGGCCTGGAACCAAGTTAAATGCCAATTTAAATTAATGTTGATATGTATCTAATTTTCAATACTTCCCAGTAAGAATGATATATACCAACAATACAAGTTGCAATAATGGTTATTACAAATAATGATTTACATACAAAAGTATTATTATCTTACAAACAATACTGAGTTTCCTATCTGATCTAGAACTTCTTTGGTATCTTATAGAGGGTTCATGAGGAGTGAATTAATTTTGAGATGATATAGATACAATTCACTTAATAGGGAAGCTAGATAACTCTGAATTCTTTTTTCAGTGGTCACATGTTGAGTTTCCCACCAATGAAGTTATGTAATGTTTTCTTAAACATACTAATGTCCCATGTGAACCTGATGAAGTTAAACAATTTGTAATGTTCGAAATACATAAACATTCCTGGTCAAATATCTGAAGTTCTTGATTGATAAGTGTTAATCACAGTTATAACTTTTTAGGTTTATAGTATACCAACTATAGCAAACCAATATTATACACTGTCTCTTGGCACATCATGTTGGTTCCAGCTATAGGCTTGAGAACAGTTTCTAGAAATTTCAGCCTGCCTAACAATATTGACAATACACTAGTGTTTAGGTACACATATAATGTTGATTGTTACACTCATTAATCTTTAAGAACTTTAATACAAAGCAGAATTTTGCAAAATAGATTTATCAGTACAAGTTATGTACATTTTTAAATATAAGTTTAACTTAAACAATCAATATTAAGATATAAATATAACAGTAAATCTGTTACACATTAAGCTCTAATATAAAAACCTTAACCTAATAATAGGTATGTAAAATATTGATAGAAGTTTTTGCAAACCCCACAGCTCATGGATTCCACACAAACCAAATTAATATGAAGAAGTCAAGAAGATAAATAATAACATTTTGTAAAATAAGGGAAGTGTGTATTAGCAAGAACATACATATATGAGATGTGATGTACAGAAGAAAAAACACTATACTTAAACTTATGATTGATGTAACAATGAGATAAATTACAGGTAATCCTAAAATAACAAAAGTCCCATGGTTAGCCTAAGTGAATAATTTCGGGCAAAGAATACAAGTAAGCCTAATTCTAAACCTGAACATTAATATCAATCAATCAAACAAAACCTACATTAAAGAATTCAAATAACTACAGATAATAATATCAACAACAATAAAATTATTCAAAATTCATATCAATATAATGTCTTATCTTTCCAAAGTTAATTACCTATGTTTTGAAATACATGGGTCCCAAACCTGAGACAAAGCCCAAGGAAGGTCAACTCATAGTATGATCAACCTCCCAACAAAGTAAAGCCAAGTACCATCACATGAAGCCCATGTAAATGTGCTGATAGAACTTATAACCTTCAAAGTGGTAACTTGTAATTCAGAATTCAAAATGAATAACCAAATACAACTGTGCTGACAGAAAGAAATAAGTTTTTGTAAAGTAATAAGTTTTGTAACCAGATAGAAATATAAATTCATTCCACTTTGGAATAACTCAACAAGTTGAAAAAAATCATTATTGTATTATAAAGAGTAAACAAGTTGTGAGAAATTGGTTCAAAAAAAAACTTGAATGCACAAATTCAACATTATAACACAGCATATAAAGTCTAAGTTCAAGACATACCACACCTATTATGTATTAAGTATTTTCCCCCAGTGGCACAGAAGTATGTCTGCAGATTTATACACAAGTGCTGCCAAACTCAAAGTAATAGTTTGGTAGAATCAAATAGAGGGAGTCACATGCATCAGGAGTATGTGTTGCACTCCTATTGATGGAAGGTTGTAGGATGATGATTTGTATGAGATGCATTTGAATCAGTCAGTGGTAATGTACATGGGAGCTTCAAAGCTCATGGCATGTGCAAAATTTGTTTTAATCTAGAGAGTAGCAATGAAGAAAAATAGCTATTTACGTGAATGAAAGTAACATACCATATCAGAATTTAAAAAACAAGAAACTTATTAAGCTATGAAAAAACTTAAACAGAAATTGTTAAAGTTTTCATGATAGAGCTTAGATATCAAAATTTGATGAGCATGCTGGTAACTTGTTTGTTTACATAAGGAAGTCCTGCTACAATACTTTCACCATGCTCTGAGAAGGTCTAAAGTACAGGTTTAAAGCACTGAAACTAATTATCAGTAGTTTTGAAAAGATTTACTCTGACTATAAAAATACTGTTACAATGTGCAGGTACTCTAAAAAGAAAAATGGGTAAATTAGATTTGTTTTGTATTTTTTCAACTTCTCATTTCCCTCTTGAATGGTGGTTTCATTTCAGTTAAGTGTTAGGGTAAAGAAAATAACAAATAAATATAAAGTTTGATTTAGAAGGTTCCAGAGGTTAGGCAAACAAAAACTTGAAAACGGTAAAATGAAAAAGATATTACTCTTAACATGAAAGCCACCTTGCATTCAGAATAACTTTATAAAGGCTTCATACATTCATACACAAATAAATCTATAGTCAAAATTATTAAATACAAAACCTGATTCTCTAATGCCTCATCATCTAATCAGCAAATGATTTACTTCCAATTGTCCCCATCTACTACTTAGTAAAATCATGGTCTTTTAATGTTTCCTTAATTTTGTGAAGAAACAGTTACTACATTAAGTTACAGTATATATAGTTTAGTGCTTGAAAGGTTGGTCAAAATGTCTGAGCCATTATACAGAGAGTTAAGTATAAAATTCAATAAAACCAGTAGTGATAATAGAAAATGCCCATTAATATACAATGAATAATTCTATTCAATTAGGATTAGTTATAAAATGAGCTTTGGAGTACAAGTTTTAAACTTATCTAAAGGCTACTTACCATTCTAAAAATTATACTAAAATATTAAAAGACAAAATAAGTCAAAACCCTTCTATCTGCATCCTGTTTTTATAAAAATTGTTCAACATCATAAAATGCCAAGATTTACCATAAGTTATTAGAACAGTTTGTCATCATAGGTGCCAGCCTTGGCTCTATGGAATGCACATTTATCAGCCAGATATTTGATTAAAAGAAAATTACCAACCTTTCAATAATATGATGCTAATGCAGATTGACTAAGGTCAGGAGAAATTATTAAATGTTGTGAAGACAAAAGAAACCAACAAAAAAAAACTTGAACCCTATCTAGAGCAACAGCATCATCCACAAAAGTCAAAGCTTTGATCATAAAAAAAATAAGAACCTTCTACTCACTAAAAAAAAAAAAGGTAAGGTGCAGTAAGATGAATATATTTTGGTACTACTGACAAGTGTTAAGGAAAAAAATAGACTTTGGTCCTCTGTTTGATCGATCTCTTAGTTGCATTGAAATTGTAACTTTTGTTGTATCTATAGACACACTGAATACAAGTCAAAAACGATTATAAAGCTATTTTATAGACCAGAGGTGACCAACTCACAACAGGAAGGGAGACAGAATTTTGCAACCCACATTATCAGAGAGTCTAAAATCTCTTACCACAGAAATATACAACTAACTCTGACAAGGTAGGAGAGAAAACTGAGGCTCCCAATAGCACCACTTTGATGGCTCTGGACAGTACAAATGCTTTTGTCTTATAAACTAATACACACATTGTTGCTTTTACCAAAATGCTCTTTTATATATAATGAAACATCAAATAAACTTTTTAACTACATATTTTCATACACTTTCTTGTACTCCTTAAGCCAAAACCTTTTATTTTAAATTACAAGCATATGAAATATGCTTTTTTAACCCTATCCACTTAGGTTGTTTTTACTGCATATGACAGAAAGTCTTAGTGTATTACATTCAAAATTTTGTTAAATTACTTTCTGTTAATGTTATACTAATTAGAATGGAATAAAATAGCATACAAGTTTTAAGTTATTAATTGTACAAGGCAATATCTAAAAAAATCCTGAATTTCCCCCAATGTGACACATGATACATTTTCTATTACGTCATCATCTATTTTATCAACCACCCCTATTTTACTGATGAAAAAAAACGTCTGAAATGTATTCGAAAGTTCCTAGGAACTATACAAAGGAAGTCTGAAATTTTTCAGATAAGGAAAATTATTTTTAATTTTAAACATGAAAATTACTTTGCATACAGACTATTCAAAACAAATACTCAATATATTCATGGAGAAATCTTTATTTTATTAGAAATACTCCAATAAAAAATATGATTGTTTTGTATGTTAGCTCTTAAACAGCAGGAATGTTGTAAGCTCACCACGGACGTAAAAAATTGGGGAAAAATTTCTTAAACATAACCTTTAGCATTTTTATTATGAATTTTGAATAAAATATGAAAGAAAATGAAAAAAAGCATAATAAAGACTTATTTATTACAAGTTCAAATGTTTTTAGGGTATAAAAATCATGACAACATAGAGTTGCACAGTGCTACTCTACATTCTTTATACCAGGTAGTCACCATCATTCACTTCTTTTTGTTTCTTGTTGAATGCATACAGATGACATTGTCTTTGTCAACTTTTTCTAACACTTGAGGATGGAATGCTTTCTAACAAGTATCAAGAAAATGCTTCTTTTCCAGTAAGTTCAGTAGGAACAGTAAGACTATGTCTCCCTTGAAAATATCTTGTCACCCTCTCATACCTTTCAAATAATTGGTAAATTACCTTCAAACTAAACTATCTCAATGACGGCTTCTTGCCAGTTTTTTACTACATACACATTATAAGAATTCAAAATTAAGATATCAATTTAGTAAAAAAACACTTCTTGTACCACTTCACACATTTATGAAGGCAATCAATCTGTCCAATCTGCATGTCACTTTTGTCAACTAGCTTCATGCAAACAGTATAATCTAAAACCATATCAGGTTTGGTTATTGGTTGTTTAATTTTGTAATAATCATCTACACTGTATTTCATTTCACCTTTATGTTCTGAACTAATCAACTTAACAGGATGTTTGTTTTTCCACTAAAGTGCTAAAATATTCCTTTGATCTCAACATCTTCAGAGGTGAAAATTTAGGCATGTTATTCTGATTACTTCTAACTGTTCCACAAAAACTAGTCTCCAGTCTTATTTTCAAAGAGAAAGTTGCATAATTCCAGATCTGTATAATAATGATCAACATATAATATATGACCTGTTCCAATGTAGTCTTCCATCAATTGCTTGATGACTGATCCTGAAAATCCTAATTGAGGATCATTGGAAACACCTACATCACTTGCAAAATAGATAACCATATCTATTACAATTCCTGTCTCACAATCACATAATACAAAGAACTTTATTCCAAATCTATGGTGTTTGCTTGGAATGTATTGCTTGAAAACAAAGTGACCCTTGAAAAGAATCAAAGATTCATTAATAACTACTTTTTGAAATGGAAAAAAAAGATTTCTTAGCTTTATTCTTCACCATTGTAAACACTTCTCGAACTTTCCACAATTGATTGTTTGCATTCTGTTCATTATTTGTAAAGTGCAAATATCTAAAATCTCTCCTGTGTCAATATTGACTAATGTATTTTGGAAAAATTGGAGCTCCTATAAAAGGGATCATTCTTCCAATAATCAGCCAACACGTTTTTTTTTTTTTTTTACACGTGGCATAAGCATCACCAGAGCAAAAAAAGTGTACCTTTCCTCAACAGTTGTATCTTCCTATTTCTTACTTCATGAAGTAGAGAGAGGATTACCTTCACTTTCTTCAGAATTCAAGGATTTACAAAACTCATATCTGTTAGTTTCTTGCACAATATGACTCATTAAACTTTGAACAAATATAGCAGTAAAAAATTCATATTCTTAGGATTCAACCATGAGCCTAAATTCATTTCAGAGTCCAGCATCTCTACTATCAAAAGAATGAATAAATGAATCAAAATTGTGACAATTTACTAACTGAGAAGCAATGGATTCTGTTTCACTATCTAAATCACATTCCAAGCTTGAAACAATTGAATTTGATGATGAAAAATCTGAAAAGTTTTCATTGAATTAATTATCATGTGCTAATACTTCATTTCCCTTACCTGAAGCACCCTTCCTTTCTGCTCCATGACTCAGGTGCAATGCTTTAAGTGAGTATCGTCACTACTGTGTGAGGGGGTTGCCAACTGTTTTTAGCCAGTATCATCAAATGATGATAGCTGAACTATCAAAATATTTTGATAATGGCTGCCTTTTTCTGTGAAAACAACAATTGATGATAGCCACCGTTTATGGGTTAAAGACTTATAATGTTAAGTGAAATGCTGTCAACTTTTGTAATGATATATACACACTATAATGAAAGATAAAAGAATTAAATCTAAATGAACTTTAAATGAGTACAAAGAGGTTACTTGGTCTGTCATATAGATCAACCCCATGTTAAAAGAGTAAAGCTTTTCAAAAGCTGCATGCAACTCTCGAGCCATGGGTTGGCAGCCTCTACTATAGAAAAAAAAGATTCAGATATAAGCTACTAGGATGATACCTAGAATAGAAAGGTTATCACACAAAAACAGTTTAAGCCTGCAAAACTCATTTCTCTTGAAAAAAGAAGAATCAGTAAGGATCTGACTGAAGAGTGTAAGAAGAATCAGTAAGGATCTGACTGAAGAGTGTAAGAAGAATCAGTAAGGATCTGACTGAAGAGTGTAAGATTATTAAGGAAACTGACAGTGTTGATGCTTATTTTTCTGTACTTAATGGTTAAAATGTGATGACTAGAAGACAAAAATATAAATTTTTACAGAGTACAACTTATATTCAGCTTAGATAGCTTTATTTTTCTAATGGTGTTTGGCCTTTGAATATGGTAAATGCAGTTCATTTAAGGGAATGGTAAAGGCTGGCTTTGAGTGTTTTATTTTTAAAGTTTAGTTTATTAAATGGGATGGCCAAGAAGGAGTTTCAGGTTTCTTGTATATGCTTGTATGATAAGCAATAATTTGACAAAGATTCTCAAGCTTCCAGTCACATTTTGAAATAGACATCCACTTTCGTGAGAAAAATGGTAAAAGAAGCCGGAATGATGAGTAATCCTACTGGACTACATCACTATGGTCTTCCAATACAGTTCCAGTGAGTATTTATGGCACTAGCTTGCTTAAACATGGATTTAGAAGCTGTCATCCATAAACAGTGAAAGCCTTAAGGTTCTGATGATAGTTTGAAGTGATGTGCAGTTCCAAATTGGTTATACCACCCTGTTCAGCAGCTTGTTAGAAAAGAAATTTGGTGGTTTCAGGCAACTTTTAACATAGTCATCAAATTGACCACAATCAGTGATGGAAAAAATAGTTCCAAAGAAACACAGGACTTTTAACATAACTCTCATATCATTCAATTAACTCTCAGTATAAATTTCAAAGGTTTTAACTAAGGCAAAATTGTTTATAGCTTACCTTATAATGAAGTCAATTTCATTATTTGCTATGGTAACTCTAACAGGTGGTAAACTGGCCTCAGAACTATCATAGTGACTTTCAACAGTAGCTCTAGAATAGATAAAAATAGAACGAACTTAGTATAAAGTTTATTCAACATCCTTACAGGTAGTAAAAACAACTACCAAAGCTATGAAAACATAGCTGTGATTCAGAAGGTTAACTGTGCTGCTTAAGGGCAATGCTACCCAATCAGTTGTCAACCATACACAACACAGTAAAACAGCCTATATTTGGAAAAAGGATTTTAACAGTACTTTCTACTTACTTTTATGTTTGTATCTCTATATTTGCTATCTTTATGTTAAAAAAAATACATATTTAACTAAATCAGCACACATCTCAGACCTTTAGCTCTTCTACAGTAACAAAAACTTGCTGTAGTTCCTTAGTTTATGTTAAAAACGTATAACTATGTTTATATTATTTTACTATCTGTGAACCTGGTTTTATATATATCAACACAGTGATGTTTTGGTAAGGGCTGCTTAATTTTCCAAACTTGGCTTTCTGTGACAAAAATTCCAATATTTCTCATAATCTAGTACATATATTCAGTGTTACAACTTGGGGGTTAATGGATGAAGTGCTTTTATAGGTAACAGTATAAAATTATTTACTATGACACAAGGGGATGTCACTTGTGGTGAATGGCAAAACAAATTGGTAAACTGAGAGTTAAGTAAATTTTTTAATATCAAAAAAAAAATTTAAACCACCTACTGATAATGTTACAATGTAGGAGAAAGTTAAAAACTCCTGCAAATTATTGAATATCAACATAGTTCTACAGTAAATTAAAAACCTTTAAACCACAGTATTTAAACATATTTGATGATAAAATGAAAGTTGTATACCTTACTGCATTTTTCAAAAGTTCTGGAATTATATAATCCAAAGGAATCTGAATGTATGGAAAGCTAGCATTTACATGTCCATCACACTTGATGACTGGAGCTTTTCCATACTTTTCTTCCGATGTTTGTCTAGAAAAAAGATAAAAATGAAATTAAAACAAAAGAACACTTGCACACTTTTTGTAATGAGGTAAGCTAGAAAAAAAAATCAGTAGATAAGAACAACAACGTTTCATAACAATGCGTTCTACAATGGCTTTTATATGTAATATTGCTTAGCTACAAAAGCATAAAATGAAATGTATAAACTACAAAGCTGAAAGAATATTTACTGAGTTCTCACTTTAAAGTCTCTGTTGATTAAAGAGGTTTGTTTCTTATTAAAAGATTGATAAAACAGAACCTTAATTTAGAAAATATTTAAGTTTAAAAACTGAACTGATTTTTACTTTCATTAGAAATTGTATGCACTCAGCTCTAGGCTAGGTTATCTCATACAATGTCTTTAGTTTAGGCTTATTAATTTCTTTAAACCATACCAACATTTACAACAATTACAATGTTTCATGGTAGCTCCTTTAACAGTACCCTAGCACCCCAGTCACTAAAATCATAATGGATAAAGTAATTAAGTATTATATTTGGGTAAGTGAATTTTGGTTTTATGACTCCTCTAGTTTTGAGAAATCAAGTGTTACATGAAGTGACACACTGGTTTTTTAATCTAGAATATATCAACTTAATAAATGAAGCAAAGCTGGATACTTTCCCCATTTTGTTTTAAAGTAACTAAAATGTAAAAAATAGAAACTCATTACAGTAGATAAGAAAACTTGTGTAAAATAAACAGAATACTCTATAGCTCATGCTCAGGATGGTAGCTATAACTATTGTTTACATCTTCCATGTAATGTTATTACATACTCTAGCCACTGGTTACACATTCCATGTAAAATCTAGCTACAGCATACTCCAAGAGAGTCAAAATGCAACCTTGATAATATAAAACTAACCAAAAAGTTTTAGTTTTAGCTGTAAAAATAAGTAGTGCATAATTCTGTTACATGGAGCAGCCATTCTAAAAAGAAAAAATGAAAATTTATTTTATATTGTATTTTTCTGTTAAGTAATGGTCATACAGTCAATCAAATACAGTTAGTATTAGGGTAAAGTAAATAATTAAATTTAAAATAATACCAGTAAAAACTTTTCATATTCACTAAAGACATTCTAGGAGTTATGCAAATAAAAAATGAAAACTATAAGATAGAAAAAAGTATTTTTATTCTTAACACAAAACTTGAGAAGCACTTGAAAATGAACACAGTAAAAGCTTTGTAAATTCACAGACATGTTGTAAGGAGACACTTTTCTGAAAAAAAACAACTTTTTTTTATATACAACAGCCATTCATTGCTTACCAAATCTCATCAAGTATTGTGTAGATATATCTAATATGTTAAAAGCTATAATTTTATGGCAACATGTTTGTTATAATGACAATCTTACATATGGAAAGATAGCACATCTCACTGTTCACTAGATACATAGCTTAACAATAACATTACTTACTGTAATCTTACCTTACAAAATCTGCCCAACTGTCAATAACTTCTTTAAGTTTCAGACCAATGTTGATAATTCCCACAAAATTTGTCTTTTACAAAGAAAAATCAATAAACAGATTTTAACATCAACAGTTAAACATGCCAACGAAAAGTTTCATTTAGTTGTGTCTTTTGCATTTGAAAATTCTTCTACACCAAGTATTATGACCTGAAGATAATGATACTTATGTGGTTGGTCAAAAACCAGATTGAAGTAAGAAACTGTTAAAATACAGTTTTTGTCTTATTTTTATAAAAATGTTAATAAAGTTGTGTTTTGAAGATACAGTAGTTAATATTATTTTAAGATACTGCAAAGAAATATGGGAAGTTCATAAATATACGTTTTACACAAGTTCTTTACTGTCACTTGTTAAAAGAAATTAATCGCATGTGGAATTTTTTGCTAACCATAAATTCGACCAATCAATTACCCATATTTTTATAATGTACATAATGAAGCCACTGTAAGATGTTTTCCATAACTGTTACAAAATATTTCTTTACATAAACTTAAAATAGACATATTACAGCAAAAGAAAATATTGCATAGTGTCTAATATATTAAACAATTCAAGTTTTCCAATTATAAGAGCTAACACTGATATAATGTACAATCTATAAATCTATGGCATTGATATTTATTCGAACATATGTTGTCATCTCTCAAAGAAAGAAATTATGTACTTTTTTTTTTTTATCCAATTAAGTAACTTTTGTAAAAAAACTCCAATGACCACAAATAGTAATGTTCATGATAACTAGATTAATACTTGTTAAACATTTTAAAGAAAAGTAGATAAATAAGAATTAAAGAAAGAAATTAAACCCAAGACCTTCTTAATGTGTGTGTTTTCTTATAGCAAAGCCACATCGGGCTATCTGCTGAGCCCACCAAGGGGAATCAAACCCCTCATTTGAAATTTGTAAATCCAAAGACATACCTCTGTACTAGTGGGGGACACCTTCTCAATTACTGTGGTAAACATTTTAATTAGTTTCAGTTAAATATTCACACAGTTAATATTCTACATGATAATATTTAACAAACTACATGGATACATTTAACACTGTTTTTAGCACTTTTCATCCCTCAACTTAAAATTAAGGATTAAAGACATTACATATGTAGACTAAGTTTATAAACAGCATTAAAAGAAGTCTTACCTTTTCCTCATGTAATGCCAAATGATGCTCTGCAAGTGTTCTAATTCCTAATCGAGAAGTTAATGTTCGGTCTAAAAAATTTCTAACAAGTTCTTCTTGCTAAAAATATGGGTGGAAAAATTTTTTCTTCTAAAACACCATACCACCAGTTGTACACATATCTGGATTCTATACTATGTTGTTGCTAACAATTGTTCACCTAGTTATGTGCATCTACACAAACATACCTTTTCTTGTTACATAAAATAATACTGAAGATTTGTAAAATTGTAACATGCTGTTACAAACAGAATTTGGAGGTTAAAGCTCTTTAATTGTTACAAATACCACAACAGTAAATTTAAATACAAATGAAATCACAAATTCCAGGTAGGTGCAACTGTCCATGTAACTCTACAGTGTTATTGTTACAGAAATGTCAGGTAAATGTACCAGAAGAGATATAAAAAGTGCTTCAAGATTACAAAAAGCTTGAAAACACATTTTTAGTTCTGTTGCATTTCATACTTTTCCTTATTCTGTGAAACAAGAGATAATTAGAATACAATTTAATGCATGGAATCACCTTTACAACCCAAATAACAATAATACTTCCTACATTTAATAAAAATAATAAAATTAATAATCTTAAATAATTAAAATAAAAAAAACAGCTGAACTTCTTATTCATATCTTAATTAGTATATGATACAGAATACATTATGTTCTGTCTTTTATATTTCATTAAATAAATCATTAATGCAATCACACCCTTCCTGGGAGCACACTTACATCACCACATTTACAACTGTGTTGTTTTATGAACAAAAAGGTGTTTTTCTCACTTTAATGTGTTTTCTACATTCTCGGAATCCAGCAGCCAGTTGACTGACTACGTCTTTGTGATAATCTAAGAGTTTCTGTAGCATTTCACTGTAACGCTTCTCTGCTTCAAAATCAGTGATCTGGAAAATAAAAAGCACAAGTTTGATCTAAACATACCAAATCAATAATTGGAAATTAAGTAACCTGCAGTAAAACTCTGAATATACAGTGAACACACTGAATGCACGATTACATTTTAATCATGGTTACATAATTATGGCAGTCTTAGAAATGCCAAGTTACATCTACATACAGTATTTCCTGTTAGAAATAAGTTTTACAGATGGAAGAATGAAGCTACATTCTACTTCTTCAAAAATACTCACCACTGGAAATTCTGAAAGAATGTTGAAAGCTCGAATATACATCTCATGCTAGAAAAAAAAAATACAAAAAAGAAATGACACATACATTAATAGCCTGACAGAAGTTCATAAAACATTATGTTACTACAGTCAGATGTACTGCAAAATACTAAAATTATAACTTTAACAAACCACGCAACACAGTTTTTCACTTATATGAAAATCCCACGTGTATTTAACATTTCTCAAGTGACACATTACATCCATTTAGTTTAGTTCTCTTTGAATAACACCTTTAACCATGCTCAAAAGTTACACACACACACACACACACGTACTAAAGAAAAGCTTTTTACCACTTCAAGGATGGTAGGATTGCATCCAACAATAAAAGGAAGGTTACGAAATCCAGCAATTCGATGGGCAATTCTCACTGGCAGTTCTTTGTGTAAATACTGTGCACTTCGCTGAAAAAAAAAAAAAAGTTAAAAGAATAATGGAGATTTTTAACAAGTACTTATCTAAAAAAAAATTACATGCAAATATTCTTGTAATTAGGTATTCAAGCATTCATGGAATAAGTAAGAAAATTATACTTTCTTAACACATGATATGACTGATGGAATAATCACGCATACAGTGGTAAAGTAAACAATCATATTAGAGTGATATAATACCTAACGGCACAACAACAGTATCTTAGTATTCTTATCAACACCAATTTTTTAATTGGTAGGGTACACAAAAATGGGTGGCTCAGGCATACTTCATTAAGGAGATTGGATTCATTTATCTTCAATTCTGAATTAGAAGTAAAGAGAGAGAGAGCACAAAAAATATAAAACACAAACCACAAACTTTAATCAAACACAAAGTTAAACACAGGCAAATTATTCTATTATACTGTAAAGAAAGGAAGAGATATATTTAGTGAGTTTTCTTAACAAATAAAGTTCAGAGCTCAGTGATTAACTAGAAGTATAAGCTAATGAAAACATAAAAAGCATTACGACAGTGTCTCTTACTGATTTAGAATGAAGCACCAACATACTAAAAATAAAGAACCATATTACTACTCATTAAAACAGAACTTTAAACAGTTCAGGTTTGCAATTAAGCTGCAAATGAAAACTAAATTATAAGTAAAACTAAAAATAAGCTAAATCAAACCAAACATTAAATGTCAGAGTTAATTTTTAAACACTATTGACTAATTTTAATCTACTTGTGATATATCTAAAAACAAACTTAGAAATTGTTATAAACATGTATTCTTTTGAAATAAAAGTTGAAATTATAAATACCTGAAAACATATTTCTAATATATATTCACCTCTCTGCACAAAAAAGGGTTTATTACTTTGCACCACTGTCAAAAAAAATCTTAGCACAAGACTTCAATGAAACTTCTATCCCATACATTAAAGGCTCATTCTTGATAAGATACACATGGAAACAGAGAACAGTGGGAGTTTGTGCAGCGAGTTAAGAGAGATGAAGGAAACCACACAGCATGTCACTCACTAAGGAAGTAAAGGGGAATCATCAAGTGGAAGATCTTTCTCATGCATAGAATGCTTTTCACTGATTAATGTAGTGCAGCAAAAGGTATGTAAAAAGAACCTTCTGCTTGATACTTTGATACTAAAGTATTGTGTAAGTGAGAAGTATGAAAGATTACTCAACCAGCCACAACAGTTGAGATGGTTGGCAGAGCATGGTTGTTTAATGTGACTAGGGCAGTAACTCAGATCATTTTATTTTTTGTTTGTTTTTTAATTTCACTCAAAGCTACTCGAGGGCTATCTGTGCTAGCCATCCCTAATTTAGCAGTGTAAGACTAGAGGGAAGGCAGCTAGTCATCACCACCCACTGCCAACTCTTGAGCTACTCTTTTACCAATGAATAGTGGGATTGACCATCACATTATAACGCCCCCACGGCTGAAAGAGCCATGTTTGGCGTGACGAGGATGCGAACCCGCAACCCTCAGATTACGAGTCGCACGCCTTAACACACTTGGCCATGCCAGGCCAACTCAGATCATAAAGTAGTGAATAATAATAATAACCATAATAATCAGATATAAAGAAGAATAATCCCACACCCATATTCCAAGAAGTAAACAAGGCCCACCTGGCTGAGCTTACTATAAGGAATGATCTGGTTTTCAATGTAAAGGGTGGTCTTATTACACTTCCAAGTAAGCATCCCAGAAATGCATCCATCAGATATCATACCAGCAGGACTACAGTGATTTAAAAGGAACTCTCTCTCTCTCAACCTCCAAAATTATTGGGGACAAGAAAAGCAAGAATTCTCGCTTTATTCTGCTAAAAAGGAAAATGCTGGATATATATGAACCAAGCATGAATTTTCTATCATCTACATACACTCCAATACAATATTGCAGTGGGTCACCACAAATATGGACAGCATGCATTAACCAGTTGAGAGCAAGCCTTCAGCAAGTGATGTATTTTCTTTTTATAGTACAGTTTGAAATTCTATACACACACACTTACAGACTGCTAAAGCCCTATCTCAACAGAAGGTTTAGAGCAGGGGCAGATGGTCTTAACACTTCATTATTTCACACTCAATACAAATTTCAGGAGAGAGAGAAGGATCTCATGCAGTGGGTTCTGTATATCTACATTATGGAGATTATAGAAAGATATAGGCAACAAATTACCTACATACAAATTCTTTGAGGATTTGACAATGGCAACTAGAGGGAGACACAAGCTAATAGCAGATGAAACCACAATGCTGGAGACGGGTTAAGTCACCACCTGCAAAATCTCATTCACAGACATCAATGAGAAAGACATAAAAGGGGTGAAAAAGAGTCAGTCTACAGAAGAATAAACAAGCCAGATGGTGTGTTTCACCAGTCTTCTCAATGAGGAAGGAGATAAGTTACTAGAGGAAGAAAAATCCCACAACAAAAAAAATACCATTGTAAACTGCTATTAAAGGAGGTAATAAAAGTGATATGAGAAACAGACAGTACAACAAAGATGATGAAAAACAGAATAATTTTACAGGAAAAAAAAAAGCAAATGGAATCTAAATGGGTAAAGGTAGGGAATAAAATGAACCTGTCCCTATGGTAAAGGGGTGTGGGAGGAACACAATAAAAAAAAATGTCAAAGTGATGGCTCCCCCAAGTAAAAAGAAGAAAAAAGAATGTCATGCCATAGTACATGGAATATGGCAATCAGTTGAAATGGAAGAAGTGAGAGCATTAAGTTGTGAGAGCACAACTTATAATTAAAAAAAAAAGCTATGAAGAGACCCCTAAGATCCAAAGAAAGAAAGGAAAAATGACCAAGGACGAGAAAGTTCATTAAACAAAAACATACGGGAAACCAGAAAGAAAAAAAATGAGAAGTTGAAGGAAAGAATAGGTAGAGAAAATAATTGAACCAACCCAGACTCAGAGAATCCATGCCAGAGCTGGAGAATCAGGAATAGAGTTGAACAAAGTGGAAAGAAACTAGTTATTGACAGGAGTTTTAAAGGCAGCACTGAAAGGGTTTTCAAAACAGGAACAAATCTAATGAGAAACTAGATGGACAGATAACTCCATAGGAAAAACTAGTCAAAACAAGACAGATGGTTAACATAATAGTTGTGAACCCAAAAGAACTCTAGTTTAAAGAAAACAGATTTCAAAAGTGAGCATCTTTTTAGTTGATGGAAGAAATGGCAAAGATGTTCAAATGGAAAAAATAAGATCAAATAGACAAATCAGTAGACACTGGCAAATTCAGATACTTTGAATCAAAATTCTAATTAAAATTATTAAAAATTTCATTTATTTTTTATAATCAAAAAAATTAACGAAAGAAAAACACCACCATTGATGGTCATGAATATTTAAAATAACAAGTGCAAAATTCCATTAATTCTTACAATTAATTAATTCTCAACAAAGCAATGCTGAATTAAAACCTTTGTTCATGTGCTGGTGCTCATGGAAATGCTGTACATCGAGGATATATTACCTTTCTATTGATGAAAGGCTACAGTTTAATGACTACATCATTCTGTCACAGTACAGGAGTTAGTTTTATTCAAGACTCGTGGCATATAAAATATCTTAACAGTGGTTTGAGGTAACCACAATTGTTCAGAGATTGGTAAACAATTCTAAACATTGTAATAGATACAAACACACTATCCATTGAGATCTTATCTTCTTTTAAGGAAAGACGAGTAAGACGTCATCTTACTGATATTTATAATTATCTAGTGCAAATTGAGGAGATTTAATTGGTTTATCAATATAACTGATTAACTATAAGTAGCAACTATATTAAATTAGTGTTGCATGAACTACTCGATAAATCAAAATTATGATTGATTTGTTGAAATTCCGATTATACCAGTTGTGACAAAAATAACTAACTGAAATAAAGATTTCCAGTTTTTCCAACTATCTAAATAACCAAAATACTGCCATCAAACTCACTTCCCTTTACTTTTTTTCTCTTGTTTATTAATACCAAGGTAATAAACAATCAATGAATGAGACCATAATTAGAGAGTGCCATCTACTACCTAACTCTAATCCAGGAAATCTATAGGATAAAAGCCTCTGATTTCTCTATTACATTCTGAAGATAACAGGAAGAGGTGGTACAAGTTTAATGTATGGAAAAGGTAAGCTAGACTCCAGTTAAGATTGTTTAATTTTTCTAACAGAGTGACTGGTACTGAGGTCTACCCATTGGGAGTAAATCAGTAATTATCAATAAAACCACATTCTTAGCATCATTAATTATGCTTCTGCTATTACCTCTTTATGTTTAGCTTTCAACAGTCAGCAGCAGGACAAGCAGTCAGCAACACTTGGAAAGCAGCTACAGGCATAATACTGTCCTTAGCTTGTTACACAATATCTACCAAGGTGATTCTAAACAGTTCCTGAATACTTTTCAATTTCATCTGATGACCTCCATGATTCTTGTACTTTGCCATTAAGCTCATAATGCACTGATAGACTTCACTTACCTAACAACTTCAAAACACTTTTGCAGCCCCAATACAAAAATAGTTTGATAATACCTTCTTTTTAGCCAATTAGAGATGTCTAGAAAATTTAGTTCAAATTGAGAAAACACCAGATTGGGTAGTTGTTTTTAACAAGTGTCCTCTAATGGCTCATGAAAGGCCTGCTAAAAACTTCTTATAGAACTTAAAATTTTCAATACATAAAAATATTTCTAACAAATTTTGTTACTATCTCTTACCAACAAGTGGCTACCATCAGGACTTTTCCCAGAGTAGAGAATGGCAGTTGGTGTCAAACGAATTGATGGCTATAAAAAACAAATTAAACAAGATGGTGTGTATGAATTATTTTACCTGTAGCTTAAGTTTTGCTGAAACAAAAGGTTTTGATAAGGACCACACAAAATACTAGCTACTAAAATCACAATGGTGATGTTGGTAAAAAAGTTAATTGGATTATAGGATGGATGGATAAGAAAAAGCAAAGTAGGTTATTAACAAAATTCAAACTGGACCTTTGTTATTAATCTAGTACTTCTGGGACTACTGTTTGACCTTTACCCTTCTGTTTTTACATTAACAATACAAATAGAGTGTATAATTAGTAAAGTTTGCTAATGACATTAAAATCTTGGGTATTTCAAACTGTATTGAGAACTTTAGGTATTACAGAATGATTTGAATTAATTGGTAAGCTGGAAAAATTTTGGCAAATGATCTTCAATATATGCAAAGTAATACAGAAGATTATATCATAATTTTATTATACATTTAATACAGTTGGGAAGCAAATGACAGAAAGGAGTTAAGTATATTGGTAAATCAATCACTCAAGTGTTCTGTTGCTAGTAACAAAACTAACAGAAATTTTGAGTATTTATAGATGTGATGATTACAAGTCAAAAATAGTAGTCATCTATTCATTAAACTAAGCCTCACTTCTAATATTGTGCACAGTTATGATTTCCTTACCTAATAAAAGATATTTACTTATAGGGTTCAGAGAAAGGCTACTACAATGATTCCAATCACTGAAAAGTTACCTCACTGAGACTGCCTTTTGTTAAAAGAGGAGTAGGAAGTGATCTTACTGAAGGTTGCCATATTGTAAGATAAGGAGAGAATGAGTCAGGTTTAAAAAAAAAAAATCTACTAGCTCTAGTTTCAAAGTTTATTTTACTAAAGGAATATCAACTTATTTAATCAATCATCATAAGCAATGGTGGAGACCAGCAATGACAGCCATTTTTGTGTGTATGTGTAAGGAAGGCTACGTAGAGCCAAATGGTCTCGTTGTACACAGGTCATATATATTATGCTACACTTGTTTTAAAGACCTGCTTAAAACATGACTTTTTTACAAGTTTTAAAAGTTTCCATTTGTCAGTTGATCAAGTTTATGACTATGATTCTGACCACTCCCAAGTACATGTGATACTAGAACGTCATTATCAACCTTCAATACATCAACATAACACACTTTGTGAATTCCCGAGAATGACTGATTTAAACATTATACAAATCAAAAAACATGAATCACATACACTGCACAAGTGGCATGTATGTTCAATAGGAAAAAAGCTTATGATTCTACATTGTAGCATTAATGGTAATAATAGCCACCTATAAAGTATATGTACAGCCTGTTCAATGTTAAGCAGACAGCTGATGTACTCCAATTACTAGTTTGTTTATATTTCCCCAATTTTTAGACACTGTATCTCGGCAAGTGTTGATGTCACATGTTTATTAACATGTAATAGTAAAGAACAAATCATCAACAGTATGCATATGTACATTTTACAGTACCACACTCAATGGTCAGTCAGCATTACATGACTGACCACTGAGTTACAACATTACAGCTCAACACATACCAGTAGCTTGATGATTTGAAACCAATACTGTAATAATAAGTAACAGTTCCCCTAAATCACAACACAACAATGGTTACTCACAATATCAGGAGTCCATGTAATAAGTAAATATTTGTTCTTAGATATCTTACACAATTTTTTTCCTTCTTTTCCTTTTGCAGAGTTGCTAACCTGTCTTATGCTTCAGGAACAAGTTACTTTGTTCAGAGGAATGTATGGATTTATATAGTTAAATTCCAATGATTACTATAAGATTCTCTTTTAAGAAAAAAAATTGGTGCTTGAAAGACATACTGTAAACAAATTGTTATCCTACAAGTAACTATTTTTGGTGTTACGTATTTTTTTTTTTATCAACTTTAATACAAACTCATGTAAGCACATAAAAATAAGCACAAACATATGTCAGAAAAAAATATCAACTTACTTTTGCTGCTGCTGCATCAATAGCAGACTGACTGTAGAAAGAATGAGCTGTGCGATGCCGATCCTTGTATGGATTTTCATGTTCCGAACCACTGTGCACATAGGAAAGGCAAGCTATTCTTAAATTAGCATGAGATATTTTCAGCTTGCTCACAGAATTTATTCTTCTACTGCAAAGCTTGGCATTATCAATGAACCCCTGGGAACAAAAATTCCATCCTCGAAGGAGTATTGTTGCCATGGCTAAATATGATCTGTCAGTGCAATAAACAGGCCTGGCAAAGATCTAACTCGAGATCATCATTAGCAGCCAACAGTACCCACTGTGGAGGTTACGTCCAGTTACAAATTCACCTGTATTATTCATAAAGATAAAAAAAATAATAATTTTGTATCACTATAAATACACCACATGTGGAGGATATGAGAACCATTCTACCATCACTAATGCTACAAACTTACTAAATATATGTTACATATGCAACTACAAAGAAAGCATCAGTGTATTTCTGATTATCCTGAGCAGTTCACTTGTGAGGAAAAGGGAAACACATGGATGTTACATGTTTACAGACTGTTACAATACAAATTTAATGCTTGAACTACTGTTTCACACATTTTCAGTTTAATTTTCATTGCCATTATAATACAAGCTTAATTTATTTAACCAATTTACCAACAGTAATTAGTAAGCCTACTAACTCCATGCTCTAATCTAAATTAATGTCAAAGTTAGGGTCCACTTCTGAGAATTCCTGTAAAAGTTTTTACAAAATACCCAGGTTATTCAAATAGTTGGGTAAAAATTTTATCTTTGCACAAACCTTAGAGCTGAGATGATTCATTTGGTACCACTCTGAAGTCAGCACAATCAGAGGTTTAAGTAGAGTTTTGTGACACATGCACACATCAAATGTTATTATATAGATGTTGTACAAACCTGAAAAACATGGAGATGGTGAATCACCTTCAACTGACAAAAATTCACCCTTGTCTGACTACAGAAGTAGCCACAGACACATCTAACAAAGTCATAATACATGCATAATATTATGGCTGAAAAGCAAGCATGTCCAGTGCAATGCAGTCAAACATTTTGAGCTCCAAAATACGCTTAGTGAGATAAAATTTAGTATGCATAACCCTATGATCTTGGGTGAGACATGATTTGGAATTTGAATTACATTTTATAAATTAAAGTGCACATAGCACACAACTTCGTAACAACCTGTCCCCCAGGGGCTCGGCGGCATGTCTGCAGACTTAAAACGCTTAAAACTAGGTTTCGATACCCGTGGTGGACAGAGCACAGGCAGCCATTTGTGTAGCTTTGTGCTTAATTCAAAACAACAAAAGGAACAACTTGCAATTAAATCAAAACCAATGAAATAAAAATATTTTCATTTCAACTTCAGTGTCATGATACTTACAACAGTTACATCTGATTAAAATTTTTAGACTTTAAATATTAAGTTCTTATGTAAAAGTTAATTTTAAAATATTTTAACGCATAAGGCAAAAAAAGCTTGCCATGTGTGAATGATGGATACAATTATACAGCACAAAATCTAACTCAAGGTAAGCAGAGAACGCTCACCTTGTGTCCTGAATTAAACTAGTCCCGTAAAGGCTGGAATTACTATCCATATGATTATGGTTAGTAAAATCACGGCCAAAGTTATAACTAAAACTTAAGTTACAAACATCAGAAAGTATAAACAATGTATATGAAATGAGAATGAAATTTACTAATACTATTAGAAGTAGTGGGTCATAAGTTTCAGGAAGAATAAAACAAATACCACAAATGTACAATAAAAACGTTGCAGGTACTTAACACATGGCAATACAAAACGGAGAAAACCTTAATATATAATAACTACACAAGGAAAGAACACATTTGCCCTCATTCTAACTGTTGATGTTATGTCTGTGACTAAATAATAGTAATTTAAATGCAAGCTTGATGATTTTTGTGCCGTAAAAAGGTGGCATCATCTTTAAAAACGTTCGTGGTATCAAAATGCACCTTAGCTTGAAAAAAACATCTAAGGCACTTGAAGATTATCATTTCGTAATTAATTTTCCAAATGATCGCATGAAAAAAAAGCACAAAGAAAATTAGTCCTTAGTTTGAGTATGTTTGACAAAATAAATAAATATACATATAATACTACTGTCTGTTCCATATTCGTGTAATGACTTCGCAGGGGGGCCCGGCATGGCCAAGCGCGTAAGGCGTGCGACTCGTAATCTGAGGGTCGCGGGTTCGCGCCCGCGTCACGCTAAACATGTTCGCCCTCCCAGCCGTGGGGGTGTATAATGTGACGGTCAATCCCACTATTCGTTGGTAAAAGAGTAGCCCAAGAGTTGGCGGTGGGTGGTGATGACTAGCTGCCTTCCCTCTAGTCTTACACTGCTAAATTAGGGACGGCTAGCACAGATAGCCCTCGAGTAGCTTTGTGCGAAATTCCAAAACAGACTTCGCAGGGTATGGATCTTTACCAAAATTGGTATGGAGGTTCATTAAGGCCATACAAAATACATACAAATTTTCAGTTTTACCACTACATCATTTCTTGTAGATGGACCTTTGCAAAATTTGGTGTGCAAGTTCATTGTACCTATGGCGTGATACAATACACAAATTTTAAGTTTTGCGGTTTTATGAGTGTTGTAGCGTTTTTTACCACTACGTTTATGGATCTTCACCAAATTTTGTATGAAGGTGTTTGTTGGGTCCATACAGAGATACATACTTCTTCTTTATGGGTATTTGGGTATGTTGGAAATTTTGATACCCTGGAGGATCATGTGCAGAAGACCTCTTCCTCCATCCCTAACTTTCATTTCAGCTTCTACTATGTTATAGTTGTAGCGCTTGAGGGCCAGTGTAACCCACAATACTCCGGCCCTTTTCAGGGCAATGTCCATATATTGTCTTGAGTTGCTTTTTATTTATTTATTTAAATCTATTTATATGATTTTAATTTTAATTCTAAACGTCCAGTGCATGGTGGCCAGCTTATTTATATTTCTTAAATATATATTAATTGGAGAGAGGTACTTAGGACTGTGTTCATCATGTACATAGATCATGTACAATAAATCATTTTATGCCAATTTTTATTAAAGTAATTTAGTGCATTATTCAAGAATCTTTCAGATACTGTCTTTACGTTTGCATACTTGTGCATAAATATGGATGAAGTATTACGGGGTACTTTATAAGTTGAGGTTACAATTGAATTTTGTATTTTTTGTAGTTTGTGGAGTTTTTTTTTATTATGTTTAACCAGGCTGGATATGCATATTCTATAATGGGTCTAATGTATGATTTGTAGATGTTTATTATATTATCAGGAGATGTGCCTTGATTTTTGCCTGATAGGCTCCTTCTATAATTTGCTCTTTTCCAGTTTCTACCCAGGATATTGTTAATATGTTGTATCCACGTTAATTTGGTATAGTAAGTTAATCCTAAAAATTTAGCCGAGGTAACAGTTTGTAAAAGTGATTCGTTCATAAAAACTTCGGTGGATCTTTTTTTAGTTTTAGTTTACTTAATCTGGTGAATAGTATTACTTAATTTTTCGAAATATTTATTTTTATTCTATATTTCTGGCAGTGTTTTTCTAAGTTATTCAGGACTGGTTAGAAGTTCGTTGCTTCTATTGAATGAGTGGGGAAACTTTTCCAGACCGCTACATCGTCAGTAAATTGTGTTGCAAAACCTAAGTTTAGATCCGCCAATGGCATATTGCTCACATACATGATAAATAAGATAGGGCTAACTAGTCCTACCTGTGGGACTCCTGCCTCAGGTGAAAAATATTCTGAGTAGGCCCCATTCACATTAACTTTACACGTTCTATTGTCCAGAAAGTTAGATAGCCAGCGAACAGTTTCCTGGGGTAGATCCGTTTTCGTCAAGCGGTATCGTAATCCATGATGCCAGACCGTGTCGAATACTTTCTCAATGTCGAGAAAGCAAGCTACAGTGTATTTGTTCTTGTTAAATCTGTTTATAACTGTTTCGTTTAATCTAATTAGGTGGTCTGTAGTTTGTCTATGTTTCCTAAAGCCGTTTAGAATTTCGGGTAATTTTGACGTCCCCACGGTTGGGAGGGCGAGCATGTTTTGGCGCGACTCGGGCGCGAACCCGCGACCCTCAGATTACAAAGTGCACGCCAGGCCCATGACTTAAGAAGGTCTAAAGGTTGTTCTTTACTTTATTTTAAAGGCCCGGCATGGCCTAGCGCGTTAAGGCGTGCGCTTCGTAATTCGCGGGTTCGCGCCCGAGTCGCGCCAAGCATGCTCGCCCTTCCAGCAGTGGGGGTGTTATAAAGTGACGGTCAATCCCACAATTCGTTGGTAAAAGAGTAGCCCAAGAGTTGGCGGTGGGTGGTGATGACTAGCTGCCTTCCCTCTAGTCTTACACTGCAAAATTAGGGACGGCTAGCACAGATAGCCCTCGAGTAGCTTTGTGCGAAATTCCAAAAACAAACTTTATTTTAATAAAAGTTTTAATACCCATACCAACCGTTTTAGATAAATTTTCACTTCGAGTTGGTTTCTTGTTATCACAGAATACTGAAATATTTAATAATGCTTTAGAAAATTACAAGCGCTAAAACATTCTTGTAATAGATAGTGGAAATAACCCTACAATGAAATTTTCTCTTCTTGTACTGTAAAATTATGATAATAGATATTTTATCTGTCTTATTTATTAGTTAATAAATTGAATTATTTTCACAAAGTACTTATGTCGTTTATAAAATGCTCATGGCTAGATGGTTAAGGCATTCAACTCGCAATCTGTGGGTCACGAGATCGAATCCCTCATCACACCTCAAACCCTTTCAGCCGTGGGGGCGTTATAACATAACGGTGGATGGTGATGACTAGTGCTAGATTAGGGATGGCTAGTGCAGATAGTCATAGTGTAGCAAAATTAAAAAAAAAAAAAAAAGTTGTAATGTGCTATTAATTCAATTGTATTTAAGTTATATTCGTTTATATACAATTATTTAATTTTTTTATTAAATTGTTACTGATCTGTATATTTGTAAACATACTTGTGTTTTTCTTCAGTAAAGCCATATCGAGCTATCTGCTGAGTCTACCGAGGGGAATCGAACCCCTGATTTCAGAAATTAGTAGTTTACATTGTGGAATCTACTTAGATCCTCTAAAAACCGATAAATAAGTTCAAATACATCCGCTAAACGCGAGTTTCGGAAGTGTTGCGTGAAGGAAAAACTGAAAACTGACATAAAATAAAATAAACAATAGTTATTTACGACTCCTTCTCCCTCCAGGAACGCCGGACAAATGATTGTAATGATAAAGTTATTAACCATTGACATATACAAGTTTTACTTGAGTAAAATAATTATTAACTGTTTGTTATTATTCGACATTCGATTAACAGAACTGTAGTACCACATGCACTTTTGCGGGAAAATGTAAAACACTTTTAGCTGGATACATCCGATATATATATATATATTCTACATTATTTACGGGAGGCAGGAATTCATAGCCATTGTATTCATTGCAATCCTTCTTTTGGTATACAAGGATCCTTGTTATTCTCAGCTGTTGATCCAGAATTAATTTCAATCATAGTGACGGTATATCAGCTTACCACCAGAACTATCTGGTGTCTCTTCTTCAGGTGTTTCCTGGTCTTACTCATCTTGTAAATCAAGATGAGTATTTTTCAGTTACTTCCTCCTAACCAAAAGAGCTTAGAGCATTAGATGATAAAAAATTGTGCCATTATCGTCCTCCGACTCATTAGTCTCAGCCTCTGATTATTGGTTAATCCAGTGCAAACTGAGATTATTCAGTACTTACTATATTGTAGCTTCTCATGGTGATACACATGCTTACTTGTACTATACAAACACTGTATTTCATATGTCAATAGAACTACCTGTCTGAGCACAACATAAGAGCATGTTTAATAAAACCATACTCAGTCTCCAGACTAGGACTTTAAATGTTTTTTCATAAAATCACTTCTGTCATACAACAGCACCCCCTAACCTTTGGCAAGCAAACTCATCTACATTGACAAATGCAGGACTTGGGTGCTTCCATATATTCTTATGGACACTATGGAATATTTGCATAATGTGATGGGGAGGAACCATATCCAGAATTTCTCTATCAAACATTCATATAATTACCAAACAACTAGTAAACCTTTATGTTGCATGTTATGTTATTATGATGTATTGCAATTGTTCATCTCATTCAGATCAGCCCAGACTAATAAACTTTGATTCGTTTAGTTATTAGTTTGTATTACTCATTCTACCAACCATCAGACTGGGAGTAATAAGGTAAAGTGTATGTCTTCACCACACCCAAAACTGTATAAAACTGGCTATTTAAATTAGCTCTCTATTCACTTGCATCCAGGTTGCCTTACCAAGACATCAGTGACAATGGGCAATGGTTAAGCCTACTTAGAGACTCAATCAATCATGGCCAAAATATGCTATTTAACACTTTCAGTTTTGGACTATTTTCTTTAAAAGATGACAAAAACTCTATAATTGTTTCTATCAAGTAACACCCACCCACAGTATCCTAATGCCTACAGAATGGCTACTAATAGTAATATAAAAACTCCAGCAAAGAGTTAAAAAAATGAAACAAAATTCTAGAATAAGATAACTCAAATATAAGATAAAAATCAAAATACACTGAACCACATATCACAACATGAAACTGAAAATAGCATAAATCAATTAAAATCATGAAATCAAATCCAAAACAAAAGTAAAAGCATACAGAACAAAACTGTAAACATTGTGTTGTAAAAGTTTCTGTAATTGGGCAGATTATTTTTTATTATATTGTAAAAATAATGCCAAGTCGATGAAATAAAAACTAAATAATTTTATTCTTTCAATTTAAAGTTTCAACTTATATGATTTAGTAAACAAACCACAACCAAATGAAACTTAACATTCAAGTGTAAGACAAAACTTTCATCTACAATCTATGGCAAAAACTCAACAAAATTTTACAGAACTGAACTGACTAACTAACTTAATGACTGACAAGCTCATTGTAAATTTTTTTATTCACTGGTGTGTACATGTTCTTACAATTTTTTTTAGTCCATAGAAAAGTCAAAACGTGTGTCAAATCTACATTCTCAGAAAACTTTTTAGACATCACTTTCCATCGAGATGGCATGCTAAAACTCCATACAGCAAAAAATAAAAAATATATAAATTCAAATATTAAAAATATAGGCCTTTAACAATGCACTCTTATTGTATTGTGGAGTTACTTAATCAATCATTACACACATATAAAAGAATAATTAACACTCATCTTTTGTCTCAGTATCCTTCAGCCAAGTATTGACTACATAGGTGGTTCACTATCAATTGTGGATTTCCCATCTTGGACTTTACTCTGCTGTACTGTAGATTGATCAAATTTACTATCTTGTGCTTTCTTCTTTTCACAGTGTTTAGATTCTTTATTAATATAAAGTCTTTGGGAAGTTGTATTAGCATTTCCAAGGTTTCTTCCAGGATGAAACTGAGTCTAAATGTTAAAAGTGCAATCCTAAATTTTTTTCTGTAGCCATCTTAAACATTCTATCCAAGGCAACCTTGGACTTCATGGTTTGCTAATGTTTAAGACCCAAATTATGACATCCTTACTCTTCAAATCCATGAGTATTAACCCATTAACCCATAGAATATGCTGGAGTATTTGTTTGTACTGTGCCTCAGTCACTAAATATTTATTCCCAGTAAGTCTCTATAAATAAGATTTTACTTCTTTATGGTATAATAATTTCCCTTAATGTAGTCACCAGAAGTTCAACCTCTGTTGTTGTAGTTGTCAAATATTGCATAGGGGTACCCTGGTTATAGACTGTGAAACTCTATAAAGGAAGTATATTCTCACATTCTTTATTAAATATATTCTCAATATACATTCCTCTTTGATGTCAATTACCCACATGCCATGTAGTGCAGATAAACTTCCTATAATGAGGATAAATTCCCATTTTTCTTTTTCTGCAACTTTTATGTTAACTTGTTGATCTACTTTTTTCATCTATAAAGATAATTTTTCATTATTATTCACTGCACTGAACTGAACAATTGTGGTTGTAGAACCAAGGATTCCTATCAATGAGCCCGATTAATTCATGGAATGTTTTTTTCAAATAATGAGCTTCTTATTTCATTTAGAGCAAGTGAAATATTATTAGTTGAGCTTTATCCAGTACGTCCACCTAATTCCCATTTTAGGATGTCCTGTTATCTCTTTCATCTGATTGGGCCCTAAGACCCATCCTTGGGGTAATGTTTCCTTAGTTTATGATTATATCTTGATTCCTTTTAGTATTGTTTGTAAGGTTCCTCACACATTTCTAACAGTTTTTATGACATTTTTGGAGGAGCTTTATGCTATATTAGGGTTTGTCTGAAGTTACACTTGTAAAATGTATTGTTTTGTGATTTACTTCTTATGATCTGTGTAACTAATTGTCTAATTAGTCCTTTCAGTTCTTCTAGATTACTAACGGATGCATGTATATATTATTTGAGCCAAAGATCCCATGACTTTTGAATACCACTTTTAATTGTTTATCTGTGAATTTAGTACATTCAAGTTTCATCACTAACTGAAGAGTTTCCTTTAAAGATTTATGCCTTCTTTGCTTTAACCTAATTTGCATATCCTCATTTAATATGTCATCTATCAAATAGTCTTGTGCCAACTAATCAATAATTTTATAAAAGATAATTGAACAAGCCTTTTATATGTTCAATAAGTTTGAATAAGGTCCATTCTTTCCTCCGTACCTCACTAGTGAATTTTGATTTGGAAACTTCTTTCTTACATGTCAGTGAAAAACTGTTCAGTAAGACATCCACTAATGCTTAGTTGTTATGGCTCTCAGATTTTGTAATGATGCTAATTGTCATTAAATCTGGTCCATTTAAATGAGCAGGAAAACAGTACTTTGTTGTGTTTTCACTATTTCAAACGAATCCTGATGTGTCTGCCATGGCAGCTTTCCATCATAGCCTGTTGGCTTCTTGATTGAGCAACTTTGTTCAACTAGCCTGATAATTATTGAAGTTAATGAGCAAAGTAATATAGCTGAACTCCAGAAAGATCCTGGAAATACAGGTAGCACAGCAATAGTGGTAACAGTTGTAGGCCAAATAGATTTTTCCTATTCCATATTTCATATATAATGATGTTGGAGGCTGGAATTCTTGAGCACATGCAAACAGAAGTATTTACCAGTTCAGTTCAGAAGTTTATCATCACATCAGTGTAGTTTACTTCTACCTCTTTTTTACTTCGTTGATGTCTTTTTTACTTCAGTTTTCTCATTACAGTCTTACCTCTTGATCTTCTTCTTTTACCTTTCTAATTATCTTCTCTAATTTTCTGTCTTTTTTTTCTTAGAATTCTGTAATGCTTTGTTTCATTCTGCTTATTTTTCCTTTCATTCTTTCTTCAGTAAATTTATATTCTAACTCAGAGCATGTGTCATTATAATACTCTCAGTTTCACTGATTCCATAGTAACTGGGTAGGAACAACAGTATAACTTGAGGCTTGCCAAAAATATACTGTGTACCTTGATTAAGTCTGACATAAGGAAAGAGACTAGATACAAGTTTACTTTCAGTAAAAATACATTATACTGAGCAATCAGAGTAAAAGACCAATGTAAGTATAGGGCATTGTTGGAGAGTGACATGAATTCTAAAATTGAAGATGAAGTTCTCTGTTGTTGAAAGTTATATTTTAAGATTTTCGAATTTATTTAAAATTAAATTATATCAAAAGAAGTTGTATTTTAGTACACGTTACCTTTAGTTATTATAGTTGCTCATCAAGTTGAAATTGGGTCAATTCAGGTTAAGAAGGCATAACATTATACATCAGTACAAACAATGTTATGCTCCTTAGGGTGTCAGTGCCACCAACGTGACTGGCAGTCACACTAAATTTAGAATAATCAGTGTTATATCCCTAGAACACTTCCCAACTTGGAGTAGAAAATAACAGTCACTTTATACATACACATACTTTTCCCAGAGAGAAAACAAACATGGCACCCTTGGTGACTGATATAGTTCCATGAGCAGGGGAAACTTATATCTCAGGACAGCTGGTATGAGTATTAAAACTTTTACTAAGAAAGGTCGAAACATGTTCTCTGATTTATTAGCAAAAGTGTTAATACTCATACCAGCCGTCCTGAGATATATTTTTACTTCAAATGTTTCTTGTCATCACACCAAAGGGAACTTAGTAGATCCCTTGACAAATGTTCCATATTATGACCAAAATAACTGAACATGCACAATAATATTGAAATGTTTTAAGTATCAACGAAGGGAGTAGAAAACACAGAGTATATCTGCATAATATATCACAATCTTGAAGAACAGTCCATGGAATTTACTTTTGGTCAAAATTTTTCCACTCTTGATATTAGTATTATAAAAGTTTCTATAATTTGTGTATTCTTTTTTATTATCTAGTAAGAATAATGCCAAGTGCAGTCTATAGAGAAAAATAAATAAAGCATTTTATGTCTTCAGTGGAAACTATCAACGTGTATGTTTATAGAATTAACCATAACTAAGTGAAAAACTTACCTCACAAAAGAAACATAAGAGTCACTTACTTGTTAAATTTCATATCGCATTTACTTCACAAATTAAATACAATTGTAAAATAATGAACTGACTAACTGATTAACTCACTGTCTAACTAATTAAATTACTGATATTTTCATATTATTGCAATTTTTAAGTCTGTAGAACATTTGAGACATCACGTTAAACCTAGACACTCAGAAAATTTCTAAGCATCAACAATTAGAAATAAAAAAGAAACAAGAAGGTTAAAAAAATACAAACTCCAAATAAAAATAATAATTCAAATACAGTTATGGTTAGCAAAAAATTGATGATATATCAGGCAGGCAGTAACACTGCTTATGCAGAGGTGGCTCGGATTGTTCATCAAAATGATATTTTAAACAGATTATCAGAACTTTAAAATAGTATACAGCATTTCGTTTTATAGCTATAGTTATGTAACGACTGAGTCACAAGTTCTTGAAATCTGTAAATATCATAACAAAAAGTTTGAATTTCTTGTTCTTCTTTCTTCTACTTATTTTTATTACATAAGTAGTATTTCGTTTTATAGCTATAGTTATGTAACGACTGAGTCACAAGTTCTTGAAATCTGTAAATATCATAACAAAAAGTTTGAATTTCTTGTTCTTCTTTCTTCTACTTATTTTTATTACATGATAAACTGAAAAACCTAAACAATGGAGTCACTCAACTTCACTGAGGTGACATAATTTCAAACGGAATATACAGTTTTATAAGTATTATTAATAAGTAGTAGTAATTAAAATATATAAATAATAATTCTAGTGTAAAGGATGCTATTATTACCCCTTGCAGTTAGCTTTTTTACAAAAACGTGGTGTGCCTTGAAAAAACTGAGGTACAAGGTTAAACAGGAAATACCAGCTAATGATAGATAAATAAAAATATTACAGTTGGAACCTCACTTTATATGAAACTTGATTATAAATACAACCTTCCTGTGTCCAATAAAACACTGTGTTAAAAACAAGTAAAAAGAAACTTTTCAAGAAAGGAAGTGAACGTAAGGGTACCCAATATCAGTCCGTCATAAAGAATGTAAAAAAAGATAGCAGAGATTGCATCTGCATCATAGCCAAGAATTAATATACATCATTATATATATAATCATTTAATCACAATGAGGTTTAAATTATCCTATTTTTGTCTGTTATTTTACTACACTGTTTGCCTGTACTATTATGGAGGTATGATGCAAATGCCAACCCTACTATCTTGTTTTTGTTTTGTTTTCAGAAGATTGATACTAGCCATCCTTATATTTACTTCCTTTTTTTTAAATAGTTTTCTACTTTACTTATGCATGTTTACAACTTTTGATATCCCAAAGAGTGGGTGCTGCTAAAGAGTCTTCCCTGTTTATGGTGGTCGACAGTAAGATTCCATATTTCAAGGTGAGACTTGAACGAGGTGATATGGTATTCAGGTATATTTATAGCTGATAGACAAGTTCAAAAGTAACCAAAAAATGTATATAATGATGCAGAAAATAGATCGAATATGGATAGTAAAAGGAAACAAACAAGTGAATGAATGAAGAAACTTTATTTTGTTGGTGGCTGGTTTGCAGTTTTGACTTAACTTTTTTTACTGGCTGCTACGGTGAGAGGCTTTCCTACAAACGTCCACACATGTAGGCCTAGCATGGCCAGGTGGTTAATGTGCTCGACTTACAACCTTAGGATCGCCATTTCTTCTGTGACGATTTTCTGAGTGTCGTTCTCTTTGGTAGATCCTTGCTTGCTATCATGATTTCATCGTATAATCAACTAGTAAGACACTTCACCTCCGTATTACCAACGAAATTACATCCTCATGTGTAGCATGTTTCATTGTCTGACTGCATTTGTGCTGGCAAGTACTCTTCTTGACTGTTTTGTTCTAGCATCTCTTCTTCCATATGGCTCTCTTTCCTAGTTTCTCAACCATTCTGCACAGACTTGTGGACGTTGTGATACTATACACCTAGAAAATGGGTCATACATCGCATGTACAGAGAACATAATATCTTACTCAAATATAAAAAAATGTTAGGTGAACAAACAGTACACCTCTGTTTTAGTGTGCAATCATGATGTATGACATGTTGTACAGCTGTGTTCATCCCAATCAGTTCAATAGGATTAACACACTAGGTTGGCATATGCTTGGCAGTTTGAGTGGGAATGATAAGGTGAAGTGTGCATTCTTCATCAATCTCAAAATTATGCACAAATCAAAAAGTAACTAGCTGTTTAAATCAGTTTCCTGATCTGTGGAATCTTTCAAGAGGCACTGAAACATGCTGTATGCTGCTCCATTAAGATATCAACAATATGCTGAACTTAAGGGTCAACCAAGGGAAAAACTTCAGTTCACTTAACGAAGTAATCAGTTAAGTAGCAAGTATTGATTACCTCACTTTAACTCTGAGAAGACAGGCAATACACAAGACTGTTCCCTGAACGGAAAATTCCGACACTTTTTTGTTTGAGTTTGTCTTGTCAAGGTCAATTCTGCCTGTGTATTGCACCCATGGTGTTGTGTTGGCATTAGCACTGAATATCACCAACACAGTAATTAACAGAATTTAGCACTAGAGAACCATTTGTGGATATTTAAGTGATTTTACAATATATTCAAATGCTTTCAATAAATGAGAAAAATGTGTATATTATAAAAAGTTTAACAAACGTCTACACAAAACATGTATAAACTGTGTAAGAAATGTTGTGTAATGCAGACAAGAACAGTTATGTAACAATGAATAATCAAGAAAGAAAAATCAGCTCAAGTAAAAATTAAGAACGCTTCTAGAGTTAAATATGACTAAATCGGCATTAGCACATCCATGAGAACGCCTAGATGAGGGAAAGTCACGAAACTGATAGCTATAAACTGAAGTCACTATAGCAGACAAAGAGCTACAGGAAAAGTTTATGCTAAATTGAGGAATAGGGACTTTTGATGTAGTTTTGATCTTAATAGAAGCAAGGAGTAGAACGACTAAATAGGCTTGCCGACTTGCCAAATCTAACTGCAATCAATTATTACAAAGTTTTGGTCTGGATTCAAGAAAGTCCCATGAGTTTGCAGAAATTGTCTAATAAAGTGTTATACCTACTTGTGGATGTAAATGTATACTATTTGGACTCTCACAAGAATACCAAGAAAACTTTGTATAAAAACTCATGTTTTGAGCTGAAAGTTACGTCTTCTGGATCATGTGAAGTTTCTAAAGTTCTCTCGATGCTAAAGCAATCTCTGAAGTTTTCAAAATGTTAAAACATTCAAATATACAAAGAAACTAGAATATCATCTCAACCTCAGTGTAACTTACCAACGTTATTTCTCTCAGTCGAGTAACGTAGTAAATAGATATGTAAAAAACTATGAATGTTAAAACAGAACTCTTATGTTGACGTATATCAGAATATTTAACTACCACTAGTTTAATCGAGAAATTCTCAAGTATAATGGAAAAGCTGCAGAGAACTGTGGCGGAATTGACGAAATATATCAGAATATTGTATGTAAAAGTTGTAACTTAAAATATATATGTTATTTTAAAATTTCATGTGTTTTGAAACCTCATTTGCAGAGTAAATTTTTTATTCTAACTGTAAATCTCCTCCAGTTGGTGACTTGTGTATTGAACTCGCGACTGTATTTTTTGATTTAATATAATAAAACTCTTGTGACTAGTGATAAGGTCAAGCTCTGGCCACCCATTACAACAGTTCAAGTACTACACTGATTATCTTCAATCCTTACTTCATTTAGAATCTGGAGAATTTGTACCACCGAGGTTCGGAGACCGCTAGCTGCAACATTGGTTGATTCCAACATGTCAGTAGTCAATAAAATCATTATATCACACTTTAGTATATCTGTAACTGCTCACAAAAATGCTGCTGACTATCTATGCGTTACTTAGTTCCTTATTCTTTACTAGATGCAACTTCCTTTGTTCCTGCACAGTATAAAGGCAGCAATGTTAGTTCTAGTTCTCTTAATTGCTCCTTCAAGATATCTTTACAGGTGAGTTTGTCAGATAGATGCAATAGCAATTATCTATCTCGAGCCAGCTGAATGGCTTTTATCTGAACTCAGTGTTCTGGATCAGGACAGTCAATGAAATTAAATAGGTTCACTATGTGGGAATGTAGTCCATCTGTGGTTTCGTGTAGTGATCATCTTTTAGATTTTCAAAGTTCGTGGCCCATTTCAGCAATGCCTGATCTACCATAAAGATGAATTTCCTGTCATACAAATAACACTGTGAGTAGTGCAACATTAGAACATTAGGGGCATTCAGAGGCAGAGAGCATACAGCTCACATACACTATTATTCATTCAGCCTCATTCTGAAATATTGATAGCACTGCTTTATCCCATTATCACTAGCATCCAACAGGATCTCACAATCCTGCACCGAATATTCCAGCACAGGCACTTCCAATAAGCGTACGTCAAGTAAACAAATGCAATCTTCCACTCTTCCGTTTATGTGAATCAGCTTTAGTGAGAGAGGACACGGAAGTGCAAAAATAACGAAACTTTATCTTTCAGTAGGTTGGGAACAATCTCAATGCACTGTAAGCTATGTAGTGCCATGCCTTCTCTGAATACAACGTGACTAAAAACTTCTTGTATATACATCAGTGCACACATTTTCAGAGTCTCGACTTTAGCACTACTGCTCTTATGTACCGTAAATCCACGGAGAAATTTGTAACAACTGATTGAAACATTTAGCAAAACACCAAGACGTCATTTGCATATAACATTTTTTCCATTCCAACCATTTTATGTAAGCTCCGTTAGCCTATAAAAAAGGTTGGGCGACTTTACACAGGCCAAGCAGCATGACTCAGAACTCAAAACTTCCTGTATGCTTAAGATTATGTGGCATTACACTAGTTCCCGTTTTACTTACCAGTAAACATTTCAATGCATCTAGATGTTTGTCTCTTCACGATAATAGGCAAGCATAAATCAGCATCACAACTCTTCTTGTCAGAACGTTTTTTACCATCCTTTTCCAGAAAATCACCACTGAAGATCCTCACACACTTACAAAAGTTCTATGATTCCATCTATTATCATCCCTTTTATCTTAATGCTACCCACTTCATTACTGCTTCAAGGAGGCCTACAAGGCAATTATTTTAAAGAAATTGCACTGCATTTTTCTGAATGATGGTGTGTGACTGGAATGCCTACACTTCTAACAAAAAGATCAGTTTAGCGATGTGTTAAGCTTAAACTGCTGCTGCAACCCTTAACTAACGATCTTAGATGAGCCAGTAGCAGAGTATTATTTTTAGATAATGTGTAACACCGTCAGCGAGTTGTCCAAATAATTTGATCATGAATACAGGTACTGGAAATATTTCGCCAAATATTTTAAAGGAGGTTTATAATGGATATGTAAGACAATTACTAATGTTTTTCATCTTCTTGAATAATAGAAAGAATCCAAAAGGCTCTACATGGGCAAATGTTGATTTTCTTTTCAAGAAAAATGGTAGTTACAGGTCTATCGGTCTTATTTTATTGGGGGAAGAAAATTATTGAAAGTCTAATAAAAAGCTTGGTAAAATCATTTATCAAATATTTAATAGTTGTTGAAGAGTCAACATCGTTTTCATCAGTGAATGATATTGCCTTACTAATCTTTTGACACGCTTAGAAAAGGCTACTTGCTTTCATAGATGAAGTAAATGTGTATTTAGTGTATCCGAATTTTAAGGAAACATTTGACAAGATATCGCATAAAAGGCTTGTGAAAATAGTTCTATAGGTATGGAGGCTCTTGGATAGAAAACGACTTAGTAGAATAAAACAGAAGTTTGTTGTACATGAAGTTCATTCAAACTGGTTTAGCGTCACAACTGAAGTACTACAAAGTTTAGTGTTAGGACCTTTGATTTTTTTTGATTAACATAGATGAAAAAATGTCCAATACATTACTTAAATTTTCAGGTGATATAAGATCTTTGGCGTTGAGTGCTGTAGGAAGAATGTTGCTGATTTAGATTATTTAGTGAGTATGGAGAAGAATGGCAGGTAGTTTTTAACTACAATAAATGTAAGGTAAGGCTTGTGAGTTAAAATATCTTAAATTATAAGCATAATTTTGATGGAAATAACCTTAACAATGTTATGGAAGATAAAAATCTTGGTGTTCTGGTTGATCAGTTTTTTATGTATATCGTTCAAGCATTCTGCTGTTGTTGACAATAAGTCAATGAGACCTTAGGTTATATCTAAAAAAATATTGGATACAAATCTTAAAAATAGTAATATTTCATTACTTAGGTCATTGTTTATGCCACATTTGAAATACTGTATTCAATCTTATATATAAGATATAATATGATGATTACTACAATCATCATTATATAGGAAATGCATTGGTAAGGGTTCAAGGAAGGTCTACTAGGATAATACCTGGGGTGGAAAGGTTGACATACAGGGACATGTTAAGACTCTGACATTGTTTTATCTTGGAAAAAACTGTTGAAGTGTTTAAGATTCTTAATGGAATTGATAGCACCAATGTAACTTTTTTTCATAATTAAATGTGTTTGTATGTGTGTTTTCTTGCAGCAAAGCCACATCGGGCTATCCGCTGAACCCACCAAGGATTCATAATTAAAGGTAAGTGTAGTATAACTGGAGAATAAGAATATATATTTCAGCAGGAAGTGTCTCTTCAGCTAAGACAGTTTTGTTTTGTTTTTTTGAAAAAGAGAATTTTGAGTTCAGCATAGGCTGGTTTCATATTTGGTAAATGCAATAAATTTAAGGGAATTTGACAGAAGGCTTGGTAAATACATGAATGATAATGGCTAAAAGCGAGATGGTTTTTTTTTACACAATTAGTTTGATTGAGTGATTGATAGGGCCTAAATGGATCAACAAGACACTTGTTTGATTGTTTATTTTTTCAATTTCACGCAAAACTACACGAGAACTATCTGCACTAACCATCCCTAATTTATCAGTGAAAGACTATAAGAAAGGTAGCTAGCCATCATCACCCACTGACAATTATTGGGCTACTCTTTTACTAATGATAATAGAATGGATTGCCACATTATAATGCTTCCATGGCTGAAAAAGGGAGCATTTGATGGAACGGAGATTCGAAGCCGCAGATTGCTAGTAGAGTACCCTAACCATTTGGTTATGTTAGGCCCATCACTTGCTTTCCTTGCATTTTATGTTGTGTTATTTTAAACAGCGCTATAATTACACTTGTGCATCGGTTAGACAGTCAAGTTATTCCACATCAAAGTACTAAGTCTTGTTTATTGTAAACCATGGAAAATTACCAGCATACAGAAAGTTACCATTTTCTCTCCAAAAGGTACACATGAGCAACCCGTTGTTCCTAGGTCCATTATGATTGGTAATGGGTAGATTTCTCGCCAAACGTAAATTCATTATGCTCATAGGTGAAGTTAACAGTTTATTTTTGGTAGCTAAGCAAAGTCTTACAGTGGATCATATGTACCGTGTAAGTTACAGGTATTGAAATTTAGTTTGTACCATTATAAGTCCATAAACTTACTGCTGTGTCTCTGGAAGTACAAAGTTAACAAAGAGTTTATTTACGCAAAACATCCTTTTCAAGGATGCTAATGCCAGACAAGAAATATGCAATGGAAATCTGAATTCTATCTTTCACACTGCTAGAAACAGTCGGAGATGTGTCTTTCCATTCATGTCCAGTGTACTGCAGTTTGACAGAATGAAGTGAGCCTCCATTCACTGAAATAGTAATTTTTACATACATAACATAACACTATACACCAGAGTCTTTGCAGTTCCAGGAATTCCATTGCTCTATAGTGCAGTCGTTCAGGTATGTACCAAACATCACCCAGGCTTAAAAATATATCCGTTAGGACAAATTACATAGTCCTGTGATAGTTTCGTTGTCTTGAAATTTTCACATGTTCTACAATAATTTCTGCACGCTAAATTAGAAAATTACATCAATTTTCTCTAATACGAATAGAATTTTCATGAAACGTCATATGTGCTTTTACATAAAAGAATTATATTAATTGAAATCTGATCACGTTCTGTTATGCTTAAAATGTCGGTATCCACTTGCTATGGATTTCTCTATAATCAAGACGTGAGAGTCTTGTAGATCGTTCTAGAACATGTAAGAAACACTGATTATTCTGGAATAAAACTATTGGAATAAAAATATTGAATCTGATTTCAATAGAAATTATAATAGAGATTATTTTATTCTTGAAACTTCTGGTGAACAACAACTTAAAAGTCCTTTGTATATTGTTGGGTTAACAGTCTGATTACACAAAGTTTCCATGATTTTTTTTGTCTGAATGGGACAGCAGAGCAAGAAATCAGCACAAGATAAAATAGCAATAACTCTGCAAAATCAGCCTGATATCAAGATCGAAAAACATTGAACGTGAATGTTTGGCTGATGCAAAGAAAGTTCTATTATTTCCATTTTACTTTGCTTGATGAAGTAGTTTTTAAAAACCTTAACCAAAGATGTTGACTTTTTCTAGTATCTATGTGGACAACTCTCAGCTCTTTCGGAAGTGAAACATAAAGATGAGGTTTTTGTTGGGCTTCAGATTAGTATATTGACTTCGGATAAACAGTTCGAAAACACAATGTGGAAAGTTGAAAGAAATCGTAGATTGCCTTTAAAGATGTTGTTGATAAACTTTCAGGAAGCAACAAGAACCTGAATTACGAAAATATTATAAACAACATTCTGAATAAATTCAAACAGTTTGATAGTAATATTTTCTTGAAATATTGCGCTCAGATATTAAGTATATTTCTAAATATCTCAGTGCCGTCAGCAAATAACAAGGAGAAAAGTTCCATCAACACATCAGGGAAAACAAGAGGAGGTATCAGTGAAGGTGGAACATCAACATGATAGTTTATTATTGCTGCTCATGAAAACAAGATTCTACAAACATAATGCATAATAGAAAGACCATAACACGTAGTTTGATATTTAAAGATGTAGATTTCACAGAAAAAAAATCAGAATGAATAAGGATGTATATTCCTTTCACATCCGTATTATTCCCTTTTATTGAGTTTGTTTATATTTTTGTTAACAAACATAATAATAAAAAAATTTTGTCATGGTAAACTAAAAAATAATTTGATTCAAGAAAGAATTTTTTCATCCTTATTTGTAAAAATTCCTTACGTGAAAACACAACCAAAAGAATGTTATTTTCGAAATATATGTAACTCAATTATGGAAAATCCGTTATTAAAGCCAAACTAACTTTGTGTCTTCTTATAACAAAGCCACATCGGGCCATCTGCTGAGCCCACCGAGGGAAATCGAACCATTGATTTTAGCATTGGCCTGGCATGGGACCAAGCGCTTAAGGCATACGACTCGTAATCCGAGTGTCGCGGGTTCGCGCCCGCGTCGCGCTAAACATGCTCGCCCTCCCAGCCGTGGGGGTGTATAATGTTACGGCCAATCCCACTATTCGTTGGTAAAAGAGTAGCCCAAGAGTTGGCGGTGGGTGGTGATGACTAGCTGCCTTCCCTCTAGTCTTACACTGCTAAATTAGGGACGGCTAGCACAGATAGCCCTCGAGTAACTTTGTGCGAAATTCCAAAACAAAACAAACAATTTTAGCATTGTTAGTTTGTAGACATACAGCTGTACTAGCGGAGAACGTTATTAAGGCCAAAATAACTTTCATGAAATTTAAATTTGCAGGATTGGGTTTTCTGTTGTGTTCTCTGTCATAGCTGCTTTGAGTCCAATACATTTTCTGTACGTAGAGTAACAGCAGCAACATCTCACTGCTAGTCTTTCTGCCCTTGCTGTGAAATAGGTTGGATAGGGAATCTGAATGTCTTGCTGCGTGACAAGATATGCATAATATTCACATAAATGAAAGCTGTAGACCAAAATTATAGCAGATTATTGGGTTATCTTTTCAAAGTGATATCCAGGTGTAGATACTGAACGGAGTTGCTGTGGCACGAACTTCAGGGTAGAGTCAGGATAGCTCTGCCCATCTGTTGAAAACCAGCTTGTTTGTGTAGTTTTATTCTCACTGGAGCCTGAGTTCAAAAGGTGATACCAGCTTAAACAGAGTAAATTGAACTCACATGCACCACAACAGCTGCTACTATTATTGGTTTTCTCTTTTCTGTAATTTTTCTGAGGTGAACACTTAAAAAACCTTTGTCTCTGATACCACTTTTATTGAGGTACAAATACCTTATATTCTTAAGTGATGCTTTGTGATCTCAATTGCTTGTCTCTCAGTTAACTTATTGATATGGATGTCTTCAGGATCTGCCAACACGATTACAGGATATTTTTTCCTATTTTCCACCAATCACCAACTTAATTGGCAAGTACTTGCTATCTGTTCTGATGAAGGGATAGCTCGTGTTGGGGGAGATCATTCACCAACAATACTTCTCCCTCGTGTAAGTGTTATTCTGCCTTTCTGTTTAGTTGCTTGGTTGGTTGGTTGGTTGGTTGGTTTATTTAGTGTTTTATGGCAAAAAGCAGCTAGAATATTTGCGCCAAACATCCAGTAAAAAGTTAAAATGGAATTAAATTTAGTAAAAATCATAAAATGAAATTAAGGTAGAACAAAACAAAGTTAAAAAATATATAAATAGCATAAAACCAATGTTTACATCTTGTCTACAATGTTAAGAGAAAAACTACAGTAATACAAGTTGCAAAGAACTTTCTGTAGTATAATTGTAATTATCATAACTCGCCAGGAACACTAACAGGTAAGTACAAAAACCACCGTCAGTCACCTGAAGTCGGCCATTCCAGTTTTGGTTCCGAGTTATTTGACGCTATGGTAATAAAAGTTGTAAAATACTTGTAGCAAAATTTTAATAATAACTCGCAAGAATGACTAACGAGCAGTTCAAACAGCAGCATTAGTCACATGAAGTTGGCCTTTCCAGTCCTGGTTTCGAGTTATTTAACGTTACGGTCATTTTCTAATTTCAAATCGAACAGAACATGTTTAAAATGGTGCTGTCGTTGAGAGTCGTAACGACGGCAGTAAAGTAAAATGTGGCTTACAGTGACTTGAGTGTTACACAAATTACACATTGGTGCATCAGTTCCAGACAAAAGAAAACGATGATTTAAACATCTGTGACCAATGCGTAGTCTAGTTAGAACAACTTCCTCTTTCCGATCCTTACGAAAGCAAGATGGACAAAGTCCAATATAGGGTTTTATTTGGAAAAGCTTGTTTTCGTGTTGCTCACTCCAAGTCGACTGTCGGCTGGCACGGAGCAAAGTTTCGAATACAGGACCATAGTCCATGTATGGAAGAGGTACAGTGGTGATAGTGCCAGAGCAGATAGATTTAGCTGCGGTGTCGACGAGCTCGTTCCCGTGAATAACAACGTGGCTCGATATCCTGGAAAACTGGATAGAAGTAGATGATAAAGAGAAATGAGCCAATCGGTTTTGAATATCGGCGAGAACAAAGTGTGAACTAACGTGAAGTGATTCCAGGGCCAGTAGAGAACTAAGCGAGTTACTATAAATAGTGCAGGTTGAATAAAGCTTAGCTTCTATGTGATCCAGGGCAAGAGAAATGGCATACAGTTCAGCAGTGAACACAGAAGTTGTAGATGGAATTTTGCTCGCAACCACCAAAACACAACAAACCATGACTGAACCCACACAGTTACCTGATTTTGAACCATCTGTATAAATAGGAGTGGAAGGATGGTTCGAAAGATGTTCAGCAAATAACAGACAGTATTTCCAATCAGGAGTGTCTGCTTTTCTCAGATGACTCAAAGACAGGTTACATTTTGGGACTGTAAGAAGCCATGGTGAGATGCGCTGACCAGTGGATACAGCAATGTTATCCAAGGACAGACCCAATTCATCGAATTGCATCTGGATACGAAGGCCAAAAGGAGCAATGGCAGATCGTCTGTTCTGAAAATGTATGGCCCACCAAGGAAGAAAAACATAACTCCAGGTGGGATGCTTTCGTAATAAACGAAGTTTCGAAGCATATGGTATAGACAGCTGCAAATGGGTAGGTGCAAAGAAGGTTCATGAGACTCTATGTATAAGCTCTGAACTGAGGAAGTGCGAAAAGCCCCAGTGCAGAGCCAATGTACTTGATGATGAATGGAATCGAGCATCTTTAAGGCCGAGAGTCTGGCAGAGCCATAGACCAGTGATCCATAGTCGAGTTTCGATCGAATAAAAGCACGATATATCTTTAGAATAGAACATCGATCCGCTTCCCAAGAGGTGGAATCTTGGGATCCTTCCCAGGCTTAGAGAAACATAAGACAATAGCCTGGCGCCTGGCATAAAAAAAAACATTCTTCTGCCAGATCTGGTTAAAAACAATCAGAAGAATAGCAAGATAAGCAGGAGATAGATGGCGCAGTATTTCATAGTATTTTCTTTCTTTGTTTTTGAGTTTCGCACAAAGCTACTCGAAGGCTATCTGTGCTAGCCGTCCCTAATTCTGCAGTGTAAGACAAGAGGAAAGGCAGCTAGTCATCACTGCCAACTCTTGGGCTACTCTTTTAGGAACGAATAGTGGGATTGACCGTCACATTATAACGCACCCACGGCTGGAAGGGCGAGCATATTTAGCGCGATGGAGATGCGAACCCGCGACCCTCAGATTACGAGTCGCACGCCTTAACACGCTTGACCATGCCGGGCCTATTTCATAGTGTACATCATCAGGTCCAACCGATGTACTGCCATACCGATGAAGGGCCAGTTTGAGTTCCACCAGAGAAAACGGGCATTTATTGTCATAGAGACAATCAGCTCGAAAGGAAAGAGGTGATCGCTCTGTCCGAGTCTTGGTAGCTAAGAAGGTGGAGGAAGAAGCAGAAGCGCTAGATACCTGGCAAAAACTTTCACCTAGAATATTGGTGATGCTCCAGGTATCAGCTACTTCCTGTCCATCAGAGAGCAAGATCGAGAGGGGGACAAAATTATATTGCCCACTGACCTATCGCATCTTATCCCATATGACTTTGGAACTGGTGGCAGAAGATATGCTGGTTGTGAACTTAATCCAAGATTTTTTCTGGCTCTGACGTCTTACCCAACAAGCATGTGTACAGGCCTGTTGAAAAGCGATGCATTTCGAGAGTCTGGAATGTCTACAGAAAGTATCCCAGGCCCGATTTTGAGCCTTCCGTACCATGTGGCAGACAGGATTCCACCACGGACGACGATGTCCTGGAAAACGTGTCGAGGTATTAGGAATACATTGAGCAGCTGCTTGTATAATACAGTAAGTTACTGCTGCTACACAGTCGTCTATTGATGGCTTACAGACAATGGCAGGATCAAGTTCTGCAAGAGCAGTGAAAGAAGGCCAGTTTGCGTGATTCAGCCTCTGCCAGAGCACGAGGGTCGGGTGCCTTCGAACATAACCAGTCTCTCAAAATTATAAGAAATTTATTACCGTCTCGTGGATTATTGTCAACCCTCCATGAAAAATGGGAGAATAATGAAGAGCAGCAAATTAAGAGATCAATAGTACTAAAGGATTGACTAGATGCATGAAAATAAGCAGAAGAACCAGTATTGAAAAGAGAAAGGTTGTGATCAGAGAGCATATGCTCTATGGAGCAACCTCTCCTATCAAAATCAGCACTTCCCCAGAGGGGATGATGTCCACTAAAGTCTCCCAGAATTGAAAATGGAGAGGGTAACCATTCAAGGAGAGCATTAAGGTCTGATTGATCATGGGTCTCTCCAGGCGTCAAGTAAAGAGAACAAACAGTGATGGTATGATCCAAAGAAACACGGGTGGCTACGGCCTCCAACGGTGTGTCGAGTGACAAAGACAGGGTGAGCACGTGCTGATCAACCAACAGTGGTACCCCTTCATGCACTCGTCCATTACACAACCTGTCATTTCTTTACAAAGAAAACCACCGAAAGGTGGCTGTATCGGCAAATTTCACAGGAAAGACATTCAGGATGGAGGAAGCAATCAGTGTTTAGATATCATCCAGATTAGAACCTTAACCTCGACAGTTCCAGTGTATCAAGATGGCCATTTTTATTTACTTGTAGGCGAATTGGATGCAGGACCCTTCTGTTTATGACCACATCGTTTTTCCATACTGTCCTTTTTGAAGGGAGATCTATCGACTTCCATGGATCCTGCTCTGGATCGAGTGGGCAGGTCTTTGCTGTTGGAAGGGGATTCCAGTGACTAAGGACTTGAACGAATGATTGTTTTGCATCTTGGAGTGGGAGAAGAAGAGAAAATTTCTGTACCCAAAACCAAAGCAAGTGGATCTTGGGGTTTGCTGGAATGAATGTTAGGAACAGAGATGCATGTTGACATTGATTCACTAACTTTTTTAACCATGGAAGTCAAAAGACTTTTCATATGGTTTGAGAACGATTCTTTTGGAGGCACAGAGAGATCTGTCTGCACTCATACTGTAGCAGAGGAATGGAGTGCAGCAGCATATGTCCGAGATGAAGGGGTGGACAGCAACTTTCGAGCCTCAGGGTAAGTAATGTTTTGAATCGTCTTCAAATGCTGCACCTATGGTTCTACCAACCATCTAAGCCAATAATGAAAGTAGAATGGGTGAGAGCCATTGCAGCTGATGCAATGAGGATCCGTTTCACACTCACAGCATTGTGGTCCTTGCCAGCACTACAAGCACACATAAAAAAAAAACCACGACATGATGTCTTGGAGTGACTGAGCCGCTAACACTTGAAACATCTGAGAGAGTTTGGAATGTATGGCCATACCTTGCAATTATGGCAGGTGGATACAGTGATGTAAGTGTTAAAATTCGGACATTGGTTGGCATCATAATTCTGTCTTTACAAGTGGAGATACACCTCACTACAGAAACCTCTTTGAGTGGAGAATCTCTGACTCGGAAATGTTCTTCAAATCCATATCTCAACAATAACTCCTCGTGATGAATTTAAAATAGAATGAGGTGTAACCTCAATAGGTATATCCTCAACTGCCTTTGAATGCAAGAGGAGTTCACTGTGTTGAGATGTGGATGTTTCCACCAATATGTCACCAAATCTAAGCTTCTTTACTGACTTTGCAGAGCCAGCAAGTCCCTTCTGAATGAAAAAGGAAGACATTTGCCCTAGAGGTTTATCTGAAAGGGAATGTAGAATAAGAACATGATGTACAACAGGTGTTGAAGATTGCTGCTCAGAATCTTCAAGACATTTTCGTTCACCTGTGGCCTGTTTTTTTCACTATTTTATTTAAGTTTTAATTTGGAGGATCCATAATAAAAAAGGAAAATTTCGGTGCCCACTGACCCTCCACCATGAAGCACTATGAGGAGACACACTACAATGTCTTGTTTGTTTGTTTGTTTTGGAATTTCACACAAAGCTACTCGAGGGCCACTACAATGTCAAACAAGGACACTGCAGCAACGCCTAGGTTTCGTGAGCACTATACCAGCTTCAGATACAACATCCACAGCACCTGTTGAGAACATCCAACACTGGTACCTGGTTGACCCTAGCCCAAGTGGACCAGCCGACTGACACAAGGGGGCCACCACAAGGCCGCCCGTATACAGGAATTCAAGACCAAAGTGGTGTGTTAGGGTTGGACTCCTCAACCACCAGGATCCTCTCCCCCCTTCACGGGTCGCCACGCACGGCAAACACGTGGGTGAATGTTGAGATCCCAGAGGAGGTAAACTGAAAGAACAGAACCTTCCCTAGAAGGTCCTCTCACCACGGGTCTCTGTTTAGAGATTATCTAGAAACCTTATAAAGAATGTTCCCTTCAAGTTTGAACACACAATCTTGCAGGTCTCTCCAATGATTCTAAGTCTGATCTCCACATATACAGAGTGCAGTGGTTTCACATCTGGGTGAAACTTATGTAGAGTAAACATGACAAGAACATTGCATATTTCTTATTGGCTTATTTTTCTGAAAAATAATGGATCAAACGTGGACATCTAAAATACTGTTGTTGCTTTTGAAGGAAAGAGTATTCCACCAACTGTTGTTGTTGAATAAAAATAATTTCCTGTACGAGTTTTTGTGGTTAATTCTACTCAGTAGTAGAAGTGTCGATGAGTTGGAAATATTGTTTGAAAGTACAGGAGAAGCGTCTGCTATTTTAATTGTAGTAGACTACATTTTAACTGCACTAAAATTGTTTAAAGTCGTAAACTAGAACAAATTAAAGCTATCATATTGTCATTAATATAGAAAGCAGGAAGTTTATTTCCTCTTTTTCTTCACTCTTAAATCAGCACGTTTATATTCATGTCACATTATGCGATACTCTGACTTCTCATATATCTAATATCCCTTCAAACTAAATCTCTGACTCTGTGGCAATAGAAAGTATTCAGGTAAGTCCAGATACCCTAACCAATTGCACAGGTTATCAATAGTTGTGGTGTAAATTCTGGTAAAACTGAGTTAAGTTTCTAACAATGGAATAGATAAGATTGAAAAGCGATTCGGTCAAAATATCCAGAGGCAAATTAAGAATTCTTATAATTTTGAGTATGAAAGAAATTCTGATCCCCTGCGCAACCTTCTACGAGATTAAATCAGAACACTATTGGAAAATTAATTAAAAATTCACTTATATGATAATTATACACTTCATTAATAATGTGAGAAATCATATCACAAAATACTATGCTTGAATGAAAATGCTTGATTTTATCATATACAAATAATATAAAATAACATTTTCCGAGTATGTGTGAGTAACAGAAATCGTCTGAATTTAATATAATAGACATTATATATATAACTCAATATAAAAGGCTTACTATTTCACTGAGGCCCCCGGGTACGTGTCTCATGACTTGTGTTAATCTAACCCTATATGTAGCTAATCGTATTTCAGCACAGGTGAAATGATAAGTGCTAGCCATTACCCGAAACTCTGCTATCAACATATATGTATAACCCACAATAGTACAGAAAATGTACTATCCACTTGAAAATAACAAGCTATTTCTCGAGTGACATGTAAATATCCTCACTTGGTCGTTCTTGTTCCGAAATATGTTCACGCTTTACTCAAATCTCGAGATAACAACACCATTACATTTGTGACAATTGGATGAAACCTAAGGTATCTTATAAGTTTTTCTTGCTGCACAATGTTTCAAAAGCAAAAGCTCTCAAAAGACCATGATTGCATCTGCATTTTGATCAGATAAGCTGTCTGTTTTTATGGAAGGTTGGTCGAAATGTTTCATTTTATATATTATAATTATTTCTATTACTGACTAATTTAAATATTTTTATGTGCATAATAACTATTGTCCCATTTTCAAATTTTATCAGTTAAATATCTTATTTATTTTGTTAGTACTTATTCACTTATTTACGTAGATTTAACTCTCATCTTCCTTTTGGGGATTCTCTCTTTTCTGGTAAAAATAGTAATTCTTAATGATAAAGATTTTATTCTCCAAGATAATCGAACAAGTGCTAATTTCGATCCTCCAGCTGGCCATCTGTCTGCCTTGGAACTTACTGTTGTTTCCAATCATATTGGAGCCCGGCATGGCCAAGCGTGTTAAGGCATGCGACTCGTAATCTGAGGGTCGCGAGTTCGCGAATTAGGGACGGCTAGCACAGATAGCCCTCGAGTAGCTTTGTGCAAAATTCAAAAAACAAACAAACCAATCATATTGATAGAAAATTAATAACTACAACTTTGAAAATGACAACTTCTCCTGTCATATTTAATTTTTTTTCAGTTGACTCTTATGATTTATTTTGTTCAGTACCTGTTGGGACAATTTTTCCACAACACGGAACATTTTAAAAAGATATGGGCTCCGTTTGTACACCTGACAGACCTTCAGCACTATCTTGGTGGAGGTGATTTATAAATCTTCAAAACAGAATGGTTCCACAAATTATTTGAAAAAAAAAGAGTATAAAAGTGGAATGCATAATGTAATAAGTAGTAGAAGTTACCTTTAGTTTATGTAACATTTCAGGAAAGAATCTTTGAGAATATACTGAAAAATAGCTATCCCAGTCGAACGATATATTAGAAATTTTAAACACTCCAGATGGAGAATGATTTATCCATCTATTACGAAGGAAACCTCTTTTCCTTTATTATATAAAATATTCAAAGTGCTGGTATAAATGCTTCATGGCTAGTTGAGAGAAGTTTTGTTTGTTTGGGAATTTCGCACAAAGCTACTCGAGGGCTAAGCCGTCCCTAATTTAGCAGGCAGCTAGTCACCACCCACCGCCAACTCTTGGCTACTCTTTTACCAACGAAAGTGGGATTGACCGTCACATTATACACCCCACGGCATGTTTAGCGCGACGCGGGCGCGAACCCGCGACCCTCGGATTACGAGTCGCACGCCTTACGCGCTAGGCCATGCCGGGCCCTTGTTGAGAGAAGACTACTATCCTTCCCTTACGGTATGTGTGACGTTTTTATTTCTTATCTGTCAAAAAAAAAAACAGAAGTCTCTAAATTTTTCACTCTCTTTATCACATGTTCCTACTTTGCACAGAAATTGCTAAGAAGGATAATAATAACACCAACCTCACACTCTCTACGGTAAAGCTTATATTTCTTTTAATTAGAAGAATGCTACTTCATAAAAAGATTGTTTAAATTCTTTTATGTTGTTCCATACTAATGAATATTCTCAAACTTTCCGACTAAATATAATTAACATTAATTGGATTACATGCATCTTTTATCTGGCTTTCTCTTTGGAAACACACAGAAATTCTATGTATCTCAAAATCGAAGGTGATACAAGTGTTAATTCCCAGAACCAAATATCTTTTGTTGTCTGCATTTCTATGATTCTTGAATATGTGTTTATTGCTTGGATCACCCATGGTTGTTTCTCATCTGTCCAACATTGTGATAAGATGATGACGTACATTTCAGTACTTAAAAAAAAAATGTTCCTATCAACACAGCAAACAAAAAACTATCTTAATTATTTTGCTTGATGTTGATGCCACATTCGATAATATTTGAATTGGTGATCTAGAATGTTGTGGCCAAATTTTGAGGTAGCTTAACAGTTTTCTTAACAAAGGTTCACTCTCACATTAGTTGAAACTTAAGCCTCATATTTTCACAAAATTTTGGTGTGTGCACAATGGATAGAAACTCAGAGCGAACTTTTTCAACGTCGCGTTGTTTGTTTTTAAAAAACGGTGGATAAAGATTTCCGTTTTGGTATCTTTACCAATGGTATCACTATTTGATAGCAAGAACAAAACACTGCATTCCTTTGCTCGACCGTTCTGCCCAATGAGCTTAATTTAACCCCCTAAGCTTGTTTTTAGATGTTTTGTTTAACTAACCTGAAATGGGTGCATTTGATCTTGGATTGTTTTACTCTTTCTCATTTAACTGTTGAAATAACATGTGAATATTGCTTCCTTTATTTCTACATTCATTTAGCTTCAAAATCACACATTTTTTTAATTTTATTTTGGTATATAGCAGTAATCGAAGATTAAATTTATTCTTAGCTGTTTCTGATTCCAGATAAGGATCAACTATACCTACTTTCCCTCTTTCATATTATAGTTTATTTTTTACTCATCTTGATTATGGAGGCTTTATTTGTTATTTTGCTTATATCATTCTCTTACAAAATATTAATACCCTTTTTAAGAGTGTTTCATCGAGTGACTCATAACTTTTATTCTTTCCCTGTAGCCATGACTTAATGATCTAAATTACTGAAATCTTTTTTGCTTGCTCTTTTTTTTTCACTTAAACCTTCACATGACGTGCCACAACTATGATCTAAATAAACCTACCTTTCAGATAATAATTTCGATGTTTGTAGTCGATTGGTTTGTTTTGAATTTTTAGCAAAGCTACAGGAGGCTATCTAGGCTAGCTGTCTCTAATTTTGCAGTGTAAGACTAGAGGGAAGACAGCTAGTCATCACCACCTACCGCCAACTCTTGAGCTACTCTTTTACCAACGAATAGTGGGATTGACCGTCACATTATAACGCCCTCACGGCTGAAAGGGTGACTATCAGATTACGAATCGAGCGCCTTGTGTTCAACAACGAAACAACATAATGGGCTGCCTGTGTTCTGTTCGCCGCAGATATTGAAATCCGGTTTCTAGTGTAGTACGTCCGCAGACATACCTTCCTATCATTGGGGGCTCTATCGGTGTGATAAAAATCAAAACCATTCTAAAAAATACTATAACATTTGAATTTTTCGTGCACATTTAAAGAGTTTTACATTTTATTTTATATAATATTTGATGGTTTATGATTTATATACTTCCTTTAGCGGCTCGGCATGGCCAGGTGGGTTAAAACGTGCGACTCGTAATCTGAGGGTCACGGGTTCGCATCCCCGTCGCACCAAACATGCTCACCCTTTCAGCCGTGGGGGCGTTATAATGTGACGGTCAATCCCACTATTCGTTGGTAAAAGAGTAGCCCAAGAGTTGGCGGTGGGTGGTGATGACTAGCTGTCTTCCCTCTAGTCTTATGCTGCTAAATTAGGGACGGCTAGCACAGATAGCCCTCGAGTAGCTTTGTGCGAAATTCAAAAACAAACAAACAAACAAACAAAAGCTTTGCGCGAAATTCAAAAAACAAACAAACTTCCTTGAACTATAGTTTTCCTTTTAATCGTAATTCCGTAATGAGTAATATATATTGCATTTGATTTGAATAAATCACGGGTTTCAATACCCGTGGTAGGCAGAGCACAGATAGCCCATTGTGTGACTTTGTGCTTAATTCAAAACAACAAATAAAATGAAATACTCGAGAATTTTCTTTTAAAAAAAAAGATGTTTTTTTGTACTACAAGGGGGCACTCGTCCTATTTGTTTTTACCGAGTACAATGAAAAGCTCTATCTAGCATCAAATTATCTTACATCACGTGACTGCCATGGCTGAAGAAGGTAGGAAGAGGCGTAACTCTGTTGATAAGATTCTCGTGGTGTTTACCTCAATTTCGTTTTGTAAATAAAAATATAAATTTTCTTATAATCTTCTGCTATAGTAAAAGCTAATATAGAATTTTTTTTTCATTTGATCATGTGTAAATTGTTTTATAAAATATATGTACCGTTCGTAACTCTGGGTAGAACTCTTACTGTTATTATCGATATCAGTTTTTAGTGGTATCTAAACTGTAATTTGTTAATGTTAATACTGAAAAATTCATATAATAATAATATCAGTATAGGGTGGAAAATAGCAGCTCGCTGTTTATTCTTGTTTTTAATATTACTATTACTGAAAACTTTGTAGCTTTGTAAATGGTGAACTTCAAAGTACGACTTACAATCTTCACGTTCAGTGATTTAGGTTTATAAAATTAAAGTTATGTTTAACTAATCAGTTTTGCATAATGCTTAATTGTAAAATTTAAACTTTTGTTGTTCTGAGACAATATTGACCATTTCAGAGATGTGATATTAGTAAAGCTTATTAAAATCTGAAATAATGAGCAGAAATACTTTGAGTTTCATTGAAATAAGGTATACTGATGTAATTATTAAACTACAATATAGTATGATATTTTGATTCTGTCTGACAAAACTCGAGGATTATTGTCTCTAAATTCATTCAGTCCAAAATGAGATTGGCATTTAAGTCAATTTATTCATTAAATGTAAGTACAAATAGTTACAATAAACCAGAAAGGAAGCATTGCCCTTATGTGGCTATATGTAGCAACACCTTTGTAGAATATTTAAAAAGTATAAACAGTTGTGAAAAGTAATTATGTTGTGTGAATATTTACACTTAAACTGTACTATTTAAACACATTATTTTACTTTTTTCTCTCTGTCTCTCTAACCATTATCTTAAGTATATAGCATATAGGTTAGATATGATTACTCTAGGATATTAATACACTTTATTATTATTACTTCCTTGTAACTTGCAAGTGCTTGATTTAAATGAATCTCAATGTTTTAGACATATATGTAACAAAAATTAGTTGTACTTAATATTTTGTTTCCTACTTTTAAGTTTTTGTAAAAGGTACTTGTTACTTATCATGTGGCTATAAGTGTTTATTTTGCTTCTTTTTCTGGATTGAAAAGTACTAAAATAGTTGTGTTTTTTTCCATTTTTGGAAAGTTATAATATTTCAAGTTAGCTCAGGAAGTTCTGATAGTTAAAGTTAACTTCCCTAGAATAAATTTATACTTTTTGTGACAGATTTGTACAAAAATTAGAGGTAATAGAGAAGTTATTAAACAAGTTATCAAATTTCTTAACACATTGTAAGTAGTTCTACAGTAAGTGTAAGGTGGTATGTTGATCAACAGTGAAAATGTGTTGACAAATTATTTGTGTTTTCAGAGTATAGAATTTTTATTTTTATTTCTTACAGTCATCAATTATACTAACTTATATGTATTATTCTTATTTTATTCTTAGAGCCTAAATTAGAATGATTAAATTTGAGTAACTGCAAAATGATAAACTGTAAAACAAACTGTTTGCCAAAAAAATAACATTGAATTTATTTCAGACATAAAGAAATTACTTAATTTTAAGATTAATATTGAAGTGACAGTATATAGTTGTAGTAAAAGATACCTAATGCATTTCTAGTTAAAGTTATAAACCAGCATTTGGATTATAATATAAAATTATAGGGAAACTCAATTATTTTAAAATTTAAAATAAATTTATTTTCTTTGGCATTGCCTCGAACTGAATTGTTGAGTTTTTTATAATCTACACTTGTTTTACTGAGACTAGCATTTGTAAAATAAAATTAAGTTCTGTTTTATCTTAACTCTTGTTTCAAATGCATCTAATAGCATAATGAATTCTCAAGTGTTAGTGACTTCAAATTTGTCATGTGAAAATGACAAAGTTAAAAATACAGGACTTGTTTCTACTGTGGCTCGAGAAGGTTTGAAGTCCTTACACTTATCACACAGCATGTTGTGAGTTTCTTCATGTTTTTCTTCTTGTCCCTTTAGCTGACACCTCTGTTCAAGAATAACCAGGAGGACAAAGAATTTGACCATCTTTCCATCCACCTGAGTTTGCTTTGGATATTGCCTTATTAGTGAAAGAAAATCCTCAATCTCTATCTCTTTCTGGATGTGTTTTCTTAGTAACATTTCTTTTTTTCATCTTTTGTTTTTATCCATTCTTTACTCCATGAAATCAGTTCTTAAGATTACTTTTTCTTCACCTAATATTGCAAATCATGTTGGTTCCTTTCTTGTACAACTCTCCACACCTAAACCTACATTCCTCTTCCTCCTTGTGTTTTGACTCTTTTCTGCTGGCTCTCAACTCTTCTTAAACTTGTCTAGATTACCAGTCTTTGGAATCTCCTTGCATGCTTGAGGAGCAAAATCTGTTTTTTAGTTTGCTCCCTGGTGTCCAAATTTTTTTCATCCTTTTCAGACCACCCTCCGTTACTTCTCTTCCCTTCATCTTATGTCTGAGTTGCATCATTGTATTATCCAAAGAGGTTTGTTATCTTCTTTTGGCACATGCCATTTCTAGTTTACTCTCCTAACTTGGTTCATTTGATGTTGGGACTTGTTGGCTCAGGATGCACTCTTCACTAACATCCACCTCTCATTATCTGCAAGATCTTTGTTGTGTTCCTTTTCTTCACATTCAAGTTTTCAACTCCTTATATTCCTGACTTTTATGTTTTTCTTAACCTTACCCTTTAATTCTTATTACTTGACTTGATTGGTCAACTTCTACCCCATTCTATTCCAGCTTTGAGGCCTTCTATCTTTCTTATGTCAGGTTCATTAGTGAATATCCTGTTGTTGTATCCATCTGTCTTACTCACAAACCTTTGATATCAGTGTTCTGCTGACACATGGGTTTTTCAGGTTCTAACCCACAGTCTCTCTTTCTCCTGACAGTATTTATCTTCAGTGTTTCAAGAATACATTTGTGGGTCTTTTGGTCAAAAATGCAATCACAAGACTATACTCATTTTGTCCGAGTTTTACTCTTCTCTTTTTATGGTCCCCAGGAAGATAGGGGACTAGCATTTAGGTATAGATCTGTCATCTCTCAACTGGTATCTGGTCATTTCTTGTTTCCAAGTGGAAATTTCTTTTCTTTGTGGTAATCTTTGCCACCCAATTTGTGGCTGATTAAGGTCAGTGTTTCAGATTATCTTTTACGTATTCCAGTTGCTCCATTCTCAAGATGTTTTATATATTTTGTTAATTAGAATTGAGTATTTCCATTCCTTACTTTTGGTATGGTCTCAGCCCCTTACATTTTCAGTCAAGTTAGGAGGACTTTTGCTCACCACCTTCATGGAGTGGGGCTTAGATTCTACTTGTCTTTTATGATGAGATGTCCTGCTCTCCCATCTCCATTTTTCTGCAGGAGCCTGGCTGCTTGGTGGGAATGGCTTGTCAAGCTTTTTAAATTTTTTTCTCACACTTGTATAGTATTTGATACTGTTTTGTTTTGTTTTTTGCCATAAAAGGGTCTGTCCATTTGAGTTCAGGTGACCATGCCTTAACCACGCTATACTTATTGGTTGCAGACCTTTAGTGTGTTAGTGTTTGTATGATCATGTTTTTATTCTGCCTCTCCTTTTTACATTCTGGGTAAAGAGTATGCCCTTCTTGAGACGAAATGTGATTTCTACAGATGTGCCTATATGGAGCCCTTGCCATTGTGTGATGAAGCATCTTTTGAAAATACATTTTTAGGTTAAGAAAATATTACCTTTTGAATTAATTAGTAAAAAGGAAGAATGCAAAGCCAAGTACACTTAATGATAAAGAAAGTGTTTTATGTGTCTGGCTACAAGTTCAGTTCTTACAGTTTAGCTTTTTTGTTCACTGATAGGCCTGGTCTTTCAATAGGATACTAATGCAACAATTTTACTGTAATCTTCTCTCATACATACAGCACATTCTCATGCCTGCAGTAATGTATTGAAACACAAAATTGAAGAAACAGTTGAAATAAAAAGCTGACAAAATCAGTAATGAATCTATTGCAATAGATTCACTCATCAATTATCAACCTTAAATCAATTTTATAACCACACAGTTTGGTTGTTTATTAAACTTTCGAAAAAGTTCTGTATATTAGCCATGTATGCATTCTGTGACATCAAAACTTTTTCTAGTCAAAGGAAAAGATGAGAAAAATGTCTGAATTTGAAAAAAATAAAGCCTAAACTCATATAACTGTCTATTTTATGAACTTTTAATGAGCAATAGAGTAAGATATTAGAGACCAGTTGACTGTACAAGTTTATCCATTCAAAAGCTTTGGTTCTTTAACAGAGTTTTGATTGTTACATTAGTTGTTTTTGTAATCCTAGTGGTCTCTTTCATCAATTTTAACTAGTCGTTAAATCAGGTGTTCGTCATATCATAAAATAGGATAACTTACAAGAACTGCTTTTCAAAATTGATTTAACTAGATGCATTTTTAGTTAATCTGCAATGTAATTTTGAAGTTATTTTTAATTCTTCTAGAAGTTGTCAAACTAAAGCGACACCTGGCCTTGTTACGTGAGGAGTATGTAAAGCTACAGACACGACTTGCAGATTTGGAAAAAAAATACAGCATAGCAGTTGCATCATCTGGAAATGCTGACGAAGACTCATTTGTTTCTAGATTACTTAAAACTGTTGCTAGTCTTTTTGATAAAGAGCTGTACAGGTAATTAAGGAATAAGGAACACTGTTTGGATTAATTATACACTTATTACTTTTAATAAAAAGTAAAGACAGCAGTATATCCAGTATTTAACAACAGTATTGAAAGTGAGACATAATTTCTATTTGAGCTCCAAATAATGTTGCACTGTTGTGTCTGCCTGAACCTTATTTATGTCTAATCATGCTTGCTTTTTTCTCCCACTACTTTACATGTATGTTTGTATTGGTGGTCAATTGAACATAAAGTTCAATGTGATAAATGGAAGATCATTATAACAATCAGTCATCTCTCCACAAGGGGGTAACTAATCAACATAATTATATTATTTATGTAGAGTAGTTAATTAATAATTGAAATTATTCTGAAGTCATTTAATGTTGCAAAAATAATTATCTAATTGAAACTAAAGTTCCCAGTTATTACTATTTTTTTATTATTATAATCATTGAAGTAGGCAAAATATTGCCATTATGATTTATAATTCTTATTTTTGAGTAATTGAATATTTACATCATAGTGAGTTTCATGACTCAAGAAAATATTCAACCAATGCAATTAGTATTTCTGATTGTTAATTTTTTTATTTATTTCAATTATCTAGTTCTTACATCAGAGAATATCAAAGTAATTGAATATAACTAATCAATGAGTCCAATGATTAACTGAACTTTTCCATTTCCAACAATGTTTAAAAGAATTTTAGTAGCACATGCTATATCCTCATCAGTAAAACATTCCATAGGTTTATTATTAACAGAGAAATAGTTTTGTTAGGTCTGGATCTAGATTTTCATACCCTAAAACATGTAGCTTCCATTTGCAGACTTTTTATTCCACCATTGATACAGATTACCTGTAGGAAAATATTAAAATCAAGACAATTTTTGTAAGCTCTAGAAGAAGAAAAATTAAATCTTCAACCTTACCTCCATTGCTCAAATTTCATTACACAGATGTCATTTTAATAATTTCCACTCCCTGTAAGACCATAACTAATCATATCAGTTTAAAGTGTTGTGGTCTCAACATCATATGAAATATGGTGAAAGTTCAAACCAGAACTGTTACTAATAGCTTTTAGAATTAAATACAGATGAAATTTGTTGCCTTAAAGAATAATGATAAATATTATTATTTGTTTGTAGCTCACTTATTAAAAAATCTTTCTCATATGAATATAAATAAGTAAACCCAACAACTGTATTTTTTATCAGAAGTTATCCATGGAATATTATCAGTACTTTTTATATTTCATGTTTATGTTGTTTTTCCCTAGTGACCTGACAGTTGAACTAGATGGAAGAACTGTTAAAGCACACAGATTTGTTCTCTCTGCACGAAGTAGTTCTTGGGGTGTTCCAAATCTGGGAGAAATAAACCATTTGGACTTAAAAGGTAAGTATATGTCTAACTGTGGTAAAACAAATTGAAAAAATAAGCATAAATACTTTTACTTATTTTAGATAATTATGAAAGTAAAAATATTAATTATAGATTAACTACAATAAAATGAATGAAAGTGATCACAGCTACACCAAGTAACATGATGTACATGGCATTCTAAGAAATGTACTGATCCACTAGAAACTCCATATGGAATGCACACATTAGTAAAAGTCATAGTAAAGATGAAAATGCTAGAAAAACATTTACTCTGGTAAGTTCACCATTTTCCATTTGCCAAGTCAGTCTACCATCCAGAATATGAAAAGAGACCATCTGATTTTTCATGGCTGCTTCTACACACCCACTTTTGATAAATAGTAAAAAATGAAACCATCTTTCAAGTAATTCACATTTTCTTACTTAAGCTCATTTAAAGCACTGGATCTCCTCTACTGCTGTTGACAGCTCAACCCCAGTAGCACACCAGTATGCCTGCTGACTTATAATGCTCAAAATTGAGTTTGGAACATATGATGGGTAGAACACAGATAGTCCATTATGTGGCTTTGTGTTTAAGTTAACAAATCAAACAAAATGACAACTCACTCATCCTGTTAGAAAAGTTAAAAAATAAAACTTTCATAACTGGTACCTAGTTTAATGTGAAGATGACCTAAGAATGTCGAAATGTTATTCTCTAATTTATTTTGACCCTTTCAGCACTGAATAAAAAATGTGAATGTTTGGCATGGCACTGAATATATATTTTTGATACTTCAACTAATTACGGTATCAGTACTAAAACCATGATATCTTGGCAAAAACTCAACAAAAGTCCCCGAATTGTTCAGTGATTGTATCCAATCCACTACATATGTTAAATTCAATACATAAGAATAATAGGAATAAAGGAAGACACCTGATACACTCGAAGAAGTTCTATGTAAAGCACAATAATTTATTATAAATTGTATACAATTTGTGCAACAGCCTGTTGATAGTGGTTATGATATATCTCATGGCATGGTAAAAAGCACATGGGGAGATTGCACTGTTTGCAGAAATAATTAGTCTGCTTTCTTTTCCATCCAGCTGTGTATCTATCGCTGCAAACAGTACAATCGGGTTTGTGTTTTTTGTCCTCATATTGTCCAATACTATGTCTTTCCACCAACTCTGACCTTTATTGGTACTTGGTCTTCCTTTTTGTTTGGCTTTGCTGACATATCCTTCCAGCAAATTTTGAATAATCTGCTCTCTGAATAGTTTTGGAGATACCGGTTTTCACCATTGCTCTTGCAATCTGCACAATATATTATATATCCATTAACAAGAACTAGCCTTGGTCAGTCAGTTTATGCAATAAGTTATATGACCCTAACCACCATGTGCTTACCTAAAGTGAGGGCAGATTCCAGGCTACGAATGTCTTTATCAATCACTCTCATCCGTTACAAGTAAGCTTTCATTATCATCTGGCTCAAACTCATTGTCACTCTCTTCATTGTTAAAAATAATATTGATTACTTCTTTAGTGGTGTAAGCTTTTCCTTTCAGCACTGTAACAACGCCGCAAGTATCAACAGAATATGCAAGGAAGGAGTCTTCTAAAACAATGAACAGTATGAACTACACAGGCTAGAAAACAAAAAATCACGTGACCTCCGGTTTAAATACCTGCTGGGAATCCCAAGTAAACAATGAATACACATGGTTCTAGCATCAAGTAGGTCTACAGGCCTGTGTGATTATAATAATTAGCCACGAGGGTATGTTGTTTACATCTTATCGACGAAGATTGCCTGCTGGGCTGAGCCTTCAAGTTGACTTCTGTCACCAACCACGCCGAAAGGGTTAATTGAAATTTTAATACCGATACCAACCATTTTGAGAGTACATTTTTACTTCAAGTGAGTTTCTCATCATTACAAATTATTGGTACCTAGTGTGACTTTCCAAATCTAGAGTCTGAGTTCTCTCATACATTTCTCTTCAAAATGCAGCAAAAGAAATCAGTCATTTATCTTATTGATATCTTCGATAATCTTGTAAACTTTAATAAGGTCATATCTTACCTTTCTTTTCACAAAAGGAAATAAATAAGATCCCTTAACTTATCTCTGTTAAATAGCCCTTTTATCCTTGGAAACTTCCTAGAAGTGGTCTTCTGAACCTTTTCCTTCTTTTGCAAGGAGATCAAAACTGTGCACAGTAATTCAAAGAAGACTTAACAAATGGTTTATAAAGAGAGATAACTATCTATTTTTGTCTTGTAGTCAGACATAAATACACATGTTCTGTTAGCTTTATTACTAGCAATAGAGCATCGCTTTAATGGCTTATGTGATTTATATACCACTATAACAAAATCCTTTCCTCAGTCATGCTGTTGAGTTAGTTTCCATTTATAACCAGTTTGTGATCCATATAATTGTAGTCCAAGTGTATTACCTCACATTTACCATAATTATTGGTTGTTATTTAAATAGCCAAATATTTCTCCAATTGAGCAATTGGTTGAAGTCATTCTTACAGCATCTCAACATCTTCAGTTCAGATAGAAATACCAAGATTTTAATGTCATCAGCAGAAAAAATCACAGACTCAAGCACTAGTTCACAAGGTACTCAACTAGTAACAATGTTCCAGTTTTACTGGATTCCATTAATAACAACTTTTGCTATCTCATCAAAGCATCCTTCAGTCCAGTTTTCTTGTCTTTTCCCAATTCTTTACCTGTGTGATATGTTTTTAGCTAATTTTCTGTGTGGTAGCTTATCAAAGGCTTTTTAAAATCTAAATATACATAGTCCACTTCCTTTTCCTTATCCAAATAAATGCCATATTTTAAAAACATAATAAATATTTACTGATTAGTAACATATTTCCCTTTAGTGAGTCCATGGTTACTTGCTTTTATAATGTAAAATTTTCCCCACCAGGTATTACTAATTTTGTGTATAATTTCATGGCTTCTTTTATCACATGATTTATAAAGAATAGTAAATCTCCAATCATCAGGAATGTACTGATTGGTTATTGATATACCAGAAATGAATGAAGCAAGCAAATAGGTGATCTTCAATCTTCTTTAAAATCTCAGGAAAAACAATGTCTGGTAAAAATTTTCACCAGTAGAGGACTAATATTTGTGTGTTCCCAGTATTTGCTATAGAATGTTGAGAAAAAAAAGTGATAAAAGGTTTAGCCATATCATGATCTTCCACAAAAATCTTTACATCAGCACATATTAAAAAGGGCCTAATTTTCCATTTTAACATTGCTTACATTTAATGTACTTAAAACAATACTAGCTATTAAGTGTAATATTATTAGCCAGCTATTTCTCAAGAAGACAGACTGATGTACTATCAAAACAATATATTCCCTCATTTTGTTATGCTTATATCTGGCATGGACTGACAGTTAGGATGTTCATCTTGCAATGTGCAGGTTGTTAATTTAAATCCCATTCACACCAGACATACTTGCTCTTTCCTTATAATATGGCAGTTAATCCCACTATTCATTACTAAAGATTAGCCCAAGAGCTGGTCGTGGATGGTGTTGACTAGCTGCAATACCTGTTGTGTATCACTGATAAATTAGAGAGGACTAGTGCAGGTAACTTTCATGTAACATTGCACAAACTTTCAAACAAACCAAATCACTACATCTATATATTATTATTTTCCTACTTATTATTACATTAACTTAATGTGCTTCCTTACTCAAGTATATCCAGATGATACTTCCTTTAAGTCTTGAATCCTAAATGGCTTGCTCCAGTATTTAGCTTGACAGAGTACTACTGCCCATAATAGCCACCCTTCTAAGCAGCTGTTCTGATTCATAATTTCCAACATCATTTGCCCCTACATGCATATCCAGCAACTAAACTCTTAATATGTTCTGTAATGTCTAGTATTATTTTGGTACCTTACAAGCATTAAGAAGATTGCACTTTAAATTATAGACGGAGTCCATATATACTAAATAATTTTGTTTTTCACTGAAAAATACTATAAACAGTTGAGTGAAATTATTCATCTTCTCTGTAAAATACATAGCAAATAAGGGACCCAGAAGCAATTTGATGCAGAAATAATTTGGTAAGACTTCTATTGAGAGCCAATGGGGTGTCCATGTGATTCTGGAGTTAAATAAAACTCCTGATTAAGATACTAGTCTACGTGATGACGAGAAACCTACTTGAAGTAAAAATTTATCTCCAGACTGTTGGAATAGGTATAAACACTTTTACCAAAATAAAGCAGAGAACAACATTTTGACCTTCTCAGGTCATCTTCAGGTTAACAAATAGACATCAATATATTTTAATATTTTTGATAAAACTTTACATAGCTTGATTCTTTCCATGATACATAGCATTTAGCATTCTAGTGACCTATTTCAACTAACTTTCCAACAGCAATGTTTTGATTTTTGTCCTGTAAAAACTGAAACTATCAGTTATAATAACCTCCTTAAATTGACAAATTCTAGAAATAAATACCAAATTGCTTAATCAAAATTACAATAAAGTTAGTTAATGTCACATAAATTATCAACTAATTAGAATTAAAGTTTAAATATTCTCAATTTTCCAACCATTCAAGTAATTGAAATATTGCCATAATGATTTCTCATTATCATTTTTAAACTAATCAGGTCTACTCAGCTTAATCAATTAGTGTCATGACTCATGAACATAATTAATTGAAAAAGTTTAATAGATTAATGAGCCAAATAATTAATTGAAAATGTTTAATAGATTAATGAGCCAAATAATTAATTGAAAAAGTTTAATAGATTAATGAGCCAAATAATTAATCAATTAGAAAATTCCACTAATCACCCATCTCTGTTAAATACTCAACTAAAAGTTTCAGGTATGTTGTAATGCACTTAAATACTTTTTTTTCCCCCACAGCATTAATGATTAGTAAATATTACAAGGTTTTCATACACACAGATATTAGGTTTATGAATTAAGTATCAAGATATTTAATTAAAGATTTTCTCATGAAATCTTTACTTTCAGAATGTTGACTAACATGAAAAGTAATTTTGGTTTTAAATAAAATATACTTTGCTTTGCCTGAAAGCTGTTAAGTTTCATTTTCTTAATTACTATATCCTCCAAAATAACCATTAAAACCTTTTTTTGAACAAAATTTTATCAACCTTAACCCTATATGGTGTCAATCAGTTTGGCCAATCTCATAACCATCATAAAAATTGGAAAATCCAAATTACCCTTTTTTTTGTTGTAGAATTAATACAAATTGTAACAGGAAATTACAAACATTGATTTAACCAGCTTAATTCTCATAACAGTGCATATCTATTTACATTTAGTAATTCTTTTTATTGACACCACCTTGAGTGAGAAAAACAGTGTACTGTGTGATCAGTTGGGAGATGAGATTAATTCACTGTGTCTCATTAAGTGGATGAAATGTACTGAGCTTAGTGCTTTTAGTTAAGGCTTTGAAAGTCAGCATAATTGTAACACCCCATTTACTTGTTTTTCAGACATTCCACAAAATGTAGGGCTGGCCCTCCTGAAATGGGTGTATACTGATCAAGTAGAACTGGGTAAGCCAGACAGTTTTCTACTGGATCTCATGAGAGCAGCCAAACGTTTTAACTTGGATAGCTTGATGGACAGGTTTGTTTGTTTTTTAGCTTCTAGTTAGCAACTACCTTTTCCCTGAGATAAATAATTTTAAAGTAGTTAAGGTTTGTCAAAATCAAAATACTTAAAACGTTTTATCTTCCTTTAAAATAATTTGAATTGGTTTGGGAAAGAAAGTGAAAATTGAGTTTTATTTTTGTGAGCTGCATCTTTAACACTGTTATTCAGCTGAATGATTAATCAATCTTGTTTATTTAACCTGTGTTGAAAATCAAATGTGTTAGTAATAAGATAATACAAGTAAGCTAGTTTATTCAATGAAAGAAGAATAGTAGTCGGAACCAATTTTATTAACAGCATAAAAAGAAACTTGTTAATATATACAGTAGAAATTGGTGAAAGATTTTTGTTTTGGCATAAATACCAAAATTTGACAAAATTTTCTGTGAAATCATAACTTTTCTTAATTTCAGTGGAACTGTACAATCATGTAAACTATTCAGTTTTTAAAATCAGGTTGTGAACTGTCATTGTGATACAAGATCATTGAGATGTCAGTTTCAACTTTTGATTTTCACTGAATTTTTTTTAATCATCTTGAACTTTATACCAAGGTGTGAACGAGCACTGATGTCATCTGTGAATGTGCGAAACTGTGTTCAGTTTTACCAAATTGCTGATGAGATTGGAGCTGAAACCCTGAAAAATTACTGCTCAGAACTAATATCAACTCATTGGGTAAATTATTGTTATTGTTTTTTTTTTCAAAAATTCCCTTGGATTACTGTATTTTTGTATCTAGAATTGTTTTGTTTCCAATAGTACATGATCATTAACCTGTAACATTGTGGTAGTAGTCCCAAATTTTTCCTATGTATTACTTGTACACAACTTAAAATGTATAATTCTACAATGTCACTTGTACTATGCAAGTTTGTATTAAATAGTTGGTTACATGTTTTCAGGGGTACTTTTGTATAAGTTGGTGTTAAAGGATGTACTGTTAAAATATAGTACAAAAAAATCATTAAAGGTTTTTATCTTATCAGTTCCATTTATAATCTTGTAAACTTCAATAAGATCACCTCTTACCTTTCTTTTGTCAAATGAAGATGTATTAGTTATCTTAATTAAACCCCTCCATCCCCAGATGAATTGTAGTAGCCCTTCTTTAAACCCTTTCTAGAAGGTTAACATAGTTTCTTAAATGAGACCACAGCTGTATGTAATTTTCCAAGTTAGGCATAATTAGTAGTCTATGTTGTCTATAAATACATCCTTATCTTAGCTTCACTACTGGCAATGGAGTACTGCCTCAATGATTTTAGTCACTCTAACCAAGATCCCTTTTGATACGCTGTCAAGTGGGTTGCCCTCAGTGTTAAATATGTGAATCAAATTGTGATAATCCAGATGCAATAATTAAAAGTAATTTGAAAAGTATTTCTTCAACTTACCTCTTTATCAAAATTGTTCTGTAATACTTAACACCTCAATACCTTTAAAAATGCCAAAGAGTTCAGAGTTATTAGCAAACTTTAGTACATCACACAGTATACCCCTTCAATATAATTAATATAAATAACAAAAAGCCAAGGTCCTAACACTTATCCCTGAGCCACTTCAATAGTATAAAAGAGTGGGACTACATTAATAACATTTTGTTTGTTTTCATTCAGTTATCCAACAGTTCAGTTTACTAGTCTTCCCCATCCACCCTTTATGAATTTCTTAGCTAATCCATTTTGTGGGATCATATCAAAAATTTTCTGAATGTCCAAGTACCCCAAGTCCACTCCATTTTGCAAATTTACTTTTATTAAACTTTCTTATATATTTTGGTACAAAAGTTTAAATAGTTTATATTTTCCAGAGAAGATACCAAAGGATCTTACAATATTATCATGTAAAATTTCAAGGTACAACAGTATATGATATTTAAAGCGATATGTAGTTTTAAAATACTCTTCATTTGTAGGTCATGAATAGTAGTTATTACTATACAAATTAGCATTCTAATTCTTTTAATTAATATTTGTTTAGACTCTCTTTCCAGCAGATATAAACACAAGATTCATTTTGTTTCACTTTATAGTTTCTTCAGGAGTGTCCATTAAAAAAACACTAAATGACAACACAAAGCTTCAATTGGTTTTAATAATAATTTCTATTTAAAGCATGCATTTGAATATTAAGAGTAAAACTTACTGTTGAAATAATTGCATTGTATAAATAGTAAATTTTCATCTGTAGTACATTAAGGTAGAAAAATTAAAATAATTATAAGTGCCAACCTTTGTCCCTATTCATTTGTGGTTGTAGCTGTTTGATGAGAAGAGCTTTAAATTTTCTATCATCACAGCTTTAGTGAGGATTTATACAAAGATTAGTGAGTTAAAGTCAGGTTTTACTTGTCCATGATTTGTTTAAAAAAAAGTTATCTGCTTTTGCACTTCTTTCATATTATTTATAATGAGAGTCAGTGTGTTCTTGTATTTTTATGTTTAGGATTCTTCCAGTTTCTTATATATAATGGCAGAAGTTACATGTAAGTTAGTAAACAACATTTTAGATGAGTTGTCCATGGACAACTTTGCACTGCAAACACATTTGTTTTGTAAGACAGTTGGCTATATTACATTGTAAAGAAGTGTACTAAGAGTTTTGAGTTTCACTTGAATGTTCTATAACTTTGCAGTTCCAGTTTCCTTATTATAGTTTTTATTTTTGTGGAGGCACCTGAAAAGTAATTTTTTTTGTGTGTGTTATCTTTGGAAAATTGGTTTTATTCCTCTTGATTTAACTGTGTTTTTTTCATTTTCAAGATGTGTGTAAAGCTAATATATGCTTTTTTTTATCCTTGAAAATATGTTTGAAGTAAAAAACTGGATATTTGTTGCTCAAATGGATTAATTTAAGTGTATCTGTTTGTGTGTGGTTTTGGATTATGAGAGTTGAAGTTAGGAAGAAGAGGTTTTCTAATTGGTTTGTTAAAAGGGTAGATTGTATATTATTGTAATTATCTATCCTTTAAGCAAATCAGAAAAATCTATACTCCTTTTGTCATTTAATGAGTCAGTGTAAATTGGTTGTTGGAGTCTATGGAACTTAGAAAGTCTAGAAATTTAATTAAAGGAGGAAAACTGTGGTTCCATATTCCAAACATATCACCAATGTATCTAAGCCAGTGATGAGGGCTGGTGTTGATATCTTAATATTACTTATCAAGTGCTTTTGTTTCAAAAACATGCATGAATATTATGGCATAAATGACAGCTACTTTATTACCTATTACAACACCACATGGTTGCACATATATTTTTTGTCAAAATAAAAAATATCCATTGTGAACAATGAAATGTTCAATTTATCTGATAGTCTGTTGCCAGTCTGTACATCTCAATTTTTTATATGATTTAATGTGAATGTACATGCTGCATTGATGCTATCTTCTGTCTATAGGTTGGTGGAGAACTACAATGTTCAATAGTAATTCTTGTGTGTATCATTTAAACATGCTGGAATGTAATTTAATAACAGCTGTAAAATTGCATGTGTAATTGAAGGCAAACATACAGTGAGGTAGCCATATGCTGAAACTATGGGTCTTAGTGGTTTGTCTGATTTATGTTATTTGGGTAAACTCTATAGTCCTAGGTTGTAACAGTTAGAATCTTCTTGTTTTGATAAATCTGTAGATAATCTCTAAGTTTGCTCTGTCAGTTATGGTTTGTCTTTTAATGGACTGCTTCTGAAGAAGCTGTAAAATGAAAAATTGAATGCTCAATTAAAGAAAAATAATAAATCTGATGTTATAAGGTTGTTTATTACTGGTATTAAAATGTTTTTATACAGCATTATGTACTACAGCAATTAAAAATGAGGTCCATCTTTGTGATTCTTTCATAACAGTAATATAACTGTCTAGCATATGCTTCATTAGTATTTGTGTTCCATAGAGTGACTTCACCAGTGATGATTTTGCCTATATGAATGCTCCATTGTTATATCAAATGTTCAAAGCTAAAACAGACTATCCTCTTCATATGGCAGTCAGAACAGAAAGGGAGGATGTTGTATTTCTCTATCTTATTGAATATGATTCTCAGGTAATGTATATAGCTACTAAACAATTGTAAAATATAGTGTTTCATCTAATGATACCTACTTGAACATATTTTAGATAAATAATTTCAATTATGTTATAAAGAATACTTACAGGATTGGTCCAGTGGACCGACCTTATACTTGAGATTGAATGTTGATAGTTATTCCAAATTAACTGCATGTATCCACACAAATTATAACCCACTTTGAGTAAAATTAACAAGTCTCTTGTACACAAAATCAGGTGTGTTACAAAGTATTTGTACTTGAAATATGTCTATGTATTGATGGTGTCAGAGCTGAGTCAGATGAACAAGCTGGAACACAAAGTGATATTCACATGAAAAATAAAAATACTTTTCTCTATTGTACAGTTTATATATTGTTTTTGTAGAACAGCTAACACCTCATAAATGAATATTGACAGCGTTTTCAGTATCCTTGTATATTACATCTGGTATTTACTGCCCTCCACCACTAAATCAGGGTAAAATTATTATATGATAATTCTGACTAAAATACATAATGCTGTGTTTAATGGTAACCTGTAAAAGATGGTGGTATGTGACCTTTGACACATGCACATAGGTTTAACATCTGTAGTTGTATATCTTTGAAGTACTTTGTAAAATATAAAGCAAATGGTCAAAAGAAAAATAAATTTTTATTACTAGCATAATTAAGAATTAATGAGTATATGAGTATTTTTTTTACTCAAATTGAACTTCATTCCTAAGGTTTGTATAGAATTATATTTTGAATGTTGAATGTGTTTAAGATGTAAACATACTGTAACAAATATTTTAACAGGTCATAATTGCATATACAAAGTAAATATCAAATGTTAGTTACTCTAAGTAACAACAATAGTGAATGGATAAATTTAAAAAAGACCATTTACAAAAATATTGATGGCTCACCTCGTGTCTAAACAGGAAATAATTTTTTAAATTTTAAAATCAGGTTTTTAAGTTAATGCTTAACACTCCTACGAAAAGACGTTTCTAGTCCTGATTTCTCCAAGCCCGTTCCCCTGGCTGTAGTTTTGCTAGATAGTAGATAGGGACAGTGGGAATCTCGTTAATCCATTCATTAATGGATTTAAATGGCAATTTCATTTAACTACAAAATTATTAGCCTAATATTAATAACCTTTCAAGTTGCTCTGGGGCCTATTAGGCCCCACTTTTCGTAGGAGTGTTAAGAACTCATCTATTGTAAAGTTCTAGAAAATAGTTGAAAAAATTTATCTCTATTACTAAGTGTTACAATACTATCATTATAACATCTAATATTCTTCTAGTTACCTGGAAAACTGAATGAAATTGACTTACAAGGTGACTTGCCATTAGATCTTGCTTTAAAGACACAACAGGAAAGTATTAGCAAAACACTTGTTAGTCATCGAGCTAGTGTGAATGCCACTGATAGCCATGGAGAGACTTTACTTCACAAAGCAATAAAAAGAGGTAACTAGTACTTTCATAACTACTTATAAACTTCAATTGTGGCTGTGCATTCAAAAGAATGTACTACAAAAACAAATTATTTTTCTAGCAGTAAGAGGTGCATAGATCTCTCCAGAGAATCTTCATTCTTTTTTCTCATTAGTTTTTTCCTTTTAAGATAAAAATTCTAAACATAATTTTGAAAGTAGTCTAGAAGGTCTGTTTTGTTAAATGTTGGTTAAGATAATTAATTTCATTAAATAGCTTCTCAATATAAAAATTGACATCAAAGATTTGTCCTTGGTTCTTCAAATCTTGAATAAGTCTCTTGCAATTTTGTCTTTAAAACTTGACAGGATTCTCAGCTGATGGTTTTTTTCTTGAACCATTTCTTAGTAAAGAAAAAAAGGCCATTAATATTTACAGGTTAATATAAAGCAATATGAAGATTAATTTTCAACCAATTAATGTGTGCTTTCTCATGTTGTAGGAGGATTTGACCACTTATATAATCTTATGATATATCGAACTTTATATCTGTACATGGTCACACAGGTCTAACAAATATAACCAGTTTTGTTATACTTCATTGACTGTATTGTTTTTTTTCTCAACTCCAATAACTTTTCTGTTTGTTTAAACAGAGGATGAATTTGCAGCAAACTTTCTGATAGAGCACAAAGCTTCAGTTAACAGTACAACTCCAATAGAAAAGGAAACTCCCCTTCATTTAGTATCGAGCTTTGGGCTGGAGGATGGTGACAAAGATGTTGTAGAAGGAATGACAAGAGTAGCTGAGAAATTGCTGAAAATTGGAGCAAGCCCTAACCTTCAGGACAGTAATGGAAAGTAAGTATAAGGAATTAATAGAGAGTTGAGCTTATTTTATTTTATAGGCCTGTTTCATTATTCAAGATACTGGAAATTTATTGAATTGTTAGTCACATTTTTAATTTTTGTTACAAGTGAATGATTTGTTAGTAACAAAACTCTTCTACTCTCAACTCAAAGATGTGTATAATCAGCATTTATCAACATTGGCACTCAAAAGAAAATACAGTTGTCTGTAACTACTGGTAACCTTGAGAGAAAAGGTGATTGGGCAGGCTTTCATGGTGCAAGAGATTATCATATGATATTCTTAATCAACAAGCACTCCAGTGGCATAGTGGTATTTCTTTGGGCTTACAAAGTTAGAAACCAGGTTTTCATAACCATGGTGGGGCAGAGTACAGGTAGCCCATCATGTAACTTTGTATTAATTACAGCCATACCTAATCAACAAATTCAACAATACTTGTTGTGTTACTCTTGATGACAAGAAACCCACTTAACCTGAAGATGACCTAAGGTCAAAATGTCGTTCTCTCCTTAACAGTAAAAGTGTAAATACCCATACCAGCCGTTCTGAGATATACGTTGTGTTACTAAATCACCTCTACTGTTATGGCTGCAGAAAATTTCACATGATAGTCAGCAACCAGTCTAAAAACATTATATCATATGCAGTCAGAAAACTATGGCTTTAATTGTGATTACAATTTAAAGATAAACAAGGAGTGATTGAGAATGAATGATATGATCAGATAAATTATTTTTAACCTTTTTTTCTTGGTATTGTAGTGACATAATACTGTATAGATAACCACATGAGGCATTTAAACAATAGTAGAACACTACTGGAAATATGGCATGATTTTATTACTTTACAAGAATTATTAGCATCAGGAGTATTGTCATAAATGTCTACTCCATATCACATGCTTTGCACTGAGATGGACAAAGGTTTTTCCACAATTTTTCACAGCCAGAAGAGTTATCTTACTGCTTGAATATGGTATAACTTAGTACCTCTAAGATGAAATTGAACGTTGCATTTACCATTACTTTAATTGTTTATCAGTGCCTGTGAACCATTTGTGAATGATACTGTTTGGCAAGTAAGCCATTCTCAGATGAGGCATTTTCAAACATCTATGCCAAATAAAGGTGAAAGTTGAGGACATATGTAACTAGTTATTATCAATGTATGTACACAGGAATCAATATTGTCTTTCCTCACTGAGAATATTTTAGTTGTCTGTGAGGTTTGGTGTTTTAGTAGTATGTATGTGATATTTTACTTAAGTTTTCGTTACACCTCATTCAAATCTCAATTTATGTTCTTTCTTTACATTTTCACAACTGGATAAGAGCTGGTCTTTTTACTGTAAAGGCAGAAGGGTTTAACATTATAAGTTGGAATAAACCATTTCTGATAACACTGTAATGCTAAAACCTACACCACCAGTAGTGTCACCAACCAACTACTGTCTAAATGAAGTTAACATTAGTCCTACCTCCAGTTTCTTCTGTATCATCCTCATTCAAACTTATAATGTTAAAATATCTTGCTACTGAGCCACAAAAGAAAACCTCGTAAGAAGAAGATGAACATACAACACTGAAGATGAACATGCTAACACTGCATCTTCAGTTATGAAAGTGTAAAGTAAAGAACATGGATTGTAATTGTTATATGATATTGCTTGAGGTTACTGCTCATGCAGGAGATGTGCTTTTAAAAAAATTCATTCATCTTGCCTAATAAAATTTCACTTTTATTACATAAGGTTGCTCTTAGTGCACCAAAAGTTACATGCTTTGTTATTCACTGTTTTATAGCACTGCTCTACACAGAGCAGTGGCAGCTAAAAACATCCCAGTATTTTCATTATTACTGGCATCTGAAAATTTAGACCTGGAGCTAAGAAATTTAAATGGAGAAACTGTTCTCTGGTACGCTCTTCAGTTTGGCAGCTACGATGATGACAGCTTTGCTGCTTGTTTGGTGAAGCGAGGAGCTTGTGTTAATGCTATCAATCCATCTAACGGTAAGAAATCTTGTTAGATTTGTTTTTAATGTTGGAAAAGTTCCATACTGGCTGGACATAAAAGCAGTGATGGGAGGTGAATTGTAATTTGTTGGAAGGTAACAATACTTGTAACTGTAGCCTAAATAGAAATAACTAAATGAAACAGTACTGTAAGTTTCAATCACAGAATATACAATAACAGAAAACAGTGTTTCTATCTGTAACTGCAGATTTGATCAGTAACGTTCAACCAAAACTGAGAAGGCCAAGTGTTTATTGTTTTGATTTTCTGGCAGACCACCTAAGTTTTTTTTTTTTTTATAACACTTAGTAAATTTAATATGGTACTCCATTAATAATATCACTATCCCAAGGTGATGAATAAACACCCTATAACCCAAGCACTTTCAAAAGATGGACCTTTCTTTTCAGGGACAAATTTGGAATGGTAGTGTAACTGAATGAGTGATACACCACTATTCCCAATTTACCCCTGAAGAAGAAAGGTCCACCTTTTGAAAGTGCTTGGGTTATAGGGTTTTTAATTTTATTCATTTCTGTCAAGACTTCTTGAACCTACATGTTTTTTCTAACATCATGAACTATCGTAAGGTGGTCCATCTCTTTACAAAGCACAGTTTTGAAAGTGGTGCTTCAAAAAGATTTGTCAAAAGAAAAAAGTAGTTATCTTTATGGTGGGAGGCATTTTAGGCATAACTTGGTAAAGAGTTTTAGTTTACATACAGCTGATGAGGGACAGTATTATAACTTGTAACTCCAGGCTTGATTTAACAGTAAAGATGCTAGAACATTTTTTATCTCATTATTACCTTATGCTTATATTAGGATTAGGAAATGTTGGCTGTTACATATATATCCATCAGTGTTACTCTTAATGGAATACAATTATTGTTAAGGCTTTGACAGCAAAGTTAATAAGAGCATGTTAAATTGTCATACAAAACAGTTTTACTGAAACTATAAATCTTTGGTTAAATAATTATTTAAAGCTAATAAATATTACTATTGTTAGTCACGAGAGGACAGCAGTGTATAACCTCCCTAAAATTTCCCTCCAATTGTATTGAGTTATAGATTATTCTGTTTGTACTTGCCAGAAAAATGTTAAAGAAATACTTATTAAACATAACTGTATAAATTTATGTGCAGTGTATCACATTTATTGCTTACTATCAGTCATTTCTAGAAGGTGTGTTTTTTGCTTGAACTTTTTATTTGCTGTTTAAAGGAGCTAATAACTCTTATCTGTTCTTCATTTCTTATCAGGTGATAGTTTGCTTCATCTGGCAGCAAGAGCTAGAAATGAAGCAGCAGGAATATTTCTTGCAACTCATGGGGCAATGCCAAACTTGACCAACAATAAAGTAAGTATAAAATAAAAGGAGACAATGTTTTAATTATTTTATAATTACAATATATGGATGTACATTTCTTATAAGTTCATGTAGGTGGATGTATTCATTAAAGAAAAAAAGTCTTAGGAGAGCACATATTCAGCTAGTAAGTGTCCCAATTGTCACTAAATCTTCAAGAATCCCATAGTGCATTGCAATGCAGAAGTTATAAACATCAGCAACAGCCACTTGGAGTCAAAATATCACAAGGAAAAGTAGTGTAAATTAAACAATAACAGTTTGGTGTCTTAAGTTATTCTAAAATTATGGATCCTGAAATTTCAAATAACTTTATTACAGCAATTAATAATTTTATGTGTGTGTGTCTGTTGAAATATGATCTCAAATCCTAATTTTAACACTGGCTTTTGTAAATGTCTGAATGTTTTGTGATTTTAGTTCTATTTTCTAATAAAAAGTGTTGTGCACCTGCTGTAGTTTCTTAGATCTTATTTCAGTTAGCTACAAAATGATCAAACAAGTTTCTCTGAAGTAATTGAATGTAAATATGAAACTCAACACAAACCAGTTTCACAAGTTAATATTTAGTTAGCATTCTCCTGTATTTCATTACTGCCTCACATCAACGTTGCTTGCTTTCAGTGAGTTTGTGGAGATATTCCTGAGTGATTGATTGCCATCCTTCTATGAGTACTTCAAAAATTCATCTTACATGTTTGGCTTGCAATCTTTCATTAATCGGTTTAACTCAGGCCATAAACTTTCGATCGGACTGATATCAGGTGATTGACCTGGTCATTCCATAACATAAATTCTCTTATTTCGAAGTATATCATTTAACGACTCCACGGTTGCAGAGATCATTTTGTAGGCTAACTGGAATAGGAATATCTAAGAAACAACAGCAGGTGCACAACACTTTTTATGAGAAAATATAATTAAAACTATGAAAGGTTCAGACATTTACAAAATCTAGTTTTAAAATTAGGATTCCAGATAATATTAGAACAAATCTTGTCAAGTGTGTTCTAAAGACATAGTTTTACATATTTTTCTGTTATCTAATAAAAGATTAACAAATTGAAATTTTCAGGGGGGGTGTTTTTCGTTCATCCCTTGTATATATAGAATGTTAAAACAAAATCATGAGGAAGGACTGTACTGAGAACAGCAAATCCAAACCTGTGACTAATGATAATTTGTAATAAACAAAAACAAGCCTAAACAAAAAATAAAAATGCTGCACCATTTGAAAGGAATCCCCAGGGTACAAACTATATATAAATTATACCCTCAGTTTAGGAGGCAACTAACGAAGTAGGACCTGCATTGTAGTGGGGATACGAATGTATTATGTCTATCCTATTGAATGGTATATATATGATTGACTAATGAAAAAGTATTAATTTTTGTAAACAGACATGTTTTGAGAAACATTACAGAAGTTATTTGCTATTTGTAAGATCTTTGTACAGTTTATCGTAAAGAAAGTACACGATTATAAACCAACATGAAATACATGTATAGAAAAAATACCTGGAAAATGAAACATTAAGTAAAGTCATTGGTTTCAAATTAAAATTTTTGAAGATATCAGCTGTTGAAAGTTGATTGTCCAAGAAATCTGTTGTGACACAATAATATTTCTTCTGAAACGTTTTGGTTTAATGGTGGGTTTTTAAATTCAGTATTAAAAAAACTTTATGTACTCTTATAAATATTTTGTTGTGATTTCTTATAATTTAAAGTAAAACATTTATTCAGATTTAAGAACCATATTTTTTGTTTGAAAAACACCCTGATGTTAGTTATTCATGTACTGTTTAAATTTTCTTGTTCAAGGCATAATAACATCACTATAATATTTTACTCAAAATCTTGTTATTGTTTTTACTTGTACTATCATCCATTGAAACTCGCATTACTTAGTAAATAACGTGCTTCCTAAAAAAAATGTAAATAATTGTGAAAAACAACTAAACTTGACAGTGTGACTGCTTTTGGAAGACAGATAAATATGCTTTTGACAAGTAAATAAACATGATAGCATTAATGCTTTTGGAAGGCAATAAACCTGAAAACATTACTACATTTTGAAGCAAAACATGGTAACATACAGTGGGAGATTTAAAGTTGAGTAGGCCCAGGAACTAATAATTTTTGTCAACCCTACATCTTATGTAATTTTACATGTAGTAAAATTATCAATGGGTCCTGGCACTGATCCCTCTGTAGTCTATACCTAAATACACCACTGGTAACATGAAATATTTTGAGACCTATTTCAGAAATGTGACTTTCCTGAAAACTGATGTCTCTCTCTTTTTTCCCTTTTTTAATACTGTGGAAAATATTTTCATTATAACATTGGGAAGTAAGGATTTTACCTGTCATAAAATTAGGTTTTGATACCTGTGATGGGTAGAGCACAAGTAATCCATTGTGTAACTTTGTGCTTAATGATAAAACAAATACTAGAGAAAGTAAATTATGGACTTTTTCTTAATTCCATTTTGAAAGGGAGAAAGTCCCCTCCATGTAGCCTGTGAGAATGGGTTATCAAACTTATCTACTATGTTGCTTCAGCAAGGAGCTAATCCTAATATCCAGACAACTGATCGTAATGCTATTGAAGTGCTCACTGCTGAAGATGATGAAAACTTTGCTTTTCAGCAAACTCCTCTGCACTTAGCAATAAAGAATGGCCATGAGGAAACTGTTAATGCAATTATAGAACATAAAGGTGAGGCACAATATGTTAAAACTGAAAAATAATACCTGTGAATGTATAGAATATATTAACGTTTTTTAATTCTTAAGTTATTTTCAATTGTAACCTGTTTTTGGTTTTAAAATATTAAAGCAGTTAAGTGTGCACTGAAACTTTTAAATCTGTATTAGAAATGGTATTGACGCATTGACTTGCTTTGAGTATTCAAGATTACAGAAGAGTCTTTAAGACTTTTTATGTCTTTTTAATCGTAATAGTAGCAGTAGTAGTACCAAATATCTGTATATATTTGCATAAATAGTCCATGTTTTTCTATTTATTTCTAGTCTATACGCACCATTCCACTGATCCATCAATCATAGTCCCCAACTTTAATCTTAAAAATTCTCGAGACCAGTCTCCATTGAGCCTAGCCCTTGACTTAGGTCTTCACAAAATTTCCCATAAACTGTTAAGTTATGGGGCTAACATCAACGTCACAAACTCTGAAGGACTAAGTCTCTTACATCAGGCAATAATAGACCAGGATGTAAAGAGTGCATTATTCCTGTTGGAGAATGGAGCAGATATTTCTCTTTTGTAAGTTAGTATTATTTTTTATAATGCATACAGTTTAACATTTACTCTTCATGTAGCTCATTTGCAACCATATTTCCATTTTGAGTATCTTGGCCAAATGTTAGGGACTTTGTGTTTTTAACAAATGTATTGATAAGCCTGTTTTTGGAACCTTGATTTTTATTACTTCTAATAACAGTGTTTACCCCTATCTTTTTCTCACTAGATCTTATTTTTTATTATTATTATTATTCAACTGAGCTTGATGAAAAACTTACACTTTTTATCCATCAGCCTATACCCAACACATGATTCTGTAGATGTAGTTTTTGCATGTTTCAGCTCAGATAGTAATTTTTTTACGTGTATTATATTAACCTTTTTTCAGGGTGATTATTAGAGATTTCTAGAGTTGGATTATGTGTGCATTTTGGTTTCTAAGTGTGTGTTTGGAAATCATGGCTTAATCAAAAATCATAAATATTAAGTATTATCAACTTTATTGCCATTTGTAATTTTGTGTATGTTCTTTTGTTACCTTCTATGTTTTTGCTGACACATGCTCCAGAAAATAATCTTTAATGCCAGATCAAAAACAAAAGTTAATGAAGCTCATGTTATTTATGCTTTTGTAATTTATCAGATTGCTAAGATTCATTAAAAATTTTTGGTAGTGTTGATGTTCTGAATCTAAAGTATATTTTTTTATAGTTTTTGCTCAATAATTTCTCTCATTTGTCTTGAATTTTTATCATTTCGAGTATGGTCCTTTTTTTTCTACGGCTGCATTAATAAACTGAAAATTAAATTACCATTGAAGAGAATACTTGCCTTTATATTGTTAATGAGATAAAACTATATAATTATAAAATGAAATCTCTGAAATAACAATACTAAAATCCTCACTTTTTTCACAAACCTCTTTGGCTATTGAAGAACTACCACATTTGTTAAGTCTTTCTGACACATTGAATATATGTGAATCTTTTTGGTTCATTTGTTGATGTCAATTAATCAGAAAATAAGTTAAATATATTGTATCATAATTGTTACTTAAAAAATTTTGCTTGAAAGTCACACAATTAACATTTCTATCTAAGGATATTTGTCAGCAGAATTACAAATTTTAACACAGTGTTCTTGTTCTATTTATTAATACTCAAACTTTCAAGGATATGTTAACATGGATAAAGTTTTACATAATCTGGTTTAGTTTTTCTCTTAAGTATGAGTTGCTTTAATTTTTTTCATTAGGACCAAAGACAATGATACACCTCTGCAGTTGGCCATAAAGCGCCACCTTCCTGCTGTAGTTGAAGCCCTCTGTTTACGAGGAGCTGACATGAATGTATTAGATGAAAACAAAAACTATCCTCTGTGGGTAGCATTAGAAAGTGGACAAGAGGACATAGCATCAATCTTGGTAAAAGTGAATTCTGTAACAAATCTGCTGAACAAACTATCATTTCTTAATTCATTTTTTGTTTCATTGAATTTTGAGGTGATGGTGTTAATGTTTAAAAATTCTCATGATATAATAAGTTGTCTTTCAAAATATTCTCGTGCTTGTGGTGTATTTGTTCTCAGTTTTTAAAATGAACCTTCTGTCTAAAAGATTGTAGCTATTTGTATTGAGTCTTGCTAATATTTTTGCTATGTAAACAAGCTTTGTTAACACTCCATGTGATGTTGGTTGATACAACCAACTTTGGAACTACCTTGTAACCTTGAAATTATACATACTGTAATTCTGAATGTACTAAGTGTATCTTAATGAAATGTGGCAAGATTTCAGTAAACATAACCAGTCTGTTTCATGCAAAAAATTATATTTTATAATAGAATATTTTTGCTAAAAATATGTTTGTGAATTTCTAAAGCCTTTACTCTGTTAGTCTAAGTGAAAAGTGGTCTTCATGTTGCAATCTTCATATTTCATTTGTAAAATCTCTAAAACCTCTGAAATGAATATCAAAACATTTTTCCATAAACTTTCATTTCTTCTCCATCCATACACTTAACTGCAACAAAATCATCAATGTACAGTGAAAGAAAAATTTTAAATATGAAAAAAAATTAATAATTCCTTTTTCTTTTAAATGTATCATTTATTGCAAGATCTTCATTTATCATCACAATTTCAACTTAGCCTTTTCTGTTGGCTTTAAATATTATTTCTCTGTATCTTGGACCACAGGGTTCTATTAAAAGGAATAAAACACACCAAGACACACTAATCATTTTTGGAAGCCTGTATAAACAATACATGGTTTTTGCATTCACATTTTAACTGCGTGTATGTATATGGATCTCCAAACAAAAGTTATTGTGGCTTTTGGATATGCTTTTTAGAACATAAAAAATATATTTAGCATAATAATATAATCTCTCAGAACAAATGTAATTTAATATGGCAGTAAATTGGTTAAAGTTCTGTTAGCTGCTTGGAGTTTAACAAAATTAAAGACAAAGAATCTAAAGCTGAAAAGAAACAAAGTAAGTTTTATCTAGAGGAGAGTATGCTCGTTCTATTGGTTATAAACATGTCCATCAGATAAATACATATGGTTGGAAAATTGTTTTGAAATCTATGGGAAAGGTTTCTTGGTAGATTTGACAAATGTACTGATATTTCAGCAAATTAAGAAAGTAGGGAATTCACATTTTTATTTTTCCCTTTAACTGATATGGTGTATGGTTATAATTGATGGGATACACTGATAACTATAGCAGGGAAAATGTAACATCCATAGGGGATTACAGAATGCAGATATGTTACATGGCACAGAGAAGTCGATTAGAACTTGTATAATATAAAAATTTGAAATATAAACTATATTTTCATGTCACTATTCTTGATGTACATTGATAATGAAGTTGTTTAATTAAAACTTTAATTAATGAAACTTTAAAAGGTTACAATATATATTTTTACCAAAGTTAACCTAAAGCTTTTAGTGCCTGTGCTTATTTTTCCAGTAAAGACTTTTTCAAGACAGAAGTTCCTTTACTAGTGAAAAGGTTTTGTTATTTTCCAGGTGTTTATACCATGCTTGCATTGAGTTATGATTGAGTAAAAACCCAGTATTAGGAATTTTTAAGAGAGTTATCTAATGGAAAAAATAAATTGCAGTCTTTTTAATATTAGTTGAAAGCTTTATATGAATTGCAATCCAGGTACTTAAACATCATCTGATAGTTTGATTTCAGTAAAAACTTGTTTATGCTTTTCAGTAGAAGTTGGGCTGAGTTTCAGTGTTGGAGAAGTTGATTGACCTAGAAATTGCAGCACTGTTAAGAAGTCTCTATTAATACAGTGTTTGCATTTTATTTGATTTAACCCTTGCATAATTAAATTTCATAGTCATTATCCAATCAGAGTCATTTCTTCATCAGAACACGTCATAACTTAGTTGTAGATTTCACTGTGTTATGATGTGTTGTTGATGTTATAGGATCAATAAATTATATAAATTATGGTGAAAATACTCGATCAGTTAATATACTTTTCAATGAGTGACCTGCTTGGTCTTCTGACTGATGTCCTGGTGGAGAGATTGTTTTATACTTGTGTATCTTGTTCAAGCTCCAGATGTTGCACATCTGGTGTATTGTGGTTGATTCTAACTCATTTAGAGTTGTTACTTTCTACAGTTGAGAGAAAACAGTTTTGATGGCCATGTAGAAAAGCTTATTTCTGCTGTTGACGAGAATTAATCATCCACTGTCTACAATCGCTTTCCACGGTGAAGGGGATGATACTAATGTTTGAGGTCTAATTAGTTCTTTAGTTTAGATAGGTATTTCACAAACTGAATATAACACAGTACAAATAATATAACAAAGTTAATTACCTAAGATTATAAAGATTTCAGAGTAAATTTAGAAAGGTCTGGAAATACATCTTACAATTAAAAGATATTTGCTGATATTACATGTAATTTCTATATTGTGCAGCTGCTTCTATAATACAAGTTATGTTAACATATGTGCATATATTTTACTGAGATTTTTCTTTAACCATAGGTAAAGCATGGATGTGACTGCGATTGTTGGGGTGAAGGGCCTGGAGGGTGTTACCAAACACTTTTACATCGTTCACTTGATGAAAACAATGAGTCTGTAGCGTGTTTTTTAATCAGAAGGTGGATATTAGGAACAGCTTTTCTTTATTAGAATATGTAGATGCTCTAGGTGAAAAATATGGCAAACTTGTGTTTCTTCTACTGTGGAGTTGTTAGAGAAATTTATTTGTAATTGTCATTTGAAATTACTCATGTATTTAAAGACAATTAATAGAGATAGAGTTAAGTAAATTAGAACAAAATCAGAAGGAAGAACTGCATTAAAAACAGCAAATCCAAACCTCTCATTAATATAATTAGTCAGAGGTTTGAATTTGCAGTTTTTAATGCAGTCCTTTTGATTTTGTTCTAGTTGAATTTACTTTATCAGTATAAATTTTCCCTCAAAATATATTTATATCCCACATTATAGCTTGTACCCTGGGACCCTTTAAGTTAGTGCAGCATTTTTAATTTCATTTTATTTTTGTTTTGGCTTGTTTTTGGTTATAACAAACTTGTATATATATAATAATGGTGAGAAAGAAAGAATTACATTCAAGATTCAAAGTAACCTTTTCACTACTGCACGAATTACTAAAGAAAATTAGCTGCTGTAAGACAGAGGGAATTAAAATTGTCTTTTTCTTTCTTTTTTTTGGAAGAGTAGAAGTCTAAAGTTTGATAGATAGTTTTGATTTATTAAGATAGCAACCTGATGTTGTGGTAAATTACTGTTAATAGTTCGACTGGCTGTTTCCCACACTTTATCTACTACAATTTCCCTATGACTTAGATTTTTGACAAAAAAAAATTTTTTTATTCTCAGTAAAATAAAAAATCAATAACACAGAAGTTATTGATTCTAGAACCAGATGGATGTGTTTTTTAAGAATGTAAGGAAACACTTAACTTTTATATCTAGTGGATGTAACCTGAACACTGCCAGGAGACCTAGTCCTGATGGTAGAGGTGATGAAGAAGCATATGATGGGCAGACTCCTCTTCACTTATCATGTGCATGGGGGTTAGAGAGGGTTGTTCAAACACTTATGGAGCATGAGTGTGACTTAAACACACAGGTAAGATAGTTTTCAGAATTATTTTTACACATTTCAGTTACTAACCAAATATAAAAGTTAGAGATAATTATATATGTCTTGTACTTTTTACTTCATCAAATATAGGTTCCCTAATTAGTTAGCAGTAAACTTACAGACTTACAAGACTAAAATCAGTGGTTTGTGTTCCCACAGTATACAAAGCACAGACAAAGTGTTGAATAACTTTGAAAATTACATAAAAACATCATCTCCAAAGGAATGTTGTGAGAGTAGAATGTGGACATCTCTTCACAAGGCAATACTGTCATCATAATTTTGATTAACTGATTGTTTTGCATGACGCTACTCAGTGTAATAACATTAACCCTTTCGAGACGAGCTCAGTTTAATGTACACAAGTTCATCTACACGTTTGTGCATATTAAGTGTTTGCGCTATAACATTTGATACTGCAGGTGTATTTTCACAAAATTTAATAGACTTTTAGAAAAGATTTTAAGTATTTTTTACACAAAAACTTGGATTTTTTAATGAAATATTTTTACCAAAGATTTGTTTGTGAAAATATTAAGTATTTCATTGATAGTCTGAGTGCAAAATGATTTCATGTTATGATTAAAAACTATTCTTCATCTTAAAAATCTCACTTACTATCTGCATAATCACTAGAATCTTTTAAATACATTTCAAACGTTTGGTTTCAATAAGACTTTATATTTTGTTATTTTCTGTACTCTAACTATGTGGGGTCTGTCACTTGATCAACCTTACAACCATGGCAGAAAATTAAGAAGTAAATATGAATTATGCTTTTTTTGTGCTAGAATAACTACATATTATAACACAAAAATACAAATGTTTAGACTGAGCAGCTTAAGTCTCATAATATAATATATATAATTTGTTATTTTAACTCAAAAAACAAGCCAATACAAAAACACATTAAACAAAATGTTGCATTAACTGAGAAGATCCCAGGCCAGAAACTACAATGTGGAATTAGAAAATGTATCCTGGGTTTTGGAGGTGACTGAAGAAGTAGGACCAACACAGTGGTGGGGATACACCATCTATCAGTCTTAACCTCCATTTGCCAGTCTCGCAAAAGATTATCAATAGATGTAGAAATGGAAATTAGGAGAGCGAGATGTGGGTGCTGAAGTCCACAATGTCCCACATCTATATTGCCCTTCGATTTAATTATTTTCACTAATATGTGTGTTTGTGAGAGTGTTATTGACTTTCCAGTCATGTCTGGCTAACATTACATAATTTACATGGATGTGGTGCACATAGACTTATTACATATTCAATAGTATAAAACTGACATTTTAGTTAAACCTGTCTTGACTGTATTTTAATGGACTAGTATTTTGTACTGTACAGTCACATTTCAATGATTAGACTTATTTTTCTCAAAATATACAACAATGAATCAAGAAGTAATATAATGTATATTATTACGACCTTTTGTACTAGGTTGCTGCTGGACATAGGTTGTTAAGCCTTTTAAAGTTTTGCATGTGGATGATATCAAACAAAATTTTTAGGGTTTTTATATATACAGTTTAATAAACCAAAAAATCATAAATAACTGCACTAACACCACAGGATTCCACTATAATTTATTAAGCTTAGTAACTTAGCTGTATTCAGATTTTAAAAAAAAAAAGAAACCTTGAGGAGACTAAAAGCACAGTCTATCTTCTTGAAATCTTGTTTTGAAAGAACATGTTAGCCATTTCACATGTTAAAATGGTTGAGAAGACCACTACAGGGACATTCTGAGCTGTTGATTAGTTATTCATGTTGTATTTTGAAGTGTATGGATAAGGAATCATTTTCAAAAATGGAAAGAGGTGAATGGGGCCACTGTTTGCTTCAGTAAATAAACAAGAAGGTTAATAGGTTAGCTTTAATTTTCTTCTTTTCTCTCAAACATTTTTATTTAACATTTATTTACACCTATAAGAATGAAGTTGGTTGATTTGACTAAACTTGGAACTTTAAAACTGTATATGTTATAACTCTGAATTTCCTCTGCATATCTCTCTGCATAATGAAATTTGACAGTGTTTTAGCAAATATTACACACTTGTTGTGCAGAAATCCAACTTTTAATAAAGAATTTGTCTGTGAATTTCCAAAACGTTTACTAGTTCAGCCTGAGTAAAAGTGATTTTCATGTTAACAACAAAAATGCTTAGTTTTTCATATTTTGTTTCTAGAATTTTCTGAATTAATACCAATAAATCTTTTGGTACAATTTTATATTGTCTTTCACTTTTACTATACTATACTATACTTTTTTACTAAATTAAAAAAATATTTAATAAAATTAATAATACAATTTTTTCCTCTGCTTTTTAATTAGAAAGTTTCAAATTAATTAGTTTTAACTTTTATCTTAAGACCTTTATTCCTGTACCTTGTATTGCTAAAACAATAATATTTGCATAAAAAAACAGTAAATCATTGTAAATGTTCATTAACTGTTACTTACAGAAAGACCATAATGAAAAATAATTTAGTTCCATATTTCACTCTAGTTTTTAAGTTTGTTTAATTTTTAGATATGTATACTATGAAGTCAAATAACCATTTTAGAACACAAAAGACATATAAGGCACTATAATGTAATGTTCCAAAACTAATTTATCTAGCTTTCTAAGAAAACAATAGAGCAGTAAAACTGTGATCACACAAGTCATTTGGTATCAAGTAAATAATCTTCCAATCAAATTCAAAAGGATGGTTGTAAGTTTGATACAGAGGAGAATTTGCTCTTTTTATTGATTATAAATATGTACATCAGCCAGGTAAAGAAGTGAAATTTCCTGGTGGGTTTGACATTGTTATTGATACTTTGGGAAAAATAATTGGATAGATTCTTGTTTGCAGTACTGTTTATTTTGTTTTTACAATTAGTTGAAAATTGAAGGACTCTATTTAAAATGCTAGAAAATTGTGAAGGTAAGAAAATAAAGTTCATATATACCAAGATTTAAAGGAAAAAAAATTGATTTTTATGTAAATATTTTCAAAATTAAAAAGTTAAAACTCAAGTAAACTAAAACTTAGAGTCATAACCTATATTTTTATATGAGATTTATTGACATACATTTACAAATACAGTTATTTAATAAAACTTTGAATGTAACAATGCAAAAAGTCATGACATCCAATTTGGTTGGTAATATCAAAATAGTTAAACTACACTTTAGTGGTACAGTTGGCTCTCCTACAACACAGGATTCATTCCTTGCACAAGTCATGTTGGGTGAATCTGTGTTGGAAGAGCTCAATACCTTATAGAATTAAGAGGGATATGGGAACACAGCCACATTGTCTCCATTAAATACTTGTATGTGGAATTTCTTACACACAAATGAAAATTCCTACTTATACAGTATTGTATATGAACTAAGTATGTGTATACAATTATAAAAATAATCACACATGATATCTTGCACTTGTAAATGAAAATATGTTAAATGAAATAATAATATACTGCATCTAATTGTAACGCTCGCCCATCAGTGATTAAAGACAACCTTTCGTTGATGAAGGGAAGACTTGATGATAATGATAGTTGATTTGGAGGCTGAGAGGTTAGTTTAAGGCAGCCCTAAACTCCAACGAAGCATGTGTAAAAACTAATAGGATAGAATCAGAAGTTGATGGAATTGGGTCATAAGGCATGACATCAGCTCCTTTGGGTTTTGTAAAGTCAGTAAATTTTGGCTGTTTCACTTTCCTCCACAAATCTTTCAAGATATTCTCTGTATGTTGCTAGAACTTCATAAAACCCTCTTTTAAATTTAGCTTTCTCTCCATTTTGGGATCCATATCTACAGCCATTTTTGCAAACTCTTCTGCCTTGCATAGAAAAATGGACACAGCCTTCGCTGTGAGGATGGGTTTAGTAGATTTCTGTCTTTTTCATCACTGTCAGAATTGCAAATTCTTCATTTATTGACTCTTGGGATTCGTTTTGTTAAACCACCTTTTCATCCCTCGTATTTTTAAATTCCTCACTTCCAATTTTTTTAGTCTCATAATGTCGGCAACTTCTTACCCATCAGAAAGCCCTTGAAGTCATACATGACATCAGACCAAAGATGATGCTAGAATGCATTTATGGTAGACTCTTTCACTTTGTTCCAAGACATTTGGGTGATATCTTTACAGTCTTTAATGTTCTGAGTTTTCCAAAACTATGTTACGTTTCCCTTCCAAAAATACCTGAGTCTGTAACTTGAGCTTGTTTAGTAAGTCTTGAATGTCTTTATTGCTTTTTGATCAGTTGATAGGTTGCAAGATGGATATGGTATTGAGAGGTAAAAATATTATCCCCACATAACGATGACTAAATCACAGCATGTCAAGGTCGTAGAGGGGAGCATCATCCCAAATTAGAGGAACCTTAAAGTTGTGGTTTTTCATCAGGTGTTCTTTATCCTTGTGCACAAAATGATTTTGCAACCAGTTATTGAATACCATCCTAGTTACAAAAGCCTTTTTATTTAAACATCAGATGAATATCATTTATTCCTACCTTTGGATGCTTGTGAGTTTGTGGAGTGACACACTGACATGAGCTTGCATTTAAGGTCACCAGATGTGTTCCTACAAAGAAAAGCAAGCCTATTCTTAAAGTTCTTAACACTGGGTGCTACCTTCTGCTTCTTGAAGATCTATGTTCTGTTGCCCAGTTGCCTATCTTCTTATGAAAGAGCCCTGTATAAATCTGCATTAAATACCTGTTGTGGGGTGCTTTATTTTTTTAATAAATTCAAGGAAAGATGTCTTGAACTGTGCAGCTAGCTGCATCACTGTCACCTGACTCAGCTTCAGCTTATGTTGGATGAAGCATTGCTTAAATTTGGTAAACCAGCCTTTACCTGTTTGAAAGTTGCTGACATCTACAGCTCTTACACCTTTGTTGGAGACTACATACTTATACAAACTACATGCTTTCTCATGTGTAGCTACACTATTGAAAACAGAGCATTTTTTGTTCAGTGATCTGCCCATTGAATAATTTTTCGATCTCTTCCATGAATGGATTCCTCTTAGGCACTTGGAAAACCTTAGCACTTATAAGGGCAGAGATCTTAACACTTGCAAGGGTTTTTCTCTTCACTCTACCTAATCATATGTATGAAAGACTCATTCTCATCGTATTCCTGGCCTATGGATGCTACGTTTATCCCCCTTTATAAGTTATCAATTTTCTCAGCTAAAGTCATCATGGTGCAACTTTCTTATCCTCATTAACACTTGGAGATTATTTATGTTTTGATTCCTTGCTGCTATCTAAAGGTAATTATGAAAAGCAACAAAAAAAGATAAGAATAAATTGACAACATGACACTAAACTTAGTCCAATCATTCACACATGTATGAGGATGATGGAGTGAGCTCAAGAGGATGTACATTGTTTATTTCATTCCTTACTGATAGAAGGTCAGAAGGTTAACCCATTTTATAGGAGGGTTTCTGTGCTTTTAAACCAGAAAACAGCCATGTCTTTAATCCTAGGGCAATATCAGGCTGTAGACCTACCTTTTGGGAAGTAGTAATCCCTGAGTGAAGTTTTTTTATAGATTAGATGCCCTATATTAATTATACATTTTACCCAGATGTGGGTGTAGACCGACATAATTGTTTTTAGTAGTGTCCATAAATGAAGTATGTATAGTTTAATTTTTTTATAACTTAACCACACGTAGAAAATGATGCAACAGAAAGATTAAATGTGTGTTTGTATAAGAAGGTATTGGGTAAAGTACTCATGAACTGTTGATTGGCCAATGTATTACAGGATGCTGAAGGGAAAACTCCTATCCATATAGCTATAGCCAACCAAAACCCAGTGATCATCTCTCTTCTGCTGGCTCACCCTGAGCTTGACCTGACACTGCGTGATAGGCAAGGTTTGACACCTTTTGCAACTGCTATGATGCTCAAGAATAACAAAGCTGCAGAATCGATCCTAGCAAGGGAGCCAAAAGCTGCTGAACAGGTAAATATTTATCTACAAGCATCACAGAACTTGTTGTCTGAACTTCTTTGTAAAAGCTTTATTCATTTCTGTCAAGACTTCTTGAACTTATAACATCATGAAAGTACTTTATTTAAAATATAATTTTTCCTGAATAACACAACGAATTAGATTTTGAGAGTGTAAGTACAATTTAAAGTGTAGAAGAATCTATTTGATAATTAGATCTCTGTCTGTCTGTTTTATATTATATAATCCACTTGGCATTGAAAGCATCAGTGAGTTTAAATGTTAGCTATTTGTTTGGCAGCTTGACAACAAAGGAAGAAATTTTCTTCACGTTGCTATCCAGAAATCAGACATTGAGAGTGTTTTGTTCCTGTTGAGTGTCAATGTCAACATTCATTCCAGGATACAAGATTCTTCCCAATTGACTCCACTTCATCTTGCAGTAGAAACTGGAGCAGAAATGATTGTCAGGAACTTGGTAAAAAGGAAAAAAAAATTCTCAAAGTATGATGGATAGACACAATTTCATTTCCAGTTATTTAGTATTTGTAAACTGTATATTAATTTGTGAAGTCTAACCTGGTTTTAACAGAAAGTTTATGACTGTAGCAGAATTTAATTTAGGAAGTTTGCTATTAAAGAAAATGAAAGTTAGTTTAGAAGCATTAACATTGAATATGATGCTCAATAGATACTGTGAATGACAGTTCTACTTTTTAATTTCTCAGCTGTTAGCAGGTGCCAATATTAATGACATGACACTTCAAAAACAAACAGCACTCCACCTTGCTGCTTCTTTGGATCATAGTACCATTTGTTCTGTTCTTTTGGAGAACTCTGTTGACTTTGATGCTTTGGACATCAATCTCAATAATGGTGAGATGAATTTAAACTAAATAAATATTCAGTTTCTTTAAGTAAAGAAGTATAATTGACAGTTGTTTAACTAAAAATTACTTATGAATTGATATGTTATCATTATACAACATAACTAATTCATAGAGAAAGTGGGAAAATGTTCAAACTTTCTGTGTAGTTACAAAACAGTCTTGTCTGTAAACGTTTTTTTTTTAGAATTGTCCTACCCATCTTAAAGTATAGGTTAAAATTTAAACAGAAATTGTAATAGTTGAAAAGATAATGATTCTGGTCTTGTCTTATCCATGATTTTCCTTTTAGTTTTTATAACTATAGCCCTCTCTTTTATGATGTCACAACATGCAGTCTGAATAATTTCTAACAAAACTCAGCTTTGAATTTGTGATTAAAGCAACTGAATGGAAGAGAATCCAATGTGTCAACATCATTGTTAAATTGTATCAAGAGTTATCCATGGCAATCAAAATATTAGCTACCTGAATGTCCCATAACAGCAATCAAAGGATTCTGAAATAAAGCTTACAACACTTTGGAATAGCTGTCAATCTTGGAACCTTTTATTGGCTCTTTTAATATATGAAAATAGTTTCATGCTAACTTTTATCTGTTTGAAAGCTTTAAGAATTTTCTTTCCAGGACAAAACACAGACAATGTTAGCAAGAATGATTAAGTAGTGACACATGATTCGAATAATAAAATAATTTTATTATTGAAATTATTAAGTTTATAATACTCAAACAAGAATACAGTTGGCAAAAGTCATGATACCTAGTCTAACAAAAGTAGTCATTATAGGTGTGAGGGATAAGTTAGCAAATCGGGTAGAAGAGTGGCTGGATAGAAGAAAACAGAAGATTGTTACAAATGGAGTTCAGTCAAACTGGATTAATGATGTCACAAGTGGAGTAGCTCAGGGTTCAGTCATAAGACCTTTGCTCTTTTTGATTTGCACTGATGACCTAGATAAATGAAAGGTCAATAGGTTACATAAATCTGCAGATTATATTAAGGTCTTGGGTGTTGCTAGCTGTGGAAAGGATGCTGCTGATTTACAAAAGGATTTAAATCATTTAGTGATTGGGGTAAATAAAAGACTTATGGGTTGTAATTATAATAAATGCAAAATAATGGATGTGGATTATCATTTGAATTACAAGTATAATTTGCATAGGAATAACCTTCACAATTAGGAGGGATTTGATTGAAGTATATATTTTAAAGGGAACTGATAGTGTTGATGTGCAATCTTTTTACATATTTAACAGTAAGAATAGTAGAACCAGGGAACACGAGTATAAACAATAGCAGGGGTAGGAGTCATCTTCAGCTAAGTCCATTGTATTTTTCTAACAGGGTAGTTAGCCATTTGAATGGGTTGCTTTCAGGTGTTGTCGAGATAGTAAATTAAAGTAAGTTTAAGAAAAAGCTTTAAGTATATGAATGATGTTTCTGTTGGTTTGTTGTTGTTTTTTAAGTTAGGGTGTGAAACAGCTAAGATATGGACCAATAGTTCCTATGTTGTTCCATAACTTTGTCAAAAATGAGGTTGCAAAGCTACTAACTGTCAGTTTTTAGGACTTGTAGTCAGAATTTGCAACTGTCTCTATTGGAAAAGTAAAGTATCAAGAGAAATGTGTTAATGAATATTAAAACAAATTGACCAGTCATATAAAGTGGAACTTTCTGATCAGAAATTCTCAGATGAAAGAATTTTGAATATTTTACAAAACAGTCTTGTAATGACTTCTGAAATTTTAGTCTCAAAATAATAGAAATATTAAATCAGATTATGCAATTTTTATTTCACCATAGGTATTCAATACTATTTGAAAAATTCTTACCAACTTCATGTAATTTGGTTATATATTTTCACTAAGAGTTAGAAACAAAATCTGGGGATGTTGCTAACATGTCTCTGGTCAAGAAAATTTTAACCCTTTTGCAACAGGCTCAGTATAATATACACAAATTCATCTTCACATTTGTGCATATTAAGTATTTGAAGTATAAGTAAACTCTATATTTAGGTGCGTTCTTTTAAATCAAGAAATTAACTTGTATATAATATTAAAGTTTGAATTATAATTACAATTTTATTCCAAACTTATTGACATAAATTTATAAAATAGTAGTTCAATAAAATTTTGAATCCAAGTCAATAATGGTCACAAATTACCATTACTGAATATACACAATCTTACAGCCACGGAGATGTTAAGTGGCTGTTAATCTCACTATTAATTGGTAAAAGAGTAGCCCTTGAGTGGTGTTGCCTTCCCTTTCAGTCTGTCATTATATAACAAAATAACTCTTGTGTAGCATTACCTGAAATAAAATAAACATACATATAATTCTTTTGGAATATTTAACACATTTAACCAATCAATGTGTTGATGGTTTTGTGTGTGTGTGTGTGTGTGTGTTTAAAGGCTGGGTACTTGGTATTGCTTTGAAGGCTTTTCATAAATTTATATTTGCAGTTTTGGGAGTATTTTCAGTTTTCAGGTTACTCTAAGAATTCTCATGTTCTTATAAATAACCTACATATTTAAGGAAGTTAACACTTGATACCTTATTAGTTAAAATAATTGATTAAACAATATATTTTAAATCCAACCTAATGATAAATTGTAGTATGCAATCTCTCCTATAGTCTTCATGAATTTCAGCTGTTTTTATGAAGAGGTCTACAATAACTGTATATTGTGCATATAAAGAGATCTTTGTTCTTTAAAACACTTGTAGCTCTTCACTTGGCATGTCAGAAAGGAAACTTGGCGACCTGCAGAGTTCTACTAACTGAATCTCGAATCAACGCCGAAGCTCATAATCTCAGGTTTGTTTGTTCAACAGGATTTTATGTAATCTTAACCACTTATTATCGTAAGTTGTACTGGAAAAAAATACTTCTCACTCTGGGAGCAAGAATGATGGTTAATATCCACTATTTGGTCAGATAAGAACTGACAATAGGTGATATTAACCTGTTTGCTTCTCTCTCACTAGACTGCTCCTAAATTAGGTTGTTCTTTGTGTTTTTCTCACAGTATCATATATTATTTTCATTTAATTTTTTTAATATTAATCTAGAACTGTAAATTTCTAATATATTGAAATTGCAAAACATTCTATGGAGTTTTTGGATGTGTAGGGCCAACAACATTGTGATGTTTCTTTGTTATTTGAATATTATTGGATGTTTATAGTATAAAGATTAGTAAATAGAGCTGCAACTTGGCCCTTTACATTTTTTTCAGATGTATAAACTAATAACACAAACTCTGTTTCTTTTAAATATGCTTGTCAGCTTTACTTTACACATTCATAAAGTTTTATTTTACTGTATGTCACATTTTCAGATAAACCAGCTTGTGTCTTGTTTGATTGTCAGTTTCACTTTAGACATTTATAAAGTTGTCTTTTATTGCATGTCACATCTTCAGATAAACTGTTTTATGAATAACATTATAAGAAGTGTGACCATAAAAACATTAAACTGTTATTTTTAAATGCACTTACTGTGACAGACATCTGTTTGCTACATCAGTAGAGATACAAAACTTACAAGCCAGAAAAAACAGGTTCAGTGGAATCAGAGGTATCTTCTATTTAGATTTTCCTGAAATTTTTGTTTTTATAAGAAAGTAGTCAAGGATAAGCAGCTAATGAGGATATGGACTATTATACTTTACTAAATTATAAGATGAGCTCTGAATTAACAGAATACTGCTTTTCTGTTTCTTGTTAAATTGTAAACTTGCTCCTGTTACAGCAGTCTGTTTACTTTTATTTTATAATTAGTGTTGCAAATTTAATTTCTAAGTGTAATTTCTCCTCTTGTCTTTTAATGAATGTGGAACATGGCCATTATCTAAATATTTAAAGGTTACCACACAATATTATAATGAAACAGTGTATTATAATTTTGATCAAAGGGTCCTCACTGGATATAAACTAAGAATAAGTTCTAAATTCAGAAACATTGGGGTGTTTCTTTCTTTTTTTTTGCATACTTCTAAATGTGAACTTACTGAAGCCGAAATTCTATCCCAACCTTCCTTTTTTCATTGGAAGAAATAAATAATTACACTTTGCAACTATGTATAAATCTATATTTAATACAGTGACATCTTCCACAGTCTAAAGTTAATAGATTATATTATTACAGCATATGTCATGTACCTATAATCAGTCTACATGTGATATACTTGTGTTCTTGTAGTATTGAACAGTATGTTATATCATCCAAAATGTGTAACTGATTATACAGTCTACTGGTGTAACAAAATCAAAACAACCATGTAGAGGTCTAAGGAAAAGGGCTGGTGTGTTCTGAGTGTGTGGTATGAGTCATTTCACTAAACCAAATCTGTATCATTTCATATCAATACAACTTTGCATTAATAAGGAACTATTCTAATCACAGCAAAAATAATCAAATGAAACAAAGTGTTGTATGTAGAAACTAAATAATTGGACAGTTTTATTCAGGAGTTGGTAAATGAGTTGTGCATTCTTATATCAATTGATTAACCTGTTCTCAGTAAATGGAGTACCAATCTCAAAAAATTTCAGAAAAAGTGGGTATTTCACAGTTTGGTAGAAAAATAAGTTAATGTTGTGAATTTTAATGATTAAATATACAATTACAACAGAAAGTGTTCATACCCCTGCGTCATGAGTAGTTTTTTCCTCATAACTTGAAAAGTATCACGATTAAGGTAATGAAAGTAAAGTGTATTATAAATATTATACTAATGCACATCTACATAAATTTTTATGTAAATTGAACGACAAATAAGCTGTTTATAAACAAACAACCAAACATAGGAGGGACAGAAAGTGTTCTTGCATCTACTTTAATGGTCAGTTGTGTAGCCTTTCAGGTGAATTACTTAGTGCAATCTCTCCTCATAGCCCTTCATGATCATTTGACAGTACTCGACTGGTATTTTCTTCCATTCTTTACAGAAGGTCTCCAACTCTTGCAAATATTTTGGATGATGCTGATGAACCCTGGTCTTCAACTCATGCCAAACATTTTCTATTGGGTTGAGATCGTGTGACTGCAATGGCCACTCCAGAATGCTTATATGGTTCCTCTGCAATCAGGATTGTACATATTTTGATGTGTGCTTAGGGTCATTGTCGTGCTGGAAGATCCAACGACGCCCAAGCCGCAAGTTCCGAGCATCATTCTTGATATAAGTGCCTAATATATCAACACACTCTTCTTTTTTCATGATTCCGTTGACACAGTGAAGGCTGCCTACACCAAAAGAGCTGAAGGAACCCCATAGCATTATCAAGCCACCTCCATGTTTAACTGTAAGGACGGTGTTCTTTGGAAGATTTCGTTCCCCCTTCTCACATAAAAAATATAGCGAACATCATTGTGGCCGAAAAGCTCGATTTTAGTCTCATCTGACCAAAGAATACTTTTCCAATAGGTAAAGGGTTAATCTACATGCTTTCTTGCATACTTCAATCGTGCTTCTAAATGAACAGGGTTTAAATATGGAGTTCTACGAGGACGGCATGCTTTGAACCCAGAAGAGCGTAACATGTTCGTAATTGTAGAGGTGCTTACTTCAACCCCAGTTTCCCTTACCAGTTTCTGTATGTCATTATGTGTTAAATGAGGGTTCCTACTAAGTTCTCTGAAAACCTTCCTCTTGGTTCTCTCTGAAATTTTGGTGGGGCATCTGGAACGAGGGAGGTTAGCAGTTGATCCTGTAAGCTTAAACTTCGAAATTATGCTTTGAACAGTAGATTTCAGCACATTAAGTTGTGTAGCAATACCGAAAAGAGATACGTGAGACTTGTATTTTACAATAATTGGGTTTTTTAAATCACTGGACAGTTGTTTCCTCTTTGCCATGATGACCAAGCAGATAATGACGGAGACAGCGCTAAATTGCCAGAAGTACATTTTTTGCTGGCTAAATTCCAATAATTATAAACCCAGTGTCTACTTCTGGAATGATATAATGTAGATTATTCACCAAACAAAATAAAATTTTTACAGGAATATCAGTTTTATCACACGTTTTGAAATGTACGAACACTTTCTGCTCCTCCTATTTTTGGTTATTTGTTTGTAAACAGTTTATTTGTTGTTTAATTTACATACAAATTTATGTAGATGTGTGTTAGTATAATATTTACAATATATTATACTTCTATTAGCCTAATTGTGATACTTTTTAAGTTATGAGCAAAAAACCACTCAGGACGCAGGGGTACAAACACTTTGTTGTAACTGTTGCATTGGAATTTTATTATACAAGCACACCTTTCATCCAAACAGAACTCTGCTAAACTTAGACTGGTATGTATAGAATTCACAGTAACTGAAACTTACTTTTGTTGGCATGGACATTTAGCTAGTGGATTCTTACACCCTAAAATTGAACTATTTTAACTCTCAGTTTAAATTAGTTTATCCAACAACAAATCTGTTCTTAGTTTTATTATTTGGTAAAAAATTTATTATTAAATCTGTTGAATAATAGTCTGTTTGTGTATAGAGGTCAGACTCCTGTTCATGTATTAGCTCAGTATGGAAAAGAAAATGCTGCAGCTATTTTTGAATTATTTATGGAAAGTATGCCAGAATATCCAGTTAATAATCCAGATGCAGAAGGAAATACACGTAAGTTTCATTGGCAATAAAAAGATTTTTTTTTCTCACTTTATGTTAGTTGATGCATTGTACATTATCTAATATGATGTACAAATTATTTGAATCAAGGATGTAAAGTTGTATAGGAGGTCACAAAATCAACTAAAATTCTTGAATCATTTTAACAGGTTGTGTAAAGTTGTCATGCAATTAAAAAAATATTAAATACATCATGTGAAAATACAGTTACACATCAGTTTGTGGGCTTAACAAAATTACAAACACTAACTTTTGACTTTTTGTATCAACCTGTAACTTACTTTACCCAAAAGCATCAAACAGCATGAATTATCCCATTTATTTTGTTTTTTACAGTGCAAAAACTGCTGAAATATTGGTAAATCACCTTATAAAAATTTATTATATTGCAAAAGAATGTTCCAGTCAAATGACATTAGTACTTTCAGGGTTTATCTGCTATCTATTGTTGGACCAAATAGAAATGTCTTGCAAGCAGTCATTAATTTGTCCCTAATTTAAATAAGAGTGAGTAAATTCAATAAGTGTCAGTCATCCTGCACTTTTCTAACATAGTTAAGAATTCTAGGCCAATTAGTGTTATGCACTAACTGTTAAGTAGATTGTCACCAAGATTTCTCTAAGTGAGTAATTCCCATTATCAGTATTTATTTAAACCTTTTTTATGTGGTATCATAGTACATCTCATTTGTATTCAAAACCCAGAATTTGTACTTCAGAAAAAACATGTAAGCTGTGGAGATTGTTTCCATCTTGATAAAGAGGGTGAAATTCACTTCAGTAATACAATAGGAGCTGCCTTAGTACATTAGACAGTGGTTGTCAAAATTAAAACCTGTTAACATGACATAATGTTTAGGTACAACAAGGGACCTCTTAATCCATCTTGGTTGGACCATCCAAGATGGATTACTAAACTAATTTTTTAAAAACATTAAATCGAATCCTCATCATTCATATATCTATCAAGACTTCTTTTAAACAAACTTAAATTTACTGCCTCCACAACATCTAAAGGTAACCCATTCCATAGGGCAACCAGCCTATTTAAAAAATAAAATTAGCTGAAGACTGGTTCTACCATGCCTAAATCTACATTTGTGTCCCCCCAATTCTATAATTCTTGCTGTTAAGTGTGAAAACTGTTAAATCTTTTTCTTTTACAATCTTAAACACTTCAACGGATCTTCTATAACTTTTTTCCAGGTAAAACAATTTTAAGGATCTTAATCTCTCCTCTTATGACAACCTTGCTTATCATTCTTCAAGCTTTCCATTTTTTCTTAACAAGGTCAAAATTAATGTGATCGCCTTGTTTCCATCATTAGTAAAAACTGAAGAAAAGCTAAATTTAATAATCCAGCCATCTCATGATCATCAGATATGAACCTTCTTTTAGTATCCTTCAAGGATTCTATCCCCATCCTAATGTTTTGTGTACCCCTAATATACTTTTAAAAATCCTGACTGTTAATTTTTGTTTTTGGCTGAAATTTTTTCATAGTGATCACCAAAATAACAATATTGTAGCTGTTAATAAACAGTTTCAAATGAAAGTTAAAATGTTCAAATTTGTGCAGTGAATGACACTTATAAACTCATTCCCGCATTTTATGTAAAATAAATTGTTTTGATTCAGTGAATACTTTTGAAAGCATTTGGTCAATAAAACAACTGTAAAAAATTGTCTTGATTTAAAGTGATTTGCCTAGGAGAGATGGGTATTCCAGATCAGCATGTATTTATATGCAGTGTCAAACATGCTAATATGAACTGTCATGTTTATACTTAAGTTTCAGTAAGTTGGGTCATAAATAAATGAATTTTTTTTCAGATTATGAGAGAACATATATTTACCTACAGAAACTGTATGCTTGTGTTATTCTCTATTATCTGTTTCAAAAACTATCCACAAGAATATGTTACATAGGGCATCTTGTTTGTTTTCTCTCTCAGTTTGGGTTTTTATATAAAGCATTAATTTATGATACACAATACATAGCTAAAAACCTTGTATTATCACAAAATTCCATCTTTACTTGTTCAATAAAATTTCTTTACAGCCACGTGCCTTGCTTGATTGTGGAATTTCTTCACTGATCATTCTTTTAAAAAACTATACAATAAAAATATGTGATGACAAATGATATCTGTGTTAAATGCTTTCCATTTATGTAAATTATAAAAAAAAAATTTAGAATGTTATGTTACAAATAGTAAAATTAAAGCTATATTTTTCTCCTTTTTGTTTTCAGCTCTGTTATTAGCATACATGAATGGCAATGGAAATTTATCTAGAGCTATTGTAAGAGCAGGAGCATGCCTGGGAACTTGTAATAAGCAAGGAGTGAATATCTTTAACTTCCAAGTTGCCACAAAACAGCTTCTCTTCAGATTATTAGGTCAGATTGTTCAGAAACTATTTTACAATAATAATTCAATATCCTCATACTTATGCACTCTTGATAGTTATTTTATGAAAATGTAATGTAGTGTTTAATATAGTGTCATGGATCTCTGGTTTTTAATTTTTTAATTATCTGGTTTTGTGTCTGTTCTTGTGTTAAGACAAATTTCACTTTTGGTAATTTATTTTAATGTTTTTCTTTCACAGAATTCTAGTTTCCCACTTTAGGATAATTTATCTTAGTGTTTTTGTGTTACATATTTTAGTTACTCTCAGTATAATATAGGCTCTTTTTGAGTGAGTGTATGTGTGTATTGTGAGAAACTTGTGTGTTTTTGTGTTTGGGAGCCTCTCACATATGATGTGCTTTTAGTTGTTTTGAAAACTTCCTATTGTCTTTTGTGTTATATTAATGAAATACCTGTGTGTTGAAGTATTTTAGTTGTCTTGTATGTTTTAACATTTGTGTTCTGTTTGTTCTCTTTTGAGAAATCAAAATTGTCTTATTGTATAATGTGTTGTCATGCATAATCTTATGCTGGTATAAAGTATCATCTATATATGTCTGTGATATACTTGTATAATATTACATATAATTAAAATTTAGCATTAACAAAAACAGACACTGTGAGAAGATTCATAATGTGAAGACAACAACAATTTGAAAAGTTAACTTCAACTGCAAATTAAGTAATACACGTTTGTTATATTCTAATCACGTATGTATGTATCTTCAGGTAACAACTTGCTATCAGTTTCAAAAATAAAATAATTCTGCTTGGATCTAGACATTTACAAACAGATATTTTTTCCTCTTATAATTTTATCAAATAATGAACTAGGCGGCCTCTGTGTCACAAATTAAATTTTCAAATTTACCTTTGCCGAAAAGAAAATTTTGGTATTATGGTTTATCTCAGATGAGTCTTCAATTTGTTGAGTTTCATATGTTACATATTACTACTTCAAATAATCAGAAATGTTATTCTTAATTTAGAAGTTAATTAAATATTAATATGTACCAACTTTATGATATTTGCCAACAAGATGTTTTAATAAACAAAAAAAAATACAGTTCATAATAACGGTTATTAGAAATAGTTAATACAAATAATTATTTATATATAAAAGTTTTAAAACCTCACAAAAAGTATTCAGCTTTGCATCTGGTCTGGAACTGAATATTTTATCAATGGTTCAGGTCCACAAGGCACATATTACTTTTACATTGATACACAGATACCCTTCACCTGACAGGAAGCTAGCTGTATTATTGTTTAGCCTGATGTAGTTTACAAGAAATACTAACATCTGAAGTTAACTCTGAAATCAAATGGTTTGAGATCTATAAACATTCCTGGTCAAATTGTGTAGTTTTCTAATTAATTGACATTAATTGCAATTATAGCTTCTGGGGCTTATAGTATATTGGCTGTAGCTGACCGGTTATAAACTGTTACTGTCTCTCAGCTAGCTGTTTTTATGTGAATTGTACAAAATTCTCAAACATTCAACAGTGTTTGAAAATATGCTGTTATTTTTGTAAACAAAATTAATTCTTGCTATCAAGGATCTTCTATAAGTTTAGAGAACAGGTGGGACTTGCACAATACACATTCAACAATATAAGTCACATGCATAACAACAAACATAGTTATTAAACTAAATATATAAGAGTAAATCTGTTACCAAAAGAAAACTGTAATGTCATAATGGACTTTTATGGTGTAGAATGCTGAAGTTGAAGAATAAATGAAACTTTTTAGGTCTAGCAGAAAGGATCAGATTGATACACCCTAGAGCCTAATTAGTAATGTTTTTTTTAATGTTAAACTACTAAAAAAATGTGTTTTTAGCTTTAAAAGGTGAAACATATTTTATTGCTTGTCGGTGATAGTAAACGAACATCACAGTGAAATGCCTTAGCCAGCACCCATAAGTGGTCTTTGATTAGAATTTGGATTTATGTACATTTTGATGTTAATGTTCTAATCTTCTTTTTCATGAAGCCATGTAGAGTTCACCACATAAAAACATTTGATTCTGGAAGAAATAATCTGACACAGTCAGATGTCTGACCACTGCTGCTTATTAAATGTAATAGCAAAGGTAAAGAATTGTAAGATCAAGCAAGTTGCTGAAAGTATAACATTTCATACAAACTGACTCATAAAATGTTTGAGAGAACTTTCCAAGGGTGGGAAGATATATACATACATTGTTGCATTTCACACAGAAAAATACTGTTTGTGTTACTGTATTGCTATTGTTTTGAAACACTGCACATCTTATTTTAACTTGGTGTAAGTTGAGATACTGTAGTTATGTTTTGTGTTACAGGACTATAATACATGTTATTTCTTTTCCTTTTATAGTAATGTTGTGTCTGTTTTTGTGTTTAAAATGTAGCTATATGGCCAGTAATACATTAGATGATCCAAGATTTGTACTACATTTTGATAATGTAGATAGTCTTCATTCTGATGTTGAGACCCAACACAGCCAGGTAGTTAAAGCACTTGACTCACAATCTCAAATTTGTGGGTTTTAATCCCTATCCCCCCTCCCAAATATGCTCACTCTTTTAGCTGTGGGAGCATTATAATGTAAAAGTCATTCCTGCTGCTATTTTTTAGTTAAAGAGCAACCCGAACGTTGGCAGTGGGCACTGATGACTAGCTTCCTTCCCTCTAATCTCTCACTGTTAAACTAGGGATAGCTAGCACACTTATCCGTCATGTAGCTTTGTGCAAAATCCAAAGCAAACTGAATTGATGTTGAGTTCACATGTTTGTGTTATTCCAAAAGAACAGTTAATTACACATCTTTTGTCCATTTAGATTCAGTATAACCTACTGATCTTAACCCTTTATTTACTAGTATGGATACATTAGTACATTTAATCTTTTATGTAGCCTCTTTTTTAGTAACATTTTACTTTTTAATTTTACAGTTCTGATTCATTTATTTAATAAATATTTGAAGTTTACTAAAAGTTGGCTTTGAATGTTTGTTTGATATCTTGGTAATTGTAGGATTAATGATCTTTTTATGTGCTATTTGTATAGCAACTTAGTATTTTTAAGAACTTCAGAAATTTTTTTAATATATTTGGTCAGATTTCCTACCAAGAGAACCCCCATGGGCTGAAGGTGAATACTGTTTGGAGTGTGGAACCAAGTTTAACATAAAAACTCGCAAACACCACTGGTAGGCGTTATTAAACAATCATGTTTAATTTTTTGTGCGTTTAAATATGAAGCAATTTGTAACCATTTTTATGACTTTGAAACCTTAAAGAGCCCTTAAGTTGCATATGTAACAATGGTTTTTAGATATTATTTTATCACATATAAATATATTTGTTGAAATCTGCACTAAGAAGTAATGCTCACTTTTCTCCAGTTTTCATGTGAGAGTTAATGTTCTCATCCAGCCCCTTTCTTTTTGTTATAGTGAACACATAACATTCACAATAATCAAGTCAGGCTTTTCTATGTCCTCTTCCTGTTTTGATCCCAAAATCTTGATTATGTTATATATTAAGTGTATTTTTGTTATAATTTATAAACAACATACACCTTCTACTGATCAGATCCTGTCAAATCCCAGTTTGAAATTTACCTTAATCATGGGTTTGGAGAGAGTGTTTAAACTTAAGATCTGCTATGTCTGTTAACCATATTTTTACCATTTTTTACAATAGCCGTCACTGTGGCCGTATTCTTTGCTCTCGGTGTTCTGAAAGAGACATGCCAATCTTGAAATTTAACTTGAACAAAGCAGTACGTGTCTGTGAGATGTGCTTCGATGTTCTGACACTAGGATCATCCATGTAAAAAGAAGAAAATGTGAATATACCTTTGTATGTCTTCAACCATTTTGCTGAAAATCCATTTTCGCTATTGAATGAAATATGTTTTGATCACTTCAGTGTTCATGTGTAAAGTATGTTTGTACGATTTGAATCAAGTACATTCCCACTGTTGTTTCTGTGTCAAATAAAGGAAAGAATTTTGTATAAAGTAAATATTTGTTAAATAATCTGAACTTACTTTGTTGTTGTTTTCCCACTTAATAGTAATCATAAAGCATATTTGACAGTCTGAACTACAAGTACTACTTTCAGAATGTGTTTTCATGAAATACTCATGAATATATGTAAAGGTAAAACTTTATATATGTGTTATAATTATGGTTTTTAATTCTGTGTGAATATTGTTTGTCCTACTTTTTTGAATTTTTTTTTTTTTTGCTCATTAGTCTTACTTTTTTACTTACCACCTTACTATGTCGGTGAAATTGTTTTATGATAATAACTAATGTCTGGTAATCCTAACTTCTCTAAGAAAAGAACTCTGAAGTTCGCACATTTCCAATAAAAATATATATTTCTTTAAGAACATGAACATTTTTCTTCTGGATTTTTTTAGAATTTTAGCAAACTTTATCTCATAATTGACAGTAAAATGATTATTTTAAACTACATTGCTGTTAGCTTTTCCAACCAAGTAACTTGTATTTGTACATCAAAAGTTAAAAGGCTCAAAAACATAATTGTGCTCATGCTTTTCAGGGTGTAAAATGAAAATATAGTTTTTAAATTTCAATATACATATATATATCATAGAACTTATAAATGTTTTGACATTTGTGTTTATCCTGTTAGACAGTTGTATTAGTAATTTATTTAATTTTGACCTTTTAATAAATTACTCTAACTTTAGAAATATGAGTTGTTTTAATTGGTTTGGAATGTCAGAGTTTTGGATGAATTACAACAAGTTATGAAATGATGCTGCATTTTCATTCAAAATTGAGTAAACTAAGGAACTTGCAGACAAACAAAAAGTACTATTTCTGTGGAAGGGGGGGTTACTTCATTTAAGTTTACTTATTAAAGTAGTTATAGCACAACAGTGAACCTATTGGTCCATTTAAGCCATCCCATCAACAACAAAGGAAGCTCAAAGCAGCCATTTTCCTTTAAATACTTATCAAGTCTTTTCTTAAACTCTCATAAATTTAGAGCATCCACCACATATGAAGGAAAACTATTAAACAAGTCAGCAGGGTTGTAATAAAAATACAAATCTCATGATCAAATATGGTTCCCACCCTGCCATAATTTATACTTGTGTCCTCCTAGTTCTAACATTCTCACAATTAATTATAAGAAAAAAGATGATGCATTAACACAAAATTTTCATTTAACAATCTTAAAAGCCCAAATTAGTTATCTTTTAATTATTATTTTGTGTGTGCATATGTGTGTTTCAAGAGACAAAAATATAAGTATCATTGTATTCTCATAAGACAACCCCCTCCATCCCAGGCACCATTCTTGTAACTCTTTTCTGAACTCTTTCCAACAATTCAATGTCTTCCCTTAGGTAAGAAGTCCAAAACTGAAAGCAGTACTCCAAATGTGGCCTAATCAGTGACATACACAATGAAATTATAACTTCTTTTGACTTACTCACTATTTCTTTAGATACAACCTAAAATCATATTTGGTAATCTATTAACAAGAGCACACTGCTTGGATAGCATAAGAAACTGATCAATTGGAACACCAAGATTCCTTTTCTTCCATAACACTTTTAATGTTATTAAAAAAAATGACCACTTATAGCCTGAATTAGGATGATCCATATGTATTGCCTAGCATTTATTATAATTTAAAGTTATCTGATATTTACTTGCCTAACTTGTATAAATCCTTTTATAAGGTAAGATTTTCTTCACAGCTAAGTGACATCAAGACCTCAATATCATTTCTTTTGACAAAGAGGAGTGATATTAGCAGATTTCCAATCTTCTGTCATTGTCTACTCTTTAAGGATTTAAAACAGTTAGTAGCAATGAAGAAACTGAATAGTTTCTAAAAACTTGGCTTCCTCGTAGTTTGACTTAATATTTACAAATTTGTTTTCTTAAAATTAAAAAGTTATTCTAAAAGTTCTTTTATTTCACTTAAAAGTATCCATATTTCAGTCTCTATTTCATTTTCTCATGTTTTTTAAATATTAATCTGCTAAGGATAACAGTGACAAATAAACAAGTATAATGTAAAGATTATAGATATGTGTAAGAAGAGGAGAAAAAAAAAGGGTGAAGTGGAAAACAACACTTAAAGATATTTGTTTCATCTGTTAATCATGAAACAATACTAAAGATGTTCTTTTGAGTATTATATTCATGACTTCAAGCTTGTAGGCCAGTCTGCTTTGATTATAGACTTGTCAGTTAGTGTTATTAAAGAGTCTCAAATATTCTACATTAAATATACGTTACACAATTGAGTATAAACAAGACAACTGTACATTTCACAAATAAAATACATCATTTATTCACAATCATGGTTTTGCAAGTAAGGGTATCATCAGGTACAGACTGAAATGCTCTGTAACTGTGTTTATATATGTTTCAACAAAGAACTAGAAATGACCTTAACATTTACCACAAGACAAATGGGGAGGAGATTAAGTTGGTTTAGTCTTTCAGAATTTTTTTTCTGAAAAGGTTACTTAAACATAGTACTGTGTCACTTTAGAGCAAAAGTGTGGACTCACACCACTAGAAACTGGGTTTTGATACCTGTGGTGAGCAGAGCACAAATAGCCCATTGTGTAGCTTTGTGTTTAATTCTAAAACAAACAAACTTACTTATTTCTCTACTTACATATATTATAGACCAATTAGTGTTCTTGAGGCATGCAGACCAGTCTACAATAATTATTGATGAGTCAGTTGGTGTTCTGCAGAAATCCAGACCAATCTGCATTAATTATAGACTTGTAATCTCCATGTTTTTCTTCATTCATTTAGACCAGCATGCAGTAATTGTAAAGCTGTCATCACCACGTATTCTTGAAGTATCCAAACTGGTCCACAATACTTGTGTGTCAGTTGGTGTTCTTCAAGCTTCTATTAGGGGTACTAGAAAATGTTATTTTTGGAACTTGAAATTCAAACGTTTCTAATTATATGCTTTCACTTATTTTCAGGTGAAATTGATGTAGAAAGCAAAAGAAGCCTTGTTGTTTATCAATTTTCTGTTAACCCAGCTTTCCTCTAGTTAGAAAAATTCACTAATAACATTCCTAACAGGTATCATATTCAATATTGCATGCTTTACAAGTTTTGTAAAAGCATCAAGGTAACCCAAAAGATTTTTGAGGTTTATGAAAATGCTTTGAGTGTCCTCAAATGCCAACAGTAGTTCAGAAAATTCAGATCAGGTGATTGTGATCTTTCAAATTTCCATTGCTCAGGAAAACCAATAGAATTTGACAGTGACTTCCTGAGGTCAGATGTTGAGCCAGGCTTCCCCCCTCCTTCTCATCAAACTACCCAATAGTTGTCAGAAAAACTTAGTTCTTTACAGTTTATAATTCAATAACATGCTAAAATGATGAGGAAGGTCAGTAAACAAGGAGTTTGGATTCCACACGAACTGTCAGATGGCAACAAAGCCTAATACATAACAGTTTGCAGTTCAGTGATAGCCAAACATCAGAAAGAACCATTTCTTCATTAGCTTGTTATGGAAGATGAGAAATGGATTTCTTATGTCAATACCAAGTGCAAGAATCACTGGATTAGCCCTGCCCTGGACCCATTTCTGGCAGTCTAATCAGAACTACACTCACAGAAAGTCTTTATTCATTGTCGTAATTTACTTTGAGTTATTAAAATAAAATCATAACCACAGACCTCTATTGCCAACAATTATACCACTTGCACCAGACTGTCATTGAAAAATATCCAGCACCAATCGGCAAAAAAGGGGTCTCTGCAACATATTGTAAGATCAAGACCACATTTTGCAAGAATGACTCGGAAAAAGATCAGAAATTTGGATCGGAAAGTCCTGCCTTATACTTCATACTATCCTGATAGTACCTCTTCAGGTTAGCATTTATTCAGATCTACGTATCACTTTCTCAGTGATACAACATTCAGAAATATTGATGACACCAAAACTGCTACTGCAGAATTTTTTGTCTCTATCAATGAGGAATTGAAAGATGGCACATTCTCATTAATAATAATGGGGATATTGTAACAGATTGAAAAATAAATACCTTTTAAGAGATCTTTTACTATATAAGGAAGAAAAACGACATTATCTTCAGGTACCCCTAACAGACCAGTTTACATTAATTACAGATCTGTGAACACCAGGTGTTTTGGAAGCAGCTCAACCAGTAAACAAGAAGTATGAACCCATGAGTAAAATAGTCATTTTATTTTTAAAGTTCAACAAACACATTTCTAATGCCAGCTGTACATATTTTAGGAAGTAAAATACCATAATGGTACAGTACACCAATAATTTGTATGTGTATAGCTGTTAATGACATGAATTTCATTTTGAACAATAAATAAATTAAGAATAAATTTTGTATATTTTCCTGTATATTAATTATAACCAGTTGGTGTTTTTGAAGCATCTAGAATAGTTTAATCATGGACCTTTATCATTAGTTGCACTTTAAGGATTTAGGGCAGCATACAATTATTACAACTCTGACATCAAGTGTTATTGAAGTGTCTAGACCAGTCTACTTGAATACTCCATCCCAATGTGTCAACCATCAACCAATGAATATGTTTTGACCCACTTCTTTTAAATAACATTTTAACAATAACGTATCAGTTACATCCCTTTGTGTCTGGAAGGATATCAGCAATGTCACAAACAATTCTCTCAGGAGAGAACCAGCAATTGGCTCTAATTTGTTGTGTCGAGATTAGGCTTTTCTTTGCCCTGCACACTACAATTCAGGCTCGGATCAGTCTCAAACCAGCCACAATCTTTTTGTTCTCTACCCATGATATAACTAAGACATGCTACTGATATAGGCTTAAATACGTATTTCCCTAGTTTCAGCTTTAATTCTGCAGTCTGTATCCACTCTAAAACTATGAAGAAATTCATAACACTACACTCAACTTTAGCCAAACACAAAAACATTGACCATATATACCAGTCATCTTTCCAACAAACCTTTAAGTTTCAGTTTAATCATCCTTTAAAAAGTAACAGGGGCATTAAAATCTTTATAAGGCATTGCTCATCGTCCAATTTACTAAATTTAAGTGTGAACAACAATTTTGGAACTGCTCCCATCATTCAACTCAACTTGCCAGTATCTGGTGATCAGGTTTAGAGCACTGAACCATTGGAAACCTCCCAGCACGGCCATGCTTTTTCTTAGCAGTGGGTAGGTATGGATAGGGGTTATGGACAGAGCAATACGTGTTTTTGGATGCAGAACAACAGAAGAAATCTTAGCATCACAAATGTTGACAGCACTGTTTTGTATGCTGCACTGATAACAATTCCAGTGGCTATAGTTGCAAATCAATACAAGGACACAACTTTGGATGAGTTTATTATAATCTTTGCTACAGCATTTTTGCTTGCTAACTAGACGACTGAGTTTCATATATTGGTTTGACAGCAATGCTGCATTACATTACATCAACATAATAAATCAGGTCTATAGTAAACCATTGCACACCATTCATGTGTTTGTTGGTACTACAGTTCTTTTCACTATATAAATTTGAAAGATCTACTGTTCCTTGCTAAGTTCAGCTTGGCAATGGAAACATTTCCCACTGAAACTTGGTTCACCTGCTGCATAGGAAAAATTAGTAGATTGCACATTACTCCATCCCTACTATGGAAAAATCAAGTTACTAAGTGTGTGAGCACACATCATTGTACTATAGGTCATGGAATCCAGATGCACTTCAAAACATGCTCTCCTTATACATCCAAAAAAAAGAACAAAATATGTGTCCACTGGTAGTAGTGACAGCACCAACCCATAGTCGTCTCTACAAGGGTTCTTGTAGCTCTTGTCTACACCATGTACTTCGTCCTCTTAATATGCATACATGCAAGCACGTGTCAACTACTGTTCAGGCTTGACAAAGCAGAACTAATTACCACCAACTGTATCACCAAAATACAGTTGTACTTTCTCAATTCAGGACCAGACCCAACTCAGACTCTGTTAGTTTCCCAGAGCTTCAGTCACTGTTATTGCAGGTCCTCCTCCATGGTTTGTGCAATCAGTTTTTATAGAAGTATCCCACTATCTTGCTTCCAGGCAAGATGCAAGCAAATCACATTGGTGTGTCCTGTGGCCTTGTTGCTCCATTCTCTGTAGTCCATGGTGGGCACCCCTTTGGGTTACGTAATTTGTTCAGGAACCATGAATACTGCTGCCATTGGTTTCCTATTTTGCTGGCAATGATTTCGATGACTACCAGAAACTCATTTGTTTCTGACACCACATCTCTTAAGATGATGATGTCTCACATGTATAAGTGATACCTCATTGCTTCACTCAAAAGCCTTTCAGTGAACTATTCAAGATTTCTTAACATGCAAGCAGCACATAAACATCAGTAAAACGACATTTTTTACCAGACTCCATGAGCCTGGTGAACAGCATAATTTTTCCGTCGAATTAACAGTTTGTGTAACTAGGTCATTACTGAATCTTAGTCACACAATTGTTTCTTTTTCACATTTTCAGTGCCATTGTCTAGTGGAACAATTATACACAGCAGCAATGGTTCAAGGCAATGACCTGCCAGAGCCTATGAAAAAATTGATACAGTCTTAATTATTCTTTCTGCTCCCTTGAACATGTGAGTAGAGATATGATTAACGTTGATCACATTCACCTGCGGTATTGATGAAGATATCTTGTGAGTTTTCTATGAATTTGTGTCAGTTATGTCTGTCTGATATGAAAGAGGTACCGTAAAGATTTTGAGTCTGAGAGCCCCACCTTTGGACAAGTTGACTTGGGACCCCAAGGCCACTAAATGGCAAGATACAGAAAACATATGATAAGAAGGTCCTGCCATATTTATGGTGACTTTATAACTTTCAGTTGTCTCAGCAACTCGCCTCTACTCTCAGTGAGAATCTTGCAGTCTTCACCCTTCTTATGCATAGAGAGAATGCATTCACTGCATTGCCAGATGGCTACAGATATTGCTTAGGTAAACTTTGTCCACTCATGGTACATCTTCCTTCATCATGTAATTACTTTGTAAGAAGATGACATTCATTGTATTGCTGAATGACATTACATATATTTAAATTGGAATTTGTCCGCCAGTGATAACCTCTTCATTCACTGCGAGTTGGAAACTTCTCTTATTGGCAAAGTTCCTGCCTGCCACAAAAGCCACCATTATCCTTGACGAGGGATTTCTAGCTCATCTATCAACAATCCTGAATTCATTTACAGCATTTGCTAGCCAATGGCTTCTCAACTCTAGCTCATGGCTTATTGACTAATTGCCTTGTAGAGAGTCCATACCTTTTCTTTTTTTATTGTATCTGAGGTATCTTCATCCTACCAACTGCTGGTGTAGTTCATTTTGGCAGGCTTCCTCCATCAACATTATTTCAATCCAGACTCTCCACAGAAAAGAGTTATATGCCACAACAATTACCAAGCTCTCTGACAAAAGCACAGAATCTCATCTGCTAATGAAGTGACTCTTGTTGGCAGACTATCCATTAATGATAACTCATGAATCACCTGTCACTTGACCATTGTCTCTTCTACCAGCGAAAGAACTGATGGTTATGGAACTTGTTCACCATTGGTGTTTCTCATTTCTAAACAGAGAGAGCAACCAAGTAGGAAACAGTTGTTATCTGATTGAAATAGTTTGATGAGCTCTACAGCGACTTCCCTACTGGTTCACAAACTCCCTAAGCTATCAGTAGTTTTCCTCACAATCTTCTATTCAATGAGCTTCACTTCCGAGGCTTAGCCTCAGGGGTAGAGCTTCATGAGGAATTTTAGCTGAAGGCAAATGGTCTCTAGGGACTTTTACATTTAAGTTAAAAGTTCTAGATTTAGGAGATGATTTCCCTCAGATACAACCACTGTGTGGTAACTAAGTTGTCTCATGTAGCAGCTCATAATCCCCCAGATCGTACATCCTGCATGACACAGAAAAGTGCATTTATACAGTAAGACTGGTATACTCACTAGGTTTTTATCAACATGCTTCTTTCACCTTCTACATCCATAGATCCTTTAATCACGGCACCAGGTTCCTCTACTTTCCCTTTTACCCTAAGTGCAGAATAAAGAGAAAAATAAAGGCTATTTGGCGTCGGCTTTTGAGATTATTCTTCCTTCATGTTGCAACTGATTGCAAGGAAAAAGACAAGATTCGAATCTTATAAAAATAAATATTTAATCACATGGCTTGCAAATTTGCAAACACAAAACAGTACATTATGAAAAGTGATATGTAAGAGTGTGCGAAACTGTATGAGAAAATGATGATGAGAATCCTTTATTAAAAATTCACCAGGAACAATGTACACCTGTTCACATTAAGTTAAAGTCCAACAAATGAAAACTAAATATAACCCATACAAGTAAAAACATCACTGTAAAAGCAAAGTCCAAATAGCCTCGGTGAAATCTAAACCCTTACTTTGGTTTTTATCAAAAAGAAGCTATTACACTTCAATACATACAATAATAGTCATGGTGCAAACACTACAAGAAACTTCTTCCCCCTCTTTCACGAAACAAACTGTAAAATCGTTTGCTCATAGCAAACTTAATAGCACTGAAGCACACTCTAGAGTGTCGTGCTCATTCCTGTAAATGACAGTAAAACAAATCACTACGACGTCTGGAAGGGTTCTCAGAAAATGAAACAACGTAACAATTAAAGAAAAGTAATTTAGCAGAAATCTACCTGGTCCATTATGAACAAATATAATCTGCACAAAAACACAACAATTTCAAGTCTTGAGCCCAAACATTATCTTAAATATGCTAATAAACCATAGTTCGTTAGCACTAATACACAAAAGAACAAGGATTACACTAGTTACCTTAGTTAGCTAGTGAGAAGTGTGCAAACTAAGGGCATAACTGTTTGCAGTCACTATTTGATTTGCTGAAAAGAGTAACTCAGGATGTTGATTAAATGCTTTAATATTAATGTAAGAAAACCAGACAACTCATTATTTGCAGTTCTGTTTACGTCTACAAAAAGTAAAAGTTAGTAGCTTGCTTAAACATCTCCCTGTCTCCAAAAGTTTAACTACAAAAAATAATAATTGTTTTGTAATTTAAATGTTAACTAAATTGGTAGAGAACATATAGTATATCATATATGTAAAAACGGCTGGTATGAGTAGAGAAAGCACTATGTAGAGGAGCGAACAACGTTTCGACCTTCTTCGGTCATCGTCAGGTTTACAAAGAAAGAAAGGGTTACTGACCGATAGCTGACCACATGTTTGAAGGCGGTTGTGTAATTGAGTGTAGGAATGTAGGGGACGTGCTTAGATGTTTGATATATTTATCAATATAGGTATAAAGGTGTTCCTTTGTATTGGTTTATTTTGGGCTTGAGTTGTTGTATAAGTAAGGCTTCTTTAATTTTGCGTTTGTTTATGTTTGTTTCTTTATTTAGTATTTGGGTGTTTTCTGTGGTTATGTTGTGTTTATTTGATTTGCAGTGTTCGAAAACGTGTGAAGTTGACTTTTTGTGTTCTTTGAATTTGATTTCCATTTTTCTACTTGTTTCTCCAATATAGAAGTCGTGGCAGTTATCACATTGTATTTTATAAATAATGTTGGTGTTGTGTTTGTCAGTGTAGTTTTTTACACAGTATAGACCTTAGTTCTGTGACTGTTTTTTTGAATAAATTTGGTGTTAACTGGAATGTCATATTTTGTTACTAGTTTTTGCCAAATTTTGATTATTTTTCTACTGATGTCGGGAATATATGGTATGCAACAGTATATGGTTTCATGCTTTTTTTTTTAAATCATGGGGCATATTTACTTTTGTTAGTTGACTTTGCTTTTTGTCTAGATGTGTGCGTATAATGTTTTTTTTTTTTACGGTTTGTGGAGGAAACTTGATGTTGATGAAGTATTGTTTCATTTTGTCTTATTCGTCGTCAGTTTTATCTGGTGAGAATAGTTTTATGGCTCTGTTTATTTGGTTTTTTAGTATGTTGAGTTTTTGTTTTGTTTTGTGTGCTGAGTTCCAAAGAATGTATAGTTCAGTATGGCTGATTTTTCGTGGATTTCTGTTTTAAATTGTGTATCGGTTCTTGTAATTTTGAGGTTAAGAAATGATATTTGATTGCTTTCTTCCTGTTTACATGTGAAGTTAATGTTGGGATGTGTAGAGTTAAGGTGATTGAAAAAATTAAGATCGTGTTCTGTAGATGTGAATCCCGCAATCGTATCGTCTACACATCTGTACCAGTATAGTGGTAGATGTAATGCTGTATTAATTGCTTGTGTTTCAACTTGTGTCATAAAAATATTGACTAGAACTGGTGATACTGGATTGCCCATGTTTAAAATTTGTTTGTATATATATATGGTTAAACAAGAAGTTTGCCTTCATCATGGTAAATTCTATCTATAAGGGTTACTAATTGGTCAAATGCCTATTGATGGGTTAGGGTCTCGGATATAGAGTTCTAAGGCTATCTTGCAGGCTTCAGTGGTTGGGAGTTCTGTAAAGTGGGATATTACATCGAAACTGGCCATTAAGGCTTTATGTTTAAGTTGATTAAGGTTAGATTTGAAATTAAAAGAGTCCTTGATGAATGAGCTGGCTGATGTTACACATTTGAAGAATGCCCATGCTATGTATTTACCAAGATTGTAATTATAACATTCATATGTGGAAATTTTTGGTCGTAGTGGACAATCTGGTTAACGATTTTCCCCCATCAATATTACGATAAAACTTCTAGATTCAGTTGAGATGGTAAGGTTTGTGGGTCCGAGAAACAATTAAACTAGGTCTTTGGGTTACTAAAGTTTGAAAATTGCTGCTTTACAGTAATTTTTTTCCTGTAAGAAAGTAGAGAAACATCTTAACTGACTGACGCAGTTTTGTCAATAACTTTAATGAAAGAAACTTAGAGGCTCCTTTGACCATTTCTCTGTATTAAAAACAAAGTACGCGATATGATAGAAATTTTAATTTCTTTTATTAACTAGAAAACAGGTACTTTACCTTTACCCTACATTGGAAGGGATAAAGTGACATGATGACAATTGTAGTCTTTGAGATTTTATCATATTCAAATAAATAGATTGAAGAAGAGAACCTGGTATGACTAGGTGGATAAGACGCTCGACTCGAACTCCGTGGGTCACGGATTCGAATCCCTGTCTCACCAAATATGCTAGCCATTTCAGCCGTGGGGGGCGTTATAACGTTACGGTCAATCCTACTATTCGTTGGTAAAAGAGTAGCACTACTAAAGTAGGGACGGCTAGCGCAGATAGCCCTCGTGTAGCTTTTCGCAAAATTAAAAACAAACAAACAAAGTATATTCCTTAAGATTTAAGCAGATCCATTTTAGATCAGACAGAATTTTTACCTGGTACAGAATTCTATATTTAATCTTCTTACATACATCTAATTGATTGGAAGTTTTGGTTTATGTTTTTGCAAGATTGAATAAGTAGAGTTTTTTTTTCAGTGAAATTTGTATCTAGTTTTTTCCACAATTCAGTGAGCTAAATATTTAGTGTAAATTTATTTCGTGCTTAGCCTTTTGTTAGGGTAAACTACTATTCCTATTTCGAGTAAATTTGTGTACTTGAAAATATCACAATACAGCAAAATTGTAATAAAAAACTGTAATTTTCGCTGTGGCTAAAACTGATCGCATGCCACAAAAAGAAATTTCTCGAACTATATACGATTATTAGAAATTACAGAGGACGTTAATGGTCGGTTTTTTTGTTGTGTTTTTTGTAGAGGTTGATTGGTTAGGGTTAAAACGTTGGTAAGAAATATCAGAAACATTCTGAGTTAATGTAATTGAATAGGTATACATTTTTCTTTTTCGATCTCTCTTTATATTAATAGATTAATACTTTCATAGCTAGGCATTTAGAATCTGAGGTAAGTAGTTTTAAATTTATTTATCGCAATTTAATCATTCATATTTAATTAATAATATTAAAAGTAAATTACTATTTTACTATAGCGTTTCAAAAGCTAGTAGTAGTACTAATATCATATTCATTATATTCATAGTACGGCTGTTGTATCCAAGCCGGCCTAATATATCCAACAATATTATTAGATGAAGGGCCTCATAAACAATAAACACAGTAGATATGTCGTATTGTCTGGTTCACATTCCATACTTTTAGGTTGGTATAATTAATGCTAAAGTATTATTAGTAATAGTGGTACCCTAAATAATTCGATGTGTTTGCTAGTGCTACTTTTAGTTAGTTTTGTTTTAAATAATATGTTGGTAATGTGTACTAAATTTGTAAAGATTGTTCAAAGGTAACTCTACTAATTAGAGTGTGGAGACTTAGGTTATGCATTAAGTATTATTAATACTAAATGTTGATGTACTGTAATGGTATTATTAGTTGTAGTACAAGTAGTTGTTACTGTTATTAGTGCCAGTACTCCATTAGTCTACTCTTATTATACATAACTTAAGTACCGTGTTTCTCTGAAAATAAGACAGGGCTTATATTAATTTTCACTCCAAAATATGACACTAGGGCTTATTTTCGGGGGATGTCTTATTTTGATATATTAAAAAATGAAGTTACAAAGTAAAACTATTAAACTAACCATTTAAAATAATCTATTATTAAACTATTAAACTAACTGATTAATACTTAAACAAACTAATTAACTAACTATTAAACTAATTAATAAATTAATTTTTTTTTATTTCTTTCCTCTTCCTGCCACTCTTAACTAGGGCTTATTTTAAGGGTAGGGCTTATATTAAAACTATCCCCAAAAATCACACTAGGTCTTATTTTATGGGTAGGTCTTATTATCGGAGAAACACGGTATTAGAATTGAGAATTGTAATACCTTGATTAGGAAAGTTTATCTTAATAATATAGGGGTAGGATTAAAAAATGGGAGGGAATGATGTGGTAATCCAAAATTTGATCTGTGTCTACCCTTCAGTTGTATTGAATTTTATTCATATTTAACGTATTCATGTGATATTACTACTGATACAAGGGTCTGACATAAATTGTTATTAATAGTGATACTTGTGATTTTCAACCCATGTTCTATGAACCTATAGAGGTCCAGGAAGTATTTTAAAGATGTTTACAACAGTAAAGATTAATTTCCATGTTTTTAATTTAAAAAGTAGAGATACATTACTGGGTTCAGTTAAGTTAAAATAATATATGCAGTACAATCAATTTTTGTAGACAGAACTGTTTGAGTATGGTTGTCTCTGAGATTATCTTGGGTTCAAGAAGGATTCTATAATGGTAAAGAAAGCTCAAGAAGTGCTGAATTAGACTGAAATTTTGCTGAATCTATTTCATCGGACTTCACAGTGTTACAAGTAACTAGAAAGTCATAAAAGAGACTGAATAACCTGAGCAATGTGTGAAAAAGGATTTTTTAAAATCAACAATACATTATAAAACATTTACTGTTTCTAAATTTTGCTACTTCTGTTTAAAATGCCAATTTTAGTGACTATATATTATGTCTAATAAACTAATGAAGAATTTAAGTACGTGCCAGACGTATTGAAAAAACGGGCTTGGATTTATTTAGTTAAGATGGTTTTATTTACTGATGGAATGATTATCTTATGGAATCGGTTGTTGTCAACACTGGTGGAAACCAGTGGTTTATGTGAGTTTCATAGGAGAATTGATGATTGCATAAAAGTTGGATTTGATGTTTCACTTTTTGTCCAAGGATGGGTTTGCATGGAAAGCCTTGATGGAACAAATGGTCTCTTCTTCTCCATATATTGCGTTATACATTGTGAAACTTGTAATATTTGTAACAGAAGAAATAAATTGTTTATTAAATAAACTGTGATATTACAGTATTGCAGTAATTCCAGTAATGTCTTACAAAGTTTAGTCCAGATTATGAGATGTAGATTAGCTCTAAGTACATATTTTAAGCTAAAATTTCAAAACGGTGATTCTAATAATATACAATAAATGAAAATAAATGTTAATGACATTTATTATAATGAGTGTAACAATAAATAAATAATTTATCTAGGAAATACAAACTCCAGCTGTATACTTGAACTACTGAGTCTACACTGTTTACAGTTGAAATATTAAAACATAACTCTTGTGTGGTTACTTTTTGATAATTTATTTTGGAATTTTTGGAAATTTAGTATTTAATTAAAAATTTGTTCAATTGGAGATCTCAGTCCTGGAAATTAGACTATGAAAGTTTTCTTTCATCAATTGGACATGTATACTAATTTCATGGTTTAATTAATATATTCATGTCATCCTTTGGACAGTTTTACTGAAATATAAAGTGTAAGTCATACTGTTCAATTGTGTTTAGTAATTTCATTGGTAAAGGCAGGTATTGATAATAACTCTTAAAGGTGTTATTGGGTACAGTTCTAATATTCATTATCTTTATAAATTTTCAATTCTGAAAGAAATTTGGGGTAAATTGTGTAATAAGTAATACATGATATTTTAAATGTGTATCTTAAATAGTTTAAACAAAATACAAACTAGTTTTAATTGGGAGCCATCAGTAGCATATGTGGTCACTTGCCACTCACCCCCACAAACATGTTTTGTTCATAGTAAGCTATCAGTAGTAAAGAAAACTTTAACCAGTTTTAGAACTAATTTTTATTATACTCATTAGGTTGATTAAGAATTCAGTCAGACAACATACAGTTCTTTTGACCAAACATGTCATCCATTCTTGTACATAATATAGAATTTCTTAATGCAGTTTTGCTTTTGCCTATAAAAGAAATAAGGTTAATAGTTAAGTAACTTAAGTTTCTGTCAGTTACAGTAATTACTCAGTTAATAATGCATATAAGTAAAGGTTAAGTGGAAAAGTACTTCTTATTGATAAATAAACCAGAACCAAAATTGGGGGAACCATTTCAGATTTCACTGGATTGGGGCAACTTTAAACAATATTGTATTTTTTTCAGAGATAATGGTATCAAACATGGGAGAGATCAGCTCTAAATGGCACCTTTAAATAATAAGCAATTTTGAAAATGTCTATTTTCTATGTATGGTAACAGGATATATAAATCACATGGACTGTTGCAAAAAAAATCCTGATGAAGTTAACAGTTTCTAGCAAAATAACTGCACAACACAGTATTTGTGAGAAAACAAATGCCTATTGTGGTTATTCCAGTTCTTTCATCAAATACACATCTGCCTCTATTTAACCCTCGCTCCTCGCATGCTCATCAAGTCCTCTCTGAAACTTCCAATCTTGTTGCACATACCACATCTGAAGACAGTCTTTTCTATAGGTTGATCACTCTGTTTGAAAAATAAAATATGATAATTTGCAGGTGACGTCTTCCCTGCCAAATCTTAAGTCCACATCACTTAGTTTTATCACTCTTATCATTTAAATAAAAATAAAGAAGATCCATCAATTCTGTCTATTCTCTACATATCATAAAACAGGTAGTAAGGCCTAAAAACATAAACATTTTTTTTTCTCTTCTGAAACATTTTATAAAAAAACAACCTGTTTAACCTTAACTTTAATAAATGTTGTTCAAATTAATATAACCTAATGTTTTTGTTTTGCACTTAAAGAACACTTGCCAAATGATTTAGATCATTCTGTATCACCTCTAAATCCCCAAAGAGCTAGAAATATCCAAAAGTTTAATGTCATCAGTAAATTTAATAATTAACTGTAAATTATTAATTATCTAAGCAAGACTAAACAAAGGTCCAAGCCCTGATCTTTCAGATACTCCACCAACAGTAAGGATCCACTTTGACTGAACTCTGTTGATAACCTCCTGCTTTGTATCATCCATCCATCTTATAGTATAAGTAACTGTTCGTTTTCCAACCCTTTCTGGTGTTATTTCCTTAGCTAATTTTTTGTGTGGTCCTTATAAAAAAGTTCTATCTAGAGGAGTATTTAATACAAGTCAAAGTAGGTCACTGTTTCTTTGAACGATCTCTCATCAGACCTCGTTTAAAGTATTCTATTTAGTTTTGGACTCCTTATTTTATCGAGTACATTAAACTGTTTTACAAGGTTTGAATCGGGGTTTGTGATGATTCACTGATCATGGCTCATTACACAATTTGTTTGGGCTATAGTTCTGTTTGTTTTTTTAAATTCTCTCTTTCTGTGTGTGAATGCCCTTTTATGTTATGTGAAAACAAAAACTTTAAGTAGTAAAACTATAATACAGATTTACTTTTCCATGCAAGTATGTGATCAGTCTATGTAGTGTATAACTGTTTTAAATATTGATTTGATTGTTTTAGAGGCCTGACATGGCCAGGTGGTTAAGGCACTTGACTCGTAATCTGAGGGTCACAGGTTTGCATCCATGTCACACTAAACATGCTTGCCCTCCTAGCTGTGGGGGCATTATAATGTGAGGGTCAGTCCCACTATTTGTTGGTAAAAGAGTAGCCCAAGAGTTGGCAGTGGGTGGTGATGGGAATGCAACTACTCATCACCATCCATATTCAACTATTGGGCTACTCTTTTACCAATGATTAGTGGAATTGATCATCACATTATAATACCCCACAACTGAAAGGGTGAGCACATTTGGTGTGATGGGGATTCGAACCTGCGACCCTCAGATTACGAGTCGAGCACCCTAAGTACCTTGCCATGCTGAGCTTGTTTACTATATTTATATTCTTGTAAACTCGCATTCTCACTCTTCTATGTAACAAGATTCTTCTAATTTTGTCTTTTTTCTGTATTGCTTCCTTTATTTTTGTTATTAGCTTGTTTCTTTCTTTCTGTAATAGCATTATCTCCACAAAGCTATTTACATTTTTATCCTGTAAGATCTACTTCTTTCTAAGCCTCGTGAAAGTCACAATCAAGTGCACAATTTTTAAACACGATCTATTTCATGCAGTGAAGCAGAATTTACCTCATTTACTCTTGAAGTATCCAGTCCTAATTAATTAAAACAAAATTACTAAAAAACTGATAATAGCACAAATTCAGAAGAAGACAACCAAAAAACCACATGTTAAATCTGTAACTACAGATATATATTATACTTCTCTGTCTCAGAGCTCACAAACCATATGTCCATCATTAACCAGTATAGCTTTCTCTAGAGGCTAAAAAGTTGTTAGATATTTTGGTATTCTTGATTATCCACCAATGTAGTGAAAGATGCCTTGTTAAGCTTCATTAGTGTTAGGATAATCGAATGGTAGCAATAACTTGTAAAGAGGAAAATAACCAAATTAGTAAATTGAAAATTGTCTTTGTTATTTTGGTGCCATAGTGTTTAAAAGTAAAATACTTTTTTTTTTTTTTTTTCAGGCAATTGTGAAGTATAATCCATTGTTTTTGGATAATTATGTACTTCACCCCAACAACAAGTAACATTGGTCAGAATCTCTATCCATCAAGGTAAGCATCTTGTCATTAAACTTCAGGGCTATTCATTTTGTGAAAAAAAAAATGAGCTTGCTTAAAGTTTAAGTAGCCTGAGGGAGTATAGTGTTGAAATTTGGTGGAAACATTTCGGTAAAGTGTTGTTTTTATTGTGAAGAAAATGTTTGCTAAGGAGCTGAAACTGCTGACATTTTAGTTAACTATAATGGGCTCCCAAACTTTAGTTGAGGCTCCTAAAAGCTCAGAAGCCATGGTGAATTATCAGCACCTAATCATTTAACCCTATCACAGTTATACCCTTTATAGTCAACAGAACAGTGGTAATCTCATTATTCCATTCATGTGCATCACTAATCAGATGACAAAGCATTTGGCTATCTTAAGACAATTATAGTTAATTTAACCATCCTGCAACAGATGAGCAATGTTCAGTTACCAAGAGAACACCTGGATTTGAAATATAAAATATCATCTACAAATGCCAGTACTTACTCTTATTACAACAACTTTTAACCCACAAATATTTTAGAATTGGTATTTTGTCATTTTGTAACGTTTACTTCACACAAAAAAATGTTTGAACTTTCACTTAGTTCTGAGGAGTCATTTCTTTACATAATGTATTTATTGGTTTATTTAGACAAACAAAAATACAACAAAATTTTTGAAATTTCACAATATATATTAATTGTTAAAATCAAAACTAGCAACTTCTACAAAGTTTGTGCAGTTTGGTTAAGTATTTCACTATGGAAAGTAAATAATTGGAAGGTTTCAGAGGCCTCCATCCAGTCTGGAAAAGGTCTATAGCAATATTAAATAATAAGCACTCTGAAGTACCATACTTTTATTGCAAACTGTTCTTAAAAGAAGTCAAACATAGACAGTGTTGTGTAGGAATATTTATTAGAATAAATACATTTTTTGATGAAAATTGTGCTTTGTCCAGTTCCATGGAAGTTTCAGAGAGAATTTTTTTTTTCCATGTGCTGTGTCCTCCTGAGGCAGTCTGGTGAACCCCAATTTGAGAATTGCTGAATTACAACCTAAAACTTTCACCATTTCATCTTGTGGTAATTGATGCAGATACTTAAACAACAGAGGCTTCACTAAGTTCTTAAAGATTTGGTGCTTGGACCCATGGGCTTTTCTGCTTTCCGGTACGATATAGACCATGATTTTCTATTCTGATTTTTCTACTGGGCTCTTGGGGCACCAGTCCCACATGCTAGTGTCTAGTAATGCCTCTGCTGGACAACATTTGATCTTCAAGTTGTTATATTTTCTTTTAATATTTCCATCCCCTAACTGGAAGAGAATGGAAACCCTCATGTTAGTAAATACAGTAGGACCTTAAGTTTGTTTTTAATACATTGCATTGATTTGTATTTCAGCATTACCTCTGGAATGGGACAACCCATGACATTTACAACTGCTGCTTCTGTACATGGGTCCACCCCGACATTTTCGTGGTCTCATACAGTTCCCACATACATGCCTTGGAGTGGCAAACAAGATAACCACTGTCCATCTCCAGTCATGAGGTTTACTGCTCCTACTTCTCCTGATCCATGCACCTCACAGACAGCTACAAGCTGGGAGCTGTTACACAACCTTGGAACGAATGGAGCAAACATGGGAAATCATCAACATTTGAAGAGGAAAAGTGAATCAGAAGATGAACTGTGAGTACTTGAGTTGCTTCTCTATCCAGTTGTGTATTCGTTTTTAAATATTTGTTCAGTTATTATGGTATGTAATGCCTAATGCTGATGAATTATGAATTATAGATTAGTGCTTTGAGTGATACTGCATCACAATAAAGTTGATAATATTTAATAAATTATTCTTTTCTGGTCCTGTAGGAGATTCCAGGGAAAATAATTACAATAATATGTTGAGTGTACACTTTGCGTTATATGCCCCTGATCATGTGATGGTTTTTGTTTAATCCTAAGATGGGTATGCAACACACAAATTCTGGGTTAAGATGCTAACTATGCCAGTCATTTGAAAGATATTAATTAGCTTGTTATGTAATGCCATATGCTGGTTAAACACTTTTATCTAAGTATCCCTTTCCAATATTTTTGTATTGACTTTTTTAAGCATATTCATATTTGTGTTTTTAGTCATTTTCAAATAACCCTTAATTTATAATTTCAGATTTTGTGGCTTGAGAAATCCTTGAATAATGATATTGTATTCAAGATCCTTTGATAACTAAAATGATCTTAGCAAACTGTTTTTGTACAGAAATTTTAAAATATCAGCAAATTAAATATTTCTGTTTTAGCACATTACCTTAATTCCTGTTTTTTTCACATTTCATAATCAAATTGCTTATTTGCTGGAACAGTAAATTAACTTTTACATGTCCCCTCAGTGTGGATTCCTGTACATGGTGAGGGGACCTCCCAGGGAAGGTTTTGTTTCTTCAGTGGACCCCCTCTAAGATCTAAACATCCACCCATGTGTTTGCCATGTGTGGTGACCTTTGAAGGGGAGGATAGGTTCCTGGTGGTTGAAGGGTCCAACTTTGGCCTCAAATTCCTGTAGATGGGCAGCCTTGGGGTGGCCCCCCTAGGGTCAATCAGCTGGTCTACTTGGGCTAGAATCAACCAAGTACCACTGTTGGATATTCTCAACATGTGTTGTGGACATTGTATCTGATGCTGGTGTTTGAGTATAGTGCTCACGAAACCCTGGCATTGCTGTATTGTCCTTATTTGGCAGCATGGTGCATCTTCTCATAGTGCTCCATGGTGTGTGGGGTCAGTGGGCACTGAAAAATTCTTTTTCTAATATGGATCCTCTAAATACAAACTTAAATAAAATAGTGAAAAAACAATCCACAGGTAAACAACCACGTCTCGAAGATTCTGAGCAGCAATCTTCAACATCTGTAATACCTGTACCTCATTTTCTTATACATTCTCTTTCAGACAAACCTTTAGGGCAAATGTCTCCCTTTTTTATTCAGAAGGGACTAAATAGACTTGCTGGCTCTCCAAAGTCAGTCAGAAAGCTTTGCTCTGGTGACATATTGGTGGAAACATCCACATCTCAACACAGTGAACTCCTCTTACATTCAAAGGCAATTGGGGATATACTTTTTGAGGTAATGCCCCATAATACTTTGAATTTGTCATGAGGAGTTATTGTTGAGAGGGATTTGACATTCCAGAGTCTGAGATTCTCACTGGTTTCTCCACCCAAGGAGTTTTTGTAGTGAAGTGTATCTCCACTTGCAAAGACAGAATTATGATACCAACCAATGTCTGAATTTTAACATTAACATCACTGTATCCACCTGCCATCATCAAGGCACATTATCTTAATAGCAGGGTATGGCCATACATTCCAAACTCTCTCAGATGTTTCAAGTGTTAGCAGCTCAGTCACTCCAAGACATCATGTCGTGGTTTTTTTTTTATGTGTGCTTGTAGTTCTGGCAAGGACCACAATGCTGTGAGTGTGAAACGGATCCTCATTGCATCAGTTGCAATGGCTCTCACCTATTCTACTTTCATTATTGGCTTAGATGGTTGGTAGAACCATAGGTGCAGCATTTGAAGACGATTTAAAACATTACTTATCCTGAGGCTCGCAAGTTGCTATCTACCACTTCATCTTGGACGTATGCTGCTGCACTTCATTCCTCTACTACAGTAGGAGTGCAGACAGATCTCTCTGTTATTAGAAGAGGATTCCTGCAACTGAGAACATGAATGAATGATCATTTTGCATCTTGGGGCAGGAGGATCTTGTATCTGAGGATATGCCTGTACCCGGAACCAAAGCAAGTGAATCTTGGGGTTTGCTGGAATGAATGTTAGGAACAGAGATGCATGTTGACATTGATTCACTAACTTTTTTAAACATGGAAGTCAAAAGACTTTTCATATGGTTTGAGAACGATTCTTTTGGAGGCACAGAGAGATCTGTCCAGTTGACCCAGGGCAGGATCCATGGAGATCGACAGATCTTTACCGAATAAGAAAAAAGAAGTGGTTGAAAACAGAAGGGTTTTCCACTCAATTTGCCTACACATAAATAAAAATAGCCACCTTGATACAATGGAACTGTTGAGGTTTATATTTTAATCTGGATGACATAAAAGCACTTTCAGCAGTTTTCTTTGTACAGAAATGACAGGCTGTGTGATAGACCAAGTCCATGGAGGAGTGGCACTGTTGGTGATCAACACGTGCCCACCCTGTCTTTGCCATTTGACACAAACTTGGAGGCCATAGCCATCCCTGTTTCCTTTGATCATACCATCACTGTTTTTTCTCTCTACCTGTTTCTTGAAGGGACCCATGATCATCAGACCTTGATGCTCTCGTTGAACAGTTGCCATCTCCATCTTTAATCCTGAGAGACTTTAATGGACATAATCCCCTCTGGGGAGGTACTAATATTGATAGGAATGGTTGCTTCATAGAGCTTATGCTCTCAGATCACACCCTTTCTCTTTTCAATTCTGATTCTTATACTTATTTACATGCAACTAGTCGGTCCTTTACTACTATTAATCTCTCAGTTTGCTCCCCTTCACTATTCTCTCACCTTTCATGGAGGGTTGACAATAACCCATGAGAATTTTGAGAGACTGGTTGTGGTTGTTGCCACTGAACTACATGCCCTGGTGGAAGTTAGATCAAGCCAACTGGCATTCTTTCACTACTTTTACAGAACTTGTTCCTGCCATCGTCTGTAAGCCATCAATAGAAGATTGTGTGGAAGCAGTGACTGACTGTATTCAGTGTATTCCCAAAACCTCAACATGTTTTCCATGATATCCTTGCCTGGTGAAATCCTGCCTGCCACATGACATGGAAGTCTTTAAACGGGCCTAGGATACTTTTCGTAGGTATCTCACTTTCTCAAACCACATCTTTTTCCAGCAGGCCTGTGCACATGCTCGATGGGTAAGACATCAAAGCCAGAAGGAATCATGGATTAAGTTCACAACCAACATATCTTCTATCACAATTTCTAAAGTCATATGGGATGAGATTTGAAAGGTCATTTAGCAATGTAATTCTGACCCCCTCTCAATATTATTCTCTGATGGCCAGGAAATAGCTGATACCTGGAACATTACCAGCACCCTATGTAAAAGTTTTTGCTGGGTATCTAGCACATCTGCTTCGTTCTCCACCTACTTATCTTTCAAGACTCGGGTAGAGCGATCACCTCTTTCCTTTCAAGTTGATTATCTTAATGATTATAATTGACCTTTTGCACTGGTGGAACTCAAACTGGCCCTTCGTCTGTCTGGCAGTATATCTGTCGGACCTGATGATGTACACTACAAGATTGTGTGCCATCTATCTCCTGCTTCTCTTGCTATTCTTCTGATTGTTTTTAACCAGATATGGCAGGAAAATGTTTTTCCTGATGTCTGGTGCCAGGCTATTGTCTTACCTTTCTCTAAGCTTGGGAAAGATCACAAGATTCTATCAAACTACCGTTCAATTGCTTTGATGAGCTGTCTCTGTAACACTGTAGAGAGGATGGTTCATACTTGTCTTGTTTGGTTTCTCAAATCAAACAACCTTCTCTCACCCACCAAGTGTAGGTTTCAATGACAGCTCTCCACCATGGACCACCTGATTCGACTTGAAACATCAATCAGAGAAGCCTTTTTCAAACAACAACATGTTGTATCTATATTCTTTGATCTTGAGAAGGCTTATGATACTACATGGAGGTATGACATTTTGCAAGACCTCCATTTATATGGGTTATGTGGTCATTTTTCCATTTTGTTAAACATTTTTTTAATCAACAGACGATTCCAAGTTTGTGAGGCTTCAACACTTTCCCCTTCTTTTCTACAGAAATTTGGAGTTCCTTGTAGCTATGTTTTGACTGTCACACTCATCAGCATAAAGATTAATGGTATCACTGAACAACTTCCTCTTACTCTTGCAAACGTGCATTCTGCCAATTGTCAAACATGAGGTATATTGAGCGGCTTAGTTTGAAAACTTTTTGTAACAATTTTATTCCTCCCCCTTTTTTTTAACATCTCTGGTTATTTTACCATGTAATTTATAAAGTATGTACAGATCAGTGAACATTTTCTGCAAACCTTATTGGCTGCCCATGTGATTGTTTACATGCATTAGCAGTACACTTCTGTTAAATGCACAAAAGGATATACGCAATGAATGTAATCATGTGAGCTGTTTCCCAGCACACAGAGTAATAGTGTCACCTTCCTTCCAGAGAATTAATTTAGTTTTATGCTGTGGTATCATTGATATTACAAATTTCTGCATAATTATTTAAGTTTTGAGAATATACCATTTCTGAGTTCTTTATTAAAAATTTTCCAGGGGACATTCCCCCTGACCTTCCCTTGAGTCTTCATGTCTTTGACAATTGTTACTGTTAGAAATCTGATGGGGTAAAATAAAAGTAGTCTATTTACCTACCCATACATCAAACAGTAATTTTTTTACCACACAGTGTTGAACTTCTCTGTGTATTTGTGTATTCACAGAAAGCATTTTCTCTTTACATCATGAAGTCTTAAGTTTTTACTAAACAAATGAGAAAAAGTAACAACAGTCACTGGAATCTTTAAAGTTTTCTTAGTTAAAAAAAATAAAAAGGCCTATACATCTTTTTATTTGTATTGTAAACAATTTTATTTTATACTAAGAGTTGGGTTTTTAATCTAATTACTAAATTCACAGTATATAACATACATTTCCACAAGGATTTGGTAAGAACCAGGGAATTTTGCACCTCAAATAGTTAACTCCATAATAAAGTGGCAAGACAATACCAACTTGTTTTCACTTCAAGTTATCTCTTAACAATGTACACTGTAAAAATGCATTAGACATTTTTGGTATTTAGTACACATTTATTTTACTTAATTAAAAAACTCAGCTTTATGGTGCTTCTTGCAGAGCTCCAAGTTGTTTTATGGTATTCCAAAAAGGTTTTGAAACAGGATATTGAAAATATATGTTGTTGTTTTGCAACAGAAAACATGACTTCATGAGTTTTCTGTTCTTGTTTCTGTATTTCAGATTCAGACCTAATAAAATTTATATCAGTGAAGAAAAGATGGCAGCCTGGTTTAGTCAGATTGACATCTGTGGAAGTAGTAACAACTGTCAACTGGAACAACCTGGGTGTATTGGTGGAAGATCAGCATCTTCCAGGATGGACCCTTCTTCTGTCAAATCTATGATGTCTGAGGAACAGTTGAATTCAATGTAAGTAAGTTGTATAAATCCATATATACAATTTTTAAGGGATGTAATAAGGCTTTTGTTTAAAAGAAGCAAAACATTATAATGGTTATAGCTACCTAGACTATGCATCTTTTGACAGAATGTGTAAATTGTGTTTGAAGCAATACCTGATAATTGTAAGTAAGCTTGCAGAGGTACCCAAACCTTGTACCATATTCTATAGGTTGACTTCAAAGGATGGCATGCCTGTGTACTATTTACTATTTATGTCTGAGAAAAACTCAGTCATATAAGGTACATGAAATTGCTGAAATTAAATATCACTGTTGGTTTCATTTAGTAAAAGTAGTAGATAGTCTAAAATCTCTTCCTTCTACGTGAAAGATTTCAAATAGCTTGGATAAATTTATAATGGCTCTTGTTGTGCAGTTAGAAAATTAGTGATAGTTAGGAGAAATTGTTGCTTGTGGGTAACATAATTCAATAGCATAATGTGACCTCCATTTTCCCCAAGTGATTTACAACTTATAATGACATGAATAGTTAGTGATTCAACGGGCATTCAAAAAGCCATGAAACAACAAAATTTAAGTACAAATAAATGTATGCTGTTATGAGTTTAAAATTATGTAGGAAAATTATAGTTTCATGCTACAATTTGAAGTCATTCTATAAAGAAGAAAATGGTAATTTCTTTTTTGTGATGGTTACAAGGTCACTGAACCCCTATAGAGTTAGGGTAGAGAAAATAACTGGTGAAGTATAAAGTCTTACTGAAAACAAACATTTGATACGTATTTAAGATGTCTTAGTGATTACATAAATGATATTTGAGAGTTGTGGGATGAAGAATAGTTTGTTTTTTAATTTAACCTCAAAATCACTTTGCACTGGGAATAGTAATGAAACATACTCTATTTTCGCAAACCAATCTGTAGTAAAACACCTCTTTAAAAAATCTGATTTGTTTATGTAGAAAATACTCTGTATGTAATCTCTGTATTTTATATAAGCCTGTTGCAATAGGGTTAACATGGAACAGAATTAGTCATATAAAAACTTTATTGGTATCTCTGGCTTTTTTTATTACCATTTTTTTTATTGTATGATATCATTTGTATGCATAAAGAAACTTACTCTGATTGTTAATTGTATCCATAGTAATACTATAAAATAAATCTGTGTTTGTATATTTTCTAATTCATAAAATTTAGACATATTTAAAGTTTGTCACTTGTACCTAAAATAATAGAATGAAAGATATTGTCTCGAATCTGTTATTTATTACTTCAAGATAATATGGAATTATATTTTAGTCATGTAAGAAAGGTTTTATTTTTTTAGCTTTCTTACATCTTTTTTAATTCTACAGTACTTTAATGCATGGCCAAAATACTAATTTTCCAATCAACCACTAGAGTGACAAAGAAATAAACCCTTATTCATTGTTTTTAAAGATATTTCTGTTTAATGGAAGCATCAAGAAATATTCTTTATATAGGTTAGCTGATGGAATAAGTAGCAAATCTCGCACAGAGGAACCTGTTAAAGAAAAAGGTGAATTAGTGTTGGCTCCTGAGTTGAAAAAGATCGTGGAAAAAGATACAGCATTTTTCCAGTCTTTGATGAACATGTAAGCTTTTTGTTTTTCTTCAGTTTCAACTATTTTTTAAATTTAAACTATGTTTTCAGTTTCTGGTTTTTTTTGTTTCTTTTTCTGAAATACCTTTTTATTTTTAGTTACAAGTTAGAAAAACTCTGAGTCTAACAAATGCCACATTATCACTATATTATTAAAAATGGTAATTGTAAAAAAACAAATTATATAAATAGTTTTTTTGCATTGCAGCCGAAAACCATCATTAGCATTAGTACCATGGCAACCTCCCAAACCTATCAGCGTTACTACACAATTGCTGCAGAGTAATTCCCAAGAGATGGCAACAGATAACATGGCAGAGATGAACAATAATACAGCTACTACTGATGATGATGATGAAGACAGGTACAGATTTTATTACTTTTTCTGTTACATACAATAAAAGTTAAAATGGGATAGGTATACATGTGTACCTTGCATAGTTCTTAATTTATCATATGATGTAATAAAAAAGAATGACTATCACTATTTTCCCAAGCAAGGTCCTATAGCAAGTCTATTTTTAATGTGTAACAAACATAAGGAATATGATTTGTTTTGACACCAAAGTTTAATATTCTACAAGTGCTCACGTGATAGGACATTAATTTCCTGTGTTGAATATAATTATTTAGAAACATGACAAAGAAGGAAACAAGATCTTGTTATGGCTAAAATATCCAAAGTTATTTTTGAAGGAATACTAATTAAAAATTACAATTATAATGTCTTATGTTTAAGTATGATTGATGTACATTCCCTAATATTTTGGTCCCAGAGTGTATCATAGAGTTTCAAAAACTAGATGTATTATATTTAATATACATTACACAGAGACATATTATATGTAATTATACTTTTATGCATAGATTGTGGAACATCCTTGTATTTTTGTGAAATGTTAATTAATGTTTTCAGATAAACAGTCAGATTATGTTTTATGTCAGCCATTTTCTGACTGGCTTGAAGTCAGAGAGCTAACGTTATTTTTCCATTTCTTGACAGTAACACTTTGCTGACAGATGATACTATACCTGATCCAATAACCAATGAAGAGTTCGACTCCATGGAACTTTGATGAGGTTTTTTCATAAAAGAAAAAATTCTTCAAGATTTACTGAACTTTTTTTTTTCTTTCTTTCATGAATTGTATCATTAAGGATGGGGAAAAAGATTAATTTTTACTCTTCCATTTCATGATAAAATGATGACTTGTAAATATTTTATAGGCATGAGTGAAGTGTCTGCTTAACATTAACATTTAAAGCTATACTAAAAATGAATCATTAATGATCTGTTTCACTTTAAATTTATTGGAACAATTGGTTCAAAAATTGAAACAAGTGAATTCTGATACAGCATGCATTTTGTTTCAAGTACGTTTCTAATATCATTTTTAACTATATAGAAGAGGATAGTGAAAATTCTGTTGGGGTGGTGGTAAACAAGTCTGTAATGTAAGGGTTAAAACAAATTGTGGAATTGCATGGTTCTCTTCAAACCTCTATATACAGAAAGAACTATCAGATTCTCTGTGGTGACAGAGTATATGGCCATCAGATATTACATCTATTAAAAAATATTCCTTTAACAGTTGGAAGTTACAAAACTTAAATCAGTATAAGAGTACATTGGGCATTGCTAACAACTGGGTAATACTCTCGTTAGAATTCCCAATTACAGTAGACCATATAATTAACTCTCATGAACAGATTTAAGATACAATATAAATCCTATTTATGATTTTTGTAAGCTTTAAAATATGTTCTGTTCAGTAATAACTTATTATCCTGGGATAAAATGTACAACAGATGAGACCAACACTGCCCTCTGTATACACAGTAAGGATTTTTAATTAAGTGTATTGACACTTTGATGTGAAAAGGAATTCATTTGCAACCAAAGTTTTGTAAGTTTTAATCATTTTGTTTTTGAAATACATCTGTTGTTTCCAACAACAGTAAGATGGATATTTCAGATTTTTTACAAAAGTTTTTAAACATTTATTTACTACAGTAGTTTATCTAGTGATTAGTGTGTTTTTGTTTTGAATGTCTGAATGGTATTCTAAAATACAATCGTACAATAGTCTGGTGAAAGCCTGAATAAAGTTAATTTTTAACAAAGGCTCGAGGTTTGATATTTGTTTACATAGAAAGAAATTTGGATTGAAGTCTCACTTGAACATGAGGTTTAAAATTAAGCTTGATAGTAGCAATACAGTGTTATCAATATGTATTATTCAAGAAAAGGTCATAACAGGTACATTAATTGTACAAATAAGAGTATAATAACAGTTCTTAATTATCAAAAATTTTCAACTTCCTTTATCAAATTGAGTTTTACTGGATTGCTTAGTGTTTGATGGGTACTAAATCTCCTGCCCAGATGAGTAATTTTGGCAGGTATCCAGATGCCCAGACTTTCTCAGCCACTATAAACACAACAGTTTCTAACATGTAGAAGACCAGACAATATAAACCATGATTGCACACAGTTTAAGTTTACCTTCTGTGCAACATTTTTATTTTTCTAGCAAGAGCATACCTAAAACTACTGATAAGTTACGAATGTTTGGATGGAAAAGTAAAAAAAAACAATAATATAATTATAAAAGATGGAAATTATGATAACCCCAAAATATTTTCCTGCAATTCTGTACACTGTAACAAATTCAAAGAAACTCTCCATTTTCTAACTTCACATCATTAGTGGTTAAGAAATTAATGCTGAAGTATAAGCTTCCAGCAGTTCATTAGTAACTGGTAATGAAACAAAGTAAACTTTAACATTTCACCCCTGATAACTGTTGTTAAACAATACCCATACTGTGCAGGCAATATTTGTATGTGATAACAACACATAGGTTGTAAATATGTTCATTTATGGCATCTATAGATGCCTGTCATTATAACACACATTCAGAGATTACAAAACAGCTTGGTGTGCCTCTGCTGTCAGAAAAGTTAGCACAACTGATGGGTGGAGCTCACCTTAAGTATTTGAACAACAAACTTTGATAATTCCCCATTAAGATTAGTGGGAAAGTTTTCATTTAAATTGTAGGGAACTGAAACACCTGTGATGTCCTAACACCTTGAATTATGACTAGCAGCAGACAGCTATAGTTCAAACAAGTTCCACAGAAACTTATAAACCTTTGGGAGTTCGTATTTATATTGATTCAATAATTTACAGTATTTACCACTACAAATCACATACTTATCAGGTTTGAAAGTTTCCTATAGGTGATAGGCCTCATTTCTGTCCTAGAATATCGAATGTCCTCTACTACTAAATGATGGTAGTGACAAACTAACTGCATCTAGTGAATCAGTTGATTATTTGCCAAAGAAAAATTTTAAATGGACTCTTCAAAATTTGCTACTTACTTAATTCATTCTTTGTATTTTATATTCATTATTGTACAAGCAAATTTTGAGAGTATAATCAGCAATGGAGTAACTTGATTTATAAGGTACTCAAACAATTTTGTACTCTGTTAAATGTAAAATTCAATCAATGTTACTGGCCCACTCCTTGAATTTAGTCTGAGTTTCTATCACTATGATTGCTTCCACTTTTGTCTTTGCTTGCTGTGCCTTGATTTCTTTTGCTTACTGTTTTGTCTTAAAAATAATAGTTTGCAGTTTTGTTTACATTACTTTAGCTTTGACTGTATGATTTTTTTTAAGGACCAGGTGAAGGTTGTGACAGGCGAGTACCTTGGTTTCCAGGTACTAGGTGAAAACACTGGTAGCTGGGCATACAAGTCTTTTCCTCAATGTTGATACAAAAAACTATGATACCCTATACCCCAAGTGCTTACAGTTGACTATTCTTCTTCATTTGCCACTTTACATACGATCACTAGTCACTTGAAATTAGCCATCAGCAATGGATGGGGGGGGTCTGTTTATCAAAAAACTATGAAACGTATTTTATACTTCTATGTACATATTTATTTCCAGTAACTTCATCTGCCAGTCTTAACAGACAATACAACTCCTCGTAATTATCCAAAACTAAATATGATGTTACTATACTTTGAGCTTTGATAACTTGACACAAATCTAACCAATTGTTATAAGTGTTAGAAGCAATTTCCTAGAAAAATCAGTAAACAGACTTGACTGAATATGGCCAAAGTTAGCTTGTTACTGTTCTAAAAAAATATTTAATTTGTTGGGCTAGAATATTGTATATATTACTTTTCTTAAAAATTAGGGTAAAAGCTGCAAAAATGTCAAATTCTAAGGAATGAATGTTTTTTTTTACATTCTTTCATTTTATAATTGTCTGTAGGCAGGCCAAATAGTAGTTTCTAACTTTAAATATTACCATAGGGATAAAATAGATTTAAAGTACTGGTCTTATATATGCACTTAATTTATTATCTTCTATTAACACTCATGTATTAATTTTAGAGGAATGTTTTATTCATCACAGTTTCCTTAATAATGCTCATGTATAAATTTGTCCTTTAACATCTGTCAACTTTTTTTAGGTTCATTTTTATAAATTTCTAAGAGTTCGGATGTACTACTTCCAAAGTCTTATGATGAGGGTGGTTTGAGGGGTTCATGCAGTGATTGTAAGAAAGTTCCTCCATTAATTATTTTGGTTGTGGCAACTATATATTCAACTGCAGCTGAAAGAAAAAAAAAGTTATTATTAGTTTTTTTTTTACCTAGGGTAAAGTTTCAATAAGATCTTTATGTATTTTAAACCAAATTAAAAAAAAATCATTTTCATATTTTACATTCTCCCAAGAGAAAAATAAAATGTTAGTAAGAGAAACATGGAAATTTACTGCAAATTAAATAAAGAATTAAAGCTGAAATACATACCATCATCCTGTTGAGAGAGGAACCTCAAAGCTGATATCTCTGACAAAGTACAGCCTCCAAGAAAAAAAACTAAAGTAACTCTTGGATCTTCCATATTGGACTGGATTGATGAGCCAGATCCTCCTAAGAGACGTAGATAGAATAATGTGGTTGGTCAGTTACTCCTACACAATGTGTAAATGTGTCAAATAGATTTGCCCATTAGTTAGTTAGCCATTTATTCATAAAAAAACCTAATATATATAAAGAGAATATTTTTTTTAGCCAATAAATGAACTAAAGTATGTAACAAGAACATGATTAGCTAAATATCCTAGACTGGGTTCATGAAAGTTACCAAACCAAGAATCTTTGGTTGACTTGCATTGCACACTGAATATTAATTCACTTTATAAGAATGTTGTTCCATGTCCCATGCTGGTACTTCCTTCCAGCATCAAACAGCTGCCATGAATGTGCCTGACAACTGCAATTTTAATATAACATATTTTGCAAAACTTCCACACAAGTTAATTCGAAATGCACCTGAAGATCTTCAAAGGAAGTGCAGTGATTCCTATTTTTTGAGACTCATTCTTATGAGAAACATAGCTGATTTTGAGGTGTGGATGAAATCTTGTGAATTCTTTTGAGCTTTAAATCCTTGTTTATAGTTCCAGGAGATATGTCCAGCTTCATTACAATGGCTTTTTTGGATCACAGAGGTTCTTATTCAAAACCATACTTTTTATGGATAAATGGGGTTGTTTTGGACCTACATGCTCCAAGTTTTTCTATTTCTGTGGGGGTCAATGAAAGCTTCTTTCTTTCTTTGAAACGTGTACTTTAGTTCAACCTTATTTAATATTATTACTAGATGAATATCCTTCCTGAGAAAAAGCTTTGACATAATACTTTAATCACAAGTCTATCTTTCTGGAATTACACTATTGGGGATTTGCTGTGATTGAAATACAATGTATTATAGAAATTTTCTTACAATTAACTATAAACTACATGTAGTAACACACAAGCCATTCGTTCCTGAAAGATACTTATGTTTTGTTTAAGACAAAAATTCAAAAGACTCATAAATATGGGCTTAGAGAAACAGCCTCTTTACCATAAAAATAGCAGTTTGCTGAGAAGAGCATATATTTTTTATAAAAGATTTTTATAGAATGCATTATAAAAAGCTTACTTCTTTTTCTTAGTCCAACTGGTATCTGTTGAATTTCTTCTACAGTTGGCCCTAGCAGCTGGTTTAAAACATCTGTGATTGCTCTCCATCCTGGTTGAGCCAAAAACTGAACTAAGCGTACACTGAGAGGTGCATAACCACTATGGACATAAGCAATATCAGTAGGATTCTATAGCAGAAAAGAAAGAGAACATTTTATTGCAAAATTAGGATTCTAGTAAGACAATTATCTCTATATGCATTCTTAAACACTTAACAAAGTCTACCACATAAGACCTAATCCTTTCTAAAACTACTGTTCATCAGCTGCTGTTGGGAATAAGTGTCATCTTGAGAATGCATCTCTTCATTTGTATAATGCCAGGTCCATTTGTACAGAAGTGGATAGATACATATTTTTATGTTAAAGTGCAAAGTAAGAAATTAAATAATTGCACCAACTGCCAGTACAGATAAGCAAGAGGAGTATTTAATTCCAAAGGCACACATACACTCCCTTTTGTGTCCTGTGTATAAGAAGGCAACACCAAGTTGATATTCAACTGGAGAAGGAAACATGTAACACTACTGTGGATTAACATAATCCTGTCCACAACAATGAAACTCAAAGGCTATACTGAACTGAAGAATGAAGCATAACATTACTGTGGACAAACATGGCTCTGTCCACAACAATGAAACTCAAAGGCTATATTCAACTGGAGAAGGAAAGATGTAACACCACTGTGGACAAACACAGTCCTGTCCATAACTCAATTGTGACTTAAATACCTACAGAGCACAATCTCTGTAAGCAAGTACAAGTAATTCAATCAATCTGGAATTGATGTGCATTTACCAAAAATACACAAGATATCAGTCTGTAAACTTGTAGACTCATGACACTTCTACAAAATAATCAACACCTGGTCATAATGAGGGTAATGAATGACTTAATCATAAAGAGCAGAATCCAGTAAATGAAAGACAACAAGTTGCAACAGAAGACAGAAGTCCTTACTATGTTACTCTTAAGCTGTAACTTACAACCTCATAAATTTCCACAGTACTAGCAATGAGACAATCCATAAATTTAAATTGATAACCAAACAATTGTAGCAGATATGTAACTCCCTAAAACCTCTCATTTTCTCTTCTGACAGATATATGCTATGTGAAATTACTTGAACGAATGAAATCTGCCTGTTGCAGAAACATAAGTGTTGATGATAATGTTTTGAAAGTCTTCCACCTTTTGTCTTCAAATCAGTGTGCGTACAGTGTTATCCTTTTTTGAAGTATAAAGTTGCTGACGATTCAACTAAGTTTCATCATAAATACTCTGCCTAAACAATCTATCAAAGAATATGAGGAGGAAAATTGATGCTTTACATTAGGGAAGAAACACAAGGGTGTTGTTGGATCATTTCTCTCCAAAAAGGCTATTGGTATTTGATGATCTAAATAAACAGTGTAGAGAGATGCTACAATACTCTGTGTATATATATATATATATATAAAGAAGCGCCTACAGAACTTTCACATATCTATAAATTTTAAAATCTCATCAAGGAACAACATTTTCAAGAAACATGGAAGTTAGGTGAATAGAGTTGGAAGAGATCTAGAATTTATGATTCAGATTTATTACATCTGAAGTCATGAAATGAATACAAGCACTTGGAATACAAAGTGACAAAAGACTTCCCCAGTTCCCATGGATAACCCACAGAATCAATGAAAACATCAGAAAAACAATCAACATTTTCTCTGGCCATGAAGAATTACTGTCAACAGTTAGATGTAAAGCCAAGTTCACTGTGGTGTCACAAAGTTACTACTGCAAGTTAACATTGAAAGAATTGGAAAAACAATTTCTTGATAAAGTAATGAATGGATCTGAAATAACACAGAGTGTATAGAAATTATGCTGGATGATCTTATCCAAATTATAGAAACTAGACACAGATAAAGAAAGTCTGTAAAAAAAGAAGTTACAGTGGTGACTATCAAAACATACTAAAATCATTAGTGTTAACCAAACAAATGTAAATGGGAAAAGGATCCTAAAGAAGGCAAGAGGAAATAGGTAAAAAAAATAATTCTAGGTCAAAGACACAAGGACAACGTAAGTGAGGGCTTATGGAAAAGAGGCACTTGAAAAGGTACAGTATGGTAAATAAATAGATAAAGCAATATATTTTCAAACTTATCCAGAATACAGAGTCAAAAGCAAATGGAAATGACTGCAATGTCAGTCTAACCAAATGTAAGTGTATCTGATATTCACAAATGTCCATTATGGAAGTATGGAAGAAAATGTCCTCCTATGTCTTAATCACATCCCAAAGCAGAGGGAATGTTGACATTCCTGAGAAAAAGAAAACAGAAAACAGAAGACAGACAGCTTCAAATGGAGGTGAAGAATAATACCAATTAAATAATGTGAACCAACAACAGACTGAACAGTTATTTTCATAAACATCATCAAAACTTGGACAACTCAAGAGGTTAAACAATGACAAAAAAAGCCAATCAATGATTTTGCATTATTGTACTTTACCTTATATAATATATCTTCAAAGTTACATTGGTAAAAGTATCACATTGCATATAAAGAAAGAATCATACTCTAATGCCAAAATAAAGTCTCAATATATTAGACACCAACCAATACTAAATAAGGGAGTGATTATACCAAGTAAACAGAATTACAGTGAGTTGAGAAGTACCCTAAAGTCATTGTAACAAATGGGTCTAAAACTTCGTGATGCAAACTTAACAGTATAAAAAACAAAACAATAAAAATCCTTGTTAGTATGCAACATTTTCACATCATTATTACAGCCCAAAATGAGCTGGATCTTCACATTTAATTTACAGTTTGTTGCCTTTTTAGATTGGGAGTCATTAATATCCACAAAACTGAATACAAACTTTCAAAGTAAGAGCTAGTTCCAGTTTTATAAAACAATGCAATTTAGTTTAATAGTTACAGATTTTTACACCATAAAATTTTCAAGCTTTTGTTGTGAGACATTATTTGGTAAAATATTAAAAATTTGTTGTTTTTCCTCTTAAATTTACTTTTTTTTTGTTATTAAGTAACTGGCATATTTTACCTCCCATTAGTTTCAACTTATTTGATATTAGTTTATCTTTTTTTGATACTCTATTTTGCTGATTGAAGCAATCATCATTCTTAACTATATCATAGAAAACACGGCAGAAACTGATAAGACTTATCAGTACGCTATGACCTTATCTTTCCAAATGGCAATACCTGTATCATATCTGCCATCAATATCCTTGGTTAAAATCAACTCATGACTAATAAGTATGGTTTATTTTTAATAAATAATTTTTTTTATTTGGGTATGTTGTTTGAACAGGACTAAATAATACTCATTAAACAAGGATTTGTTCACATGAATAGTTTGCTGTTGCTCACTAAACTTAACTAATCAGATGCCACAGAGGAGTAAATATGGCACACAGGTATGAAAAGAATGTCAGGTAAAACTATCAAAAAATTAACAGAACTGTGGCTTGTTCCTAAGGGCTGTGAACTTCCCATTAGAATCCTTTATTTACACCTACATGAGTTCAAGGTAGCTAATATGCAAACAAACTACAACTTACTGACATGTACTATATTTATTATATATTGACACAGTTGGAATAGTATTTCATAATCAATCATTTCAATCTGTCTCCTCTAGCTATTATTAATGTTTAATCACATGCTGTGACACCATAAAAGAGTGGTATGATAAAACCACTGACAAAGAAGGAAGTTGAGTTGAGAAAAATTACATGAATGATTATATTTTCAAGGTATAACAGTTTCTATAGTTTGAGATGAAAAGAAATAGGTGCATAGAAATTAAAGTTGGAATAGTTTTTCATTTTTCCATTTTTGATACACTAAATAAATGTTTTATAATACTAAAATATAACTTCTAAAATATTTTAGAGATAGAATTATAATTTCATTTTTACTTAAAAATTTAATACGTACATGTGCACTCAACATGTCATAAGAAGATTGTGGAAATCATCATTATAAGCAGGCTTAGGCCTAACTTCAAATGGGAAGCTTTTACTGACCTTGTAATGGTTTCTGCTCGTATTTGCCTTGAAATATTAGTTGATTTCTTTATGTTAAAAGTCCAAATATGGCAAAAAAGGTGCATATATATATATATATATATTTCTGTGATGGCAGGACAAAGTTCAAATGACATTCATTACTTGTTCACTGCTTTCCTATAAAGTTCTTAATTTGCAGCAAAAATGAAAAAAGATTTATCATAAAAAGAACAGTATTGTACAAAAAAAATCCTAACATACTTGTTCGTTCACATCATCTACCATTAACCTTAATGTTTTTCTAATGGATGAATATGATTTAGTCCCTTGTATGCGAAGCAAACCAGCTTTTTCCAAGTTGTTAATCGTCAGAATATGCTGGAATCCATATGTCTACAAAATAAAAATGTAAGTTTATTAATTGGTGTTTAACACAACAAAGAAAAAGTTGCCAATAAGATTATTAACACATTACAAAATCTTCTTTGTTGTAAGCCTACTTTATATTTAAATTTAATCAGTTTCACTCTTTTCATGCTCAAAATAAATCTCAGTTTGATTCATCAACTTACAAAAGCTTACATCCTAGTACATATAGGTTTTAAAAGGCCTAACATATCAGTAATTGCAGCTTTGATTTTCTTCAGATATCACATACATTTAAGCAAATAAAACTTTTAATATGCCAAACGTTTTGGTAGCTGTAGCTATGGTGTTCAATAGATTTCAGCTTGAAAAAGAAATACTACAGAAGATTTAACTGCTATTAAATACAATTATTAAATAGAGAATGTGCTCTCTGAGAAAATATTTATTTCTCAATGTAATTGAAGAATCACTTGTTTAAATAATTAATAAAATCCTCCTTAAACAAACATTTATGAAATGCTGCCAAATCAATTGATAAAAATGTTAATTTAAAAAAATCCTTAAATCAGTGACATTCCTAAAATATTCATGAACTAAATATTTTTTCCATAGAAAAAAAGTCAATTAAAGTTTGAGAAAAATAACATATAACTAAGAAACAAGTTGTTTTCAATCTTCTCAGTCAAAAATTATCTGCAAGTGATACAAATTTATCATTACTTCCAAGGAAATTTTCAAAAAAGAAATACAAATAGGACTAGAGAATCTAACTAGAAACATGTCCATTCAAATATGTTTGAAATATAACCTGACACTTGGAAAACATGGCAATATTTCATATGACAAAAACATGTTGATTTTCCATCTCAAATTACTGAAAGTGCTCTTCTCTCCCAACCATCCCACCCTAAAACTATTCCAGAGTTTTCAGTGAAAGTAATATTGATTGACGTGTGTGTTCATACCTGATTTACAAGTGGAAGAATTATAAACCTTAGCATTTCTAAAAAAATGATCAGTTGGTTTATTAAAATCAAGTATAGAAATTCTGTTGTTGTCATGACTAGCTATAAACAACTCAATACCATGAACAGTACCTACTTATATCACTTAGTGAAATTGGATACTGATTTTATGAACAAAAACTAACATCCTTTTCACTTTATATGCAACAGTTACTGCTTATAACTATACAAAATTCCTTACTAGGATATTTTCCTCTTGTATAACTAAAGCTTTTACTTTTATCAGAATCCTGTATGACAAATAACATATGCACACAATAGCCTACTAAAGAAATGATTTACTGTACTCCAAAACATTTTTAAAATGATTGCAGCCCTATATTTTTGTTAGATGTCTCCATCACACACTTTTTTACTTCTTATAAAAATTTTCAACTTCACAACATTCATATTGTATCTACTTTAGTTAATTTATTCATGATCAGAATTGACGAAATTATCACTCCACTTCATTCCATCTTTAATTTTCTAAATCTGTCACATGGATGAAACTTTTTCCAGCATTTAAAAACATTTATTATATTGACAGTTTTCTTTCACATTTGAATGTAACCCACCCCAATATCATATTCACAGTAGAAAATAAGTTATGGTAAAAAAGATGTTAATGTTTTGATCCAAAAAAATAAAAGATCTCATACCACTGTTTTTTTCATACACACACAGGCAATAGAGAGTTTATATTCATTGGAATACTTTCTATCATCCAACACAAAAAAACAGGGATCATATAGAACATAAAGCTAAAAATGCATGTTCACATCAACTGGTTCTTTTCAATAGATATAAATGTGTTAGAACCATGACCCAATTTACAAAATAAGTATCTTCTGACAGTTACAAAGGAAACTGTCATCCTTAGAATGACAACCCGAAGATACAATTATACCATGTATCCATATGTTTTCATAAGCCATCCAAACAACTTGGTTGAAAATAAAATTATATAACATGGATAAATGTACAACTGTCCTTCCTACCAGCAAGAAAACTTGGTCAAATTGTATTGTGCAAACTTGTTGTCAAAGGCTGTTCAAGACCCTTGTATCAAACTACACATAAAGATTGTGGTCATTCTTATGATTAGAGAAACCTGCTGACAAGATTAAAAAATCACTCAGAGTATCTTTCCTCATACCCCACAATAATCACTCTTTGTTTGTTTGTTTTTTCAGATGTTAAAATTATTGACAGAGAAACTGATATAAACAGAAGAAATATTAAAGGAACTCTTTTTAATAGAAAATGAAAACCAATCATTAACCAGTATTCAAATGTAAAATTATGTTTGTTTTAATTTTTCCCTTACTCTACACAACTGTGTTTGACTTGTTTTTATTTTGTTACTTAGTGATGTAGTATCATTGTTCATACTGCAACATGTAACAGATTTGTTCAAATATATCCACCTTATGGTGCTAGTTCAGTCTACCAAGTTATAGCTTTTTAAAAATAAAAAATAAATATGTTTTAAAACACAGTAACATGTTTTATCCATAAATAAAACTAATTTTCATACTATAAGTTTTCTATTAATTTAAATCATTGCTATTTATTCTCACATGTTGGTATGAAATGTATTTCAACCTTGTATTTACTTACACAAGTTCTAAAGACTAGATTCTTACACTCAAGTACTTTATTGTTCAGTAGTTGCTTCTGGCACCAAAAGGTCTACACCACAGGTTTTTACCAATAATTAATAAACAATATTAGCATTCAACTATTTCAAACCAATACTGTATTAATTAAACCAATCTTCTATTTACTATCACTGATCATCCATTTACCATCACTAATCCTGTGTTTAGTATCACAAATTATGTGTTTATTCCCACTAATCCTGTGTTTAGTACTACCAATTTTGTGTTTATTCCCACCAATGATGCATTTAAAACCACCAATTGTATGTTTAGTACCACATACCCTGTATTTATTGCTGCCATCAAAAGTATGATTGTTACCAGCAGCCCAATGTATTTATTACTACAAATTGTGTTAAAAACCATCAAAATCATTATACTAATTGTTAATTGTCCTCAAATGACTTTATAACACTGGACAATACCAAAGGAAGCATTCATCTATTAAACTAAAATATACCTTACTCTTTTGTTAATAGCAAAATTTATTTTTTATTATAATAAAGCTGAAAACTATATATTTATGTTTAATATTCACAACATTGTCTTTTCAGAGCTTCTAACTTAACCTTCCCTTATTGATTTCAAAGTCAGTGTATGAAAATATTCATGATTTCATGCAAACAATTTAATGATGTTGCTGATTGGAAATATACATATCTTGAAAGCAGTTTCATTCACAACCTAATAACGTGCGTTTTGATAAGTAGTTTTGTAATTATATAAACATTAGAACTGTTTAATACTTAACTATTCTAATTTCACATTTTTTTCTGTAATAAAAAGCTTATAATAAATATCAAAAACACCAAAAACATCTTCAATACAGATGCTTTGAATTTCATTAAATTCCATTATCAGCATTAATATCTAAAAGAAATAGTTTATAAAATTTGAACTACAAAAAACAAAACATTAGCATTGAGCAAGTTTTCGTACTTAATCGGAAGTTTAGAAAGATGTTTTTGGTATTAACATGTTTTTAATATTTCTTGTAAAACTTTGTTTCCACCTGATGAATCAGTTGAAAAAAAAACTTAGGCTTAAAAATATTAAATACAAATAACATGGAGCTTATCTTCTGCAGGTTTTGAGAGTTTAGGCTTAAGACTACTGTTACATACTAAACACTACAACGAAATAGAATTTGTCTTGCATAATAATCCATAAATATGGCCTTAAAGCCACTGCTTAATACTGAACCTGTAGAAGTTCTCTTTTATAATATTCCAGAAGTTTGGACTTCAGGCCATTGTTAGTTACTGACTGCATACAGAGGAGTCTGAGGACCTGACAATTGAGAAAAGAAAAAAATAACTTTAACTTGTTTCCAGTTCTATGTTTAATTGTAAAATTTTGCTTTTCTTATAGTAATAAGCTGTACAGTGGGCTACCTACACTGTGTATGCACCAAGTCAAGCTCTCATCTTTTCAAGAAAAAACATATTTAAGTGAAAATGCAACTTAATTAAAATTTTTCAGAAAAGTTATTTCACTGATTTTAGTTCTCTTACAAAATCAACTTAAACTGATCACAATCTCACCTTGATTAATGGTTCCTGTCGAGCTATACATTCTTCTATATAAGGGTTTGCCTTATCTGTCTCGATTCCGTTCATGAATTCTGTTAAAAAAAAAAAGAAACTGTAATACAACAACTGCTGCATTGTATATCGAACAGCATATAATAATACACTATTATCTAATAATACTGTGAACTGTGTTTGATAACATGGACCACAATTATTTAAAATTAAAATAAAAACAAAGGTTTTTATTCATTTCTATTAAGACTTCTTGAACCTATGTGTTTTTCTAACATCATGAATACAATTATTTATATTACAGAAGATATCTGACCATCTCGTCATGGATTCAATGGATTACATCAACCTTGTGACCCCAAAATGACCATCGGAGTTTTCATACTATATATAGCTTCTAATACATTTTGTGTATTTTCATAAATTTTTTTAAGCTTCCAGTAAGCATTAGAAATCTTTTTTACACAAAAAAATCACAATTTTTAATGAAGTATTTTCACTAAAATTTTTTTCTTAGATACATGAAGTCAAAATGTTGAGTGTTTGAATGCAAAGTGATTTTCATACAAAAATTAAAAATACTCAACATTTTGACTTCATGTATCTAAGAAAAAAATTTTGAGTCAAAATGTTGAGTGTTTTGAATGCAAAGTGATTTTCATACAAAAATTAAAAATACTTTTATTTATCTGAAAATTGTAAAAACATTTATTTGTATAACCTCTAAAAACCTTCCAAATAAGTCCAACTTCTTTGAGTAAAACCATATTTATCATCCCTTATTTTTTCTACCCTAAATCTGTGATTAATCAAATTAACTGAACACAGAAGCACCATAAAACAAATGAAATAAAGCTGAAATATCTTTTCCTTTTTAAACTGACTTCAAATGTTAACGTTAAGCTACACTTGTTTATCATATATAACATAGAACTTATAACAGTATACACCTGTTTCTACTTAAATTTTATTTTCACTGACATTTGAACAGTGTCTAACTAATAATTCCACCACACAAGTCATTAATCACTTAGGCAAACAAGTAGCAGCCCACGGTACTCCAGTAATATATAGGTTATTTACAAGCATACTTTGTGAAAGATTTATTACTGTAATTATTTTTCTTTATTTTACTCAATCTATCCTTACCTAAGCTAAAATGTTTCTGACTTTTACAACTATAATAACAGATAAAGAATATATGTAAAAAACAAGAAATATGATACTTGTCTGGGTCTTCTTTTTTCTTTGCTGTCAACTATTGAGGAAACTTGTTCACACTTTTTATATTAATGGTAATATGAACTAAATAATTTTTATTTAATTAAATAATGTAAAGCAGATAATGTTTGACAACTATTGTAATTTTTGTTATCATAAATATGAAAAGAAAGCACATCCATGGGATATATAACACTTCTGGGAAAGGTATGCTCTTTGCCTGGTAATTAACACTGAAATAAGAAACAGGCAGAACTGAATTGACAGTCACCAATACATTCAGTAAAGATATGTACACCACCAAATAAATGGAAAACTGCTGTAGAACCATGGAGTATAGTGTTGAAAAACACCAACAGTTTAGTGTGAAAGTGACAACAGACATATATATGTATATGCTTGGATACGTAGGATAACGATAACAAATGCAGGTATGAGTATGGTTGTGACCATTTTCATAAGCAGCTCCTTGTCAATGTACATTATACTTTGTCTTAATATGTAGCAAGCTGTAGTACTGGAGATAGTGACAGTGAGTCATAGTGTGGTGTCACAAAAAAACTAAATAACCATACATGGCTTGGGCTGAATGACTGTGAACTGTATGTGCACAGACTATGTGCAGTCCACATGGGCAAAAAACATGCAGGAGAAGTACTTGGGAAATGTTGGATTGTGTTAAGTACAATCCATCCAGTAAAAGTGTCTTGTGTAAGATATAAATAATAAATGCAGTCTGCCCAGGCAAAACCTAGGGGAATACTTTGGAAACACAGGATTAGGCCAAGTGCAATCTGCTTGGACAAAAACATTCAGGGGGAGAGCCTTGTACTATGTTGGATTATGTCAAGTTTGGTTCATATGAGTGGAAAACATACAGCAGAAATGCCTTGCATAAAAACATAATGCCAAACCAGTGGTAGTGCAATGGGTGTCTGCAAATAAACCCTGATTATAGGAATCGCAGATTAGTGAGGACAGGCAGAAATCCACATATACTTTATTCATGAGGCCAAAGAGTGATGGTCCTTTATAAATGAAACCAGTAACTTATAGTACAAAAATAAAAAAAATAGACACTTACCCCTCGACATGCTGCCAGTGGTCTTATAGAAATTATAATTTTCCTAAATGAAAATGTATTTCTGATAGGTACTTCCCTCTTATGAGATTAACTATTTCTTGTTTTGTGGTGCTCTCTATTTGCAAACTTTTTTTTGGACACATGTTCAAATCCAAACTTTCAAAATGTCTCTCCAATAAATCACTGTGCATCACCTCTCCCCCAATAGAAGAGTACTGGTATCCCATGATGCATGAGCTTCCTCTGTGCACTACCATTGAACTATCGCTTTGAAGTTGTGATCAGACTGGATGATACGATCCTCATGAAACCAAAGAAAAGGACATTACAACAGTTGGAATATGAAGATAGAGAGACATCTGTCATGACAAGTATGTCATCCAGAATCCAGGGGAAAACCCTAAAAGTGAGAGGCAAGACTTCATAGAAAAATGACATGAATCCAGATAAGAGTTCAACTGTGACAGGACTATGATAAGTTTCCAATGTACCATCTTTCAAGAGACAACATATAGATGGAAGTAAACCCACAGTTAAGTGGGTATCACCCATTTGACAGTCCTTTGAGTAGTAGGTCTTGAACATACTAGTCAAGATGACTCCAAAATGTATGATTCCAGGTTTGGTTTGTTTTGTTTTGAATATTGCACAAAGCTACACAAAGGCTATCTGTGCCAGCTGTCCCTAATTTTGCAGTGTAAGACTAGAGGGAAGGCATCTAGTCATCACCACCTACAGCCAACTCTTGGGCTACTCTTTTACCAATGAACAGTGAGATTGACTGTAATATTATAGCATCCTCACGGCTGAAAATGTAAGGATGTTTGGTGTGACGTTGATTCGAACCAACCACTCTCAGATTACAAGTTAATTGCCTTAACCACCTGGCCAAGCTAGGGCCTTGATTCCAGGGAGAAGGGAAGGAGACCAGGAAAGTGTAGGAACTAAAGGCAGAACCAGCAGAACTTATGGAACTGTTGTGGAGTGTTGCCAAAAGATGCATAAGTTAATACACTTTACTCATTATTAACGAACTAAGAAAACCTATAAATTTGTAAACTCTTCATAATACATAAAAATAACAAACTTTCAAAAACTATTATTAGCATTCAGAAAAAAGAAATATTACTAAACCAAACAAGTTGAAATAATGGAAATCAAGCACAAGAAGTCAAATTGATATAAATTTGTGATCAAGCACAATCAAAATATTGTAATCACATGGAGAGCTAGTTAAAACACATGCCTATACACTAGAATGTCAATCATGAAAGTTAAAATTGATCGAAAATAACTGTGCTAGTATAGATGGCACAATGTGACTGATAGTCAGATGACCACCACATGTACTAAAATAGCATAAAACTGATGGGTTATAAAAGACTGGTGCACTGTTACTGAAAGTTTTAAAAATTCTTAGAGGGCAGTCCAAGATCAAGTTAACTTTCAGTGAAAGAGGTAAGACTAATTTGGAACTAACTAAAACGAATTTAACTGCACCTTGACTCTTCACTTATTTCATCCATTTCATATTAATGTTTTAGTCACTAAATTTTTAGTAAAAACTGCAAAGAAAAATTAAATGTTATCATGGACAAAATTACATGTGCAACCTTAACACAAATATTTAATCTTTCAACTGTACAAAGTAGAAAAGATATTTAGTTGTAACAAATGCTTCTATTACTTTATGATTTAAGGTCAAGTAGACAATGTGTGTTAAAATACCAACAGAATATTTATTAATTAGCATCTATTCACCATTTAAACTTTTTTTAAACACTGACTATATAAGTATATAGTAGGCCTACTTATAGTCTAATTTATGGATTAGGCTTAATACATAAATTTTGAAACACTACTTGGTACATTTTGCTTTTGGCTACAGCTCTTTGTCATAAAACTTCTAAATTATATTGTTTTGCTGTTATCTCACCAAAGTTATAGAAAAAACAGAGTAAAAAACAAACCATTCTAGCAAATCAACAATAATATTTAGCATTCAACATAAGCACCACAGTTGGCCTAAAAATAATCTGATGATATTTTGATGCTAAGAAATAATGTACGAGGTCTGATCAAAAAGTTCTAAGACTTCTTCTGCAGAGGCAGTTAATTTCACTGAGGTGTGTACAAAGTACAAATAGTGATTTATCCCACAAACAAGCCATTTCTCCAGACCTTATACATGTGTTGCCCCTGTCATAATAAAAATGGACAAAAAAGAAAAGCAACGAGTTTGCATCAAGTTTTGTGTGAAAAATGTTAAAGGAGAAACAGAAATCTTCAAAATGTTAAGAACTGCCTCTGGTGATGACTGCTTAATTAAGGCTGTCATTTATCAGAGGATAAAATGCTTCCAAGATCATCAGGAATCGGTTAAAGATGACCCACATTCTGGGCGACCATCGACATTGTCTACTGATGAAATAGTTCGACGATTAGCTATCCACAAAATTGCTGATGAACTGGACATTTCCTTCAGATTGTTTCAGGCGATTTTAACTAAAAAACTCTGCATGCATCTTCATTACGACAACTCGCCTTAACACACTGTTGTGTCTGTTCAAGAATTTTTGGTAGAAAAAAAAACATTCTTGTGATACCACACCCCGCATATTCTCCCAATCTTGCCCTGTGTGATTTTATTCTGTTCCCAAAAATCAAAATTAAGTTGAAAGGAAAGAGATTTGATGACATTCCAACCATCCATAATAATGTGAAAGCAGAACTTAGTTGCATAACAGTTGAAGACTCCCAGCACTGCTTCCAAAAATGGCAGGAACATTGGAATGTGTTTTAGCTGAAGAAGGTTACTTTGAAGACTTCACTTTTATTCTGAAGAATAATGTACATACATCAGTATTAGAACTTTTTGATCATACCTTGTATATTGTTGAGAATTATCAAAAAAGCATTGTTGACAGAGTGGTAAAGGAGTGATAAGTGTTTTATAGTTATTCTATACTTCTCAGAGAGATGGTAAATAAAAAAGAGAATATGGAAAACCCACAGAGCAAATATTATAATTCTCATACTAGGTTAAATTAAGGATTTGTTTTCAATTTTAACTTATAAAATTATGAACGTAAATTTACAAGATTAAAAATCGAACTATTACCTACATTTCAATACCAAGTTTATTTCTATATCACAATAATAAAATTGTTTAATTTTGAATGTAACTCAGTGCAACCTCACAAGAAAAAATGAAATGCACATAAAAAGAACTTAAACCACCTACCTTGTTCTACTTGCAAGGCTTCAAGAAATGCCTCTGTGTCAGTCACTTCTTTAATTAATTCAGCCATTGAAGTATCTATAAAAGAATATTCAAGATTACATTAATTAGAAGTTGTAATTTGTCACAATTATGTTTATTATCTAAATAACCACTTTATTAGACCATAACATGTTCTTTACAGTTATTAATTCACTAAATACTTCTTATTCAATGAGTTTGGGTCTGTGCACAATGAAGTCACTGTAACCAGAGTGATTAATCTCAACCAAATGCTCAGCTGCTGAACCATAACAAAGTACAGCATATTATTAACTAGTTTATTAATTAGCTTAAAATATTAAGAAGTTAATAATAATTAGTTTCAATAAACAAGGAATTGAAACAATTGAAAACTGAAACTTCGTTTTGAAGCTATCAACCTTGAATTATCAACTTCAGTGTAGCAAGTTATATGTTGGTGGCATATGGTCATCACTTAATATGAAGTTATCCACTGCATCCATGTGCACAAAACAGATTTAGAAGTTTAAGTTTATGGTAACTGTTCAACACAACACTGTTCACTTTTTGAATACTTGTATGTGTGGTAGTGTTAAATATGACACTATCTGCTCTAAATAATCAACTTACGTGTAGCAAGTGATTTTTTGGAAGCTTGCATGTGTGGCAATCTGTCAACAAATTGTTTGATTTCCCCAATAGTTTTTGCTCCATGTCTTTCCTGCAATATTCAAATAATTATTTTTTAAAAAAAGGTAAAATACCCTAAGTTACAACAGAATGAAGAAGATGTTAAAAGAACATGGAATTAGAAGTGTGGGCATTATTCCTAACACATTAACTTTCTTAATACCTCCTAACATGTTCCAAGTAGAAAATATTATTTTGGAAGCTAAAAGGTTAAACAGTTTATTCTGCCCTCATGGCTTAACCTGGGAAGGTTAAAGATCAGAAAATCTACTCTATCTTTACAGCTTTACTTGAGGTCAAATGGTTAAAGGCCAAATGTTTTATCTTCATAGTTTTACCTGAAGACATTAAAGATCCGATTATTTGACTGAATATCAATTTCAGAAACAGAAATAGTTCAGAAAGTTGGAAAAAAGACATACTTGCCAACCTTTTGAAGAGCTAAATATGCAAGACAATACATGTCAAAGAAGAAAACAAGCAGAATGAAATAATAAAGTTTCTTGCATTTACCCTACAGAATTACAGAAAAAATATCAATGGTCATGCATAGTAAAGGTTAACTGAGGAGAAAGGGTTAAACAAACTAAATTATACATTAAAGGAAACTCATAATTAAGTACAATGAAAAAATTGCCCTATAAGATTTGCATAACTTAAGATTTTCCTGTTCTTAAAGAAAATAATATCTATAAAGCTAAGTTTTTAAGCTCACCTCAAACTGAGCAGATAGCAATTTTGCCTTTTTACTTAATAAGCCACCAACAGCATTGAAGTTTTTATCTCTAAGTTCAGCAAACAGCTCCTCTGCAGAATTCAACAAAAACTTAGCTGGTTCAGTAGCAATCTCTTGAGGGCCACCATCACTGGACTTAGTGAATTTTTCTGGAGGAAGCTTGATCACGTCTATTATTAAAACACACCCATTATTAGACAAATAAATTAATTAAAAATCAACTGATAGCATAACTTCTCATAATAATTATTTTAACTGTAAAACAATTAAACTGATTAATTTTTAAAAAAGTACATAATAAAAAAGAGCACAAACCACTTATGCCAAGATTAAACATCTCTTATTGAGAAGTAATTTTTAAACAGACTGAAAAAATTTACAAATTTTGTTTATAACTACAGATGATATTCTTGTTGTTTCTTCCAATGTATTAACCACAAATTTTCTTTTATAAGAATGTCACATACTAAAAAAAAAACTTAAGATTAAACATAAAAAATAGGAAGAGAATTTGGACAGAAGTTTTACGAGTTTTAAAATGAAAAAAACTACAAAAACATCATGACTGGGGAGAATATTTTTAGGTGTATCTCATCATAGTAGTCAATACATATTTAGACATTAATACCAAAATATAATACATATCCAGATACAGAAGTTTTACCAACAGTTTGTTACAAAGTATGATAGTCTTGCCTGTAATTCATTATCTATGTTACTAACATTGTTTTATTTAAGCACTTCACACTTTACAGTGATTTTTCAAACTCTCAGATTTGAACAACGAAATGGCAGCTGGTAAGGGAAGTTTAAACAAAAAAATTAATATCTGTCTACCTATTTTGCTATTGTTAGTTTGTTGTTTCTTTCCATGTAATGTTTTTGATAAAAGTTATGAAGACAACATTTAGTTCTCAATACTTATCTTTTATTAAAACATTTATATTTAGCAAACATGCTTTATTAGAGACTCTGATTATTTTTGTACAAAAGACAATGTTTATTGAAAGCTTGCCAAATTTCATGAAGATACACAAGTATTTTCATATCGGACAGTGTATCAATACAACTGTACCATGGCTTCACAGTAAGATACTCATATTGTTTCATTGTATTGCCATACATCTAATACTTTTCTGTGAATGATCAGATGGAGAATAAAATTAATTTAAACACATAAAATCATGAAACAATAATGAACTTAAGACATACAGCAGTTCTCATTTTAGAAAGCAAATACATAAAAATATTTTTAAGTTTCTAAAACAATTACTGGAAATGATTATGAAAGCAATGAAATAAAATTGGTTCAAAATGTAAATGTAGTGGTATTGCACCACCTCTATACACCGAAAATGATCCACACCAGCAGACAGTCATAAGCTGATAGTTTATACCAATCAGATAGTGCCACACAAATGTGTCTGTAAAAGTATAGGCAGTCAGACAATTCTTAGCAGTAGTGAGGTGAATCCATTCATGGATTCCAGGAAAGAGATGCTACATAACAAATGTGTAGAAATCAATGTTTGGGCTGAAAAAGTATGCCCTCTTGTGGCAAAATAAGTCAAAATTTTATACTTCAGTAGGATGTAACCATAATGAAACTCTGAAGAGGTATGTGAAACTTGTATTGTTCAATAAAAGAAGCAGTTAAGATAGGTATTCAAACCCTTCAAAAAATTACATTATGGAACTCAGGCTATGCAATAATTTTGCAATTGACCTACTTTTCAGTGCAAGTATGAATATGATACACATTACTATAGCATGGATGTATTGGATATAGCTGCTGAAAAATAAGTAATTGAAAAGGCTGGAACAGGTATCACACTTCAAACAATGCAGTGAGCAAAGCTACTACACAAAGGTGCTCTTACTATTTACAAGTGAATCCAAATTCAAATTATTTGCCAACAATCAACAGTAGTCTATTCAATTGGCAGAGGTAAGTTTGGATATCATGGTCAATATATATGATTTGAAGTGAGGTATGCTTGAAACCAATAGATGTGTGTATTGCATTTAAATCAGTTATATTGTACCTCTACACAAAATTCATCACACTCTGATTATTGACATGTAAAAGATTCTTATGTATCATCTCATTCCTTCAGGAAAAAGATCTGCTGGGTAACAATTCATCTTCAAGCAGGACAGCAACCTCAAATATGCAGGAAATATGGTGAAATGACACCTGGAAGGAAAGAAACAAATAAGGATAGAACACTCAAAACCATGGCTTGACTTGTATAAAGTCCTGATATATGTGTATAGACTTATAAGGAATCAGAGGTCAAACACCAACCAAACAACTTGGATGACTTCAGAGGAATGATACTTTACAATCATATATTAATATACCAATGGAAGTATAAAGATATAAAACCAACTGCCAATGATTTCAGAACTGTTAGAAGTTTGTTCAACAGAATGCACAAAAACAACTTTTAACTGGTTTGTTATGACAATGACATTACATTTGTGATTTTCAACTATACCAAAAAGTTACAAATGTGATTCTGTCCTTCTAATAAACCAGTCTAATATTCCTTTTCTACACTCCTGATGAAATACCTTTATAGTTCAAAAACCTCAGGCCATTATGGTCTATAAACCAGAATTGAGCCTAATGCTTAGTTCCATAAATCCTTTTCAGAATTTAATAAATGATCAGTCTCTTTTGTTTTTTAAAGCAAATACAAAATACTAGTATACTGTACAATATATAAATGTATTGTATAATGATTAATTAACAATGTTGTTACAACTGCTCATTATTTATGACTCCTGTACATGTATCATCTGTATATTTTTATAATTGCATCCAATATTGTATATGTTGTAGTTTTAACACTAAACCATAAGTGAACTCCATCTAAACCATAAGTGAATTCCTTCTTAGTTTAAAATTAGTAGCTATAAAGTTGTGATGATTTCAAAGTTAAACTTAGCATACAGTTACTCAAGACTTGAGGACCCAGTATGCAGAATGATAGGTAAAGTTACTTTCTGTGGGAGAAATGAGAGACCACACAGTGTTGAAGCTGAATAGAAAAAGAAAATATAGAACATTTATTTTCCTAAAGACAAGCAAAAAATTGGAAGGTGATCACTACAGCTAAAGGACTACTACAGATTAAAAGTTAATATGACAAAAAATAATTGTACAATAAACATAAGCAACAATTAGGAGATTGAAAACACACAGGAAACCTTACAAGCAAGTCTTAGCTCTCTCTCAAGTCAGAAATGAGTATGTCTTGAATGCAGTAAACTACACTTGTGACACTTTCTCTCCCTCAGCTGACCATTCACAAAACTCAGAAACTACCTATACTCCATGCAACAGTCATAGAGACTTCTTCTGTACACAAGGTAAATTAGAATATAATAATAATACTACCTAAAAAAACATCATAGGGTTTCCTTCAGATTATATTTAGCAACTAACCAGGGCATGATTAACGATAGCCTGACCAGGCTGTAGCCTTAGACCCTCAGAATTTTCGGCCCTCAAATTTTAAATTTACTGTTTTCTGGAAACTATAATGAAATGTCTATCTTGGTCAGTAACAAACCTCCAAAGGAAATGAAGACCAATGAAAGCTGGCCAACTAGCTGTAAACACATATTTATTATACTCATGGGCACTCTCAAATGTTCACAATATTTTCCTGCTAAATAGATCTTTAGAAAAAGAGGAATCACACTCCTTTTAATGATACTATTTGCATCGCAAGTTGAAATCATCTTCAGTAAAAGTAAATAAAAAGTCTATGACTCCATGAATTGAAGTTTTTAGAAAAGATGTCTGTACATTCCAGCAGCTAAATAAAATGACTTTTTATTGTGCTGTATCATAAGGGATAATGCCATGTTATTTCTACAGTGTGTTTTGTTTTGTTTTACTTACACTTTCAAAAATGGGCATTTCTATCTTTTAATGACATTTTTAGAAACTTTTCCACTGGGTTATTAATTATTTTATGTTCTTGCAATTTTCAAAACTTGTGATGGTTTTCACCTATAAAATCAATGATAACATATGATAACCTTGACTTAGCTCAGACATTTTCTCACTCTGTTTCTTGCTCAGCATGATAAAAAATGGTAATTTAATTACCTAGGTTATGGCAAAAACAAATGCTGCTGCCAAAATAACAACCAATTAATTGTTATCAAATTAATATGCTTTATTTGCCTTTAAGGAGTGTCTATTTATTCTTTTAAGTGGTTAAAAAATCTAAAATTATCTCAGGCTTTCTTTGCACAGCTTTGTGGCAGTCTGATACTGTTTAAAACTACAGTTAAGTCCAACCCCTAGCCTTATATGGTTATAAATACTTATTTGTTCAAGCTAAATAGTATGACTACCACCTCCCCAATCAACCAAACAGAAATATTAACACATACATCCCAGAAGGACCCATAACAAAGGAATAATTTAGAAAGTTAAAAACAAAACAAAATCCTGATATTTCATATGAGGGTACAATTTTCCAATGGGAATCTGTCAACCTTCATGTTACTGACATTCACAAATACTGAATTAACAGCTTTCAAACTTACTGTTGTGAATTTCATAGTTCACCAAGAAGCCCTTTGTAACACTTACTGTTGTGAATTTCATACAGTTTATCAAGAAGTCCTCTGTAACACTTACTGTTGTGAATTTCATATATTTTATCAAAAAGTCCTCTGTAACACTTACTGTTGTGAATTTCATATATTTTATCAAAAAGTCCTCTGTAACACTTACTGTTGTGAATTTCAAACAGTTCACTGAGAAGTCTTTTGTAACACTATTGTGTATTTCCTACAGTTCATCAAGAAGTCCTTTGACTAACTGTGGTGAGTTCCATACAGTTCACCAAAAAGTTCTTTGTAACACTTACTATTGTGAATTCCATACAGTTCATCAAGAAGTCCTTCATAAGTGAGCTGAGTTGCAAGTGGTGACAATAAATCAACTGACCGGTCAAGCAAAACCAAATTATCAATCTGAGGAGTTATCTGAGGTTCATTAGCAGAGAGCTCTCGCCTCATTCTTGTCATCATTTCAAACACTAACTGTAACAATAATAATAATAAAAGGCCATTGAATGGGCACTCCTATATCGTTCTTATTACTACAACAACTACTTGGTAAAATAACAAAAATTCTAATATTAAACTCATGGTACTTCACTTCATTAGGTTAAATATTAACTGAGAAATGTGTGAAACCATTCATATCTCAATTGAAAGCTAAACGTAAAAATGCAATAACAAAAGCATAAAAGATTGGCAATTTATTTAATTAATGCTGCTAAGAATGTAGTTTTATTGACATATACTGAACTTACTCCCAGTGAGTAAGTACTAGCTAGTATGGAGAAATAAGAACACTATATTTCACCCAAAAATTTATCAGTAACAAACAAAGACTTGTCTCAAAGTTGTCTTGAAAAAATATATCTAAAACCACTGTCTTTGGGAGTTTCTGAACTGAACTTAATTGTAATATCCAACAAACTGTAATGTAAAGAAACCCCTTGGTTCCTGACGGATGTGTTAATATTATACACATTCTAGTTACCTAATTTAAAAAGGAAATGTGTAAATAAATTCTAAATCTTCACTTCTATATTTGCTTCATATTATCCATTTAAAAAGAGTTAATATTTTCCTATGATGAAATATATTTCTGACAGATATCTCCAAGCACAGTTAGAGATATTCTTGATTTGACTGCCCAAAGCACACAAGTTTTTACTCCCCACTTGTATTGACTCTCCTACTTATTTCCACACATATACACTGTGGTTCAGCTGCATTTAATAATGCAAATTAACATGCAACAGTCCTCTCCCAAGAGGAGTGTGGCAAACTCTCCTTCTGCAGCTGAACCCCTTTGTGCAGTTGAGACCAATTTTTATTTTGAGATTTGACACTTAAAAACGACACAAAAGTAAGGAGGATTGGTGGAAAGCATAAAAAAAGTTAAGTATCTATTGGAAATATATTTTCAGTGTAGGAAAATATTAACTGCTGTTATGATTACTTACCACCTTCTCACAGTTACAACTAAGATCCCACACTGAACAAATGGAGAGACTGGTGTAAAATTTTCTAGATGAGAACCCTTCAAAAGTATCTGAAGAGCAGTCATAGAGTGAGCCCTTACTATGGAATGAATCACACACAAGAGACTGCACCATGTTCAAACTAGGCTTACTCTTTTGCCCATGTAGAGGTAACAGATGTTCTATTTCAATCAAAGGACAGAACAAGGTAACAATTCCAATTCCCTAGAGAAAAGGAATGTGTTAAGAATGGTCAAGGCTCTTTAGACCATAATCAAGAGGTGAACTCCAGTTCAGATCAGTGACACTGAAAGAAACTCAACTGGTCAATGGTAGGAGGAGGGTCTTCAACCATTCCCTTCAAGTTTAGGAACAAAAGAGGAAAATAAGTTCCAATTCCAAAAACCTAAACCACCATGAGAGCAAATCCAACACAACCTGAAGCAAGAAAACCTCGGGAATGTTCATCCAGATAACACCAGGAAGTTGTAAATGCAATATGGAAGGTCAGTTCCAGTCCAAAACCAATTGGAATTGGGAATTGAACATCAGTATGTGATAGGAGGAAGTTAATACCTACTCACTTGTAAGAACTGATGTTGACTTATATGGCTGCAACCAAAAAGCAGCTATCCAGGAACCAAGTGCAATAGGAGGAATGGTTCTCAGTTAGAGGGGCAAACTGCAAAATAGATAGAAAAAATCCAGGCTAGACAAATGGCATCTAGAATAAAACATCAGATCCATAGCAGGAGGATAATCATACCTTCTACACATAGAATGCCACATCTCTAATTTTGACTGAGTGGAACTATATACACTCGGGAAGGTTCTTCAATGATTTACCACCCAAACAGCTAGGAGCTGGAAGAAGGGAGAGAAGACATGTGTTGGAGAGTCCTGAAGAACACACTTCTATAAAAAGTGCAAATGGGTGACCACACAAACCCTAGTTTGAAAAGCAAACTATTCATGATTTTTACATATTAGAGATGGGCAGAATTCTTTTACTTTACTCACTTTATTCCATGAGTAAGTAGTCCAGTATAAACATACTTAAAACACATTATACTATGAGGAATAACCAGCAAGTGGTCTTGTGAAACACCCCATTTTGATAGTGAGTGCGACAGACATTGCAGGTCTTACAATACAGATTTTGGATATCAGTATACTTGAACAGGTATCACTTGCCCTTTTAGAAAAATAAATAAACAAAAGTAAATTACCCACTCCATGTTCTACCAATGTAAGGAAAATGGCTATAGAGTAAAGAAGATATCCAGCTGAGCAGGAAACCACCAGACAGTGCAAGTAGTAGGACAAAAGGTATGGGAAATGGTCCACATGCCAGCCTGGATAATCTCTTCAAAAGGAAGATAGAAATGAGCAGCAAAGGACACTGAGATGTGATGGATTTGATGAAATAAAAGAGAACAATTGACAAGATTAAGTAGAAAAGGAGTGAGAGCTAGGAAAAGATGCTATATTTGACACATTACACTATAAAGCACAGACAACATTCAAGAGAAAATATGGAAGGAAGTGAAAAAAGGGGGAAGACAAAATATCTTCAATGGACAGATGATATTTTGTGAAGAAAGGAATAATCAAGACATAAAAAACATAGAGTTTGTGGTACAAATGTGGTGAACATTGGTGGAAAAATGGGTCAGAAAAATGAAGTCCAAAAATAAAAAGGAAATGCATCTTAAAAGAAAGATAATATAAGGAATATGAGGACAGGAAAGAGCATGAAGAACAACATTTAGATTCGAGTCCAGTAACTGAATCATGCATGAATGATGACAGAGATGCACAGGCTGAAATAAAAAAAAATAACTGGACAGGAAAACACAAAGCAAAACTTAAAATATGCAGCAGTTGTCAAACAATTTTGAATGCCAGTAGTCATTTTATTAAATTGTGAATTCAAAAACACTGACTGAATACCTCTAATTGACTGAAAAATAGAATTCATAATCAAATAATGAAATCTAACTCAATAGTGAATTATTAACAATACTTTAGGAACTAAAGAATTTTTGAAATCAAGCATTAGGTCTTAACACTGTTGTGCCAAATTGAGAATTGAAAATTAGGTACAATTGCACAGAGTCAGCTGTGATAGGAGGGTTTGTCACACTACTTTTGATGGAGGACTGATGCATGCTAATTTGCAAGCTTAAACACAGCTGAACCATGTGGTACATGTGTGGAATTAAATGGGAGTTTCAAGGCTAGTGGTAAGTGAAAATTTGTGCACTAGAGGGCAGTAAACTCAAGAATAGCCGTAACTGGAAGAAGAGAAAGTACTGAAATTTCCTTTCACCTCTACTTAAGCTTCTAATTTTTAGTACGTTACAAACTTATCGTACAGATATTGCCGAGATATAATCTAATTTTACACCCTCCGGTTATCTTGATTTATAGAAGCATAAAACAGAAATTAAACCCACATGCCATACCCTCTTATCACATACTGCCTTTCATAAAATAATTCTTTCAAACATTTACTGTTACATTATTTACAACTAATAAGTAAAGAAGATTTTAATTTACTGAACTTTAGAGAAACCCCATGTTCTGCATAAATGTTTTTTGGTTATAGTATTTTGAATTTGAATATATAAAATTTATAAAATGTAAATATAATGTTCTGAACAAACTGATGGCCATATAGGGCATCTCACTGGCTATAAAGCTATACCTACTCCCCAACATGTGATATTAACTAAACAACTCAATCACAAAAGACATTTTAACCCAAATGATCTAAATAAACATGACAAACTGATCAACTTATCTAGTAAGACACACTAACTTTAATGATACATTCAAAACCTTGGTATCAAGGGCATAGTATTAAAACTCAATGATAGTGCTCCCACGTCCCTACTGAACAGGGTGAGGGTACCAGTACTTTAAATGCCAATAAACACGAGGGAGCTTACACAGCAAACCTTAACACGTAAATACTGCTATCTGAGATGGGTTTCTGAGGAAGACAGATCTTTTCTACACCCATTCCTACCTTATGCATATGGTGATGTTCTCCAACTTCCTACCCCCAAATTTCATTTTTGCATAGTTTAATGAAGTGTAAAAATATTCTCAAACATTATTATTTTAATAATATAGATTACATATAATTCTAGTTCATCCTGATGACAGCTGTTAAATTATTTGTTAAAAGTTGCTATCATTGAGTCTACCTTGAACACAGAAAGGGAATTATTTTAAGACACTAACAACTTAGTTCGAAAGTCACTTAAATTTTTTACTAATTCAAAAAAAATTAACTTATTTATAAAAATTAGAAATTTATCAGGTTAGGAAATAAACAACTTAAGTTGAAAAAAAAAAGTTCTCAGTGAGGTATGCATGTAGATTGTTATAATGTTATGCAATTCAAAAATGTAGCTCAGAACGGCTGGGCTGGCATGGATATTAACGCTTCATTTGTTTATTGACATTTAAAGTACTGGTACTGTCACCCTGTTCAGTAGGGACCTGGTAGCACTATCATTGAATTTTAATACTTGCCCTTGATATCAAGGTTTTGAACATATCACTAAAGTTTATTTACTTATCAATAAACATGTTAATACCCATAACAGCAGTTCTGAGATGCATTTTTATTTCAAGTGGATTTCTCATCATCAAGAGTTATGCAATTCAATGTTATTTTTTTCAGTAGCTTGAACTATGCATTCACTATTTGACTTTTTTACATAGGTTTAGTAATTAGACATAGTTCAAAAGCAATAAAACATTAAAATTACATGACAACAGATGTTAACTGTTATAAGTCTGTCAGTGTTTAGGATAAATAATTGTAATTTTTGGTCACAATCTGTAATCACTCTATGAAAAAACAATTGTGTATTTGTATGTGATAGTTACACAGTCAGTTAAAAAGACTCAGCTTGTATAGAAACATAACAAATACAGAAAATATATTCACTGAAAGAAGTTTCACATTCAAACAGTAAGTTTTAAATATTATGCTGATAAAACATAACAACTTTAAGATTATAAAAAGTACTTTTATTCCTAATAAAAAAATCACCTTGCACCTAGAGACTAGTTAGAATGTAAGACTGTCTAGAAACTAATGTTTAACAGGAATAATTTATTAAAAACTCTCCAATTTTTTTTAAAGTAAAATATACCTGTAATGTTTACTAACAGCTTAGTTCATTCCATACAACAGCTTACAATTCCAAAGGAATGTATTTTCAATATGGACTTTATCTAGTGTTTCAACCCTGTGCATAAATGAGTATGACTGATGCATGAGTAACTTGTAATATCAGTGGTGTGTGAAGTAATACAAAGATGAAAAAAATCCCACAGAATTCCTCACACATTTTAGTTAAACTAATGTGGCTATCAATGTTTTTAAAAGTTTCAAATCTTTAAAGTGTTTATCTGTATATGCATATCCTTCCTGCAAAAAAACTAAAATAAAGACATTTTTATTTTGAATTTTGTGTAAAGCCACATGAGGGCTATCTGTGCTGGCTGTCCCTAATTTAGCAGTGTAAGACTAGAAAGAAGGCAGATAGTCATCACTATCCACTGCCAACCCTTAAGCTACTCTTTTACCAATGAATAGTCAGATCGACTGTCACATTATAACGTGCCCACAGCTGAAAGGGCAAGCAAGTTTGGTGTGATGGGGTGCCTTAACCACCTGGCCATGCTGGGCCTGAAGAGAGAGAATCTAAAAATTAATTAAGAGTTTATTTGTAGTACCTTCATAACATCAGATTAGTTTCTCAGCTGAAACCAAATCAATTTTTGAATTACTGCCTCAACACAGACTTTACTTTATTGGTATGTGGGAAAAAAAAAAAATGTTGATAGAAAACTGTGTTAGTATTATAATTCAAAATTGGTTCTCTGTTAGCTGAGATGCAGCTGTAATGTCACAAAAGAACTAGCACTATTGAAATAAACATCTTGTCTTAAGTTTGTGTCTCTTTTATCTTACTTAAACACTTAAGTGGTCTTAAAAACAAATTTGAAAGTTAAATATAGATAAATATACATACATGCATATACAGGAACATATTTGATCAAACAAAGTAATTTCAATTCATTGTAGTTGAAAATATATATCTTGAAGAGTTTCACAAAAAGTTTTCTAAAGAAAACAAAAACGAATAATTAGCCCTTACCTACAAGCTGTTATTACTTACTTTGTGCATTCCGTGAATCTCATTTTACTCAAATCATAAAATACGTTTATGATGACAGAACCAGCTCACCTTTGCTCCTTTTCCTTTGCCATAGATGCTCGGTATGAACCCATATAAAGCCTGTAGTCTCATTAGAGCCCTGGCTGCATAATATAAGCTGGTCATATCATTTTCAATAACCCATTCCTGGTAAAACAACACAGTTATAATAGTATATATTTATATTTATTCAAATGGGTTATAAAATAACACATAGCTCTGATTTCTCCAAACAATGTTCCATAATGAATAAACATGTAAACAGATTTGCATGATTTAGTGCATAAGTACACATAGCAAAATTCATAAAGTTGTAATTGCAACTTCACATAATGCTACAAAAAAACCTACTTCTTTTACACAGTTTTATAAATAAGCAATTGTTGTTGTTGAAATAAGTCTTGTGAATTTTTTTTTCCTCTGGCAGCTCAGGTTTCTTGCGCTCACTCCACACTTTATATTAAAAGTTTTGTGAATTATAATTGTGACTGGAAGCTGGTGAAATCACTCTGAAACAGCAATAGCTACAGTTTCCCTATAATCAGTAAAGACAGCGTTCTTACTTATGCAGTGTAATCTCTGTTATGCAGCCATTTAAATATCAGGCTGTAGTTTAATCTTGTGGCAACCGAAAGTTCCACCTACTGCCTTAGAGCAAAACATTCACATTGATTTTTCTAAGCTTTAAAAAAAATTCAATGTTTAAATTCATGTGATAAAAAGTTGCATTTGTTTAATTTTATAAAAAAACAATTATAAAGTTATGGTTTTCATGCTTGGATCCATATCAGTGTCCTTTATCAACTACAAAAATGATTAGTGAATTTAATGACACTTTCATCATGGCATAAGGCAAACTGATATGCATCTTTGGTTGCTACTGGCTAGGCTAATGATATGAATAAAAGCTTTTCTGTTCTATAGTTACTAATCTCATAAAGTTTTGATCAAGTATTAATGCTGTAGTCCAAGAGTCAAGAAGAAGTAAACTGTAAGTGATTTGGTCTAAATTATAGAACACATTAGTTTTTAAATTTTAGACCAAACTATTATTTTTCATTTCATTTACTATGTTAGTATTCATATTTTTTGATGTTAAGAAATCACATAGATTCCAAAACCAATTAAAGACATAAAAAAGAACATTACAAGCTGAGTATTTTGGAAAAGTAGACCATCTTTCATCATAGCAAATTGGAAATGACTAAACAAAGTCAAACATCAGATAAAGTGGGGTAACATCATGGTAAATAGCCATGACAACTTGGAAATATTTTGATTAACTTTGAAAAGATTGTTTTACATGAGACTCTTTATGTAGAGGTTCACACCAACATCAATTCTTTGAAAGGTAATAAAAATAATTATGGGTTGTCATAGTGGTTTCTCGTTATGTCACACCACATTTTCTCACTTTTACTTAATCAATTCCAGTTTGTCCTTGGTAAATACTGTGATATTTTCAATACAAAAACAAATGAGCTAAGTCAGAAAGTGTTTTAATGATAAGTAACATTAAGTTTAACTAACAGGCAAATTTTATGTACTTGTAAGAAGAACACCATTTTTCATGGCAAAGAATTTTTACCAACTTTTTTGAAATTACAATAAAACTTATAATTTATATTAAAGTGTTCATTGCAATTTTATATTTCTGTTGGTCCCCTTCCTGCATACTGAATAACTGGAATGTTACTTCAAAGTTACAGGTAGTTACCCACCCTGCCCAGATAATAGTGGTTTTACTACTATGGTAAGCCATGCTTATTTCAGTTAGTCTAGTACTAGTCAGTCAGAACAGGGATGTTTTGGAGGGATTTTTTTTTATTTACTGCATATGTTTCATGTATATTATGTCATTACATATAACAGTATTGGTCATGTTCTTTTAATTAATAGTTCGTATTTTCATCAGTTCACACTCATGTTTAGCAACTATAATATACTTCTTATCTATCTTCTTTAAAGTGAGAGAAAAATACACATTATTTGTGGCACTTTGATTTATGTATTACACTTAAAAGTGTTACACACAACCACCCATAACAATGACTATGTAGAAATAATGATGAAACTTAAGGAGAAAATGTGACAATACAAAGTATGTGCACACCACAGAGAAATTAAATCTCAACATTAATCATCACTGTGTTTATAATGTAGTTCCATATCCATAAAAAAGTAAAAAAAGGTTATCACATATACTGATATATTTTATAGGATCTAATAAGAAACCACAGACAATTTCAACTTGATGCAAGTTAAAATTATTATGTTATAACATTTCTATACTGGACATTAGCCTTATCTTGTGTAATGTTTGGTTATTATAATGAAATATTACACTATATGAAGCCAAAGCTGTAAATAAGTAGCTTATAATGTTTTCATGGCATATCATATTGGAGGAAGCATTGAACAAAGTGTTAACACTGTACTGAAATACTGCACTAATGGAAGTGATAAACAACAACTTATTCCTTTGACTGTTTTTTGTTGTTTTTTTAATTTTGCACAAAGCTACTCAAGAGCTATCTGTACTAGCTGTTCCTAATTTTGAAGTCATAGCCTAGAGGAAAGGAAACTAGTTAAAATCACTGCCAAAATTTGGGTTATTAATTTACTAATAAAAAGTGGGATTGATCATTATATTGTGACACCCCAAAGGTTGAAAGAGCAAGCATGTTTGGTTACAGGATTAAATCTCATGATTCACAGGTTATGTGTCAAGTGTCCTAATCAGAGAAAGCACTGAAAGGGTAATTGTTAATAATGTTATGAGATACTAACTATAGGAAGAATTGGAAAAGAAAGTTTTTACATTGTTGGTACAATTTTTAACATTTTAGCCACATACAAGTTAAAATGAGTCATACAATTCAGTAAGGTATTATGTGAAGAACACTTGAAAAATTGTTCAGACTACAAGATACCCTTTGAAAAGATTCTTTGTTTTGGATCCCTACATAAAACAGCTATCCTTAATTTTTTGAGCTACCTGACTAGAATGAAGACAGCTGATCAATAGCATTAACTGCCAACTATTGGCTTACTCTAATTGGTTAGTTGGATTCACCCATTACTCTTATAAAACATCAATGCCCATAACTGAGGTATGTGATTTTGCAATGGCAGGATGCTTGGGGCAGCATAATAACCATTAAGCCATGTTCAATCCCCTTTAAAATGAAAAGTCTAAAACTGTTCAATCTGTGGACTTAAGGACCAAGTAAAATATTTTAAAACTTTTTAAACAAAGTTCCTCTGAGAATTATCTTTTAAGTAATCCAAAATGTTAAAAGTTTACTACTACTTTTGCCTGATTGAGTGGCATTCAGAAGAGAAGCAAATAAACTAAAGTTTCATTCAAACTTATGAAAAATACTTCAATGACAACAAAACCTGGAGTTGAACCACATTTTGCAACTTCTGTGGTTTAAAAAAACCTAAAGATGAAATAATACCTTAAATGAAAAGTCTAGCTCCATTGAGAGGACATCATTATCAACAGGAAACAGCTCCAAAGCACACTCATCCACATTCGTGAAAGTTCCATAAACACCTCGTTCCTACATTTCATGATATGTTAGATTTTTAGAAACTGTTTCTTGTATGTGTTACTACAGAAAAGAAATAACAATGGGCAACGGATCCTTTTCAAACACTGGTTCTACTTTTCAACATAATTTTATTATTTCTAGACCATAAACTAATGTTTAAATAGATACTGTCATTAATTAGATAAAAAAAATCATTAATTTCAAATTTACAAATAACTAAATATGACAACTCTTTGATCTAGTAGGCCATATATCCCACTAAAAGCATAAGCTGAAAGGTTGAGGTATTAAAATATTTAAAAGTTTAGAATTAGTAATATTTATGTTCAAAACAAAGATAAAAGTGAAGAATATTCCCATTTTTCAGAATAGCAATTAAAAAACACTCAAATTCCTGAACTACATGGTTCATAATTTTGTTTTCTGTGAAAAAAACATTTAATTTTGCACCAGCTTTTCTTTCTGCCTTTATAAAGATAAACCTAGAAACTGAAACAAGGTAATATAGCCAAACAGAATGAAATATTAACAACTTCTTCACAACAGATTAAATAAGAATATTTACAAAATGCATTTTTATCAAGTCACCAAGTATTTAGTCAATACTTTAACGTAAAGCAACTAATCATTATTATTAAAACAAAAGCATTGACCTGTAAACTGTTAAAAAAACAATTGCAGTTTTGGTTGAACTGCAAGCATACATTATACCAAATTTTTTTGCACCTCTACTTAAGACTTGCATTTAGCCTAAACAACATTCTTTTCAAATAACATTTTTTTTCTCTCCTGCACATTAATCAATTAAAGTACATTAATTCTAACATAAAAAAAACATTTTGAGATTATTAAAAACTAATAAGTATGTTTTACCTCTAACTTTTTTTCACACAGAAGTGTTCTTCTTGGAACAAAAAACATGTGAAATTCTTTCTTTGGACCCCTTTGCTCTTCCTCTCTATGTAAACAACAGAAAGTTTTAAACTTGAAACTTACAGACAGATAACTATAAAAGCATAGTTTTGAAAACCATTTACATCAAGTCCAAATTTTGTGCTGGGTGATTTTACTGATTAATTGATATAATCAGTTACCTATGAGCAGTGATTACATTGGTTAATATAACACAAACCAATAGATTAATTAAAATAAATCAATTACTCAAAATTAGTATTTCAATTACTACTGTTTCTTATAATTCCAACAATTTATTAATTGAAATTATACTTAAACCAACTGTAAAGTTATCAACTAATCAAAATCAGTTTTTAATTATTCAAACAGTTGATTAATTGAAGTAATAGTTAAATCAACTATGAATAAAATAATTGATTCACCAAAATAAGTGACATTGATAATTCCAATAACTGATTAAATCATAATTCTAATCACTGCCACAAAAAATAATCAACCGTTATTGTTTTTGATTATTCCAGGAGTAGATTAATAAAATTACAATTTAGTCAATTATCATGAAAATAATCAAAGTCCACTTATCTGAGTCTATTGATTATTCAATTAGTACATACTACCAATTATCAAGTAATATGCTGATTTATTTCTGATTAAATTTATAAATACCAAAAACAAATGAGTGGATCTGCTTCACAATGAAATGCATAATTTTATTTATGGATTTTACTTATTCCTAACAGAAATTATATTAGTACTTGCAGGAAAACAATATGTATGCTTTCAGTAAGAGCTATGTGTATGGCTTTTCATTTTATACACAAAACATAGTCCTCAGGATTATCTTCATGTATGATTAAATATGTACAATGGTGTTCCTTAGATTCTCTGTAGATTTAATAAATTAAAGAAGACTTTATAAAACAGCTATGTTTTATATATTTTTATTCTTCGAAGAGGACATTTTAAGGAAAGAGAACAAACACGTTACAATCTGACAAAGTGCACCAGCTCAAAACTTCAACAAATATATGAAACTTGGCTGTTTTATAACCTTTTTACTTTCTTTGTCTTTGTAACTAATGCAGTTAACTATATTTACTTCTTTTTATGCACTTCATCAGTTTAAATAAAATGATTCCATCCTTTTTATTAGTGCAATACCCCATGTAAAAAAATTAAGTAAAATTATACCAAATGAAGCCTTACTTGGAACCATTCCACCAGAATAGTTCACATCTTTGATCACTGAACTTTTACATTTGTGAAATACCATGTGTTTGATGATAGCAGTGTGCTGGAAAAACATTCCAAAAAAGTGTCATCAAAACAGTCATTAGTGAGCAGTCAATGACTAACCTCACTTAACTTTGTGTCAGTTAGACTCAACAAACTGCTGTTTTCATAGGTCATCCTTGTAGGAAGAGGATCTAGTGCTGAGAAGCTGAAAGCTTGGGATTATTGTAATAGGCTAATAGAGAATGTAAACTTTATTGATAAAAAATAAATCCCTCTGTAGTTTGCCAGTTATTCTTGAATGGACATAACAACTGTATAGCTTAGTTTGTGTACGACAGCAAAACTGCTGAAGGTTGATAATGCCTGAACTATATAAGAATTAGACAATTAAACATTTTGCAAATAAACATGAACCACAGATTTAATTAAAAACAAGTTATAATTGTTTTGTAGAATTCTACCCTTATCAGTAATTTTAAAGAAGAGCAAATTGATGAAACTATACTAGGTTTCTCAGAGTGGAGGACTGTATATGTATGGTGTTTTTAATTGTCTTTACTTACTACAGTGAACATATATTTAAGTTTTGCTTTTAAACATATTCTGTATTAAAAAATATCTGAAACCTTATTATCTTACATATTTTTTTAAAAAGAGTACTAGTATCAAAATGTTTAATAAATGCCAAACCTATATTCTCTAGAGGATTATCTTGTACATATGCTATTATATACTTTAACATTTTGCTTATAACTATGGTCTTGACACAACATAACATGCCTTGGCAGCATAGCACCTCTTAATTAATTAGGAGTAGAAGCCCATGAAATTGGAACAACTCAGTGACAAGTGGTGAACTGAATGATATAACAGGTTTCACATTTACTTCTGATATCTTAAACAGCTTGTTTACTGAATAATTGAAAATTACACATTTTATAAAATCAGTGAAAACAGAAATTCAGTTGAAAATATCCTTCTAGAATTATTTACAAAAAACCTAGATGAAAATATCCTGGTGGATAAAATGCTGAAACAACATGTACTGCATTACAGGATGCAATGTCTAGGTATACTGCTTTCTTCTATTAAACTGTGTATTTTGAAAGATATGATTTTGTAATCTTAAATCAAAAATGTAATTTCAATTCTACTATGGGCATACTCTTTTAGAATTTAACTAACTACTACTAACTAAAATTAACTTTAAGATGATATTTCATACCTGTTTTCATAAATTGATTAGAATATCTTTTTTAATAATTCTCCAAATGTCACTTTTATTTTACTTAAACACTAAACTATAGTTTTGAAATATACACATTTAGCCATTTCTAAAACAAACTATCCCTAACACCTTTTCACATACACTCTCAATATTGGATACATTGTACCGGAAAGGAGATGCTTACAACAGTGTGTAGAGAAACATCCATTTCCTGGAAAAATGGACCTTCATGATGTCATTAAACTCCCTTTCTATATATATCAATCATTTCATTACACCACCACTGCCAGTTTGCCTCTAAATAAAAAAACTAATGAACCATGTAGATTTACTATTTAAATATAAAAACATAGTTGACTTTGTTTTTCTTAAACTGCAGAAATAGTTTCAAGGTAAAACATTTCACTACTAAAGTTTTCTTTCTAATTTTCTAAAATTCATCTGTTTTAAGGATTTGCTGTTCTCCACTCCATTAAGGTATCACAACCCTTCTTTTGACAGCAATAACAAACGACACACCCCAGCGTAACACTAGGACTAGCAAAAACTTCTCTTTCAAGATAAATGAAAAGTGAATCAACATCTGATACTTACATTTTTCTTACTCATTATCAGTAAACAAGATATTAACCATTAATAAAAAAATCATAAAATAAACCCAATATTGTACATTTATTCATCTGTTTGTATGTCACTAAGTAAACTGCCTCAAATGACACTTACATTGAACAATATTTATTTAACTGCAATTACCAAACTGTGTTGCCAGTGAAAGTAGCAAATGCTTTTGTTTACAAATGATTAACTTATTGAATTATCAGTTCTGAATGAATGATTTAACCACAATGTTATGCCTTTAGTCACTTAGACAAGCCCTTTGACACTTTGCTATGATTTTTTCACTTAGCTATGCCTTTTGTCACTTGCACAACAGACTCTAAATTCATCACTTAAGATAAAGTTTGCTTTGTTTTTAAATTTTCTACAAATCCACACGAAGGCTAACTGTGCTAGCTGTCATTAATTTAGCAGTAAAAGACTAGAAGGAAAGTAGCTAGTCATAACCACCAACTGTCGACTGTTGAGCTATTCTTTTACCAATGAATAGTGAGGTTGACCACCTCAATATAATGCTCCCATAGCTGAAAGGAATAGCATGCTTGGTGGGATGGGGATTCAAACCCACAAACCTCAGATTGCAAGTACCCTAACAACTTAAGATTACAGCAGAAGTAATGCACTTGTAAACTGAAAAGATATAAGGCAAATGCATGACCTTTCATGGTCAGGTATTCTGTAATTCCACAAAACCAGGTAAAATTGTGAAATTTGATGATAAATCAACAATTTTATATATGATTGATTTACTATACAGTTTGTTGACAAAATTATTTGCATTAATTATATCAATGTACTATTTATGAGAAACCTTATCACAGTATATTATACATTTCTCAAATGAATAGAACTAACCAAAATTTTATATTGTTCAATTGCTAAGGTTTCATTTTGATAGACAGTAATATTTTATGTTTCTCTTTGTTAATATGTTTTTTGAAATTCCTTTATTTACACATTTGAGACTACACAACTAAATACTCTTACTGTCACAAACCTGTTTTATTCCACAAACGTTCAGCTTTGATTTCTATAGTTATTCACCTCAGAGGGAATAAAACTGTTTACAGAATTACTAGATTACAATACTAAAAACAAACAGTATATTAATGAAATATTTTTCAAATCAGTAAATTATGCATTCTGTATAATAAGTTACCATAGATACATTGGAGTAAGATTTATATTGTAGTTGTTTGTCCACTGGTGTCTGGAAATTAAAATCTAAAGTTTAATCTCAAACTAAGTTTCAACTCTATTCATTATGGTTATTACAACGCAGCTTAGACTTGTACCTTTCTGTACATACTTAAACCTGATCATGCTGGTTGTTACAACAAAGTTTAGACTAGAAACTCTCTGTACATACTTCAAGCTAATCATGCTGGTTGTTACATCAAAGCTTAAACTAGCATCCTTCTTTACATACTTCAACCTAATCATGCTGGTTGTTACAACAAAGTTTAGACTAGCACCTTTCTCTACATACTTCAATCTAATCATGCTGGTTGTTACAACAAAACTTAGATTAGCATCTTTCCATACATACTTCAACCTAACCATGCTGGTTGTTACAACAAAGCTTAAACTAGCATCTTTCTGTACATACTTCAATCTAATTATGCTGGTTGTTACAACAAAGCTAAGACTAGCACCTTTCTGTACATACTTCAACCTAATTATTCTGGTTATTATAACAAAGCATTGGTAACTTTCTGAAATTACTTCAACCATATCATTATTTACAGTAATATGCATAAACTTTGGTTTAAGTTTCCCTTAAAGCTACCTGTCATTTCCAACCTTATCTCTGTCAGCAAGGGCTCAGTCCCTAGTACAAACTCAACCATTTTGTGCTTGTTGCAGTTTTTATGCTATAACTTTTAAATTATTAATCATATTTTAATGAAACTTTGTACATTATCTGTAAACATTACAATGCTTTCATATGCAATATATCAGGTTTTTTTTATTAAGTCTTAAGATGTGTTAAGTAATTTTTTTCATACCTTCTTTTTATTTTTGATTGTTGACTATCAAACATGAAAAGTAATTTTCTTTTTAATGTTAAGAATACTCTTATGCAACAGAAAATTTTCAAATTTCTCATGCAAAATCCTTATGATGTCTAGATAGTTTTATCAGATTTTCTTCAGAGAAACTTGATATTTTACGCTATTTTCACTAACAAATTTCTGTACAGGTTGAGTTGATTTGACTGATCACGTAACCATCATAAGAAATGAAGAAACAAATATAAATTACGTCTTTTTCTTTCTTAAACATTTGTTTCTTTTGTGTTTTTTGAATTTCACGTTAAGCTACTCGATGGTTATCTGTGCTAACTGTCCCTAATTTAGTTGTTTAAGACTAGAGAGAAGGCAGCCAGTCATCACTACCCACTGCCAACTCTTTGGCTACTCTTTTACCAATGAATAGTGGGATTTACCATCACATTATAATGCTCACATGGCTGAAAGGATGAGCATGTTTGTTGTGATGGGGATTTAAACCTGTGACCCTCAGATTATGAGTCGAGTAAACCACCTAGCCATACCAGGCCCTTTCTAGAATGACTACAAATTATAACACAAAAATACAAATATTTAGACTAAATAGCTTAACTCTTATAACATTATACATTTATATATATATTTATCATTTTTTATTATATTGATCTTACAGCCATGCCAGGCTAACAATACAAAGGTTACAACGATACAGTACACATGCACTCATATTAGCGTACAGTAATATGAAACTGACTTTTAGTCTTCACAAACTTACCTCTCTTGGCTGTTGTTTCAGTAGACTAGTCACATTTCAATTATTATACATTATATATGTATATACAGGGTGGCCCTTAAGTCCCTACCCATCCATATGTTATTATGTTACAATCAATTACACATGTATTATAAATTTTTCTTTTTTTCAGAGAAATATGGCCAATGTAAGCCCATTTACACTTGAAAAGCATATTGTGACAAGTACTTGGGTACTTATTATGCAGCGAGAATGAGGGACAGCACACAGATACACTGGATACATAAGATTGTTCATGATTTATCTATATAGTTATATTTATTAATGACTTTCCAGAATTTTTATATAGCTCAAATAAACATACACAGTAAAATTACCCAAAACAACTTGGTGACATATACATTTATTCAAGTCAAAATTCTCCAAGACAAATTAACACCAATATCAAAAAATTAGAACCTAAAAATAAATCAACACTTACTAAGTCAAAGCACATCAAGTCATAAAACAATGTCTTTCTGACATTCTTACAGTAGCTGTTCAAAACATAAAAACAATAACAATCAAAATGTTCACCTCAAATGATTAGATCCAGTATTATCTCAGGTCATTGTTATAGACTGGATTTAACATATCAAACATACTTTTACAGTTCTTCCTCTAATTTTTAGATTGCAATATCTAGATTATATATTTCATCTTTCTTTTAGTAACTGCCTGTCTTAGTGCATTAGATTCTACAATAATGATTTCATTTTTTAACTGGATTCTGCCATTATAGATTTTTGGTCAGCATTGTCTATCAAGACAGTTACATCTTGTAGGCTCTGCTTTTTAGCAGTAGTTTCACTTAGTTGATCCTTGATGGTTTTCCATTTTTGGGTCAAAGGTATTACTTAAATTTTCTTTTTTTTATCTTCTAGATGTTGTCTGTATTTCTGTCTGGTTACTGCTGCATTCTCTAGGACATCCAACCAATCAAATCAATATGCTCTATCACTCTCCTCTAAGCAACTAGAGAAACCACTTGCATGTTCTCAACTAAAATTTCTTTATTTATGGAGAACCCCTGCTCCACACTGGCTTATCCATGAGATAGAATTAGTAGAAGTTTAAAAACTTCCCAAACTGTTGAACTTTGACATAAGCCTTCTTACATAATTATGCAGCAACAAATCCACTAACTCATTCTTCAGTGGATCATAATATCTAAAGTAAACTAGTTAAGGTTTTTATACTGTCTATAAAGTCACAGTATTCTTCCTTGGCACTTTTGCTTGTCCCTTCATCCAGTTGCTGTAGTTCAATTAGTTTCTCCAACAGAATTTTGAAGTGATGTTTGCAAACATCTGGCTTATCAACAATTTTGTAAGTGTCGAGATAGCCTAAATATCAAGTAAATGTAAAGACAACTGATGTTTTCTTAATTAAATATTTCACAAAAATGTATAAAAATTCCTTACATTTCATAAGGAAATATACATGACTGATATGTATGAAACATCTAGCATGTTTTGTAATATAGACTGGGTTTCAAACCCAAGATCAATCTTCTTGTAATTGATATGATTACTAGTGTCCTGCACATCTATTGTCAGGATTATTGTAACATTTGAGCTAGCAATATGTAAAATGTAATCTTTAATAATTCATTTCATCAATTCTTAATACACTATTCAAGTTGACCACAGAAAAATGGTGCCAGGGGACTTGAACTCTGAAATATCTCTAGAAATGATGTCATAGTACTTGCTAAGGTCTCAAATAATGCTAGTTGAGCCATGGTAAATTTATCCAACACTGCCTCTTTGACAGTAAAATAGGAATGGTTAGAAGGTTCATTCTTCTTTCCTTGCACATTTGGCCATATCTCAATAGCTCTTGCAGCAACAGGTCTATTTTTGAGCCAATGACAGTCACAAAAGTGGGAAAACTGATAGGAAAACCAATAATCCAGTAATATTTATGAAGTCATCCCTTCATACTGTACTGTCTTTGAATACCTAGTATAGGGCATTAACTAGTTTAGCTGCACCAAACTGTGAATTTTCACAACCATTTTTAAAGGAATTGTGAACCATATGAAGGCCACAGCTTCCAATGTTTATTAGTCCATGCGATGCAGTCGTAGATTCCTTTATTTTATCACATAGAAAGGAATGGTAATTCATCCATGGAAAGTTGGATAATTTTTTTTCATTCCAATGTATGAAATGGATTCCAATAACATAGGCCAATTATCAATGAAAACAGAAGTAAATTAATGTGATAAAACTCAATATTCAACAGGATCCCAGTGTCAACATGAATGTCCACTTGCTTCTTATTCAATTATGAGTTCAATTTTATTCACTTGTTTCGAGCATGTAGCCAAATGATCATCAAAATGTGAAACAATACCAAAGCCTACAAGGTAAGCACTCTTGTCTTCACAACATATACATTTTTGAACTGTATTACTATCAGAATACATTTCTTTAAATGTTTCAAAAATGTTATTACAACTATTGCAGCTAAAGTCAAATTTCACACATTTTACATCCCAAATAATTTTGGCTCTAAATACATCTGTAGATTAAATGTTCACATTTATGCTAGTATGTGCATGCCTACTTGTACCAGCACTTGGTTTGTTCTGAGTTAGGAATGAACTAATGTGTGGACTGCTGTTCATATGCTTTATCTTGTTTTTATGCTTTTCCCCACCCATGTGTGATTTAACAGCAGGTTCACTCACGTTTCTACAGCTGAAAGTCTTTTTCACATACACTGCAGTGTGCCATATATACATTTGTAGGTACTGGCTAAAGACACGTTCTATAGAGTTCATTCTCTTTCCAGTTCTCATTTTTACACTTCCCTAGCATGATGTGAAAATAATACAAAAACAGAATCAAAATGATTGTCATACAACAACAGGAGTTCCAGAACTGCAAGTCATTTTTATACATGCTTTGTGGATAATTGTCTCAATTTCATTCAGAAACTAACTAATTAAAAGTATGATGAATTCTGACTGGCCAAATGCAATAGGGAATTACCACATTTAGCACTAATCTCTCCAGGCAAAGCTGAAACCTAAATGTGGTAATTCCCTATTGCATCTGGCCAGTCAGAAATCATCACACTTTTAATTAGTTAGTTAAACCACACATGGGTGGTGAAAAGGTTTTCCAGGACCCATGGGAACCCTGTTATAATCCACAGTTTGATACCAAACTTAATGACATAAATTCATAAAATAGTAGTTTGATAAAATTTTGAATGTGAATCAACAAACTCATTGACATGGTATTTGACCAATGCTCCATTTGGAAAGGGTTAATAAACTATAAGTTACAACATAATTAATTATCAGTGAACACTTATAAAGACACTAAGGATACAATTACTAGTAAGGTATATTATATAACTTATCTGTTAAGACTCAATATGCAACAACAGGCATATAGTAATGAACTTGTGTTAAAAAATTGCATACTTTAAAGTACAGTCTGCCACCAGGTCCATAAGATTTAAATTTGGTCTGACTAGAAAAATGATATTTTGAACATCAGAAGAAGGCAACCTTCCTTGTCGAAGGGGACACATTGAAATAACGTCATGCTCCTGAAGAAAAAAAAATGACAGTAATATGTTACAATTTTGATTTATTGTGAAAGTAAAAAGCAAACAAATGTAATATTTAGCATTGCTTTTAATGCATTTACTTATCATAATGAGATTTTTAATAAAACTTTTTATTGTCATTAATAGAGAAAAATTTGACAATAGTACAAAATCGTTCGTAGTTCCAGAAATCATATAGTCTCTTAACACTGGTCACTATGTCACTTTAACTTGTCATATTATAAACACAACACTGAGCTAAGCTACTAATTCTTCATTAATATAAATATTTATTTAAAACTTTATCATCAAAACAATAATACATTCTTCTATACATCTATGAAAGACATTTAGAAAAATATTCATTATTAAAATAGCAAATTCCCCCAACCATTAAATTCTGCTTGTTTTGGTTTCAGTGTGTTGATAAATATAGTATGTTTATATTTTTATTTTGTACAGAAATAAAACCCTAAGTGGTGACCTTGGGCTTTGAGTTTTTAATCCTAAAATCAATGAGGTTCTTCACAATTCACAAGAAAAAGGTACAGTGAAGTTTGATTATAATCTACTTCTTAAAACTCTAAATACAATCAGAAGGGAAATATCTACAAAGAGATAGACAATGCCATCCTATACTCCCAAAAAACATTTATGCAGGGAGATAATGATTCAATATATAATTTTGAAGAACAGACAAATTAGTTGTACATTTTGATGTTATAATACTTCAAAAAATGTCACTGTTCAACTCTTAGTACAAGTCTAAGGATATGCTTACCTTTAGCAACATGTATTCAGCAATCAACCCAAAAGGTCCAGTAAGTTGTTCATCCCAAACCAAAGCCTGTAGATTAGTAATATTGTGAACAATGTCACTAACAGTGTCTAAAAACTAAAACTGTAAACAAACTGGTTTAACTGAAATTTGCCTGGAGAACTATTCTTTAAATAAGCATTTACAAATACATATATGTTAATTTTTTTTTAAATCTCTTAGCTGTAGTTTCTCGAGACAGAATAAACACATACATTAATATACAAGCCTACTTGTTTAACAGGAACATATCATTCATTTTGAGCATGATCATATAAACTTTACCACTCATGTCTCAAAGTACTCCTACAGTGGGAAAAGTTGTAGTGTGAAAAATGATTGTGTCTTTCACAATCATATAATATTATATGAAAAATGATTGTGTCTTTCACAATCATATAATATTATAAAATAAAACTAGTCCAAGCAGATGTCTTCCTTCACTGATGTGTTATCTTTTTCAAGATATTATACATTATTTGGATGATGGAAAAAGTGTGTACTTGTTATACTTAGATTTAGAAAAACTAAGGGCCAGAGCAGATTAGCTAAGAAAATAACATTGTCAAGAGAAAGACTAGTAAACTAGATAGTCAGATGTATCAATAAGAAAAAACGTTTTTAATGGAGTCCAGTCAAACTTAAACTTGTTTCCAGTAATATGCCTTACATTCCAGTACTTGGACCTTTCATCTTTCTTACTTACATTAATGATATTTAAAGGGGCATAATCAGTAAATACTGTACTGTGCCTAATTAATTTCCATGTGACATAGCAAACTGCAGAGGGGGGGAGCACTTACAGTATTTGTGCAGTTCCAGATTCTATTTTTCACAAGTGATTTGTTGATTTCTATGCTAATAAGTGCATGTTTTTGGTTTTCCAATCAAAATTATGATAAAAAATGGATTATGTGTTTGACTACTATTTATTGCTGTCACACAAGGTTTTATAAAAATTCCAAGAAAAACAATTAGAGAAAGGAAATTAATTAATACAGATGGGAATCCAATCAACAGCATGACTGAAGAAAGAGAAGTTGGTAGAGAGAATCCAATCAACAGCATGACTGAAGAAAGAGATGTTGGTAGAAAGAATCCAATCAACAGCATACTGAAGAAAGAAAAGTTGGTAGAGAAAATCCAATCAACAGCATGACTGAAGAAAGAGAAGTTGGTAGAGAGAATCCAATCAACAGCATGACTGAAGAAAGAGAAGTTGGTAGAGAGAATCCAATCAACAGCATGACTGAAGAAAGAGAAGTTGGTAGAGAGAATCTAATCAACAGCATGACTGAAGAAAGAGAAGTTGGTAGAGAGAATCCAACCAACAGCATGACTGAAGAAAGAGATGTTGGTAGAAAGAATCCAATCAACAGCATACTGAAGAAAGAGAAGTTGGAAGAGAGAATCCAATCAACAGCATGACTGAAGAAAGAGATGTTGGTAGAGAGAATCCAATCAACAGCATGACTGAAGAAAGAGAAGTTGGTAGAGAGAATCCAATCAACAGCATGACTGAAGAAAGAGATGTTGGTAGAGAGAATCCAATCAACAGCATGACTGAAGAAAGAGAAGTCGGTAGAGAGAATCCAATCAACAGCATGACTGAAGAAATAGATGTTGGCAGAGAGCTGCAAAAGTCAATCACACAAGCAGGGTAATGTTTTATTGTCATAACAGAGCTAGAAGAATTTTGGGCATAATTATACATGTATTAATTACAAGTCAAAAAGATGTAATCTCTTTATACAAATCATGAGTTAGGCCACACTTTTAATACTATGAAGTTTGGGTGTCCTTATCTAAGAAAAGATAATGACTTATTCGAAAAGATCCAGTGAAGGACTAATGGAATGATTCTGCAAATAGAAGGATTATCTGATGGGGAGAGGATAAGATTTATTTATTTTATCTTAAGAAAGAAAAGTGTAGGTGGTGTCTTATTGAGGTTTACAATATAAGCTAGAGGATCAAAATGACAACAGCCTCCGATTTCTTTGTGCAATATTCCATAGCTTATAAGAAAGAAGACAGGTTAGACTACAGTTAAGAATTACTTTTCATATAGTGATTGCCTTACAGTGATTTGCCCTTGACCAGCACTTAACAAGAGTTTAAAAGCAGAATTAATAAAGGGTGTTGTTTTACTTTTTCTCAAAGGTGAGCATTTAGAGCCTTAAAGAACAAAATGGCCCCTTGTTATTTTTATTTTATCATCACAAACATGTTTGAATTAAATGCAAAGTACAGCTACCCATATACACCATTTCTTTTCCTTTATAAAGATACCATTGCACTGTTTCATCAGTTGGATAGCTGCTTTCCATTAAATATATTTATGGCCATAAAACTAATAATGTTTCATGAGAGTCACTTAGCTTAGGTAGACACCAAATTAATAAACTAATCTAACAATAAATGAACAAGATAATTTAATACAATTTCCTCCCAACACTGTTAATGAAAACAATATAAAATAAAGAAGAATTGCTCCAGCTGAGTCATAGAAACAATAATTTGCTAAATTTACATACTAACTTAAAAATTAAAGATACTCTTAATAATAACATTACAATAATAACTGTTACGAATAAAAGGAAATATACCAAGACATTCCAAACACAGTGCACTACACCTTCTGATACATTGTTTTCACACCAAAAAAACAGCCAGATACATCTTTGTTTTCTTGTTTCCAGTATTTTTGCTATTTAAGTTTTAAATACAACAGTACAAATACAAGCAAAATTTCTATTAAACGTAACAAAACGTTTTTTTTTTAATTTTACTGTTTATATATTTACAGAACCTGTAATACATTATTGTAGTTGAAGAGGATAACAATAATATATCAATACTAAAAGTAAAGAAACATATCAAAGGCCTTTAGCTCAACTCAAAATTTTATGGTGTTTGAGTTTAGGTCGACATTGTACTACACTGCATTTACTTCTTTACAAATTATTAGTATTACCAAATCTTAAAGGTCGTTAAATACTTCAGATCACATTTACTTAAAAAAAAAATAATAATGGCAAGATAACTTGTGTGCTATAAAGAAATGATAATTATAATAAAAATTTAAAACATCAATTAATCTTCAAGTAATGATCACTTAACAACAGTACACAATAGATGTCGCTGTAAGAACGTTCAAGAAATGTGGGCGTGTTAATACAGATGTATTCAGTAATATATATAATTATGCTAAGCCTAACGCTCATTTAAGTTAATAATAGTGACAACTAAATAAATATGAATATATTTCCAAAACGAATAATCGCTGTAAAAACTATATAAACAACCTTTGTACCAATACATTTATCCAAGCACTCTAATAATTCGCGCCGGCCAACTTCTCTTAATTGTCCAATATCTACTCGACCAGAGCTCAAATGAGTAGCCATTGCACTTTTTGGAACCATACACTCCGGAAATACAACACAAGTACTTCTGGTAATTCAAAAGTTGTATAATTAATTAAAACAACGTTCCTGATAAGTTATCGATACTGTCGTCGTGAAAAAACACACAAAAATGTTCGTGAGATTTTTAACTTTAGGTTTTTTTAGTTTTAGATTTTGACAGAAATAACTATTAGAACTATTTTTTGTGTTGCGGACTTACACAAAGGAGTTTTTAAACTGAAGCTTTAAACGGAGTGCATATGACAATATCGTCACATGCAGTTTGGTTTGATGTAGTGATGGCCGAACAAGTTCCTGCAGGTACTATAAATATTTATTTATTTTACATATTTGAGATTTTACAAGATGAACGTGTTTGTTTATAGTATGGTAGTATAAATGTGATTTTGATGTAATTTAATATTTTTCACAGAGAAGGAATATCGAGAGAAGTTACTGCGTATGGTGAAAAAGGAGGTGAGTGGACTCGAGCCGTGTCAAAGCAGTACGAAGGATTTTAAAAATAGTGGATAAGTTTAAATAAAAGTATTGTGATTTATATATTTGTTTCAAAACTGCTTTTGTATATTTTGAAGGTAAAGGCTGGTGGGATTTTACATGCGTTTAGTCATTACACGAAATATCGTTTTGTAATATGTTGTAGTTGAATTATTTCTTTATCCAAATTTAATAGTTTTGTTTTTCATATAAATATTTGGTCTGTAAATTTAAAAGTATTGAAAGAATTTGACTGATATAGTGGCAGTGATACTTTCGTTTTTGATGTAGTTAGAACCAAATGGCAAAATACTTATTAAAATAAGATATTCAAGATATTTATGGTGACCAGGGATTAACTAATTTTAAAGTAAGAAATTTCTGGTAATGTTGAAGTGTGCATAAGAAGGCTTGTAAGTTGGTAATGCAGTCAATGAATTACTGATCAAATGTTGTCACTAAATAGACTGAGAATAAACTGTTTTTCTGCAGTAATGTTAGAAATGTCAAATTTTACTTCTAGGTACTTAATAGCAAATGAACTTTCTGCCAACATTTTGTCATTGCACTTGCATCCTTCATCAGGTTTAGTAGTAGTGCAAGAACTGTAAATTTGTTTTTAAATGTGCACTTTTATTTGATAGATGAACAGATAATGAACTTAACATTTCTATTTGGACTTAATAAAAGAGTTTGAATATTGTACATGATACTAAGATAATACATTTCTTTACAAACAGGTGTAATAATTTTTCACTTTCAAAGTGTTTTATTGGAAGGCTAATAAAAGAGCATGCATCATCAGTTTTAGAAATGTGTAATATAGTTAAAAACATTATTTCAGAATGTCATTCTCAATCATTTAATTTGAATGTTATAGATAGGGCTTTGTGTTTGTAATTACTAATGGTTTAAATATGCCTAATAATTATTGATTGTAAATCAGCTTAAACCCAGTCCAGTTTCTTTTTTCTTTAGTAATGTTGATTTATTACAATTTGTTTAAAATTCTCATTAATAACAGTACTAATTAGTTTTTAATTAATTTATTAAAATGTTTTATCTTTGCAGTATGCTACTGTACATAATTTTGGAGGTTTACAATAAAATATTTTACCAATAGTTTTCAACCTTTGTTTCATATTTTTTACGTTAATTTTGGTTTACAGTTTATTTACAATGCATTAAAGTTTCATAAACAAGACAAAACTTAAAATACTGTTGCTATGTGTTAAGAATGGCATATTCAGTTAACAGTATTAATTAGTGGATTTGTTGTGTGTAGTTGATATAGGTAGTTTGCTTTGATCAGAAGTTAGTAATTATGTAACAAGTTATGAAGTGGTTTTATATAGCTAATTGAATGCAGTGTACCAGGTCTAGTGAAGCATGCATAATGCACAAATAATTAACTATCTGCTATATAATTACAGATTTTGAATTATATTCCTTAACTAACATTATATCATCTTGAATTCCTTAAAAAATTCTTGACATTTCAGTAATGTTTATGTATAGACAGCATACTTCCTCTGTAACAGATATTATAGCACAGTCAGTTCTTATTAACTGTAGACAGTTAGGCCAGAAGAGCATTTTTTGATGGTCAAAGAAAAAATTATACTGAATGTTAATTTGTAGATTATCATAATTTTTAATGTACTTTATACATCACACTGTTCCTTAACTTAGTTTCTAATATGGAAAAAAAACAGTATTGTTCTTGGTATCAAAAAGGGTTACATTGGCTCAGAGAGAACACAAATTAAAAGTATGGAAAATTTGGACACTGCTTCAGGCAATGTTACTCTTTTGACAATATGCTCAACCTATGGAATGTTGTTTTTATTTGTAGTAGATGCTAAAATACGAAACGAATTGAAGAGCAATGGATGATTATTTTAGACATCAGGGATGGATACAAGAAAACTTTTCATATGTAGGTTGGAAGTGGATGAAAATGGGTTAACCAAGATGACCAATTGCTCTTTGTTTTCATTAAGAAGTGAAAAAATAGGCAGTGAAACATGCAAGTGTATCTTTTTCTAACTGTAAACAAATATTACACCACCTCTTTCAAGCTCTATTTCCATGAATTAATCACTTGTATGGACCAGTAACACTATAATATTATGTTTTTGTATCTTTCTTTTAGAATTCAACTAGCTAACTTAATACTTGCCTTTCTATATATCAAGTGAACTTCTTACAGTAATGGTTACTTTCTTCAAACAACTGGTATTTTCCAACACACAACTCTTTTGTTATACCACTAAATTTGAAAAAGAAAATGGTCTAGTATCGAAGTTGATGACATTGTTTTAAATAAATAATTGTAGAAGCTGTTTTGCGGCTTCTTTATTGCAACACTCCAGAATAAACCTACGAATTTATACAAAACAAAAATATTTTTACTAAAAAGCACAATTTCTGTGAATAAAGAAAAAAAAACCAAATAGTCAGACATTCAGTAGGCATTCCTTAAGTTATTTCTACTGATTATCCAAATTACATCACTTTGAGAGCAAGTAATATTGTTTCTAAACGTGGATAGTTTGCTTTCAAGTTTAATGAAATTAATTTTAGTAGCAAGTTCTTAGCTATTCAAACAGTATCCTTATATATTATTGTATGTGGTGAAGCACGAAAAAGTTTTCTCAATTAAAACGTTTGTTTCCATGACTCCTAAGCAGAGTTGGGAATGTTGATTTGCTCCTGTCTGTCCTGGTCTTATGGACAGAATATCTAAAGATTAGATTAATCTAATTGTTGGTTTAGGGTTACACAACAGACTTAAGGTTTTAAACTTGTGGGTCAAAAGGTCAACATTACTCTGAGCATATGTCTTATTAAGCTTATTCATACAGAGATTTCTCTCAGTTTAGTAATACTGTTTAAATTTCAGAATATCAAATACTTATATACACAAAAAAAAGAAAAAAAGAATGATACATTAATCCAACAATACTGAAGGGACTTAATATGAAGTCCATAAAGATATTTTATAGAATTTCTATTTGGTAATGCAGTATCAGGGTTCCAAGAAATGATAAATTCTTTATTATGCCTTTCAAGTAATTACTTGGCCTAAGAAGTAATTTCATAGTTTTAGTTTGTTACCTGATGCAGCATATTAATACATTTTCTATTACAACTGATTGTTTTGCTTTCAAGAGATATATTGCATACATAGCTTTTTATTGACATGTTTCACTGTACATTATTGCAGCATGTTTGTAACATTGGTACCTCTAAAAATAATTTCTTGTTGATGGACTGGTAATTAGTCACTTAAGTTGTTCAGAATGAGGTTCTACCTCTTGTTTATTTGAAATATGTGTTCCTGGTCTTCCAATTAGAATGTCAATTTCAAAATAGTTTCACTTCTTTCATTATCTGAATTCAACAACTGGATGCACTTGAGGTTTTTGTGTGTAAATAAATAAAAGTAGGTTTAGTTTTATGAGTTAGGAGGTATAAGTGAGAGTTTATTACTCTAACAGAGCCTCAATGATTTTAGAATATTGAAATGAGAAGCAATTATAGCTATTTCACATTTTTGCATGTTATTAATCTTAGAATGTAATGACAAAAGAAGAATATGAAATTCAATTGTATTTTTTTAAATCAATATAATTTGAAATATTTAAAAATAAATTTATTACTCAATTTGTTTTTAAGTTTAAATAGCTCACTTGTTTTTAATGATTAATCATACTTTTGTATCTATTTTAAGAATCAACATTATGTAATACAGAAGTGAAATTTAAACAAAAGGTCCCTCAGATACTAAAGATGAAATGTGATTTATTTTAAAATAAACATTTTGGTAAATAATTTCTTATTTGTTTTATGGAAGTATACATATGATTTGAAATGACATTAATTTTGTTTTGTTTTTTAAGTTAACTGGAAGGTAAGTGGTATCAACCAATTACATTAATGTAGTCTTATCACATTATTTTGATAAAATAGTGAAAATTAATGTAGTCTTATCACATTATTTTGATAAAATAGTGAAAATGGAATTCACTAGATGTATAATTATTTACTTTCCATTGCATGTATTATTAAATAGTAAAATATTTGGAGTTTAATTGGATTGATAGTTTGCCCTATGTTGATTGATGCAGAGTTTAGAGGAAAAATAAACTATAAACAATTAAATTTGGTCCTTGTGTTGTTTTTATTCATGGAATTTAATTACAAGCATGGATGGCACATCAGAATGTATATTTTATTTAATGAAATAAGTTATTAAAATAACATTTTATCTTGTGCAAATATTAAAGTAAAATACAAACAATATACTTAAGTTTGCTGGTATAACTTTTTGTTATTTTGATTACAATAAACATGCATGTTTACTCCATTTGTATTTTATTTTAATTCTGGCAATTATAAACTGAAAAGTGGTCTTTGTAAATGTGTATAACTGTTTCTGTTGCCACAAAACATTCTTTAGTTGAGTATGAATGTTTAGTATTATACACTTTTTCTTTCAAAAAAATGTATGAATATTTGTTCAAGAAAATGTGTTCAAACCAAGGTAATTTGTTCTTGGTAAACTTCAAAGGACTGAGTGTTTAAATTGTAGGAAATGTATTGGTTGAAGAATAACGAAACTTTGTATAGAAGCATTGTCTGGAGTAGTAATAACTGCTCAAGCAGCAAAAGGTTTTAAGAAAAAAATTTATTTCAAAAGTTCCTTGTCTCTTGCTTTTCGCAAAGATAAAAGACTTAGATGAAGTGCTTTTGATGTGTGTTTTTTATTTTTGTCTGGAAATTGATCTGGTACTGCCAATAGTCTGTACCAAGAGCTACTTTGAATAATTGAAATTCAGGATATCTCTTGCCATGTTTTTGTTTAAAAAAAAACTCTTCCATACACTTTTTCTCAACCACAAATACTGTCCTCTTATTTGACATGTTTGTCTACAGTTCTGGTTTGTCTTTTCTTGAGGGAAGCAACATTAATTCTTGTTGATCCTTCAGGGCTGAGCACTAGTGATTGGATTGTGCTTAACAATATGGATGTAGCCTTGTGTTATTAGTTTGATAATGTTGAAGCATAAACTGTTTAACAAAATGAACTGTCAATGCAAATATTCGGCTGTACAAGTATTAGTGATTAGTCCTATTAGTTGAAAATAAGGTATTTTACACAGTAAGTGTAGCATAATTAATAGCAAAATTGTGTTCCACTTAATTAAACCAGTGAGCAGAAAATGCAGGCTTATCTGTAGATGTATTACCATGCAGCGAGATGTACATATTTGTTCACTAAACTTATTCTAGATGCATTTTACATTGATCTTTACACATTATGAACATTGTTAATGATCTGTTGCCCTACAATGACAAGATTTTATTTAATTACATATACATATGATATTGTAGGGGTTTTTTTTCACACAAGGTGGTTATAATTGGTATCAATAGATATACATTTTCTTTACGATAAATAACAATGGAGCATGAGAGATTATGGGAAACGAATGGGTGTAATTTCTAGAAATGGCAGTAAGCAGCCATACAGTCGACATTTTAACGTTTTCACTGTTGTCCTTTTTTATTGCGAAAACCATGAAGACTGATATTGTAGCACTGAAAATCCCCCCATGGGTCCCACGATCATCTGTCCATTGGTACTCTTCAGTTGAAGAATGGGTTGTGGCACTAAATCCATATCAAAATCCCCCGTAATCAGTAATTAGGGAACGTGGTGGACAGGAACAACGATGGAAATGGATGTTGTGAACTAGTAACTCCTGTTAGTCTGGCATGGAGCGAAGCCTTAATATCGCAGCCATTTTAATCACGGTGTGCCAGGAACGTATGTTGATCCAAACTTCCACTGGTAGCGACGAAATCTTTTCTATTTTTCAGTTATACAAGTAGTTTGGAACAGCCTACGTACAAGGCAACCCGTGTAAGCTTCGATGGAAATGAAATAGCCCCTGGTAGCTCGGCGATAAGTCTTGGGGCTCGCAACGCTAAATACTCCGGTTTACGATGACAGATGCATAGCTTAGTTTAACAACAAACGTCTGCATCATGCGTGGTTCATCCAGGCGGTTTCTGGAAATAACACCAGACACATAGTTTATGCAAATCGAACTTGTGTAATACAGGATGAGTACTTGTACCATTCTTTGGCGTGGTGAAAACTGTAGTAAATGCCAAGGTGATTTATTCCACGAGGTTTATTAGTGTGATTGCATCTTCAGTGAATGAAAGTAAATCATGTTATTGTAAGATGTACGTGATATTGTAACACTTTCCATCCAAACGAAAACTTTCTGGACATCGTGCTTGTGTTAATTGTCAAGAAATGTATAACCTAAAGTAATTATACTCGTATTCAAATGACTACTGTGGCTAAGGCCTGTTGTGTTCAGTGTTCTTTAAATGGTCATCTATTTTCCTTCTGAAATTTGTGGATCATTATTTGTAAGCGCCCTCTCACCTAATCTTTTATATAAAAAACAATAAAACTCGTAATTGTCTAGTTTAGACTTCAAATGCTCTTTATAAAACCTAGTAGTGTCAACGTTTCCGGTCTATTTATCCAAATAAATAAATAAAAAAGGTACTTGGTTGGATTTTAGTTTTGTTCTAAATGGACAGTTTGCCCTGCATAGAAGTTAATATTATACTCTGTGCTACATGACTTTGCATTTACAATTATAACTGTAAACTACGTGAAATCGGAAACTGCCCGTTTTTGTACATACGTAATATAATACAGTATAAAGAGTTAAATAAGTGGTTAAGATATTAATCACTACTTATTACCATAGAAGTGATGAAGTTGTAATTGCATTACTTTTTCAATAGCACATTCCCAACCTACCCCTAAAATCATTGATTTGAGGTTAAAACCACTCTTCATCATACATTTGTTTCTTCGTATATTTTCTGCGCTAAAATACATCTAGTGTCGAGAATTCTAGACACGTAATACGATATTTCGTCTTTTGTCCCTTGCGGCCAGAGTGTAAACTTTGTTTTTCATTTGAATTTAGGCCTGGCATGGCCTAGCGCGTAAGGCGTGCGACTCGTAATCCGAGGGTCGCGGGTTCGCACCCGCGTCGCGCCAAACATGCTCGCCCTCCCAGCCGTGGGGGCGTTATAATGTGATGGTCAATCCCACTATTCGTTGGTAAAAGAGTAGCCCAAGAGTTGGCGGTGGGTGGTGATGACTAGCTGCCTTCCCTCTTGTCTTACACTGCTAAATTAGGGACGGCTAGCCCAGATAACCTCGTGTAGCTTGACGCGAAATTCAAACCAAATGAAATAATTAACTAGAACTTCTCTTTACTCTCCATCCCCCTATATTATCTGTTGTTATCAAATTATTAGATTTACAAAACTTACTGATAGAGAAGATACCAATGGAATTTTGTATGGATGTACGATACGACAGTTAGAACTATAATGTGACGGTCAATATAACTATTCGCTGGTGTAGATTAGTTCAAGAACTGCCTTCCCCTGTGTTTCCGTCCCTAATTTGCAAGGGGCAACCAGACAGGCGTTAGAAGCTTTGAAGTAAACAGACATACAGTTATATTTGAAAGCAGTTTTAACACGACAGAAAGAAGTGATTATGTTTATGAAAAACGTTATCACTATTGTGTTATGGTGCAACAAACATCCTGCATATATACAAGTATTTTTTGTTTTGTTTTTTTATTTCGCGTAAAGCTAAACGAGGGCTAACTGTGCTAGCCGTCCCTAATTTAGCAGTTTAAGAGTAGAGGGAAGGCAGCTAGTCATCACCGCCAAGTCTAAGGCTATTCTTTTACCAACGAATAGTGGGATTGAGCGTAGCTTTATAACGCCCCCCACGGCTGGAAGGGCGAGCATGTTTGGTGCAACAGGGATTCAAATCCGCTACCTTAGATTGTGAGTCGAACGTCTCTATTCACTTGGCCGTGTCGAGCTATATACAAGTAAATAAAGGCGGTCATCTCGCTTGTAATGGAGTGAAAGTATTCATAAAATTTATGACTGGAAAACAATACGTCGTGTATATGGGAGCTGATGTTATTATTGCTTAAAAGGCTTAGAAGTCTATTTCTTGTTGATGAACATAAGTACTATTAAACATTTTGTGCAATCTTTGAGTGTGGTGTCACAAATCTTCTGTTTTATATCAGTTTGTGATATGAGCTTCATTAGTTATTTGGTATAAAATATTGTGCAAAAGATGCGATCTTAGACTCTCGATTCGATAGTAAAATCATGACAAATGGTATTTCAAGATAGCAGCACCTACTGGTATATATAATATTCAATCTTATGTAATTACTGTACAATTTTTATTTATTTAGCCAAATTTATTTAAACTGTAATTCTAATTACAGTTGATGAACACGATTTTTTTACAGTATGACTGGTGGTCTGATGGCAATTGTTTAGCAGTGAAACTTAACGCTAGTAGAATTCCGATTCATGCAATCTTATTTTCTTCTAGTGTCTGCCATGATGAACTGAAAGGTTAAGTATATTCTAGGCACTGAAAGATATGCAAGTCACGGTCACTATACCAAGTGATGGGGTTCAAAACAAGCCACATTTTTTTTATAATTCCCAACTGACCCCGAAAAGATAAATATAGGTTGCTGCAGTTACGAAACCGAATTTACAGCACCTTTACAGTGTTCTCATCTGCGTTGCACATTTTGTGAAAAGTATGAGAATCAATCTGTTACATAATATTTATGTAAATTTAAACTTCGTCATTAAAAACGTGTATAAAAGAAAACTATTAATTATTGGAACTAATGATGTTTGATAAGGGACCCATCTTGTTTCTACGGGCACTAACGAGTAATGAGTGTAATTACAATTGCATATGTGTGGGCACATTAGGCCAGGCTGTATTAGACACTATCGTAGTCCGAGGGGTATATAGGTAATGTCACAATAAGTAAATAATCCTTATATCCCTACTGGGATCAACAGTAGTGACTGCAGAAGATGAATAAAAGTTATAAAAATACCAGCTAACGTTTTTATTACTTCCTTGTGTGATATCCATCTTGCTAAGAATAACTTATTACCTTCTGAGGTTTTATGTCATTTGATACTTTGAATTGAACTACTTGTGGAATCAACAAGACATGAATTCCACAATCACTAGAACTGACAATAATGAAAGACAACAGAACCATCATTTAAAATTCTTTTACTGTGCTTTCACAAGCCGTTTTAACATGGTTTTTATGAAATAAAACTATTTACTCAGATTTATCGCCACCATTGACAACTATCGACGGCTTGATGTCCAAAATGGCGGACGCCAAAGTTGCGTTTACCGTAAATCACATATTAAAAAAAGTGAAGTATCAATAACGCGATTAACAAACAAATGTTATATAGCTTATGAGAAAAAAACGCGAGTAATAATAAACTTAGGTCAGAAAAGATGTATGCTAAATTCTTCGGACAAACGCTTAACACCAACTTGATAGTTCTTGTACAGTCTTGGCGTATTTATCTTCCTTCCAAAGCACTGTTAATCAACTTTCCATTCATTTCTGCTGATAGTAGTCCTCAATCTTTAATTATTGTACCTCTGTCATATATTTAAATTTCTCACCATTTCGAAATGAAGTATAATAGGTAAGCAGAGTAAGTGGTGATTCTGGCCCTTCTAACGTAATTTTATAGGTTTAGTTTATTCAAAGATTCATTGCTACCCTTTATATTTTACTGAACAAGTTTCTTCAAGTTAACAGTGTTTTGATTGGTGTGGTATTGCATTGTATAGAATAATTCGTTTTGTGTACAATATTAACTCTTCGAGACCAAGTTTAGTTTCATTCTTATAAATGCTTGATTAGTTTACGTTCGACTTAATGTACATTATTAATAATTTTTGTAATATCCTTTGAGTTTTGATTTTTTTCAATTTTGATGTAAAAAATGTCTTAGAGGCGACGCCTTTCTCTGATATCTCAGTTGCAGGGTTATTTAAGATTCAAAATCATTAGTTTTTAAAACTTAGTGCTCCGAGGTTATATATCTTGATAGAATTAGGCTTAGAGTAGAACGGAATCTAACCAACTGTGTAAAAAAAAAAAAAAAAAAAGTAAATCTGTGATTCGGAAAGCCTTGTGATACCCAGTTACGTGAACAAATACGATTTACTAGTGTTTCTAATATTACATGTTATTGATTTATTACTTCCCAAAACTGGCGGGTACACATCGACTCTGTCGTTATTGTACGAAGTAAGTTAGACTTATCAGCAATATAATTTTAAAACCAACGAAGCTGTGCGTTAAAGTTTGTTAATGTGATCCATGTAGTGGCTCCCATGTTATAAATATTCGCCTAAAGCAAGAGACGTAAAATAATTTGACGCACGTAGTGATAACATCAGAATTAATTAATGAGCTGTCGTGAAGTAAGGAATATTAAACTAACATGTTTGAAGAAACCGAAAATAGATTTAGTGTCGAATAGTCTATTCATCTTGCTCATCAAAGTTATGAAGACTACGTACCCCAAAGTGAACCCCATAAGCTATATAAAGGATTAACTTATAATCTGCTTTTTAGTGTTGGGTAATAAATAGTAATCAGGCTAATTGTTCCTTGGTGACCCAACGGTAAGCCCGAAGGCTTTATAACTCCAAAATTCGGTATCTTGTTGTGTAGCCCTGTACTAAACAAAACTCATTAAAGTGGATCTTCTAAGATATTTGGTTGAATTTTAAATGCAGCTCGTTGCGTCTTCAGTTTTTTTTCCAGTAACTCCCTATATTTGTTTGTATGTAAGTCAAACAACGAACATTTGAGTTTGGTTATTCATTCCTATGTAAATTTACTTTTTTGTAAAAACAATGACTTCGTGTTTCACTGACCGCTTGTGTATCGGGAAGTGGTGACTTCGTAGAAGTCATAGATAATGTGTACATTTTTACTAGACCTAAGTTACAGCGCCAGCCTCTTCCAGGTTTTGATGTTGCAATAGTTCTTTCCTTTAAGCCCCCTTCATCTATTTTAGCGCCGTCACGACTAAATATGTTCGTAAGGCTTATCTTACGAAATTTTAAGACCTTAAGTGAAAGTTATAAGGAATGTTATATGTAGGCCAAAGTGCGTTTGCAGTATCCGGTGCCGACAATACCTTTCTTGAATTTAGTGTTCTGTGCGTTTTTTGTTTTGTTGTTATTTTTTAAGGCTGTAATGTCCATTAAGTACATTATTCCTTCCAGAACGTTCTCCATCACCTGTCTATGGACGAAGAGGACCATTTTCCAGCGCTTCTTTTAACGGTTTGATCGTACAGAATTCCGTGAGCTCTGCGACTGAAGGTTAAAACTACATATTTTTGTGTAGAACATATACTTTACCGAACTGCTGCTTGAGGATATATGCTAGTTGTGTAGACATGGTGTTCAAGCAGCACGTGGGCAAATGAATTTTATCACTTTTTCAGATGGAGAGCCATTATTGACTTTGTTTCCTGGGGCATGTGGACGGTTTTGACACCGAAATTTTTGTTTGTGGATTTTCACTGGTTCCATGACTGTCTAGGTTGCCTTGTTGCAACGACCTGTGAAAGTGCGGTTGCATTCCATTTCCAAATGTTTACTGACGTTCAGTTAACTATACAACACAACTTAAGCCCAAAATAAACCAATACAAAGGAATACCTTTATACCTATATTAAAAATAATAAAATAAATAATATAAAATTATATATTCAAACATCTAAGCCTGCCCTCTACATTCCGACACTCAGTTACACAACCCCTTTCAAACATGTGGTTAGCTTCCGGTCAGTTACCTCTTTCTTTTTTTGTGAACCTGACGATGACCGAAGAAGGTCGAAACGTTGTTCACTCCTCTACTTAAAAATTTTCTCAACCCAAACGAGCCGTTTTTACATATATATTTCTCTACAAGTGGGTTTTCTCGACATCACTGATTATACAACGCAATGTCAGGATGTAGTTTTTCGATGCGTGGTGACTTTGTATCAGGTGCGACTCTTACCTAACGTAGCGCTTGGCATATACAAAGTTTTTTTAATATAACGTACTCAGTTCTACAATACTCATTGTGCAGTTCGTTTTATTCATGGTGAACAGTTTACAATTCCTTACGATACCGTAAAACATTTCTTGCACTTAAAGCTTTGGGTGCGTTATAACAGTGACATTCATCCCCTTAGAGTGGGCGGTAGAGTGCTACCTTCTGGCTGCTTTTCATCTGGTCAGTAGGTAGAAATTAAGAACGGCATTAATAGCTTACGTGTTTAATTGACGAACTTTGTTGTTGGCCTGGCATGGCCTAGCGCGTTAAGGCGTGCACTTCGTAATCTGAGGGTCGCGGGTTCGCGCCCGAGTCGCGCCAAAACATGCTCACCCTCCCAGCCGTGGGGACGTTATAATGTGACGGTCAATCCCACTTCTCGTTGGTAAAAGAGTAGCCCAAGAGTTGGCGGTGGGTGGTGATGACTAGCTGCCTTCCCTCTAGTCTTACACTGCTAAATTAGGGACGGCTAGCACAGATAGCCCTCGAGTAGCTTTGTGCGAAATTCCAAAACAAACAAACTTTATTGTTGTTTTCAGGACTGTAGAATGAAAGTACACGCTGGAAGTCACGCGATCTTTCGCTTACTTTTTTGTCCGTGACTGTGATCTGAGTTTCTTCACGTGTATGGGATCTAACTCAATTCTTGAAATTTATGGTAATTATACACATTAACTTTATCATTTGAATAATAGCTTTGTATAAAAGTAAGGGCTACTGTTATTTCACTTTTTTTTTTCCAGCGAAAATTAAATTCACAAAATGAGTGGCGGCAATCAGAAGAGAAATGAAACACGTCACGAATTATTTTTAAATTTTCTTTTCTCTTCTCTTAATGGTACAACGCCAATTATGTTCGCTAAGTATTGTACCTATCGCAACGTATGCTTTTATTGTTGCTAGGCTACGTGAGTACCAGCAATAATTTTCTGAATAATTTTGTGTCAGTTTACAGTACCATTAGCCTACGTCTGTCTTTACTCCATTTTTAGATTTATTTTTTATCCTTTTCTTTTATGATGGACAATAACGGACACACTATATTAATATCTATTAAAGTAAGAATTTAAGAATTGTGAAATTCTGTACTTTAAATTACTTGTAAACACGTTGTTAAAAGAAACTTGACTGTACTACCGATGTGTGTCTTTTACGTTTATTAATTTTTTAAAAAATCTGCAGTTTCGGGGCCGATCGAAGTCCATTTGTTGTTAACTTACCAAACTCTCTATCCGAGGTTCGGGTCTCGTTACAATCATCCCCTTTTCAGTAAAAGGTAATAATGATAATACATTATGTATTTATAAACTGGCACAGAAGATGTAACATTTTTATTCACTGGACACTTTACTAGTCTTCATCTAGTACTGCCTAAAATTATGAGCCATAGACTCAACAAAATATTTAAATATGTGTTGTTTAATAGCAAATTATGCATAGAGGATTGAAGTTAAATTCATTCACAAAATTTGGATAATAATTATGTTTAGGAAGAGAAAAAGGAGAAATATTGTACCGCAAAAACATTGTATATGTGCAATAAAATATTATGTAGCCTTTTTGCCATTTCAGCTATATCTCTACTTGTATATTATCGTCAATTTGTTTGTTTCTTTGTGTAATAGTATCCAACTACCTGTTTAAACCCTTACACACATGTTTGTATCCAATATTGTTCAATTGTATTCATCTACCTGTTTGTCAGTTTTTCTCAACCCTTACACACACGTTTGTGTCCAGTATTGTGTAATAGTATCCATCTACCTGTTTGTCAGTTTTTCTCAACCCTTACACACATGTTTGTATCCAGTATTGCCTCTTTGTGTTTTTTAAATATCTTCATTTTATTATTATATACTTTTCCAGGTGAAACAAATCATGGAAGAAGCTGTTACTAGAAAGTTTGTTCACGAAGAAAGTAGCAGTATTACTTCTCTATGTGGTAAGTTTTAGTTGGAAACTAACTTCTAGTTTATATGTTAATTTTTGAGTTTGTTTAGTTCGTTGTTGACTGTTTTATGATGTATGCAAGTGGGAACTGAATATGATGAAACGCGAGTTACTTGTTGAAATGTCGTGCGTATAACAGGCGCTCTGAGCCCATTTCTGGCAGATTAATTAGATTTCATGGCGTCTAACTCCTCTTATTAGTGGCACTGGGAATGTACTAATGGTTGGTGAAGTATCATGCTTGTTTGCACACGCAAAAGTATGTATACGTCATATAAGGCTTTTAACATTAGAGCATTTAACAAAACTTGGTAAAATGAATTATTTCATTCTAATAAAAGCACGTTAAAGTCAGATGTGGGTAAACCTGAGACAATTGCTACAGAATAGCCATAGCGTATTGAGTGAGAGATTTTAGTGTTGTATGTTGTTTTCACAGAAGGTCAAAGATTATCAACCTTCTGATAGTATTAGTTTTGTACCGCCTGTTACCGTGTTTACAAGTTTTCTTGTTTACATCGGATAACCAACTAAATCCGTTTAACAATGTACAAATGAAACGTCAGAAATGTATTTTTGTTAATGCTTTTCGAACAATCTTACAAACATAAGTTGACCCCCAGTAGTACAGCGGTAAGTCTTGGGACTTACAACGCTAAAATCAGGGCTTGATTCCCCTTAGTGGACACAGCAGTCTGTTACTCTTTCTATGAGAACACACAACCTGTGTAACATAAATTGGATGTTACTCACAGAGGCTGTGGAGATCACTTGAGGGATATTCTACACATGCTATGTATGTTTAGAAACGTCATTAGCTTCATGCATGGAGAGTTTTAGAACCGTTATGTACTAGAAAAATACTTAATTACGAATACCCGCTGCCTATTTTCAAAATGTTTGGCAGGAACTGCGGTTGCTTACAATTTATTACACGTTCATTGGCTAAATTTGAGTATCAATACATTCGCTGGTGTATATAAATTCATGCTTGGCATTGTAGTGAAGTTCATACGTAAGAGAACTCTTCCGGGTTGTGTACTTTTTGGTTTTTTACACGATTTTTTTTACCAGAAGGAAATGTAGTTTCTGTTGACACATTTGTGTCACAAGTTGGATCCGGACATTTTATTAGCCTTGGTTACATCTGTCCCCGGGCAAAGTTGTATTAATTCATGATAATATATATATATATTTACCATCGCGTTATCTCCTTACTGACCTGAGGCCAAATTTTAAACACTGAAATACGCAATTAGAAGTGGTCCTGGCATAGCTAGGTACTTGACTCGCAATCTATGGCTCGCAGGATCAAATCTCCATCCCACCAAATATACACGCCCTTTTATCCGTAAGAGCGTTATAAAGTAACTATCACTTCTACTATTCGATGGTAAAAGAGTCACTCAAGAGTTGGCGGTGGATAGTGATAACTAGTTGCTTTCTCTGCCAAATTATGGACGGCTAGCGCAGATAGGCCTCGTTGTAGCCTTGCGCGAAATTCCGAACAAACCAAATTAGAAGTACTATAACAATACCTTTAATTAGCTTACACTCAGGACGTCATACCACGCGCATAGAGACATAGAATGGAAACGTTTTTTTTCGTACATAGGGGTTCGAACAGTCGGTTAAAGTAAAAATTACAATTAAAGTTAAAATGATTAAACTACAGATTTAAATAGATTTATTGTTAGATTAACAAGGAATACATAATCAGGAAACTGGAATGAAATGATACATAATCAAAGCCGAAATTTTTTAATAAAATGAAGTCTGGTACTCTCAAATTGTATTACAAATTAAACTAACTCATTTGAATTTAGTATGATTTTAAAGACGAATATCATGCAAATCAGACAAATCATAATTTAATAAGGTTTATTTTAACAAAACTCGCAACTAGTTTTTCAGGCAAAACATAGTTAAACTAAGGATATTACGATGACGTGTACGACTAATAAAGGTAGGGAAACCGTATTGGATTTATTACGCTCGATTAAGAGTGAAACGGAAATTAGACTAGCTTTACTGGCAGAGAATATATAATTTTCAAGCTAATAGTAAATAAGCGCAATTCTGTTCTGGCAAATCTGAAGACCAGTGAAACTGAGACAACTTCTTTCTTTCTAATTGCAAGATGTAGTTCATTGCAGGTGTTATATTTCAACTTTTAATTAACTTAATGAGTGGATATTTAATCATGTCTGCTGTCATCTTTGCATTGTTCATTTTTTCTTTTAAAATTCCAACTGTTGTTATCGGTTACTCTTTCTTTATAAACCTATTTCTAGTCCAGTCGTAAAAAATAATCGTTTCAACACTTAGTTCAGGCTTCTGCTCTTCATGTTTATGACTGGAGCCTACGGTCTTTGCAACCTCGAGAGACTGAACTCGTATCTAGGCAATAACGACGAATCTATTGCATACGCTTTTCTACGGAACATCAGGATCTTGATTGTTAAAAGTGGCTCTGATATTGTGTTGCTATGGTAACTAGCGATAGAAAGGATTGGCTGAGCTACTAAATTTCAATGTGGGCTTTAATGTGCGTCAGTAGCTTTGAGTTATTTAATAAAATTAGTGAAGCCTGAAATAGATAGATATAAGAAAATGGAAGAAAAAAAATCAAATAAAGTTAACGTTTTATTTTTAATTTCATATTATTTAGTTACAGTAAAGTAGTTAGTAAAGTAGTTTAGAAAATAAAAACATTATAATCTAATAATGTCTAAATTTTATTATTTAAAACAATAGGATGGAGAGAGGCAATAGATTGTTTTACGAGCTCTACATCAGTGACGTGGGAGAACAACTGTTCTTGAGTTCTACATCGGTGACATTGCAAAATTAGTGTCTTTTCGTAAACAAACACATTTGTCTCTTTTTAATTTTATTCGTATACTCGATAATTAGATATTTTAAAATTGGTATAAGTCTGGCAAACAATAACGTAATTTTTGACTGCTGGTGATGCAGTTTCTGAACTACAAAAATTGCGGTATTTCGAAATAGTCTGAAATCAAATGACATCACTGTTTATATTCGTAAAAAAATTAGTATCGCGATATTTTAAGATGTTTGACATTTTTGTTCACTTGACTGGTTCTGGGAGGTACACCTAACGACTTTAAAAATTATTCCACAACGGTATCGGTGGGATTCGAATTCGCAACTTAAACGGGTTTCAGTTGCAGCAATGACAGAAGAAAATAGTCATTAACCATTATGCATACGAGGAATGTTGAAATGATCGTATCGAATCTCGTTCCGTGTACAAAAGGAAACTAATTTTTGGCAGGGTTAGTACACTGTTTGGAGGCCTGATGTAGGTACTTGATACATTACTTTACAAACCAACCAGACGAACGAGTAGTTCATAGGAAACTTTTCAAAAAAAAAAAAACTTTTCCTTCTTACTGACGAAGCACGGCATTATCTTTAGAATGCTTCAAGTTTCAGTTACTCGAAGAGTAGAAACTTGTTTTTACATAATTTTTGTAAAAATTAAAAAGACATTGCCAGTTTATTAAAAGCGCGACAGTTTCATACCATGTCCTTTGATATACAAAGGTCGTGCATTAGTGTTACAAGAAGTATTTGAAATTAATGTAAGTAAACTTTGCAATCTAGTAAATTTAGAATATAAATTGATATCTCAAAAGTAAACCTTAGGAAAATATAACGAATTAAAATTAAAGGCATAAATTGCTAATTCAAACTTAACTCCAAGTAAATTAATAACTATTAATTCTACTATTTTTCCATAGGCCTGGCATGGCTAGGTGATTAAGGCTCTCGACTCGTAATCTGAGGGTCGTGGTTCGAATCTCTATCATATCAAACGTGCTCGCCCGTTCAAAGACAAACAAACAGACCTTTCTCGGTTAAGAATTAGGAATAGGTGCGCTTAAGTGTTCCTTCGTAATTAAATAGGAAAGAAACGAATCTCTGTAAGTATAAATAAAATCTCGTCTTGACATCGGATTTTACCAGTAAAACCACGTCGCTGTTTTATGCTCTTCGCTCGTTACACTGTAAAGCATTCAACTTTACAACCACTTATTATTATCCTGTTGTCTGGTTACCGAATGTCAGGTCAATAACGCAATGGCACAATTCGATACATAATCGAATTTACACAACCCCTCTTCATGTCAGTACGCTATGGCTGTTGGCTATGAGTATTCATGTCCTTAAATATTGGCAAAATTCGATATGTAATCGAGTTTCCATAACTCCTCTTCGGGTCAGTATGCTATGGCTGTTGGATACCGATCTTCAGGCACAATTCGATACACAACCGAATTTCTGTAACTCATCCATAACGTGTTTGTTGACTCAAAACATCGTTGACATTCTTACTTATATTATTGAAAATTACTCTGAGATTGTTTGACTTTATGGCCAGGGCGACATGCTTGATCCACAGTTCACTGACTTCTTTCAACACTTTTTAATGACGATGAGGTCCACTCGTTGCATAATAACATCTTTACCTTGGTTTGAAGAACTGATAAATAAAGTGCAAGTTAACATTTTATTTTCGAAATACTTAAGGAATCCCAATCAGAAGTTGAGATTAAATGTAAAGCGATTGTATGTTTACATTTTTGAAATCCTGTGATGAAGGGCATACTAGGGGTGCTTCAGCGACCATGGTAGTATTTGCTTTCAACGTTTTATAGTAAGTGTATTGTAAACGTTCAAGCAAGAGCTGTGGCTAAAGTTGTTTGTTTTCTTAAACTAGAATAACCGCTGGTGTTGTTTCATGAACCAGTTTTAACGTTAACTTGACGCATGGTTTCCATAATATACAGCAATTAGTTTTGTTCATTAGCATCCTGCATCCCCATTACATAAATTGTTTGTGTTAATACCGTAATAAGTCAAATTGTGGATTCTTTCAGAAGTTTAGAGAGGCCCGGAGTATTTCTATCTTTTGAGGTCTCTTGCAATTAAAAAATAAAAAAATGCCCGTGAAAACAAAATAAGAGATAATTTGAATATTTCATTTGTATATATAATTTTCAGGTATAAGTTATGTGTATGTATCACATTTTAGTCTAATTGGGAGGCACATAAGAAGTTTTGAAACTTAATAAATTAAAAAAAACTGTCTAAATTTAAGGTCCCCTTTCAGTTCGAGGCCCGGACCATATGACCATCCTCCTTCTTATTGGTCCTTTGTGTAGAGGGTGTCTGCTGTGAAAGTGGAATATTCAGTTGTTAGAACACCTTGGTTTTAGGGATTTTTTAAATTTAAATATAAACATTTTAGAATCTCTCATTTTTACGTTTCTTTAATTAGTTAGATGAAATACTTTTCACATTGTAATAGGAAACGTGTTTCTGATTTACTAAATTTCTTTGGTTTATATTAAGGACTCAGTCCGCGTGGAAGAAATTTGATGATCTCTCTTACAATCAGCTTTATTCTTAGATTCCCACTCTCCTCGGTCGAGACAGTAGCAGTGGTAAAATTCAGGGTTCGATTCCTACAATGAACAAAGTGTAGATAACCAAATGTGTAGCTTTGATCTGAAATAAATGAACAAGGTGGGTGTGTTGGGTATATGCAGCATCATATAAATTTAGACTTTCCCAGAGTAATATTTTTTTTAATTTTTTTACAATGCGACGTCCCCTCGGTGTGGATTCCTGTGCGTGATGAGGGGACTTCCAGAGAAGGTTCTGTTCTTTCAGTTTACCTCCTCTGGGATCTAAATATCCACCCACGTGTTTGCCGTGCGTGGCGACCCGTGAAGGGGAGGCGAGGATCCTGGTGGTTGAGGGGTCCAACCCTAACACACCACTTTGGCCTTGAATTCCTGTAGAGGAGCGGCCTTTGGGTGGCCCTCCTTGGGTCAATCGGCTGGTCCACTTGGGCTAGAGTTAACCAAGTACCAGTGTTGGAAGTTCTTAACGGGTGTTGTGGACATTGTGTCTGATGCTGGTGTTTGGGTATAGTACTCACGAAACCCTGGCGTTGCTGCAATGTCCTTGCATGACATTGTAATGCGTCCCCTCGTAGGGCTCCATGGTGGGTGGGGTCAATGGGTACCGAAATTTTCCTTTTTCCCTATGGATCCTCTAACAAAAAATTTAAATAAAATAGTGAAAAAAAACAGTCAATAGGTAAACGACCACGTCTTGAAGACTGAGCAGCAATCTTCAACATCTGTAACACCTGTACCCCATTTTCTTATATTACATTTTCTTTCAGAAAAACCTTTAGGGCAAATGCCCCCCCTTTTTTTTATTCAGAAGGGACTAGAGGGACTTACTGGCTCTCCAAAGTCAGTAAAGAAGCTTCGATCTGAAGACATATTGGTGGAAACATCCACATCCCAACACAGTGAACTCCTTTTGAATTCAAAGGCAATTGGGGATGTACCTATTGAGGTTACCCCTCATGCTATCTTGAATTCATCACGTGGAGTTATTGTTGAGAGGGATTTGAAGAACGTCCCCGAGTCAGAGATTCTCGCTGGTCTCTCCACTCAAGGAGTTTCTGCAGTGAGGCGCATCTCCACTCGCAAAGATGGAATTATGGTGCTGACCAATATCCTCATTCTGGCATTTACGTCCGCCTGCCACCATCAAGGCAAGTTATGTTAATTGCAGAGTACGGCCATACATTCCAAACCCTCTTCAATGTTTCCAATGTCTAAGGTTCGGCCACTCAAAGACGTCCTGTCGTGGTTCCCTGACATGTGCTCGTTGTGGTGGCAAGGACCACGATGCCTATGAGTCTCGCACGGACCCACATTGTGTCAACTGCGATGGTTCCCACCCTTCCTACTTTTATTCTTGCCCAAAATGGTTGGAGGAAAAAGAGGTGCAGTGTTTGAAAACGACCCATAACATTAGTTATCCTGAGGCTCGGAAATTGCTGTTCGGCACTCCATCTCGGACATTTGCTGCTGCACTTCGTTCCATAACTACAGTGGGTGTGCAGACAGATCTCTCTGTACCTATAAGAGAATCATTTTCAAAACAGATGAAAAGCCTTTTGACCTCCATGGTTAAAAAGGTTGATGAATCGACTTCTACACCCATCTCTGTTCCTCCCATACAGTCCAACAAATCTCAAGATCCACATCCTTCGGTTTCAAATACAGGCATTTCTTCTGATACATCTTTTTCTCCAACCCCACGATGCAAAACAATTATTCGTTCGCGTCCTCAGTCACTGGAATCCCCTTTCATCAACAAAGACCTGCCCAATCGTCCCAGGGCAGAATCCATGGAGGTCGAAAGACCTCCTCTGAATAAGGACAGTAAGGAAAAAAGAAGGGTTCTCCAGCCACATTGCCTGCGCGTCATTAAAAATGGCCACCTTGATACAATGGAACTGTCGAGGTTCACGTTCTAATCTGGATGATATCAAAACACTGATTGCTTCCAACCATCCTGTATGTCTTTCCTCACAAGAAACATTTCTAAAACCTGCTGATACAGTCACCATTTGGCAGTTTTCTCTGTACAGAAATGACAGGCTGTGTGATGGACGAGTACATGGAGGGGTGGCACTATTGGTTGAGCAGCATGTGCCCACCCTGCCATCCGTGTTTCCTTGGGTCATACCATCACTGTTTATTCTCTCTACCTGTCCCCTGGAGAGACTTATGATCAATCAGACCTTGATGCTCTCGTTGAACAGTTGCCATCTCCATTTCTAATCCTGGGGGACTTTAATGGACATCATCCATTCTGGGGAAGTGTTGTTATTGATAGGGAGGGGTCGCTCTGTAGAGCGTATGCTCTCTGATCACAATCTTTCTCTTTTCAATACTGGTTCTTCCACTTATTTTCATGCACCTAGTCAGTCCTTTACTACTATTGATCTCTCAGTTTGCTCCCCTTCATTATTTTCCCATTTTTCATGGAGGGTTGACAATAATCCACTAGGCAGTGATCATTTTCCTATACGTTTGAGAGAGACTGGCTGTGGTCAATGCCACTCTACCCGCGTGCCCCTTTGGAAGCTGGATCAGGCAGACTGGTCCACTTTCACTGCTTTTGCAAAACTTGATCCTGCCATCGTGAATCAGCCATCAATAGACGATTGTGTGGCAGCGGTAACTGACTGTATTATACAAGCAGCTGCTCAATGTATTCCTAAAACCTCGACACGTTTTCAACGATATCCTCGTCCGTGGTGGAATCCTGCTTGCCACTTGGCACAGAAGGCTCAAAAACGGGCCTGGGATACTTTCCGTAGATATCCCACACTTTTGAACTGCATCGCTTTCCAACGGGCCCGTGCACATGCTAGGTGGGTAAGACTTCAAAGCCAGAAGGAATCTTGGATTAAGTTCACAACTAGCATATCTTCTACCACCAGTTCCAAAGTCATATGGGACAAGATTCGAAAGGTCAGTGGGCACTACAATTCTGTCCCTCTCTCGATCTTACTTTTTGATGGGTAGGTGATGTCTGGAGCATCGCCGATACTCTAGGTGAAAGCTTTTGCCAGGTATCTAGCACTTTTGCTTGTTCTTCCACCTTCTTGGCCATCAAGACTCGGGCAGAGCGTTCACCTCTTTCCTTTCGTACTGAATGTCTTTTTGGCTATAATTGTCCCTTTACACTGGTGGAACAGAAAATGGCCCTTCATCGGTCTGGCAGCACATCTGTTGGACCTGATGATGTACACTATGACATGCTGCGCTATCTCTCTCCTGCTTCTCTTGATATTCTTCTAATTGTTTTTAACCGGATCTGGCAGGAGAATGTTTTTCCTGGTGCCTGGCGCCAGGCTATTATCTTACCTTTCTCTAAACCTGGGAAAGATCCCAGGATTCCTTCATACTACTGTCCAATTGCTTTGACGAGCTGTCTCTGTAAGACCTTAGAGAGGATGGTTAATGCTCGTCTTGTTTGGTTCCTCGAATCAAACAACCTCTCACCCACCCAATGTGGGTTCCGACGACAGCATTCCACCACAGACCACCTAATTCCACTTGAAACATCAATCAGAGAAGCCTTTCTCACACGCCAACATCTTGTTTCAATATTCTTTGACATTGAGAAGGCTTATGACACAACATGGAGGTATGGCATTTTGCGAGACCTCCATATATATAGGTTGCGTGACAGGAAATTCCAAGTTCATGTGGATTCGACACTTTCCCGTTCTTTTGTACAGGAACTTGGGGTCCCTCAGGGCTGTGTTTTGAGTGTCACACTTGTCAGTGTAAAGATAAATGCCATCACTGAACAACTCCCTCTCACTGTTGCAAACGGGCTCTATGTTGATGACTTTCACATCTCGTGTCAGTCGTCGAACATGAGATATATTGAGCGGCAACTACAAACTGCCCTCAATCGTGTACTGAAGTGGTCTACGGCGAACGGCTTTAATTTTTCTCTCTCTAAAACCGTTTGCATGCACTTTTGCCACCAACGTGGTATCCACCCTGATCCTGAACTCTGTATTGGTGAAGTTTTACTGCCAGTGGTCCCTGAGACTAAGTACTTGGGACATATCTTTGACCGTAAGCTGACCTTTATACCACACTTAAAGCAGCTACGGGTCAAATGCACAAGAGCACTGAACATCCTCTGTGTCCTCTCTACTGCCAGTTGGGAAGCAGATCGATGTTCTATGTTAAAGATATATCGTGCTGTTATTTGTTCAAAACTCGACTATGGATCAATGGTCTATGGCTCTGCCAGACCCTCAGGCTTAAAGATGCTGGACCCCATTCATCATAAAGAACTTCGACTCTGCACTGGGGCTTTCCCCAGTTCAGAGCTTATACATGGAATCTCACGAACTTTCTCTGCACCTTCGCCATTTGCAACTGTCTTTACTGTATTCTTCGAAACTTCGCTCCTTACCAAAGCATCCCACCTGGGGATGTGTTTTCCTTCTTCAGTGGGCCTTACTTTTTCAAAACAGACGATCTGCTATTGCTCCTTTTGGCCTTCGCATTCAGGCGCAATTGGATGAATTAGGTCTGTCATTGGAAAACATTGCAGAATCCACTGGTCAGCCCATCCTCCCATGGCTTATTACAGCCTCCAAGTTTGACTTTTCTTTAAGTCATCTGAAAAAGGCAGATACTCCCGATTTGAAGTACCGTCTTTTATTTACTGAACATCTTTCGAACAACCTTTCTATTCCAGTTTATACGCATTGTTAAAAATCAGGTGACTCTGTGGGCTCTGCCATGGTTTGTTGCAGTTCGGTGGTTGCGCGCAGAATCCCCTCTACAGCTTCTGTGTTCACTGCTGAACTGTACGCCGTATCTCTTGCCCTTGATCATATTGAAGCTAAGCAATACTCCGACTGCACTATTTATACTGACTCTCTTAGCTCTCTACTGGCCCTGGAATCGCTTCACGTTGGTTCACACCCTGTTCTTGCTGATATTCAAAACCGACTGGCCCATTTCTCATTAACATCTACTTCTATCCAGTTTTTCTGGATACCAGGCCTTGTTGGTATTCGCGGGAATGAGCTTGCAGACATGGCAGCTAAATATATCTGCTCTGGCACTATCACCACTGTGCCTATTCCGTACATGGACTATGGTCCTGTATTCAAGGCTCGGCTCCGTGCCAGCTGGCAGTCCACTTGGAGTGAGCAGCATGACAACAAGCTTTTTCAAGTAAAACCCTATATTGGGCTTTGGCCGTCTAGCTTCCGTAAGGTTCGGAAGGAGGAAGTTGTTCTAACTAGACTACGCATTGGTCAGAGTTTTTTAACTCATCGTTTTCTTTTATCTGCAACTGATGCACCAATGTGTAGTTTGTGTAACACTCAAATCACTGTAAGCCACATTTTACTTTCCTGCCATCGTTACGACTCTCAACGACGGCACTATTTTAAACATCTTCTGTCCCAAGGTTTGTCTGTAACATTCGACAGTGTTATTGGTGATGGTGACACTGTCCACCTTGATAAAGTTTTTAGTTTTTTAATGGCCATTAATCTTTTTAACCTCATTCAAGTGTTTGATATTTATTCATTACACCTTTTTAATTGTGGTTCCCTTTTCAGTCTCAATCTCTCTAGTTCAATTTGATATTGTAAAATGGCCAGAACATTAAATAACTCGACAGCAGGACTGGAAAGGCCAACTTCAGGTGACTAACGCTGCTGTTTGAAGTATCTCTTTGAACTACCCGTTAGTCGTCCTGGCGAGTTGCTATTACACTTTTGCTGCATGTCATTTAACACTTTTATTACTTTACCTTTTGGTATTGGCCACAATGACACATAACCCGGAACCAGGACTGGAAAGACCAACTTCAGGTGACTGACGGTGGTTCTTGAACTTACCTGTTAGTCTTCCTGGCAGGTTATGATCATTACCATTCTGCTAGAGTAAGTACTTTACAACTTCTCTTACTCTGCTTTCTCTCTTAACATTGTAGACTAGGTGTCAACATTGATTTTATACTTTTTCTGTTTTTCAATGATGTTTTGTTTTACCTTCATTCCCTTTTATGTATTTTACTACATTTAATTTATTTTTACCTTTTTACTGGACGTTTGGCGCAGATAGTCTAGCTGCTTTGTGCCATAAAACACTAAATAAATAAATCAATGCGACGTTATTATATGAAATTTTCTCTTGCAGCTTCTATAGACGCCTGTCTGTCTCATGGCCTCAAGAGGCGTGCTCTTGGGCTCTTCAAAACCAACTCCACGACGGCTTTACTTCAAAAGCTTGCTAAGGATTTCGAATCTGCTGCAGTTATCGTCCGTATCGTCGAAGGAATCGAGATTGCTGATCCAAATAAGTAAGTATATACTCTGTAGAGATGGGTGTATATACTCTGAAAAGTACACTATATGCAGGGATGGCCAAGTTGTATACATTAGTGTCTTTTTAAAAGATTATTTCTACTCACTTTCATTTGTTTCTTTATCCAACAAGCTCCAAAACAAAGTAAGAAACCATTGCCTCAGATACCAAACCAGAGAGTGACTAATCTATCAAACTGTCCATATTTCTTCTTGGTTCATTCTAGATAACTCTGTAACCAGTTTAACACTAACGTCAGTATAATCTAAATCCCCTCTTGTATTTTATGGAAAGTGCACGATGTCATAGCTTAGTTGTAAAAACTAGTAGTAAGTTTTAAAAATCATAATAATTCAGTAAACGACGTTATCATTACCTCTTGAAGTTAGTTTTCTCATAGAGATCCCCCACGCTGGTACAGTAGTAAGTTTACAGATTTACAATGCTAAAATCATGGATTCAATTCCCTTCGGTTGGCTCAGCAAATAGCTTGATGTGGCTTTGCTATAACAAAACACACACATAGATTTACTATTCTCTTAAACTTTTAAGTACAGGGTGAAACAAGAATTACCAGCTAATAGTAGATGAACATTAGATGATTAACATGTAGAATACTCGAGGTTTTTAAACTATACAATTGATAACATTAGGGAACAAACCGTAAAATATTTAAAAAGTGAAGGAGTAAAAAAATATCAGTAAACATAACATTAAATTTTATTATACTCTAAGAAAATACATTAATTTTCAGTCGGGGGGAAAATGTCGCAAAACGTTAATGAAAAACGTTTTGTAAATGTGAAATGATGTAGAGATGACAATGTAAAAATACAAACAATAATATAGAGACGATACAACTACACGTAGGACATATCTTCATGAATTTCAATATTAAAATTTAATGTTACATATTCAACTTTGATATTACTACAGTTGGAAATTGTTATTGACTGTTGACATGCACTTCATCATAATATGATCAGTTCCTCATTGTAGTGTAACTAGGAGTCTAGGATTTATATACAAGGAAACCAAGTGAATTCAAAACATCCTTTGAATTGACCAACCTCATCATTATTTTACAGCGCAACACTAGATATTAATGTTGAAAGTCATGAACTAAATATATAGCTGTATCCATCCTATATTCTTGTTTGCACTCTTTTTAATACTGCTATCCATACATCGTTTCACATTTACAAAATATTTGTTTTTTTTTATAATTTTAAACTTAACCATTATAAGTTTCAGCAAGAATTCCCTCCAACAGTTCATTTCATTCTCCAAACGTACATTGCCATGGTTTCATTATTCTGCACCAAACCTGAAAACCATGAAGCAAGTAATCTACGTGAATTACGTAATATTGCTGCAACAACCGAGCATGTACGTGTAGTTTAGTATGTCGATCTAGTGTTATATGGCTTACCAGCAGTTATCCCCATATAAAAGAAAAATTGCGCTCCTGACTTTGGGGATGTGGTAATGTTGGTCAAATTCTATTGTTCAGCTAGACAAGTGTAGGCCGAGAATTAATGGTGGATATTGTTGACCAGACCATTTTGTAGTCAGTATCTTCAAAACTAGAAGTGGTCAGCGTAGACGGCTCTTGTATAGCTTTGCGCGAAATTCCGTAAATAAAGAATACCATTGGTGAAATATTCGGCCCTATCTAGTCTTATTCCTGTTGTGAAAATTATCACCGCGAATTAAACACCCTGAAAATTTTGGAAGAGATTCGTAGAAAAGTTATACCAGAAGATTGAAATAACAAGCAATCTACTTACTTTAAAACATTGGACTATCAAAGACAAACTTAGTTGGCCCAGTTCAAACCTATTTATTTGTATCATGCCGATAGAGCTAAAAACTAAAGTTCGATTTCTGTAATATGATATAGATAAATATTTTAGGGATTTACTTGTCGCGTCTCGAATACCCCAAATCTCTGTTCTTACTTTTTTGGGATCTATTATTGGCTTAGAGATAAGCCTCAGGGTTTTTAATGCTAAATTATTGATTCGATCCCCGCGACAAGCGTAGAAAATTATGCAGCTTTTCGTCAAAACTATTCTCTTGGTAGTTGAATTGGAATTTCATAGGATTCACTAGCTATGCCAGTCATCTTAAAGAAATCAACATTTTTTACTTCTTACGTTTGTTTAACTGTGTATACAGTGTTTCAGTGTTTTTCTTATAGCAAAGCCACAAAGGGCCATCTGCTCAGCCCACCGAGGGGAATCGAACCCCTGATTTTAGCGTTGTAAATCCGGAGACATACCGCTGTACTAGCGGGGGGCGACTGTGTATACAATACATGGATGTTAGAAAGCGTGTAAAAAATTAATTTTTCATAGGTAATCGGTGTATTATTACCCATTCATGCTAATATGTTTTGAAGTTACCAAACAGTTTATAATGTGTGAGGAAGCACAACACCAACAAGTTTAGTCATTTTTGTGAACATATTGAATCACAATGTTATCATAGCAGTTTTTGTATTATTTAGTGTTCCAGCTTTGTTAACGAGTTAAATACCGGTTTTAATACGGTTATCTACTACGAGAAATCCAATAAATACAATGCTTTCACACGCGATTCTCCTCTGTATGTATTTAACATCTGAACTGGCAAATCCACTACTTGCTATTAACCATAAAACTGGTATCTACTAATGATTACTAACCTTTAAATCGTATTACCAGCCATGACCCTAAAGCTTATATTTGCTAATGACTTTTAACCATAAAATTGATACTTACCTGTTAACTTATTCAAACAAAAACATCGTTTGAATAATTTTTGTTTAAGAAGTTTCGTTATAAGTGGAACACGTATGTCGAATTTAATTTTAAAAAGCAGTTACTGTTAGTATTATTATATGAAATGTAAAAATTGTAGATCAGTCATATAACAATATGGCCTCGAATATCAAGAACAGTGATATAAAATAAAACCTCGTTAAATGAATGGTAGCATCTTAGTGACAAAATAATACAGTTCATTTGGTTAAACCGCTGACTGTTAATAACGTGCCGATAAAATTATTTCTTGTTTTCTTGCACTTCATGATTTACACTCTAAGTTATGTTACTGACTGTTGTATAAGTTAATTTCCTTAGTTGAATAAATGACGGAAGTGTGTGTGTTTTAATTTACTTATTGAGTGTTTCACAAACTGAAAGACTCGTAGTTAGAGTTTAGTTCTTATGAATTTTAATTTTATAGTTAACATGTAGTTCGTTTCGCGGGTATTTCCGGGAGCTTAAACTGATATTTATGTGATTTTAGCAGCCAACTGTACGTTCTTATACTTCTGTACAGGTATATGTAGAGTATGTATGCATCACTCGCATTAACCCTAAATATATATATATATATATATATATTTTGAATAGAAGTAATTCATGCATCACGCTATGCAGATTAAGTCTCAAACTGCTCCTTAAGAAGCAAATTAAGACTAATTTTGAAACCCACGCAGTGCACTCGATTTTCGTGAAAACTTCACACTATCAAAAGAGAAAGTTCCATGTTGTTTAGAGTTGAAATATGGTAGATATGCTTTCCTACTTCACGAAATTGAAGAGAGAAGAAAAACTATTTTTCAAAAGGGCACAAGTTACCAGCTATATAACTGGTGTATATATATATGTGTGTGTGTGTGGCCCATACAAAAGGGGAAGGACATTTCGCCCGTGCTGAAGATGGGTGTTACTATTAAATTCATCTCCGATGAGTCTTCGATTTATTATATTACTTGCGTTATGTGTTACGATATTAAATAGCTTAAAGTTTTAATTTTAATTTCGATATGTATCAAATTTATATTTTCCAACAAGATTGATGCATATAATGCTCTTTCTTAACAAAATAAAATATTGTAATATACAGACAACGATACAATTTATAAAAGTTATTACAAATAATGATTTATATACAAGAGTTTTACAAACTTACAGACAATACTGAGTCGTATATCCGGTCTAGAACTGAATATTTTATCGACGATTCAGATCCACGACGGGCAAATTAATTCTGAGTTGATATTGTTACATCTCTGTTAACCTGGTTAGCTAGCTTGGTTGGTGTCACATCGCTGACTTTTACCGACGAAGATAATATATTTAATGTTCTCGTAGAAATACTGATGTCCAAAATTAATTCGCGAAATACGGAGGGTATTAAAAACCATTGTTGAGTATAGACTGTAATAGCTCGTGCTTGAATTGTATCTATAATAATAATACTCATTTTTGTCTTCTCAAAATGCGTGCACATCCTAATATCTAAGTGCTCATGCGTGTGCACTCAATTTCAGTGGATGTGAACGAAAGAAGGAAATAAATATCCTTCAGTTAACATTTACTAATTTGATCGCAAGTGTTTCGTAGGCCTCTGCTGGTATACACGTAATCTATACTGTTATAGAGTACACAACCAATGTTCTTGGACACTTGTGTGTCAAATATCCTATACTGTGATTTTTGTTGGTTTTCAATATGGTGATTATAACATTCAAGTTTTCATCACGCCTTCTGTTTAACTCCAGATTCTGCTTAGAATTGCATAAAGTCTTGCATTGAATTGCTGTCACGTCGTATGACATTGATTGAAGTTTTAGCAGAAAAATCCTGAACTGTTTTTTAACGGAAAGTGGATTAACCGCTAGTATTCATCTCCCCTTCCTTCCCCTCTAGAACTCATATCCAAACAACCCTTTTCCGTCTTTTCTGAAGCATACACAATTCTTCTACCTGCGTTATTTGATAAATAACACGTTAGGAAAAATTGCAAAATGTAGAAAAATAAAGAAATAACGAAAAAAGTGTTCTAAATAGTTAAGACACGTCTAGGAAAAATTTATTTGCGACAATTCTGGCAAAAGACAGTTTAAACCATATTGATATCCCATCGTGCTTAACACTAAGCTAATTATTTAGTGTTCTTCGTTTTCAACCCTAGAACCATGTGTCTTCATTGTTTTTTTAAATACGCAGTACGAAGTTTCCTTGGTTTTGTGGGTTTTTTTATTGTGTTTCTGAAAACAGTGAATTTGTAAACTATATAAAAAATATATCCTCTCCAACAACCAATTTCTTTTTCTTTTTTTTCACTACCCCAATCGAATCCGCGGTACGTCAGTGGTAAGTTTCCGGATTAATAACTCTAAAATCCGGGGCACGATTGCCCATGGTGAACAAAGCGCAGACAGTTCAATATTTAACCTTGTCTTCAAACATCGAGGACAGACAACAACCAAAATCGACCTCTTATTTAGTTTTCGACGGGCCCGGCATGGCCTAGCGCGTAAGGCGTGCGACTCGTAATCCGAGGGTCGCGGGTTCGCGCCCGCGTCGCGCTAAAACATGCTCGCCCTCCCAGCCGTGGGGGTGTATAATGTGACGGTCAATCCCACTATTCGTTGGTAAAAGAGTAGCCCAAGAGTTGGCGGTGGGTGGTGATGACTAGCTGCCTTCCCTCTAGTCTTACACTGCTAAATTAGGGACGGCTAGCGCAGATAGCCCTCGAGTAGCTTTGCGCGAAATTCCCAAACAAACAAACAAAAAAAAAAAGTTTTCGACGTGTGGTCGTACAGATGGCGTTGCGATTGTATCCAACATTTCTCAACCCCTTTGTATTGTCCGATGAATATCCTCTTAGCTTCAAGTCTGTTTTCTACAAACAAACAAAAAAGTTCCTTTGTAGTAATTGTGGTGGTTTTCACCCTAAAGGAACGTTTCTAACTTTCTTACACTAGAGACAATAGCTACAATATAGCATACGAGATGCTAACTGTCTAAACCTCGTTATGTGTGGCGCAACATATTAGGGTAGAAACAATTCACAAAATTCGTTATCAACATCTAGATATTGATTTGTGCTGTTGACCAAATCTTTTTCTTTTTTATTACCGCAAGAATATGCCCATTCTTCAAACAGTTCCACGGCTTATTGTATTTTTTATTGTAAATAAGTTTGTAAATTTATATACGAGCCCCCAAGGGCTCAGCGTTAAGTCATACCTTAATACACTAAACATTGGGTTCCGATGCTCGCAGTACGCACAATATGGATAGCTCATTATAGTTTTGCGCTTAATAATAATAGTAAAATGTAAAAAATTCCTAATTTAAACTCCCTCTTGTGGTGCATCAAAACACCAGTATAATTTCTTAAGAACCTTGGATTAAAAATACCGTTATGCAACGACGTTAATGTTTTGTTGTTGTTTTCGAGAGTTTTATGAAAAGCATTAATTAATAGATATTTGGTTATTTGTTAAAAGTTAGATCGACTGGTGTTGCTATGTCCTGTATTTATTGAATCACTGAGTTTCCCTTCGAGTATTTTGCTACAGAGAACAACGGTGTGGTTAGAAGACAAAGATGTTTCAGAAACTTTTAAGGAATGGAGGAAGGTTATAAGTAAGCTTCGCAATATATTATAAGAGCTCTGAATTAACTTAAAGTATTGGGAATATTGAAAGAGAACACTCGATAGGATACACGAGACTTGTGGTAATAAATTTGGAAGCTTGTTTAAACGTACATAATGGATTGAAGACTTGATTAAATGGTTCTAGAAGTCTTGGTTAAACACGTACAATGAATCTGGAAAGCTTAGTTAAACACATAGAATGGATTTGGAAAGCTTGATTAAACATTTGCAATGGATCTGGAGGGCTAAGTTCAATGCATAAAATTGGTCTAGAAGGATTGGTTAAATGTGTGTAATGGATCTGGAGAGCTTAGTTAAACACGTACAATGAATCTAGAAAGGTTACTTAAATTCATAAAATGGATCTGAAAAGCTTTACTAAACATGCGCAGTGGATCTAAAAAACTTGATTAAACACGTACAATGGATCTAGAAGGCTTGGTTAAACACATATATTTTGGAAGGCTTACTTTAATACGTACGATAGATCTAGAAGGCTTAGTTAAATTCATAAAATGGATCTGGAATGCTTGGTTAAACACGCGCAATCATTCTGTAAGGCTTGGTTAAATGAATAAAATGAATCTGGAAGGCATAGTTAAACACCTAATGAATCTTAGATAAGTACTATGAAAGAAGTGGTAATGCAAGGTTGAATGTAACTTATGAAAACAACACTAGTTAAAACGTGTAATTAACTAGAAGTTTATGGGTGAAAACTAGGAATATTAAGTAGAGCACGTGCAAGGAAAAAGCTTCTAGTTTGAGTACGCGTGTGGTTTGTTGCATTATTACATGTCAAAGTTAGGGTGTAAAACTGCAGAAACAATGGTTATTTCACTTTGCTGAATTATGTCGTTAGGTTAAATCGCAACTGTTGCTTAGTGAAGCGTTAGCATTTTCTAAGGTAATATTACTAGTTCAGTTAGAGAGACTTCCTTGAGAACTCTACATCTGTTTTGTTCCCGTGAAATTATAGTAGAGGTATGACAGACTTTCACTTGGCTGCATCGTTGCTAGGTGACGAAGCTATTGTGTTCCGTATTACAGAACTTGGAGTGATTAAGCAGATTGGACAAGACGTATGTTTTTAACCATCTGTTTAAAACGTTTGTTTGGACTGCCGCATAAGTCTATGATTCTTTTTGAAAGGGGTCCGGCATAGCCAGGTGGCTAAGGCACTGGACTCATAATCCGAGGGTCGTGGGTTCGAATCCCCGTTACACCAGATATGCTCGCCCTTTCAGCCGTGGGGGTATTATAATGTGATGGTTAATCTCACTGTTCGTTGGAAAGAGTAGCCCAAGAGTTGGCGGTGGGTGGTGATGACTAGCTGCCTTCCCTTTAGTCTTACACTGTTGAATTAGGGATGGCTAGCGCAGATAACCCTCATGTAGCTTTGCGCGAAATTCAAAACGTATGAAACTTTTGAAAAGGTGGATTTCCATACTTCTATGTAATTTGATATTGGTGGTGGGAAATCTCCTAACACGAGGCTAACAAATTTTAATGTAAATATTTGTTTGAATAAGTAGTAATGCATGTTAAATGTTAATACAACTGCTAAACCTATTGACCAGATTGCTAGTTTTTAGAGGGGGTGACAGAGTTTTCGTGGAGGTGCAAAAGAATCCATGGTATTTAGTAGCCATCTTTTAAAGCAAGTTGTAAGTAACTTCAATCCACTTGCTTCGTAGTATTCGTTGAACCAACACTGCATGAAATACCTAATTAATATTATGTTGGACTGTTTTGCACGAGGACTGAGCGTGACTTGCTGAACTATGGATCGTGAGAGCGTCGAGTCAAGCTGAGATATACCACTGAACATGGCCCGAACTTTTTTGGGGGGAGGGGTTTAGTCCATTAATTCCGAACGAGTGGCCGAGTAGGATGGCAATATTAACTGGTTGTCCTACTGCTGGTCAGCAGATCCGTAACATATCTGAACCTAATGTATCTGTGTTCTGGCCTTTGAATCCGTTCGTCATAGTGTCCATGTGGGAAATACCAAATAGCGTTTGTGGAAGAGTAGGTCTACCTGACTGCTGGTGGACCTGGCTTAATCTAGTGCCCTCTTGAATTAAGCTCTTCACTGACTGAATAACAAAAGATTATGGAAGAGACAACTTTAGCTTCTTTTTTGGGTAAGATATGTTTGCATCTGTGTATGTATGAGTGGGTGGGGGTGCTAACTACACTTTATGCTTGAGTCATTAGTATTGTCTTCTGTCTATACGTTTGTCTGTTTTTGGTTTAGCACGTAGTGCTAATGTTTTATGTGATTTTCACTGCTTTCCCTATTGTCCTTGCGTTTGAAATATAACGTATATGTACACTTCCACACGCTAAAGGAGACCGAAAACTCCGTCATTTCAATTTCCCGTACCCCTTGGGTGAGTAATAGTTTGGACATTCAGAACTTATCCGGTATCATTGCTTTTGGCAAGTTATCACTTGATTTTGACTTAAACTGTTCTTTAAAGATTACACTAATGGATCGTCATACTTAGTTCACGAGAAATCAAGACGAGATGTATCGTTCACGATATCCTCTAATATCATGTGAGAACATTTATAAAAGAATTGTTAAACATTGGTTCCTGCGTGACTAAAAGCATAAAATGTATTTTTTCTTGTTGTCGTTTGTGTCAAATAACTCGTACTTTCAGGTTTCAGTTGCGATATGTTGTAGATTTTTTTTCTTGTACTCGGTACTGCTTGGACAGTAACAGCACAGATTTTTGTCATTGAAAGTAGCGATATATTTCTGTGTTCTGCCAGTGGAGCCTGGATATATATTCAAGAGAAATGGAGATACTCGACTCCTAATCTGAGGGTTGCGGACTCGAATCCCCGTCACACCAAATATGCTCGCCCTTTCATCCGTGGGGGCGTTATGATTTTTCAGTCAATCTCACTATTCATTGGTAAAAGAGTAGCGCAAGATTTGGCGGTGGGTGGTGATGACTAGATGACTTCCCTCTTGTCTTATACTACTAAATTAGGGACGACTAGCCCATGTAGCCCTCGTGTAGCTTGGCGCGAAATTCAAAACAAACCATAATCATCATCTTTTCATTTATTTTATTTTAAAATAACTTTAGAAATATCCTTAGTTTCGTATCACTGACCTCTTCAAATGGTCATCTTCGCGCATTCTGCGAAAAACATAATTTTATCATTCATAATGTTAGAAAAACTCGTAGGTTCAAGAAGTTTTGATAGAAATGAAATAAAAACCGTATAACCCGACAGGGGCAAACATAATTTTATCAAATACTATCATAGAAAATGTTTTATTTTCCAATTAGAAATAATTAAATAGCCAGTTGCTTATGCTTGGATAAGATTAAAATAGTAAATGACGATTTGAATTGTCAGAATATTGTGTAATCCTTTACCATATTCAATAAACAATAAACACATATATTTGTGGGGAAACAATGAAAATTGTTTAAGGCTCATAATGTAGGTAAGTTACTTTGAATTAAACACGGTCTTTTCTTTATGTCAAAATACTTTTATTTGTTAGGTTTCGGCCCTATTATCGGTGAATAATATACTGAGCAATAATAAATAATTCGTTAACTGTGGAACACTGCTTTCAAATAGTTATCTATGCAACAGTCAGTAACAATAACTGACATCTGGTATTAAAGATATTACGCATATATAATTATGTTTACTGTGGAATATAAATCGATTGCTTCGATGTAACAAACATAAGAAAAATACAATTCTAGCTATTATAGAGGGAAATAAAAAAAAAGAATTTTTGAACCTTGAATAATACATTGTAAAATTGAAGGTGGAAACAACAACAATTAATATGCTTTGTCTTTTTGTCAGTGCTGTCCATACAGTATTGAATATTGTTCTTGCCCTTTGATTAAACTCGCTCGTGGCCCATTGCCTTTGTGCATGGATGAAAGTAGCTGTCATGATTTTTTTCCTACCTTTGGTGCTTTCTATATTGTCTTTCATTCTGGTATATTTTAGGTCGATAACATGGTCGTTTTCCTGAACGTGGAAAGCTGTAGATCACGTGTTTATAGCAAAGTTCTTAATATCTTTCTGATGTTCTTTGAACCTTACCTGTAATACGTGTTGCGTTTCCTTAATGTATTATTTGCTAGACTCGCACTGCTATAAATCATGTTCTTTGTGAGATGACTGGGAAGTCGGGATTTTACCTTCGTAATACTGTTGCGTAGTGTAAGAGGACTCAAGAAACTACGGTGACGTTGAGTTTATTTATTATCTTACACAGCTTTTCTCTTAGGCATTGTATGTAAGGAATAAATCCCTTTTTCATTGTGACTTTCAGGTTGTGATTCATTAGCAGTTGAGACAGATGAACTATGTAATACACGTTGTGAATTGTTTTATTTGGATAACTGTTATTCCTGAAAATTTCTTTAAGATGTTTAAGTTCTTTATCGAGGTCAAATGAGGAGTCTACTTGTAGCTCTAGATTTTAATGTTTTGGTAATCCCAGTTTGGACAGCTATAGTGTGACATAAGTGAAAATTCACATATTTATTTGCTCGATTCTTGTTTCCGGTAAACGGTAATAGTCAACTTCTCCAAACTCATGTCCTTTGTAAATCAAAACATCGAGGAATGGAAGAGTGTTATCGACTTCAAGTCCTGTGGATAATTAGATGCTGTCAGATTAACTGTGTGGATGAACAAATTTTTTTAGCTATTTTCCTCTGTGATTCCATAAAATAAACATATTGTCAAAATATCCATATACGAGGTTAATGAGTGTATGGTTTTGAAAATCAAGGAAACTGTTGCCACGCAGGCACAAGACAGTGGATCACCACTGGTTATTGATAAAACCAATGATCATAAATTGCTATATACTTCGTGGACACCGCACAAAGACATAAAGCGTGTTATTGGTTATCGTTTTATTGTAAAGTTAAATGTTTAATGGCTTCGATATCTATTTTAAAGCAGTGTTCCACTGTTTAACGAATTTTTATTGCACAACACATTGTTGCCGATGAAGGCTATGCTAAGAGGGCCGAAAGCTCGCAAATATAAGTATTTTAACGTAGAGAAAATTCCATGTATAATTAATTGCTTAGCAGTGAGTTCAGTGTATAAGCACGTATTATTTCCATGTTTCAAAAATACGTTTAATTTATGCTCCCTAGATGGCAGCACAAATTGTTCTTATGTAACGATTATTTGTGATTTCATTGCACATACGTTCCTGCCAAAACGATTTAGTGAAAATAAAGAACAAAAGAGTAATTATTTAACATTTGTGGCATCAAGGAGATCGAGTATGTAGGCAACTGATAGGATCTGTGTATGTTTTATTAATGTCCGAGTTTAAAAACACTAATTTGTAAATTATTACAATACATTATGTAGCATTCTACCCTTCTTCACGTTTTCAGTGGAGTGGGGCTGAGCCTGACAGCTTTGTGTGATGCATGGTATTCATCGTGGCCTATTAAGTGGCTTGATTTAGCATGTGACTGAGTTAGTTGTATGCACATGCAGTGAGTTGAAGTTGGAAGGAATGGGATATGTAAATATCCCCTTAATGTCAGTCCAGCATTCTGTGATACTTGTACCATCCCGAAGGAAGCATTCCATCTTCACTGGCTCCATATGTAATCCAGAATTAGATAATTTGACAAAGCTGTCGGCATTAATATACGTTGACATTGAATTGTATAAAATAAAACAAACGTTCATTTATCAACCTGCTTCAAATATTAAAAAAAAAAAGTGTACTGAATCAATCTTAGAAGCTTCTAGTTATTAGTAACTTTAAAACTGTGCAGAACCATTTGGTTTAAATGGTTTTATTTCAAGCCCAAATTCACGTAACTGACATTTAGTTGTAGATAAAAGTTAGTTTTGGATAGATTTATCAACTTACATATTGATTTTCGTATGTTTTATGTATTTATCCTCGTCGTGTTTATGCACTTTTTGGCACTGCTTTCCCTACATCGTACGTAATTTTTGCAAAATGTTTTTATTACTTATTTAAATACATCTTGTACCTAATAAATTCAAAATTTATGCTATCTACATTACATCTGCTTTAACTGTTTTTCTTTGTGATGTTCATATTGTCTTATTAGCATAGAAATAATCAGTTATTGGCTGAGTCCTTGATTAGATTGCACTGAAGAAAGATTTTTCTGATAATTGATAGCTTAATTAAATAACAAGTTACTAATTACAAAAAGTGGATGATGGTTACCCTCACCTCTTTTAACAGCTTCATGCTTGCTAATAAAAATGTGTTAATTCCTGAAGAGTGGGGGTTTCAACCTCCAAGATCTGAATCTGCTTATGCAACATTAAATGATATAAATTTTTAATTTTTGAAAGGGGATGCAGAAGGACTTCGGCCTTTTATACTTTTTAAACAATACTTAACTCCTGAAAAAGAAAAAAAAATGGTCTGAGTAGGTTGTATCTGTTTAATTAGTGTTAAACAGTAGTTGCACGTTTACATATTAGAATTTAATTTTAAAAAGCAGTTACTGTTAGTATTATTATATGAAATGTAAAAATTGTAGATCAGTCATATAACAATGTGGCCTCGAATATCAAGAACAGTGGTATAAAATAAAACCTCGTTAAATGAATGGTAGCATCTTAGTGACAAAATAATACAGTTCATTTGGTTAAACCGCTGACTGTTAATAACGTGCCGATAAAATTATTTCTTGTTTTTTTGCACTTCATGATTTACACTCTAAGTTATGTTACTGACTGTTGTATAAGTTAATTTCCTTAGTTGAATAAATGACGGAAGTGTGTGTGTTTTAATTTACTTATTGAGTATTTCACAAACTGAAAGACTCGTAGTTAGAGTTTAGTTCTTATGAATTTTAATTTTATAGTTAACATGTAGTTCGTTTTGCGAGTATTTCCGGGAGCTTAAACTTATATTTATGTGATTTTAGCAGCCAACTGTACGTTCTTATACTTCTGTACAGGTATATGTAGAGTATGTATGCATCACTCGCATTAACCCTAAATATATATATATATATATTTTGAATAGAAGTAATTCATGCATCACGCTATGCAGATTAAGTCTCAAACTGCTCCTTAAGAAGCAAATTAAGACTAATTTTGAAACCCACGCAGTGCACTCGATTTTCGTGAAAACTTCACACTATCAAAAGAGAAAGTTCCATGTTGTTTAGAGTTGAAATATGGTAGATATGCTTTCCTACTTCACGAAATTGAAGAGAGAAGAAAAACTATTTTTCAAAAGGGCACAAGTTACCAGCTATATAACTGGTGTATATATATATATGTATGTATGTATGTATGTGTGTGTGTGTGGCCCATACAAAAGGGGAAGGACATTTCGCCCGTGCTGAAGATGGGTGTTACTATTAAATTCATCTCCGATGAGTCTTCGATTTATTATATTACTTGCGTTATGTGTTACGATATTAAATAGCTTAAAGTTTTAATTTTAATTTCGATATGTATCAAATTTATATTTTCCAACAAGATTGATACATATAATGCTCTTTCTTAACAAAATAAAATATTGTAATATACAGACAACGATACAATTTATAAAAGTTATTACAAATAATGATTTATATACAAGAGTTTTACAAACTTACAGACAATACTGAGTCGTATATCCGGTCTAGAACTGAATATTTTATCGACGATTCAGATCCACGACGGGTAAATTAATTCTGAGTTGATACTGTTACATCTCTGTTAACCTGGTTAGCTAGCTTGGTTGGTGTCACATCGCTGACTTTTACCGACGAAGATAATATATTTAATGTCCTCGTAGAAATACTGATGTCCGAAATTAATTCGCGAAATACAGAGGGTATTAAAAACCATTGTTGAGTATAGACTGTAATAACTCGTGCTTGAATTGTATCTATAATAATAATACTCATTTTTGTCTTCTCAAAATGCGTGCACATCCTAATCTAAGTGCTCATGCGTATGCACTCAATTTCAGTGGATGTAAACGAAAGAAGGAAATAAATATCCTTCAGTTAACATTTACTAATTTGATCGCAAGTGTTTCGTAGGCCTCTGCTGGTATACACGTAATTTATACTGTTATAGAGTACACAACCAATGTTCTTGGACACTTGTGTGTCAAATATCCTATACTGTGATTTTTGTTGGTTTTCAATATGGTGATTATAACATTCAAGTTTTCATCACGCCTTCTGTTTAACTCCAAATTCTGCTTAGAATTGCATAAAGTCTTGCATTGAATTGCTGTCACGTAGTATGACATTGATTGAAGTTTTATCAGAAAAATCCTGAACTGTTTTTTAACGGAAAGTGGATTAACCGCTAGTATTCATCTCCCCTTCCTTCCCCTCTAGAACTTGTATCCAAACAACCCTGTTCCGTCTTTTCTGAAGCATACACAATTCTTCTACCTGCGTTATTTGATAAATAACACGTTAGGAAAAATTGCAAAATGTAGAAAAATAAAGAAATAACGAAAAAAGTGTTCTAAATAGTTAAGACACGTCTAGGAAAAAATTATTTGCGACAATTCTGGCAAAAGACAGTTTAAACCATATTGATATCCCATCGTGCTTAACACTAAGCTAATTATTTAGTGTTCTTCGTTTTCAACCCTAGAACCATGTGTCTTCATTGTTTTTTTAAATACGCAGTACGAAGTTTCCAATGAACTAAATTGTCTACGGGTATACGAGCTTTGTTGGTACAGGGCCCAAATTAATATAGATCGCAAAGGAAATCAATGTTGCGATATTTTCATTTAATTATTGTATGGCCTGGTGGTTAGGGTGTTTGACTCGCAATCTGCGAATCGCTGGTTCGAATCATCGCAGCCAAACATGTTTGCCCTTTCAGCTGTGGTCGTTATAATGATGGCGGTCAACCTCAATATCCATTAGTAAAAGAATATCCCACGAGTTATTGGTGGTAGGTGGTGTTGACTAGCTCTCTTCCTTCAAGTTTGTCATTGCTAAATGAAGAACGGCTAGTAGAAATGGCTCTCAGGTAACTTTGCGCAAAATTTAAAACAAACCAATTCCTCCCCCCTTCAGCGGCACAGCGGTATGTCTGCAGACTTGTACTGCTAGAAACTGGGTTTCGATACCCATGGTGAACAGAGCTCACTTTGTATAGTTCTGTGCTTCACAACGAGCATCTTTCAAAACAACTCAAATGAAAATTACTGATACGTATTTTTACCCAAAAAATTGGTGATTTCGTTTATTTTTATAATTGTACTTATTTCTTTACAATTATTGTTATTGTTAGAGGTAAAAATCGGTACTGAATAATCTAAAAATACACAGATAATACTAAGCTTAAAATAATTACTACCAACGTTTTCATCATCAAGTCTATGTTGCTCTTCTCTTAAGGAACTTGGTTAGCTCTGATTGCACATTTATCTTCATTAACCAACTCTTTAGTTTTGTGGGTTTTTTTATTGTGTTTCTGAAAACAGTGAATTTGTAAACTATATAAAAAATATATCCTCTCCAACAACCAATTTCTTTTCCTTTTTTTTCACTACCCCAATCGAATCCGCGGTAGGTCAGTGGTAAGTTTCCGGATTAACAACTCTAAAATCTGGGGCATGATGCAGAAGGACTTCAGCCTTTTATACTTTTTAAACAATACTTAACTCCTGAAAAAGGAAAAAAAATGGTCTGAGGAGGTTGCATCTGTTTAATTAGTGTTAAACAGTAGTTGCACGTTTACATATTAGAAACATAACACAATGTAAAAAGAACAAATAAGCAGTATATTTGCACTTTATTTACTACTTAAGTAGCCAGACGGTTGGGATTGGGTACTACAAATTACTTAATAATCAGTTAAAATAGTAGTAGACAGCTTTGGTAGCTCTGCAGTAACAAACACAAGGTAAGAATGTTTATTGGCAATGGAAATTGAACCTTAAATTATGAGACACTTCCTTCCCCCAGTTGTGTTTAACAATCAAACAGTGGCATTGTATGTGAATAACTGAAGGAAGTAAATAACTGGAAAAACTTAATTTTAGTTAGTTGATTATTTTCATGATAATTTATTTGTAACTTATGTCAATTGACTGTTGGAATAATCACAAACAGTAATAATTGGAAACACTAATTTTGGTTAATTAGGTTGAGACATATAATGAAACTGCTGCTCGTAAGTAATCAAATATGTTGGCTAATTCGCCCAGCTTTATCATCAAACAGATTTAAAATATGTGACTGTTGTGCAAACATATTTTATATTTATATGAAATACAGGAGTAGTTGCTATTATGTTGGAAGTTGAATAAACAACTTGGTATAAATTTATTTTTAAAAAAATGTTGCAAACTAAATAATTCAAACTACAATCACAGCATCTATCTTTTACAGTAGCTTCACAGTACAATTAGAGCATCCTTCTTTTACAGTTACAATTTTAAGTTTCTGTTACTGTTTTTGAAATGATTGTTCAGTTAAGTAGGTTCATCAGCAAACATTAAATGATTATTTGACTTCTTCAAAAACAGTTACTGGGAAAAGGCAGATGAGATGAGTAAAAAAGGAAGCCAGGCCCTTTGTGAGGATGCCATTTCAAGGTCCAAACGTCCATATTTAAACAGACCTGATTTATAACATATTTAGTTTTTATTATCATAAAGTGAACCTGTTGCATCGTCGATTTGGTTGGAAGATGTATGCTAGTGTTATCAACTCGTAACTTTAGAATACTTGTATAATTGACATATGTGATAAGCTTATTTCAGTTCAGAAATACAAACTTACCTTGAAACCATAGGGAAAGTGCACATAGCATTTGTGTAGTTTTGTGCAAAATTCAAAGCACACCAAACCATAGGGAAAGTTTATTTAGTTTATTGTTTATAAAAAAAAATTGGTGAACATGTACTATTTTTAAGTTAAATTTACACTAGTAATTCGTAGTTACATAGTTTATTGAATGCATTCAAAAACAGCTGATCAGTTAAATCTTTTGTAATGTAGTTTAAATAAGATATTTTCTTTACCATTTTTTTTCTAAATGTTTGTGATCTTCCCACTTGTGAATCAGTAATTATTTTTATATATTTCTGTGTACAGGAAGGTATTATTTAGGTGTAAAAATAAGTGTTCTTGCTTATTTTTTCTCTCCACTTGTAAAATAAAGAACCTGACTTCTCTCACTTTCAAAAAACATTTCTAAGCCATTGACTCTTTATTAGAACAATTGTAATGCATAATGAATTATTTTAAATTTTTAATTCTAAAACCACTGTTACTTTGCTGTTGTATTCCAATACATTCATCAGGGGTAACGTATATGACTAGGAAGAAATGCTGCTCTGTGGCCTACTGTTTGGTCAGGATTTTGTATGCAACTAATTTCATACACATTACCGTAACTTTAGAAATTTTATTTTAAAAAAATTATGATAATGATAAGTGTAAAAAATTAATGTGCATTATTATGAAGGAAAAAAAGCATAATTTTGCCATACAATAAATGTTTTAAGAAAAATGTTGTGAGGTCCATAAGAAGTGGTCTGTATTTTATAACATTTTTTATATTGATGTAATTAAAAACCATTATTAGTTTGTTAAAAAGAAAGAGGATGCATGAAAAGTTTTATCCAAATTGACTTAAACTGACAGAGGAGTATTGTAGATAGACTGTTATCCTACATTTGTACATAGATATAGATACAAGTCTGTAATTGTAATATTAAATTATGTTAATTTTAACCAAGTGTAGTTCTTGAGAGTATCTCTTTTGCAAAGATTAAAAAGTCCAAACACTATCTCCATCAACCAAATGAAGTTACCATGTGACTTTTATGTCTGGGTATCTACATTGTAACACATACATGCATATTGTTACAAGCAATGGAATTACTGTTCCCATTAGTTGTGATTTTATAATACTTCCCATCTAAAAAGTGACATACTTCTGTAAGTTAATACCACAATTACAGAGTACTTTGATTCACCACATTTCAGATCAACAAAAACAAATTGAGAAATGTGGTGACTTGGGAGCAGAGAATAGTCACTGTACACTGATCTTATGATTCCTGTAAATGAGTATTTATTACGGTTATGAAAATGACGTTTCCCTAAGAATTAAGTGTTGTTGTTTTTTGTTAAGTGTTAGTGATGGTTATTTACTGAATTACTATTTAATGTTTTTCTAGAAGGTCTTCCTCAAGTAGTGACAGCACTAGCAAGATGAAGAACACATCACAAGCCAATAAAAAATCAACTTCAACACAGCACAACCCTCGCTACTTGTGGATTCGACTGGCTTTGTTTAATAAGCTCTTGGCAGAGATTGTGAATCATATAGTAGAGAACAGTAGGCAAGAAGATTGTTAAATACATTTGTCTAAGCACAAAAGTAAATCATATACACAGGCTTACATAACATACACTTTTTCTCTTACTTTAAAAAAAGCTATCAGTTTAAACTTTGATCATTAAACTTTATATTAATCAATGTATATAATTCCTGTCTATTTAATTGAATCATTACACCATTTAGTAGATTAATTGAAGTTCAATAAATTTTGGAAAATGAAATTATACATTTTTCTGTTAAGTAATTCTGCCTTCTGTTTACAAGAAATATGTGATTGTTCTGTTTATAATTTCTATTTAAGAAGAAGAGAATAATTGTTGTCCTGTTGAGTGTTTGTGTGTAAGAGAAAGAGGATAATTGTTGTCCTATTTCTGTTTGGAAGGAGGAGGATATACGGTCATGTGAAAAAGTTAGGACACCCTATGAAAGCCTGTGTATTTTTGTAACATTTTTGGATATATAGATATTTAATCTCAATTTTAACAATACTGAGAGATTATAGGAATATAACTAAACAATTAAAATTGAAGAAAAGACATTTCAAGATCTTCTGTAAATGTAATTCTACAAAAAATGCATATTATAACTGAGAAAAAGTTAGGATACCCCCACATTTATTCCCAATTAAAATGGCTCAACTCACACACAGGTGTATCACAAAAGGTGCACATGATTAGAAAATTGTTACTCCTCATTTTGAATGAGGCTTGCCCTATTTAAACCTCAGACATTTAGTTTGGTGTGCTCCTGACTGTTGAAGTGAGAGTGAGTACCATGGTGAGAGCAAAAGAGCTGTCTGAGGCCTTCAGAAAGAAAATTGTAGCAGCTTATGAGTCTGGTAAGGGATTTAAAAAGATCCCAAAAGATTTTGAAATCAGCCATTCCACTGTCTGGAAAATAGTCAACATGTGGAGGGCTTTCAAAATAACTGCCAACATGCTCAGGTCTGGTCGTCCAAGCAAGTTCACCCCAAGAGCAGACTGCAAGATGCTAAAAGAGGTCTCCAAACATCTTAACATGTCATCATAGGACCTACAGCAGGCTCTGGCTACTGTTGATGTGAAAGTGCATGCCTCTACAATCAGAAAAAGACTGCACAAGTTTAACTTGCATGGGAGGTGTGCAAGGAGGAAATCTTTGCTCTCTAAGAGAAACATCAAGGACAGACTGAAGTCTACCAGAGAGAATGTAGACAAAGACCAGGACTTCTGGAATAATGTTCTTTAGACAGATAAGTCCAAAATTGAATTAATTGGACACCAGAACAGAGGACATGTTTGGCATAAACTAAATACAGCATTCCAGGAAAAGAACCTCATACCAAATGTGAAGCATGGAGGTGGAAGCGTCATGGTTTGGGGCTGCTTTGCTGCAGCAGGACCTGGACAGCTCACAATCATAGAATCCACCATGAATTCTACTGTGTATCAGAGGGTGTATAGAATCATGTGAGACTATCTGTACGAAAATTAAAGCTGAAGCGGAACTGGACCCTGCAATACGACAATGACCCAAAACATACCAGTAAATCTGCCAAGGACTGGCTGAAAACTAAGAAATGGAGAGTCCTGGAATGGCCGAGTCAAAATCCAGATCTTAATCCCATTGAGATGCTGTGGGGTGACTTGAAACAGGCTGTACATGCAAGAAACACCCCAAACATCTCACAGCTGAAAGAATTGTGCATTGAGGAGTGGGGCAAACTTTCTTCAGACTGATGTCAGAGACTGGTAGATGGCTGCAAGAAGCATCTCACTGGAGTTATTTCAGCCAAAGGAGGTAACACTAGGTATTAGGGGGTAGGGTGTCCTAACTTTTTCCTCAGTTAGAATATGCATTTTTGTAGAATTACATTTACAGAAGATCTTAGTATTTTCTTCAGTTTTAATTGTTTAGTTACATTCCTATAATCTCTCAGTATTGTTGAAATTGTGATTAAATATCTATATATCCAAAAATGTTACAAAAATACTCAGGCTTTCATAGGGTGTCCTAACTTTTTCACATGACTATCTATTGCTGTCTTTTTGTTTAGTATGAAGAAGTTATGTGTTGTTGTGTTTCTGTTTGGGAGGAAGAGGATGTTTTTGTTGCCCTGTTTGCCTTTTCATTTTGTCAACTGATATCTAATTGAGTTAGTTGGTTATTTTCATGATAATTTATTTGTAAATTATGTCAATTTACTGTTGGAATAATTACAAACAGTAATAGTTGGAAACACTAATTTTGGTTAATTAGATTGAGACATATAATGAAACTGCTGCTTGTAAGTAATCAAATATGTTGGCTAATTCACCCAGCTTTATCATCAAATTTATGTCAATTTACTGTCAGAATAATTACAAACAGTAATAGTTGGAAACACTAATTTTGGTTAATTAGATTGAGACATATAATGAAACTGCTGCTTGTAAGTAATCAAATATGTTGGCTAATTCACCCAGCTTTATCATCAAACAGATTTAAAACATGTAACTTTGTTGTGTAAACATACTTTTATATTTACATGAAACACAGGAGTAGGTACTACTATGTTGGAAGTTGAATAAACAATTTGATATGTTTATTTTTAAAAAAATGCTTAATATTTCTGTGTAAGAGAAAGAGGATAATTGTTGTCCTGTTTCTGTTTGAAAGGAGGATATATCTATTGCTGTCTTTTTGTTTTGGATGACGAAGCTATGTGTTGTGTTTCTGTTTGAGAGGATGTTTGTGTTGTCCTGTTTGTCTTTTCGTCTTCTCAACTAACATCTAATTTAGTGATACTAATTGATCTATTTTACACTATGGTCTATGGTGCAGGAAATATGTAAACTTAAACCTCAGTATTGTCCAATCTACTGTTTGGAAACCTATAAACATACTCTATAATTGTCTCATATCAACTGTTCTATTTATATTATAGTCAGTAAGAGATGTACAATATTTAATCAGGACTTTAATTGAATTAACCTTCAACAGTTATTGTGGATTTCTACTAATTATTTTTTCACCAGTCTTGTCTAAAGATACTAACAAGAACATTATCTGTAGCTTGATACTAAAGATATAAACTCCTTTATGTACTAACATCCCCTTTTTTCACAGTAAGTATTATGAGAAAGAAGCTCTTGTGGCTGACCCTGTTTCTGGACAAATATTAGCATCACTGTTAGGTGAGTTTTAAGTCAGAATCAGCAATTCACTGAGTTTCTTTCACATGAGAGACATGTAAGTGTCTTACACAGATAGAGGTATGTGGTGTTCAAGTGTAATATGGCAAGAATGAACAGTTTCGTGCAGTTTAAAGTGTGTTTTTTATGTGTGGTTTTAACTGACATATTATAGCTTCCTATAAGAATATTTATTTTCTTTAATACTATATGGTATTCTTTTTTGTTCATAACTTTATCACTTTAGATCATTCTACAAATCAAATAGTTTAATAGTTTTAATTCACTTCATCATGAAACTTGCATCTTGCAATTATCAGAAAAAATTTAGGCTTTTAAGTATAGTTTATTTTATTCTAAGCAAGAGAAGGAAAGGTGATTTGATAAGTTGTATTGTACAGAGGACTGAGAATGATATATTAAAACCTATTTGAATTTGTAAATCAGCAAGTCATGTGACACCCATAGGTGATATAAAGTCACAATGGAAAAGCATGTATCAGAAGCAGGACCACTGAAAGCCACCATGAATCTGGAGGAAGAATCCTCCTCTCTCTAATAGTTTTTGGAATGTTGCTGTATACACTTACAAGTGTTAGGAAGTTAGACTAATGTTTGCTTAAATGTTTCATAATTATCTGATAGATTCTGTACACATTTTCTTGGTATTTTTCATGACCCCTCTTGTGGGAAGTGGGTTACCCTGAAAAGTATTTACTCGCTCTCCCTCATCAGAATTATGTTTTAACACTGTTTGGAGTTTTGTAGGTAGTATGATGTCGTTGAAAACTGATTGCTTTTGTGAAGGGTACGTAACAATCCTTTCCTGTACGTAATGTTCGTACATCAGATTGTGAAGATATGTTCAGATGGGAATTTAGAGTTTACAAGATGTAGGTATTGATTACACTAAATAACACTCAAATGAAGAATGAACTTCAGGCACCAGGATCAGGCATAAAGAGACCTACAACTAGTCATATCCTGCCGCGGTAACCAACAAGTGTCTCTTATAACAAGCAACAGTATGCAACATAATAAAGAAGGATTTCCATGTGTAAACAAGGCTAACAGGGTATGGGTTTGCCAAGATAAGGCTTCCACACACATCTTTTACTCAACTATTATATATCTCAAGCAGCTGGAGAACAAAATTCGTAGTTGTGCTATTCAATATGAGAGCATACTGGTAAAATTGCTAAATGAATTGCCTATGGATCTCTGTGCAATTGGAAAGTCATCAAGGAGGAGTGGAGTACTTTGAACATGAGTCTTACCACTGAGTCTTTTGCAATAGAAGCTATGCTGCAGGACAGTTGTTAAGATCCACAGTTATTAGATAGAACATGACTGAGCGTGGTGATGTGAGTTGTAACATGCTGAAGCTCAAATCATTTTACTACAATATACTCAACCTTTGTAATTTGAAAAATAAGTTCAGTCTATTATAACATTTATTTTTGCATGTTTTTAGTGGGTCCTTGTGCTCTTGACTATTCCAAAATGAAGACGCAGGATCATTTCTGGACAGATCCACGTGCTGATGAACTAGTTCAAAGACATCGACTGTCAAGTGGACATCCTCTTGCTAATGGTTCTGCTACACCACCATCTAATCGAAGACCAGGACTGCAGGTTGTAAAGTGTTGCTTCACTTTAAAAAGATTGAAAACATGATATTCTTAATTGTTATTCCTATCTGTTTATGTTTTAGTAACCATTAAAACGTGGGAGGGAAATATTTGGCAACTTTGTGTAATTCGTCTTATTTGTTCTGAAAATATTTTAAGTTATTGCTCTCTCGGACCCAGCATGGCCAAGTGTGTTAAGGCGTGTGACTCATAATCTGAGGGTCGCGGGTTCGCATCCCCTTCGAGCTAAACGTGCTCGTCCTTTCAGCCGTGGGGCCATTATAAAGTGATGGTCAATCCCACTATTCATTGGTAAAATAGTAGCCCAAGAGTTGGAGGTGGGTGGTGATGACTAGCTGCCTTAGTTGTAAAAAAGGACCACTTGTGTCGGATTTTACTCTGAATCACGTTGGAAGCACCAACGTCACAACAGGAAGTAAAACTGTCCGCACATTTTACTGGATGAAGTCAGTAACTCCGCAGGTTCGCTCCTTCATTTAAGAGTTTCATTATTAGGTCTGGCCAGTTATTATATGTGGTCCTCGCACTACTAAATTAGGGACAGCTAGCACAGATAGCCCTTGAGTAGTTTTGTGCGAAATTCAAAAAACAAACAAACAAGTTGTTGCTCTCCAATCATTTAACCTATGATAATTATGGTGCTGGATAGAAAAGTAAGTGTAGATTAGAGTAGAATTCACAAGGCTTAATATCTTAAGTTCAAAACATGCACATTTATGCTAATTTAAGAAGAAAAAATTGAGTTGAAATGTATGAAGGTCTTATAATAGAGGAACTGTACTGATTAAATAAAATATACATTAGACATGCACATTAGAAAGTTAACCAGATAACTTCAGTATGCTTTAAAGCATGAGATATTTGATCAAATGTGCTGTTGGTTGTGGTTTATCATTACTGACTGGCTCTGAAATGTCAAAAGTTTTCCAGGCAGCTGTATGATATAGTAAAATAGAGCATCTTGTAAGCATTAATTACACCTTATTGTCTAACTCTGTATGATATAGTAAAATAGAGCATCTTGTAAACATTAATTACACCTTATTGTCTAACTCTGAATGAAATAGTAAAATAGAGCATCTTGTAAGCATTAATTACACCTTATTGTCTAACTCTGTATGATATAGTAAAATAGAGCATCTTGTAAGCATTAATTACACCTTATTGTCCAACTCTGTATGATATAGTAAAATAGAGCATCTTGTAAGCATTAATTACGCCTTATTGTCTAACTCTGAATGAAATAGTAAAATAGAGCATCTTGTAAGCATTAATTACACCTTATTGTCTAACTCTGTATGATATAGTAAAATAGAGCATCTTGTAAACATTAATTACACCTTATTGTCTAACTCTGAATGAAATAGTAAAATAGAGCATCTTGTAAACATTAATTACACCTTATTGTCTAACTCTGCATGATATAGTAAAATAGAGCATCTTGTAAACATTAATTACACCTTATTGTCTAACTCTGAATGAAATAGTAAAATAGAGCATCTTGTAAGCATTAATTACACCTTATTGTCTAACTCTGTATGATATAGTAAAATAGAGCATCTTGTAAACATTAATTACACCTTATTGTCTAACTCTTAGTGTTGACATATTGGTAAGTTTTGTTACTGTCTTTTTTAACAGGGTGGTCCTGTCTGCACAAACCTGGTTTGTTACCTTATTACTGGTTCCATTTCATTGTGTAGCATTTGAATGGAAGAATCTTTTCCAACACGTATTCTTCATAATACATGGTGTCTGAAAAGTCTGGAATTGTAGATGGTTTGTAGCTTTTCGTAATTCCAGATATGTGACTGGTTATGGATCTGTAAAAGCATGAGAAGGTCAAGTTTATCCTGCTGTTAAGACAGCACTGTTTTGTATTACAAGGACAGTGTGCGAAACACATTCTGTAAAATATATTGAAGTTCCTATGATTCCAGACACTGTTTCCTTCTTGCTGTACAATACTATCCTGACAATTCCTCAAAGTATTTTGCTGCTGCTGTTTTTAATTGGTATACATTTGGGCCATGTAGCTCTTTACCTCAGAAACTGGTTGAAGTGTATACTCATGGGGGTGACAGACTACCTTTTAATTACACGATCATTTGTTTAACTGAAAATTTGTGGAACGTCTAAGCCATTTCTTGATCTCAAAATAAAACATTGATGTCTTTCTAATAAAGACCAATAGAAGTTTAAAATGTTAGTTATGTTAGCCAAATCAGTCTCCTTGCTTGATGTAATACCTAGAGCTTGTACCATACATTCATATACTAATAACCATGGTGTTTGTTCCAGTATAACTCATTTTATGGTATCTATTTCTTAAGCCCCTAATACACTTTCATTGAAAAATAATTCATTTATACACCAAAAAGACTCACCCAAATCATGTTTAATTTTTTTGTGTTTGTACAGGTGGTGTTGACAGGTTCATGACTTACCAATGACACAACTGAATTTTCAATCTTAAAATCTCACTTATACTTGGAAAGCCTATATTATAATAATCTGTGCAGCATAATTAATCACATTTTCAAAGTTGAACAAGTGGTTGTCTAGTCCTTATAAATCATCCCTAGAATTTGTGTTCTATATAAACCGTATATTAGCATTGCATTAAATTCATGAATATTCAGAAAATGAAATTTACGTGAGTAAGGATTCATTTATAATGTACCCTTCCATAGCACTTCTGTAACATTCTCATTGTCCAAGCTGTCTTATTTTTACAATAGATTAAAATAAATGGTAGCTTTATTAACAACCAAGCTGTCTTTAGAACATATTAAAGTGAGTGGTTATGTTGGCTGCTACTATTATATAAACAAAATTATAAATGTCTAAATTTAATTGAGTGTAACAGTTATTTGTGAAACAACAACAACAACAAAACTACCCTTAAACACTTGGAATATAAGACTGTGTGGATGACTACATTTGTGTGTTCTATTAAATCTCTTTTTCTACTTAATCTCAATTATAAATTTTATTTTAAACTTGGAATAATTCAATTAACATCAATGTTCCATATTGTTGAACTTGTACTCTGTGCTTTGAACATGTTCAACATATCTCTCACTGATCTCCCAGTTAAACATCAAACACTGTATTATTCAATATGTGATTATTGAGCGTGCTCTACGTGCTTCATATATCTCTTACTAATTTACTAGTTAAACATATAAGAATGTTCCATATTATTGAGCTTGTGCTTATTGTTATTGTTACTTGTGTTCTACATGCTTCACATGTTTTGTTTGGCTAAACATAAATAATCAACACACAGTCTGTGTGTAGAGCCTAAGAAAAGATTGATTTGCCCTCAATGTCAGTATGATTAATCCAGTTTCACTTTTTATAATAAAATTTTAGATTATTAAGGCTAGCTTGTTGGAAAATTCTACTGTTCTCTGGTGATATGTTAGTTAATTTGAATTTTAATTTGTTTACTTTCAACTACATCTAGTACTTCTGTTTTTCATGACTGTGTTATTTCTTATAAAGTACAAGTGTTAGGTAGTGTATAATGTACTTGTGTGTTTGCTTACAGTATAGGAAAGATGCAAGAACATCAAATAGCACAGAAAGTGTTCCTTACATTGCTCGGGATTATGTAGTCTCTCTCCACCAGAACTCCCGATTTACTCTTCTGTATGGGAAAAATAATGTTTTAGTGCATCCGGTGAGTTGACTCAAGAATTAACAGAGGGATAGAAAATGTTTTGGGGTTTCTGTTTTCAGGCTGTAACTGGTATATTTTACTGAATATTATCATGTGACAAAAAAGGTAATTTGTTCATCCTGTAACAAGTCAAAAATTGTATTGAAATCTTGTCTCTAATCCCATCTACTTAGCTTGAAAGAGTTTCAATGGTCAGCTGGGCTGATAGTTTGAGAAACTGCAAGTCTAATGTTATTACTAAAAACCACTTTTATAATGCATTTCATTGCCTTCATATAAATCCTGGGGAGTCTGATTATTTTCAGAATAATTTAATAAGATTAATTTGTTATGGGTTCTGTTTCCTTGGTGGGTATTTTTCTAATCAGCTGAGACAAGAAAATTTTAGAAACTTCATATTTTATTAATGGTAAATAACAGAAAATATATTTTAGTATTTTAGTTAAACAGTGAGAGATTGGACGTTCAACTTTGAATATAACTCACCAGATCTCAATTTATTATTTTAACTGTATATGACTGTTGCAAACTGCTTTATTCTTCAGCAAGAAAATATTGAAGCTATGCTAGGTTACCTGTCTCTGCACCAAACTCCTGAGAGTCTGATTATCAAATGGACACCAAATCAACTAATGAATGGACGTTACAGCATTGAAACTTGTCAGGAATCATCAGCCAGTCAGGACAAAAGGTGAAAATATTTGTATATTTTAGAATTGAAAATTAAAATTTTTGATAATTCTCAAAGTTTTTGCTTTATACTTTTTAATAGTATAAATATTGAGAACTGTCCCTCATTATAGCTTATTTTTCTATATAGCTTCTATTATAGCTTAGTTCCTATTATAATTGATTTTTGCCCTTTTTATGTATAGTGTAGAAGTTGTTGTTTATTAATTCATATACCTTTTATCTTTATTAGCCTGTATTGGGAGTATGCATTGAGCTTTAACGTTGAAGATATAGTGTACTTGCATTGTCACCAACATGGTAAAAATTATTATTGTTTCTCAGTCGTATAATAGTTGGTTTTATGAAACTACTTCTGTTATTTTCTTTATTAATTAATCAGAGTAAATAGTACATCTTTCTTGTTAGAGTCTGAATGTTAATGTTCTTTTGACAACTAATAGAAAGGCAAAGAAAAATATATTAATGGTTTAGCTACCTGGTTTTTGTAAAAAAAAATGACAAAAAACAAACATTTTGTATCAAAAGCTGTATAATATGATATTTTAGTTGCATGTATTAATTGTTTGCTGTTAAACACAAAACTGCACGATGGTCCATCTGTGCTGTACTTACTGCAAAGATCAAACTCCTGATTTTAACTTTAGAAGCCCTCAAGCTTACAGCTGAGCTACATTATTTTTTCCATTCAAACAGTTGTTGGGAATAAGTACTCTCACATGTCTCCATGGATATCAAGCACTGTGTGGGAATACATTAAACATATTCTGGAAATTATGCTTTTGCAGAAAGGTGTTTATTGCTCAACATTACAATAATATGACCACTGCTTCCCACTTTCATGTTTTTATTGTTGACACCAAAATCATAATGTTTGATTATTTTGCAGCAACATTGTGTCTGTAAAAAGTCATAGTAACATTGATCTCAATTTGAATTAAACCTGATACTGCTATTTTACTTAAATCTCTAGAAGATGGTTAACCACCTCTCACTTACCTGCCATTCCATCCATCTCTTTCCTATTTAGTGATTTTGCAACCCAAAAGAGACATAAATTCAAAATATAGTGTAAATTATATATTTATATGATTACTGAAATAATTATAAGTAAACTGTAATACCCTTTTAAAGAACTCTAATGTTCTTCAGTCTTATTAACTAAACAGAAATAGTTTTAAGTTAGCATTAAATGTTTTGGGGTTTTTTTTCCTTAATGTTTATATTCAAAAGGAGTGGTACTTAACATTTAGCTTTTCTTCTATTCTATTATCATTTTTCGTGTTTAGCGGACACTGGAGGAACAGTTGTCCTTGTAGGACAAGATGGAGTTCAACAGCCACCTATTCACTTCCCTAAAGGTGGACATCTGTTAGCATTCCTCTCATGTCTGGAGAATGGTCTTTTGCCTCATGGACAACTTGATCCCCCTCTTTTGTCACAAAAGGGAAAAGGTTTGTTATTGCATTGTGCTCAAACCTAAAAATAATTAGTGGTATGTAATGGTAGTATAAACAATTTAAATTCCAGTAAAACTTTTTTATAATATATTTTGTTCAAAATATTTTGAGTACAAAACAGAAGTTTTTAAAGTTCAAAAGGATATTTTTGGCTGAGAACCCTTTTCCTGGTTTGCTCTTGTCTGGAGAAAGGGATTTTTTATGAATAATCACTTTAAAATTAAAATAAATTTCCATTTTTTAGTTAATTTACAGTTATGGCATTAGTTTTTTTCCTATTTTTTATCTTTGTACTCTAGTCAAGTGTCGATTAAGATATGAGTTATTCAACTATAAACACAAACTGTACTGTGGTAGATCAAGTCAAATCTAATTGGTCCCTCATTTCCTAATATGTTTTATGCAGTTGGAATAGAATTAACTCATAATTAATCTTAGTTAATTTTATGTAGATAATGTTGGAATGTTTTTTTCATGCAAATTTTAACACCAACAAAAAAACTGCAACTAGTGCAGATATCTAGTCCAAACTTTTAAATTCAATATTTAGTTTTGAAACAATATATTTTATGTAACTTGTATTTGGTGTTAATATAACACTTTCTGTGCTTGAATTATGTTGGATAAACTTATGGACTTAATGTTAACAATTTATAAAATAAGAACATCTTGCTTTATAAATTTAAACAGAGTAACTGTGAATTATTGAGTGGTTTCTAATGTTTGTCAAAAATAGGTTTACCAAGAACATAACAGTCTGCAAGCTTATGCTTTTTTTTTCCCCCACTTACCATACAAAACACCCAAGGACATGATAACATGAAACAATGTTTCTGTGCATAAATGAAGTAATTTTGTTAAACAACAGGTAAGGTATTTCCAAAACTTCGAAGAAAGGGTTGTGGTTCCACTCATAAGACCTACCAAAATGTTGAAGCCCAGACTTCAGAAGAAGAGGAAGAAGCTGCAGATTATGTTTTTCATATTGTGACATCCCTCAAACCAGACTCTATATGTAAGTATTTTGTATCTTCAGTTTTTGTGATTAATTTTTTTCAAAAGTTACCTTATTTTCCTATAGAAGTAAAGGTCAATAAAAACATGCAATTGTAATTACTGACTGTTAAACAACTTTGCTCTCGGTGAGCACTGGTTTTGACAATTTTTCACACTAGGGGCTGGATTCTTTACTCTTGGTGTCTGTAATCTGTTGGAGATAAACTTAAACAATAAATGGACACCACACAATCCATTTGTTTTAAAATTATATATTCAAAATGCATCAAACATGTATACAAAAATTCATTATACTATATCAGGACTTTAAATAACTGTTTATTTTTCATCAAAGTCTATACAGGCTGATTCAATTACTTTAGGGCATCTTTTGACAAGACAAATTATTATTTTTTTCTCTGTTGTTACAATATCACTTTGAAACTCGCTTTAGATATTAACCATTTCAGCTAAACGTATAATTATGCAATCTAGCTTTACTTTCACTCTCACTTTTACCTTTTTTGCACTCTGCATCTGCATGTTTTTTAAAATGGGACTGAATATTCATAATGAATCTTGTCATAACTATCACTTTAAAATAATTAACCTTTAACACTCTTATTATAAATGCTGAATAATAATAATTAAATACTACTTTACAAAAGAAATTAAATAATAACTCTTAAACAGTTTTATTTATCCAATAATAAGTCCCCTTTAATAAAGATATTTACAATATTTCTTATTTTACACCATACACAAAGTTTACTTGTACAATTTGCACCAACATTTGCAGTCTCCTTGATGGCTTCACTGTGCAACCTATGGTTCTGGAGGTCGAATTCCCACCTTGTAATTCTTTCACAGTTGATTTTGCACCTCTGACTGTATTCAAATGGTTGATGGTCTGTTTGAGTGATGAATACCTTCCCATATAGGTAATTCTGGAACTTCTGGATGGCAGATGGCCAGACACTTGTTTGATCACAGAGTAGTTCCTTTAACTACTGAACAGCTTTTTATTTACTTACCTTACCAGAAATAGTCCATATTCATGTTTTTTTAGGAGTTCTGCTGTTATGCCAGTATTTGTTTGTTTTTGAATTTGGCACAAAGCTACACAAGGGCTATCTGTGCTAGCCATCCCTAAATTTGTAGTGTAAGACTACAGGGAAGGCAGCTAGTCATTGCCACCCACTGACAATGCATGGGCTACTCTTTTACCAACAAATAGTGGGATTGACTGCCACATTATAACCCCTCCCCCACAACTGAAAGGGTGAGCATGTTTGGCAAGACAGGGATTCAGATCTGCAACCATTAGATTACAAGTCAAGAGCCTTAACCACCTGGCCATGCCAGGCCATAATGCCAGTATCTGAAGCATCAGGCTGAATGATGAATGGTTTACTGAAATCTGGCATTCTATTGATTGGTAAATTTCCTAATGTGTTCTTTAACTTGTGAAATGCCATCTGGTGTGGTTGTTCCTTCTTAATTTTGTTAAGTAGGCCTATCTTGGTCAGTTCAGTTAATGGTGCAATAACTTTGGCATAGTTTGGGATGAACTTCCAGTAGTATCCTGCTAACCCTACCAACTAATTTTGCCATCTTTGTAATTTCATCTTCATCCAGTTGTCTTAAGTCTAGTAAATCTTCATCTTCTGGTTATGCATCTATAACAGCCATCTGTACCTCAATAGTTGTACCTTTTATGTCTTCCTCCATCCCAAAGTACCTCTTTAACAGAATATCATGGTAGATTTTGGTCTTCCCATCCACTTTCACCTTGTAGTTCATTCTGTTGATCTCTTTCTGTACTTCAAAACGTTCTTTTTACTGCAGGGTAAGTTTATTATTGTCTATGGGTAGCAGAACAAAGACCTTCTAACAAACCTTGAAGCTTTGTTCCTTGCCTTCTGCTTTTAGAAGTGCTTTTGACTGCCTTGAATTGCATACAAGTTCTCTCGAGCAAGTTGAGAGATCACCTTCAGTTGGTTTTATAGGTCTACCATGTACTGATATGTGCTCCCCACTTCTGGCTCATCTTCTTTTGTCCATTTGCAGTATTTGCATTGGATGTTGGTGTTTTTCTGAAGAGTGAAAAGCCTCAATTTGCTTGTGTGACTTCTTGATAAGCAAATAATACTGCCTGCAAGTATCTGTCTCAGTCACATAGTCTCTCTTGGCACATCTTCTTTAGCATGTTCTTTAATACTCCATTAACATCTTGTACAAAGTCCATTACATCTAGGGTTGTATTGGGTTGTAAAGAGTTGCTGAGTACTGATGAGTCTACACACTTTCTATATCAGTTATTAAGTAAACTGGATCCTTCTGTTACTCAGAATTTCTCTCAGAAAGCTTAATCTGTGAAATATCTCTAAGAAAGCTTCTGTTATTCTCTCTCTCTTCATACTTGTACTACTGCTTTTGGATAATGTGTTGCATAGTCAACTACTGTTAGTACATACTGGTTGCCCTTGTCAGAAACAGGCTGTAGTAGTCTGATCCAGTCCACTCTGCTGAATGTCTCTTTCTGAGAGGTATTTCACTCAGCAGCACCTTGCTCGCATCTCTGATCCCCAGCTAATAGAAGTTGCTGGTGATTCTGTCTACTGTCTTCTTTGCTCCTATGTGTCTTACTGTAATGGATTCATGAGCCAACTTCATCTATTGAGTCCAGTATTTTGTCAGTACAACCATCTGTTTAACATACCCAGTATAACTGTCTTGACAGATCTGGCACAACACACTCTTCTACTCCTCTATTCTGTAAGTTTCTTTCCTCTTTGTTTTGTGTTTGACTTTCTCCCAGGCACTGTCCCAGTGTTTCTGTAGTGAAGTGTCTTTCTTTTGTGTTTCTTTCAGTTCCTGCAGACCCACATTAAGGACATTGCCCTTTGATACTTGCAGAGACTTGAGGTGTTGTTTGTTCTCTTTTTCTTGAGCTTTAGTGTAACTGCAGATACTTCAACTATTGTTTTTTTTTTTGCGTGGTTTCTCAAACTTTTACCAATGGGTATGTTTCTAATCACACAAGTCATAGATTGGTGTCTTCATACATATGGCCTCAAAGTCTCCCACACAGTGTCTTTGTTCTTGCTGTGGGAAATATTCTTACTGTTCCATCAATCAATACAAAAAAAATTTGCCTTGTATGTTATCTGATCATTAGATAAAAGTCTGGTTTTCACTGCTGCACTACTGCACTCACTGTTTCAGAGAACCTTCACTTTCATGTTCCCAACATAATCTTTGTCTACTGGCATGTTATGATTTGTTGGCACCTCTTGATGTTTGTCACATGCACCAGTACTGTTGACCCATTTGTTAACTTGAGCTGACCATTAGACATGCACTGATTAATCATGGAAATGGTACTTTTTTTCTTGTGGTGGATCTGATGAGTTGTCTCTGTTCTGTTTCTTCTAGCAACAGCATCCATGGGGACAGTCACTCTTGTTTCTTACCAGCACTGTCTTTGTCTCCAACTTCTTTATGTTGAGATTTCTGCTGTTCCTCATTGGTGATGCACTTCCACTCCTTTGCAACATGCCCTATTTGATAATAAACATAGAATCTCTTCTCCCATTTGTCTGTTAAAATCCTATCACCTTTGGTAGACTCCTGCTTCTGGTCAGCCATCAGTGGTTTTGACATTAACTGGATATTCTTGGACTTATACTCCATCCATGGGCTCCCATATACTGTTCTTCCACCTTGATTGTCTTGTCCATGTATTTTGGTGTTATCTCCTTTAGTAAAAATAACATATCAGTTGAGCACATGATCATGAACTGTTTACATATTAGTAGATCTGCCAATCTCTCAAAACGTTTTGTACTTGGCCATGTCAGTCCATCTAGTGTAGTATCACCATAGATGTGCTACAAAGTGAAAAAGTTTCTCCAATGTCAGTTTTCACTTCTGAACTTCAGTGGAAACCTTCTTTAGTAAGCTCATAGTAAAACCAATTTTAACTTGTCATTGTTTATGGCATCGTAATATAAGAAGTAGGTTGAGACAGATTGCCAAGTTAGCTTTGTCCCTGTTCTGACTGGGCAGATATTTCATCTCTTCAGGAAAGCATCCATATCACCTTTCTGTTCATTTATCCCATTGTTGTTCTTGAGTCCTTCCTCTATCTGTATGGTGAGTTTGGCAGTCTTAATTTGTGCTTTTCTCTTTATTTCCAGTTTTTCCTCTTTGTTCTCTTGTCCTCCTTAATTGTTGTCTCTCTTTCTTTTCCTCTCATTATTTCTTTCTCTTCTCTGCCTGAATCTTATTGTTTAATAAACTGTTGTAGTCTGCTATTTTTTAGCCCAAGTTGTTCATCTGTTTTGATCCATTTATCAAAGTCACTTGACATTGTTAAGTAGTGTGGTGGTAAACCACTACAGCTATGTGTGTATGTATATAGGTGTATTTACTTCTGTCATTTGCATCTTCTGCTGCTTCTTACCACTGTGTATTCCTGGCTGGCTCTCCAAATGTCAATTTTACAGGGGGCTGGATTCCTTACAGTTGGTGTATTTTACTTGTTGGAGATAAACTTGAACAATAAATAGACAGCACACAGTTAACTTGTTTAGAAATCATATATTCAAAATCAAACATGTGTACAAAAACTCATTACACTACTGGTTATGGCAGTTATATCCAGAGCTTTAAACAACTGTTTCCTTTCCGTCAAAGCCTACACAGGCTGGTTCAGTTACTTTAGAACAATGTTTAATAAGAAATTATTCTTCATCTCTGTTGTTAGAATACCGCTGTGAAATATACCTCAGGTATTGCCTGTTACAGCTAAACTAACAATGATGCAGTCTAACTTTCCATAACTTACTTTTACTTCTTTTTTTGCACTCTATATCTGCATATATTTATAATTTTTGACAGAAGAACTTGGAAATATCTAGTTCTCTAGTGACAACAATTTTCACATAATGAGAAATATATAGAAGCTTCGAGGGATATGATGTCAACAGTATTACAAAAGCCAGGTACAACAATTAAACTGCATACATGACATATGACTCATACGGTTACTTAACAAAACTTGTCATAACTATAGCTTTAAAAAATAATTAACTTTTAAGACTCATGTTATAAAAATTAAATGTTAGTTAAATGTTAAATCACTAAATAAAATAAATAATAACCTCCACTAAATAGTTTTGTATGTCCAACAAGGGGTTATTGGTGATTTATGTTACAGTTGTGATATGTCATGGTGCTCCAAGATGCAGACAGATAGAAACATCAGCACTATTAAATCATGGTTTGTTTTTACAAGAAATTCACGTGTACTATGTATTTTGTGTTCTTTACACAAGTCATTAGTTCCAAAAAAAAAAAAAAAAGTGTTTGATAATAATGACATGTCATTTGGATAATTCAGTTTAAAGTTATTGAAGAATATAAAATAAGAAACTGCTACTTGTATTGTACATACTGTTGCTTTTTGTTTTTAACATTTTCTTGCCCATTATTTTCATTCTTACATTTATTGACCTATATTATATGCTGTTAAGAGTGCTCTTGTTGTGGCAATAATTAGGAATAACTACTTCATTACAGATGTGTTCAAATTATCAATGTTTTACTGTATGTCTACAGTAAACTAGGATGATTTCTCCTGCATTATTAAGCAGGAAACTTTATGTTACAACTGTATCTGCTTGAGTATCGTGTAGGATTTACAAAGTTGTTGCTGTGAAACTAAGTGGCACATGGTAATTACTGGTATGAGAAATTTAGTGGTATGTGGTAATTATAACTTTCAGAGTGTACTAGTATTTTAAGTATAGGAGCGGTTTAACTGTGATAGTCATTCCTGCCGTTCAGTTGAAAATAGCCATATAAGTGGTGAATGCTGTCGACTTCTTGCCCTCCTAATGGGGTAACATTTCTAAATTAAGGATGGTTATATTTTAATTTAGGAGGGATCTGACTTGGTTACTTAACCTGTGTGTTTCATAGGATGCCATTCATGTCCAAAAAAAGAAATAACAGAGCATTCTATTCATGGACTTGACAGTATGAAACCCATACGTTTTTAATACTTTTTTGAACAATTTGCCCACAAAATTGTATATTGTCTGTGACTTTCCTAGTTATAGGATCCCAAACAACATTGAGTCCCACAAGAAATATATAAACAATAAAAATCATCAGTATTCCAGTAATTACTAATTATCTACATTCTAAAGTCAATAGTACTTGTGCTTTAATATAAATTTAACACAGTACTTATTTTCTTATGGTTCTTGAAGCACTTTGGTTTTAGCATTTAATGCCATCTTTTATTCAGTCTTATTTGCTGTAGAACCATTGAAGTTTTGAATAGAAGAATTCAAAAAATTTTTTGTCAGAAATTTACAGTTGTTCAAATAAAGTATTGTGGATATTTTCTGACTAGTAACCATGGAACATGTTAGTTATTTAGTTGGCTATATGTTATACTTCATTATTTAATACATTTTACATTGATGCAGATAAGTTAAAGTTATATGAACGAAGGTTGTAAGGTTTTTTGTTTTTTTTAAACAAATGCATACTTGCAATTTAATGTTTGTGTCATGTTGATTCTTTATTAGTTCTCCTTGACAATTTTTATTGTTTAGACCAAAACTAATAATGTCATAATGTAGTTGTATGACAGATATTTTTGTTTTCTACAATTCCAGAGAAACATTCAAATCACACTCCAGATCAGAGCTTATTTATTAAATGGCTAAACTATTTTTAATCTGAAACTGTGTTTTTAATTTCCTGCTAGAATGAAATACATATTTTTCATGTTTAGAACTTGTAAATCGAACATTGTGTATTTATTTCCACTTTAACTTCTCTGTAGCACTATATGGAAAAGTATATATGTATTATCAAAGCCTAATCATAATTGAAATGATGATGCATAACACTTAAATGTTTTTATATATATATGCATCTGCATATGCATCTTAGTGTTGTAAACAAATAAATTACAATTTTTGTTTACTGAAAGTTTAAACTTCAGATTTTTATAATCTGTACCTGCTAATTTAAGTATTTACATAACTTGATATGCTGTTAAAGCACAAGAAATGATGGACCCAACAATGACCCATGGGTCATTTCCGTGGCACTCCCGTGATATCAGTGGACGAGCTGCTCGATTGAAACACCTTTCATCATCGTCATCATCATCCAGTAGTAAATCTTTAACAGAAGAAAATATTGTACTAGTTACAACAACTGACATTACTAAACCAGCTGCACCAGTTACAAAAAAATGGACATTACTGCCTGTTACTGTAGAAACTGATGAAATAGTATCAGCTGGGTATGTGTTTTTGAATTACTTTTTAATCCCAGAATTGGCTTCGATAATTTTTTGTAAATGTATTGAAGGATGTTATGCTAAAGTTAATAATATGTGATAACATTTCTTTTACTTAGGGAGAACTTAATTAAATTTACTTGATTCTAATCAACATTTTGTAGTTCAGTATCTGATCATAGTCATAAAAAGCCTTCAGCGAAAGACCATATAATTGTGAAAAACTGGTAACTTAATAAAACCACATCAAAATAAGTTTTTTATATTTCAGTTGATTTAAACATTATTTTTTATATACTGGAGTAAACTTGTGTGTTTTAATCCCTGTAATCAATTACATAAAAACAATGTAGTATCATGTGAACTAATCAATTAATCTCAGTTAGGATTAAATTAATCAGTTTGAACTAGTGTTTGTGATTGATTTTTATTCAATTATTTCACCAGTTGATTAATTGAAAATTAATTACAATTAAATCACTTGCCAAAAACATAGTCAACCAGTTAAGACTCGGGTTTCTCATTATTTACTCACCTTATCTTTGTTATGACAAAGCTACTAAGGCTGTTTGCTGCTGTTACCAGTTTTGAACTGTTGACCAGAAGGAAGTTAACTGTCCAGCAACAACTGTTCCCAACTTTGTTGTTCCTCTCCTAATTGATTAATGGGATTGTCATGAGCATATGTTTAGCCTAACTGACCCCATATTGGAAAATTAATATTTAATATAATTCCAAATTTGTTACATATATGTTCATGAAATTTGGCAGTCTTTTACTAAAAGTGAAAAATCTGTTGAACACAAAAAACTGATTTCCTAATAAACTATTTGTACTAGAGATTCGTCTGGGAATTTATGAAGTCATTCTGATCCAGATGAGTCTCACAACAATATGATTTCTCTATTAAGAATAAGAATACTTTTTCATCTTGTAGTTTTACATTTCCCATGTGCATACATTCTATAATCCTAAATTAACATCAAAGGTTCGTATTTTTGATAAAACTTTAGATTTTATCTCTTTTTTGTTTCTACTCTAACACCACCTGTAGTGAACATTGAAAAATATTAAATGAAATCAGAAGTAAATTTTTTTTCTTACTAGAAAGACTGCAAGTTGTTACAAACAATTACAATTATTTGTCTTAAAAGCTTCAGGCCTATCAACCTTTTCACAAATACTTTTGTTTAATTTAATTACTATATTTGTTTTTATAATTTAACTGATCTTCTGCAGGTTCGAATCCCTGTCATGCCAAACATACTCGCCCTGTCAGTCATGGGGACGTTATAACGTGACGGTTAATTACATTATTCATTGGTAAAAGAGTAGCCCAAGAGTTGGCAGTGGGTGGTGATGACTAGTGGCCTTCTCTATAGTCTTACACTGCTAAATTAGGGATGGCTAGTGCATATAGCCCTTGTGTAGCTTTGCACAAAATTTAGAAACAAATAAACTGACTTTCTAATTAAGCCTGTAAGTCTATTGAAGTAATTCCCTTACATGGCTGAAGTAATATCAGTAATAGTAACAATAAAGCACCATATTTCAAAATTATTGTCAGAACAAGCCAGCCTTATACAGAAATCAGTAAATCTTGTCTTTCTCTTTATTAAATAAAATTCAATAAAATGTGATATATGGGTTTGACTTTGTGGTTTGTGTATCTGTAAAATGAGGCTATAACAGGGCATTACTAAGACTAAATCCACAATTTATATCATGAAAAATCATAATAGAAAACCAGGGTTGGTATGGTACTCTAATGGCTAAAATCCCTGCACCTATGAGCCTGAGTCCCAAGTACTTTAAGTACCTCTGAGCTATAAGCTTATAATACTTCTTAACAGTATCTACCTTTAAGCACATGATTTATGTAAAACACAGGTTACCTTATATAGGGACCAGGCATGACCAGGTGGGTTAAGGTGTTAGACTTATAACCTGAGGGTTACTGGTTCAAATCCCAGTCACACCAAACATGCTTGCCCTTTCAGCTGTAGGGGTGTTATAGTGTGATTGTCAATCCCACTATTCATTGGTAAAAGAATAGCCCAAGAGTTGGCGGTGGGTGGTGATGACTAGCTGCCTTCTCTCTAGTCTTACGCTGCTAAATTAGGGACGGTAGTGCAGGTAGCTCTTGTGTAGCTTAGTGCAAAATTCAAAAACGAAAAAAACATTATAAAGGGTAAAAAACATTGCCTAAAGTAGGCAATTCAGAGTGAAGAAGTGCCATGTAATATAGAGAACTGATAATTGATGATGTATATGAATATTTCATTTTTAAATTAAAATTTAATTATAAATGATGTTTTGATGCCAAACTTGTTTTTGTACATTGACAGTAAAGTGGTTTAATTAAATTTTGAATGCAACTCAGTGAAAGGTTGTGACAGACATGCATTGACCTCCTCATCTGTGTGTGTAGGGTTAATCAGTTAGCAAATATAACTATTCAACCCGCTCTAATATTCAGAGAATTTATTAACACATGAGCTTGTGTTTTACAGAGTAGCTTGCCTGTAGTTCAGTTATTTAATTGTGTGCTCACAGTAAGTTTCTAAAGAGCATATGTTATTTTTGTGGTAGGGAATCAATACAAGTTTTGTGTAACACCATGAGGAGACAAATAATTTCTCGGGCCTTTTATGGATGTAAGTATTAAGCATTTTGTTATTTTATAAATGTTTTGTTTGATTGTTGTTAAAAGAAGCCATAATGTTGACCAGGCTCTTCATAAGCCTGTTTGCAATTTAGAGATACAAACTGGTAAAATCATACAAAATATGCCACAACCTATATTTAGGTACATGTTGGTAAAGTACACAAAATGATGCCATAATCCTCTTCAGAGTTTGTAAAAGTAACGTGAAGTCATTGATTCTTCATATAGGAGCTGCTAAACTACATGAAATCATACCATTATTTCTCATAACAAATGGAGAGTAGAATTGGTGTGTATTTAAATGAACATATTTTGAAAATCAACACATTCTTACAATTGATCACATCAAAGTCTGAGCTAATAGAAAGCGTTTTTCATTCAAATATTAAACAGTACTATTAATATCAAGATAAAAAATGAATAGTTTCATAATATATCAGTTTATCTAGAGATTATAAGCCAATTTTTTTAACAATAGATACTTTTAACTTTTAATTTTCAAGCATTTTTTTCTCTCTCTCTTTCCATTGGAGACACTGTATTATCACAATTACATAATTATTTTTAATTTAACAATGTTCATCCTCTCTGGGACCACCAGATGGTTTCAGGTGCCAAAGGGTCACATGTATATCGTATTTCAAACATTAAGTAAAAAATAATAACCCTAAATGTTTAGGAAGATTATTACTCAATAATATTTTAATTTATATTTTATCATAATGTAATATGTAAAAAAACTTACATTTCTGCATTTATAGACTTTTTTTTTTTTAAGTTTTCTCCCAATCCTACTGCATAGCTAAGAAACTAACATGCCCTGAGAATACAATCAACCAAGTCTTGTTTCTCTTGTAAATTTCTTTCTTTGTCTGTAGATTTATTAATGCAGACCTCTGTTCACATCATATGTTGTGTGGTTTTAAAAGAGTGTGAGTGAAGAATAGCTGTGAAAGTAGCTAAAGGTACAATTTAGATACCATTGTTATATATATCAAATTAAGAACTATGTATTAAGTGTGAGGTGAATAATGTAATTCCTGCTAAGAATAATAATGACAATTAGCTAAAAGTTGAGAAGAATTTAAAGTCACAGATCTGGGAATTGTTATGGTTTGTTTAGACATTTTGTTTTCATTCCTGAAAATGTTTTAATGTTAAATTGTATTTGTTTGAATGTTATTAGGTTTAGATAATCAAATAAGGATAGCACATTATTCTAGTGACTGAAATGTGACTAATTCTTATTTATAGAATATTGTTATAAAGTTTATTCAAACAATGCATATAAATAAAATAATTTTATCTTGAATAAAAACAATGTATCTTTATTAGATTGATTTTGATCAATAATATTGTTAACTAAAATATAGTTATGTAGGTTGACCTGACACCATTCTTAAAGGTCAGATTCTAAGGTCACTGATACACCTCTTTCAGTTTATGTAATGTTTTTCAAGTTGTGGTCAGAAACAGTAACTGCTGTAATCTGTAAAAGTTTAAAAATTAAACAAAAAATGTTAATGAAGATTACAGTAATAAGTTAAAACATTAAAAGTACTTCCTCTCACTTTAATCCCCCAAAAACATGAAAATGTTAAAAAAACTACATAAATTTATTTAACTCAAAATAGATACTATATTAAAAGTTTTAAGTAAGTTTTATGCAATCTGATTAAATATTTCTATTGTTAGAAGAAAAAAAAAACTCCATGGAATATCAATAACACTTTACATTAAAAACTTATTGGTTTGGTTCTTTTCAACCTGTAGGGCTTGCTCACTGTCGTCACCTGCGTACAGTTCGTACTCACCTCTCTGGGCTGGTAAACCCAGTGATTGTGTCACACAAGGAACCTACTGATGCAACTTCAGGACTAACCTCTGAGGTGTGGAATAACCTCCAGGAAAGTGGCTGTGTAAGAAAAGCTGCTGAAATCTACAGATTGACATACTATGGTGGATTAGAGCACAGCATCAGAAAGGAGGTAGAAAATGGTGTAACATTAACTTTCTACTACTTGCTAACTTCACTTTTCCAAAAGTATTAAATGAATTTTTGTTACCTCATATAATTGTTTTGTTTTTACTTATGGACGTTTTAAAATAAACTGGGTTTTAATATGATGTACATTTCTCTAATTAAGCCTTCACTTGAATATATTCAAATGTTTCAATTTGGGTATTTTTTAATAGTCTTGAAACGTTTGAACTAAGTTTCACGTCAATGTCTGAATGTTTACGTATGTATGTGATAATAATGTTTGAGTGATTTTATTAGTTTTTACCTTACACTTCAGCAAACTTTAGATACAGCATTATATACCTGTGCCTCAGTTTCTATTTTTTTCATTTATAGTTAGATGTTTACAACTTCCCATGTTATGAATAGGTAAACTAGGCTACTGTTGAAGAAATGTGAATAGTAGATGAACTTTAATAGACAGCTTTATAATTGGTATCAATAAATGTACCTGGATATGAAATAAAAATCTTCATACTAAAAGAAAATTTGAATGGTATGTTTGGCTTTTATTTTATATTTCTTGTAGTTGATGTTAAAAACCTTTAAGAATTCTTCCCTTTCTATGTGTAGGGTCCACAAAAATAGTGTTAAAAATAATTTCTTGTAAATGTTAGAGTAAAACAAATTTGTTAGTTTGAAAAATGGGTTATTTTGTTTGTATAGGTGTGGCCTTTCTTGCTAGGCCATTATCAGTTTGACAGTGCCCCTGAAGAAAGGCAGGAACATGACAACAGCATAAGGATGGCATATGAGAGAACCATGTCAGAATGGCTTGCTGTAGAAGCCATTATTCGACAACAAGACAAAGAAATCATGGCAGCTAACATGGCCAAGCTCTCCTCAGAAAGTGCTAACAGTGAGATACCTCTTGTAGGTAAGTATTTAGTCTGCCTCTAGTAAAGGCTCCAATGGAAGAATAAATCTGGTCCTGCCAGTGGTAAAGGCTTTCTTTTGGGGGTATAAAATTAGTCCATGGCCCTGCTAATGGAAACAAACTTAGTCTTGTGCCTTATAAGAACTTTACCTGGGGGCAGAAATTGTTCTTGAAGCTTTAGCTGTCTGTCCAAGGCTTGTTTTGGTTTGTTTTTTAATCTCATATGGTAAGTGAAATCTTTTAAGGACTAGTTTGTTGATTTATAAATTAGTTTTCATACACATTAACTCAGACAAAATCTTTTTTTTTCCTCAAGTAAAAAGTTATCTCGAAAAAGAAATTCCTTTGTCCTCATTATTGATCATATGTTCTATATTAGCTAAAATTTATTGGGCTCTCCTTTTATCTGTCTGTTGAAGTGGATTTTTCTTTTTTATAATGTCATTACAAAGGACCTAAAGATGGCAACTTGAGCAATGAAGTGTTTGAAGATATTAGTTTTGACGAAGAGTCATTTGAGGAACCTCATGAAGGGAATATTCTTGAAGAAGAATCTGACGTGATACAGGTATTGGATTAGTTTCTTAACATATTATTCAGTGGAGAACGTTAACAGTATGTACAGTGTGTTTATTTTCTAGTTGGCTGTCCATGCTTATGTTGTAGACCCCATTGACACTTTGTGATTCTATGTTACTGGTTGATTTTTAAACCCATGTCACTTAGTTTCTCAGAGTTTCTTCAACTTTTATGCAATTTTACATATTATGGAAGTAAAAAATATTGATGTCTTGTGATGTGTTAACTGTCTATGAACACTATGCGAATTACAAAATTGTTTCAAGGTAAATAGAAGCATAAAGTTTATTTTATGGAGAAAAAACTTGATTCATTATAAACTATATCATTTTTCATTTAGTTGTATCATTTAGTTTTTAAGTTGAATTTTGAGCAACATTAGGTGAAAAAGCATTACAATTTAAGGTTGTAATTAAAAACAAATAAAACTATAGAGAACATTCTGTGTAAACAGATTTTGAAATCACCAATTAATTTAAAAGTATTAATCCTTTTGCTATGAGCTCAATATAATATATTGGAGTTCATCTACACATTTGTACACATTAAGTGTTTGTGCTATAACTTTTGACACAGCATGTGTATGTCCACAGAACTGGGTGGACTTTTAGCAAATGTTATCTGATTTTTTTGTATACAAAATACTTATTTTTCATGAAATATTTTTACAAAAGATTTGTTTATGAGAATGGTATTTTTTGTTACTAGTCTGAATACAAAGTGATTTCATGTTATGATTAAAAAAAACAACTTTGTCCCCTAAATCTGAAATATTATTTGCTTAATCTTTAAAGCCTCCTAAATACATTTCAAATGTTTGTTTTTAGTAAGACTTTGTATTTTACTATTTTTTATACTTTAATTATGGGGTGTCTGTCATTTAACTAATCTCATAACCATCATAAAAGAACTAGGAAATATAAATTATACTTTTTCATGCTAGAATAATTACATATTGTAACATGAAAATACAAATATTTAGTATAAGTAAATTAAGTCTTGTATAGCTGTATATTTATTTATTTTCTTTTTATTATATTGATCTTCTAGTTATATCTAGCTAACATTATGTAACTTGTATTTACAAGGTGCATGTGCTCTCATGCTACATATCCAGTAATATAAAACTGACCTTTAGTCTTCCCTGTCTTGGCTGTGTTTCTGTGGACTAGTATTTTGTAATATAGTCACATTTCATATATATATATATATATATATATATTATTATATATATATATATATATGTATATTAGTTTGTTATAACTTAAACAAGCTGAAACAAAAATAAATTAAACAAAACATGATATACTAATTGAAAAGATCCTAGGGTACAAGCTATAATATGAGATTATAAAATGTACCCTAGGTTTTGGAGGTGACTGTGGAAGTAGGAGCCACATTACATGGGGGATACACTGTCTATCAGTCATAACTTCCATTCACTAGTCTCACATAAGAAATAAAAATGTAGCAATAGGTATAGAAATTAGGAGAGCAAGATGTGGGTGCTCAAGCCCACAACATCACACATCTATATTACCCTTCACTGCCTGCAGACAGTTGTGGGAAGGTGACTGCTCTCCAAAGTAAAAAAGAAAAATTAATTGAAATAAGAAAATAAGATACTACCATTTGGGGGTAAATAAGTTGAAAACTTACCTCTTGAAGGTAGCATTTCAGCCCCCTGTAGGGTAGAATGGCATCAATTTATAGCACAGAAGAAAAATTATACTAGTTTGAAGCATCCCATCCAGTTGTCTAAACAAACCAGTATAGCTCCCAACCACTGCCCATTTATTAATTCTACTGTGACTATCATGCTTAAAACAAGCCTTTACATGCAGCAAGGTGTACATCTGCATAAAGTAGTGCCAAGTTGTTAAATGACCTTATTCATAACTAAAAATAGTTATTAGAAATTTTAAATAAGATGCTTCTAATTTTTATTTCTTTATATTCATTTAATACAATCTTATATTTGTTACAGAATAGTTTAATAATTTTATAGATTATTACCATTTAGAAATAAATTATTAAACTTATTTTTCTTAAAATATAGAACAATAAATCAAGAAGCAAAGTAAAGAATTCTCTTCCAGTTACAACCTTTGTACCCAGTTGCTGCTGGACATAGGTTACTAAGTCTTTCAAAATTTTGCATGTGGAGGATATCAAACTAAATTTTTTTTTAGACTTTACAGGCATGCATGCACACAGTTGAATAACCAAACAGCATAAATAAAGATATTAATACCATAGACCTTCACTATATGTTATAAAGCTTAGTAACTATGTTATATTGAGATTGTAAACAAATTTGTAACTTGGAGCAGGTTGAAGACACAACCTATGGCCTTGATATCTTGGATCAAATGAATATGATAGCCTTTTCACAGATTAAACTTCCTGAGAAAACCACTCTGGGGGACATTCTAAACTGTAGATTGGTTATTCACATGTCATATACTGTAGTAACAGTATAGGAGACCATTTTTAAATATGGAAAGAAGTGAATGGAGCCACTGTTCAATTACGTGCATAAGCCATATTTTAACAAAATCAAAAGATATGAGGTTCTCATTTTATATTCTAACTTAATAATATTGATGCTTTGAGTTCCTAATTTGTACAAAACTATAGACTTAGTATTTTGACATCACAAACATCTAATTTTAAATAGTGCTGCATTCAAAATACCATGTGGCTCACTAAAATCTATATTTCGATGTGTGCTTTTACTATTTTTAAATTAAGAAATTAACTAATCTACAATTTGATTCAAAACTTATTTACATAAATTCATAAAATAGTAGTTCAATAAAATTTTGAATGAAGTCAACAAGCTCAATGATTTGGCCTATTACCTTCAACCTGTAGTAAAAGGGTTGATAGATTGGTATTAAATGGTTATTTAAATAAGATAGCTGGTCAGACATTTTCTACTAACATCAGTTTAAAGTTGTGTTATTTACATATAGTAAGATTACATCTTACTGTTGTTTTGTAGATTGTATTTAACAAAGACCATACTGATTTATATGTATTCATACATGTCTATATGAAATTATAAACCTTCCAACTTCAAGAATTTGTTCAAAGTACTTACAAACCCTGAAAATATATCTGGAGAAATTTTCCTCAAAATTGTATTTGTGTTTTAGAGTTCTGGGGAAGTCTTTTCACCAGATGAGGAAAAGTGCTCAAAAGCAGATGTTGGATCACAGCCTGTTTCACATCCATCTGTTAGAGGGCACTTGATAAGACATTATCAAGGTAAATTAGAAAATAAAGCATCTGTGAAATAACTTATCATATCAGAAAGGCATATCATATCAATTTTAACATATCAGAAAGGCTCATTTGCTTTCTAAACGATATGATTTTAACCCTTACAATGAAACATGCTTATCATTTACAAATATTAATGCACTTAATACTTAAAACTGTTGCAGTTCTATTATTACAAAGTTGAGGGAAATAAAAATTACATGTTTAGTAAATATTTTATTTATTGGTATTGTAATTTGTCCATAAAGGCATTGGCAGGTACAGACTGAAACAGTTTCAAACAAGTACAAATATGTTTAACCAAATTAAACTAAATAGCTTGAGAATCTCATAAATAAAGTTTAAAAAGCAATCTTAAGCTTCTTTCCTCCTGCCTTCTAGTGAATGTAAAGGTTACCAGCTATTTACTTTCTGTTAAACATACCTGTTTGTAAGCTGCTTCAATCTGTACATGATGATGCCTTTATGGGTAAAATCATGGTAGTAATAAATTAGATATATGTGAAACATGCAGTTGTCTCTGTTCTCTTTGATTTTTGATCATTATTTGCATCTCTGGTTATTGTGCATCTATATATAATTTTTCAAGGATTTTATTTTAAGGAAAATCAAAATAATTTTCAATTTGTCCAAATTCTTGTTGTTGTAAAAATATTTTATTTACTGTGATAGCATTTAGCCTTGATTATACAATATCAAGGTTGTTTGTTTATCCTTAACCAAAGAATGGGTTGCATCATTAAAAATAATTAAACAGAATTATCCTTTTCTTTTCTAGTGGATAATCAAAGTCAAAGCATTCTAATAACAAATCCTTCAGTGGACATCAGTGGTACACAACTGGAAGTTGAAGTTGCCATTCACAAAAAGGACAATGGACAACCAAATGCTGAGGCTGGTCTATCACAAGCTGAACAGTTTACTCAAGATGAGCTGCTTCCTGGAGACTATGGTGATGGAGGAAGTCAGCTTTCTGGAGAATCTAGGTCAAGCTGTGTTTCTCCAGTTTCTTCAAGTGGTGGGGTCTTCCCAGTATGTAAATTTAATTATCCACATAATCGTTTTTCACAGACTTTCTGTAATACCCATAAATGAATTGAAATACACATTGTGTAAAAAAAAGATAAAATGGTGTGAATGTCAGTTTTTACTGGTATAAAGGCTTATTCTCATCCACCAGGTGGAGATTTTAGACCAATTCTCATTGAACCTCCACAGGATTGAAAAAGATGTCCAAAGATGTGACCGAAACTACTGGTACTTTACCAACGAGAACTTAGAAAAGCTCAGAAATGTGATGTGCACGTGAGAAACTTTGTATATTTACAGAATGTAACTTACTTTACTGAACATAATTGTTTCAAACCTATAAATTATGTTTACATTTTCTTTTAAGTATGCATTTTACTGCAATGGGTTGTAAATATTTTAACAGACAGTGTATTGCAACATTTTGGGATAGCTGCTGTGACCGATATGAACCAAGCAGCAGCACTTTTTTATTAGCAATGTGTTGAGTACATTTCCTAACTGTCAGCTCTTCTGGCTGCTATCAGATGCAGAGAAGCTTTTCTCATAAAGTTTTCATTTTGTTTTGTTAATTTTTTTTCACATGATGTTTTCCTAGTATTGAAAATTACTTAGTTTGGAGCAGTAAACATTTTCTTGATCTTTAGACCAAATGTTCAGCTCTAAGTAAGTTGGGCAATTACCAGATTGTGTGATTTTTTCAGTACTGGTTCCTACTTGGCTATGGCTGGAGGTGTTTCTTTTCTTTTAATTGTATTCAGTACCACACACGTTCTTTCTGATAGTTACTGTATAAATATTGAAATTAGTAAATGCTATCTTTTCACCTCAAAGCTACACAGTGGGCTGTCTGCATTATGTTATGTCTACTGTGAGTAAACAAACCTGAAATTTTAGTATTGTATGTCCCTACATTTACTGTTGATGTACCAGCAGTAAATATTGTATTGTATTTCTTGCTGCACAATTATAACGTTAGGGGAGAGGGACATATTCCTGGTTATAAGGTTAAAAAAATGGTTGTAAAAGTGTTGAAATATAGTATAAGTGCAAATATTGATCCCTTTTTTTAAAATCTTAAATGTTGCATGAATTTGTTTATTGTGACTAATTATATTGATTTTGAGTTGTACAGTTTTCATTTCTTACATCAAAAAGTATTATAGAATGTGCATTTCCCATCCAGTGTACTCCGGAGAGAAGCTACTTTTTAAAAAAAATTGCTCTGAAATTATTTAAATTGTTTTTCATGATTCATCTGTGCCATACATGTTGAACAAAGCACTTCTTCAGTACATGTACAGCTTATGTCTGATTATGGTGGTATTAACAAAATATTTATTTATACTTCAGGTATGTGTGGGAACATTTAGATGTCGGCTATGTCCAGGGAATGTGTGATTTAGTGGCACCTCTACTAGTGATCTTTGATGATGGTAAGTTTTTATTCAACTAAGAAAAACATACCTTGAAATCTGAATAGGTGATATTTAAAAAGGCTAAATAAATAAAACTTAAGAACCCTGTATGATATTATCTTAATGAAGAACCAGTCAGTGAAACTTCTTTTGTACGTATGACATACTCTTGTATCATTTACCACTTAAAAATACTATGTATCTGACAGTATATAAGGTTTAAACAACTGATACAAGTTGAATATGTTAAACAGAACTACAGTGTTGAGCTTCATATGATGTTGGAGAGAAATTCCTTTTAGGTCTTTGCATTAAAACAACTATAGGTATAGAGGTCTTGCACTGACATCTTGCCCTCTAGTGTCCCAACAGTAAGTCTTGAAGGGTTATATTATTAAAACAAAACAAAACTGGGTTTTGATACTGTGGTAGGCACAACACAGATAGTTAATTGTGTAGGTTTGTGCTTAACAACAAACCAATGAATCATATTGAAAATATGATCTATAATTTACTCTGCCATATTGGATATCAAATACATATGGGAAATTGATCATATTGTATATTGTTATCTGATGCTATAAATTATCTTGTTGATGGGCATTAGGAAAGGTACATTAAGAAACTGAATGTTTGCAAATATTTTGATATGTATTTTATCAAAGAAAATGCTCATATCACCAACAACTTCACCAGACCATGATTTGTATTGATATAGGTTTGCTGTTGATAGCTAGAAGGGAATGTTTGTTCAATATGGCAGCAATGAAAGAAAGTTTTGTGACATTAAGTGTAAGAACTCTGTACATAAGTTCTATAAGGAATGTGTTAGCTACTCTGATTAATAACAATGAAAAGAAATTTTAAAAAATATAAATGATTAATAAGATAAAAGAAAGTAGGTAAGGTGAAGCATTGACAGTCTGGTAGCTATTTTGTTCAAAGTCACTCAAGGTTGTTTCAGTGAAGAAATAACACATTACAAAAATGCTGTACTATCTTAGTGAGCCTACATACAAAGAGTCTTAATTCCATAACACTAAATGTGACAGTGTTACACATTTTTCATTATTGGGAATGATTTAGTACTTGATAAATAGTCATGTTGGATTGAGGATATTTATTATTTGTTAACTGTTTTTAATCATAGAGCATGACTTAGTACTTAAGTAGTTATGTTGGATTTTAGGTAACTAGACATGATTGGATACATGTTTTTCATTATTAGGAGAGACTTGAAGCTTTAAAGGAAGTTACATTAGATTGGAGAACACTGAGTGAATGAATTATTTTTATTTCATTAAGTGTCAGTGGTTGGTTGAAAAAAGAACAAAGTGAAGATGTTTATAAAGTGACATTTATAAGAGTTTGACAGCTCACTGTTAACTTCCTGTATATATTGAACTTTCATGTTCCGTCATATCTCTTCAGTTAAAGGTTTGTACAAATGAACTTAGATGAAGCCTCACCTATAATATGCAGTCATAATAATTGGTTTTAGAATTGTGCTTTACTGTTTGAATTCATTCAAAGACTAAACATATTTTGTAACACCTTTGTTGTGATATCTCTTAAGTCTGTAAATAAAAGTAGTTGATATAACTTTCCTGTTGTGTGGTTTTCTCAACAGAGGTGTTGTCCTACAGCTGTTTCTGTGAACTTATGAAAAGGATGGTTGTGAATTTTCCTCATGGTGGAGCCATGGATGCACATTTTGCCAACATGAGGTCCCTTATTCAGGTAAACAAAACTATTATTACAACTGATCATTTTACTCTTTAGAATAATGTGATGTTGTAAAACTAGAAGGAAGTGAAAGTTCAGTTTTTGTTATTTGCAGGGTTCTTACACATCCTGGAAGTTTTTGTTGTACTTATCAACTAAAATTAAATGGAATGTATCACTTCCTAACGTACTTAGATAATTTTATTGAATAATATTAATATTATGAGCAAGGTAAGTTGGAGTTTTAACATGTTTCTTTTTAGTCACTAGAATTTACTATAAATGACACTAAAGTAGATTAACACACCACCAGGTGTCTTGTGGTTACATTTCTTTTAGAGTATGGCAATAAAATGAAGGTGTTTATTTCTTATGCAAGAATCTATGGAATTAGATATAGATCCACAAACTTATATTGTAGATACTGGATGGAGAAATGTTTGAGCTGATGCACAAGAACGGTGACTATACTCATTTTTACTTCTGTTATCGGTGGTTTCTGCTTGACTTTAAAAGAGGTAAGGCTATTCAACATTTCATTTCCCAAGTAGTTTCTTTTTTTATGAATAATGCAATCTTTTTTTTAACAGACTTAAGTGTGTTGTAAAATGAATGTATATGGTAACCACAGATTGAAATTTAGATTAACAGTAGAAATTATTAAAGCTAACACTGACTCATTCTGAGTTACTTTTACTGGGGTAGATATAACTAGTTCATCTTTACAAAATCAAGTTACATGGTGCAGTTCTTGGAGACTTCTAATTCTTTAATTTATATTACATCATCCCTATTTGTTTTTCTCATTAACTTGTCCATTTCTGATGATAAACAAATTAAATACTTTATGTATAGGTAGAAAATATTAACTATTAATGGATGTGGTATTACATAAGAATCATACTTCACTGATAAAAATTTAACTTGTAGAACTTATCTATGATGATGTCTTCAGTGTGTGGGAGACTATTTGGGCTGCCAGACATGTTGCTTCGAACCATTTTGTTCTATTCATTGCATTGGCCATGGTGGAATATTACAGAGATATAATCTTGGATAATAACTTGGATTTTACAGACATCATAAAATTTTTTAACGGTAAGTTTTATAATTTGACATTAACTAATAAAGCATGAAAGAAACAGATGAGCAACAGTAATAGGCAGTTTTTATTACACTTATTATGAAATGTATAATGAAATCCATTTCAGTAGAAGCTTACACCAAGTTTCAAACTATTTTTTAGCTTCAGCTGAAACTAATACACACCAGAAGGCTGCACCCTATAACTAGTGAAGCTTTAATGGATTTTTAGGTTTCAGCTAAAGCTAATACACACCAGTAAGTTTAAGTTAATATTAATAAGCATATTCATGCTAGACCATTCTGGATAATAAAATTATTACACATAAAAGTAATTGATAAGTTGCAGTTAAAATCTGTCTGAATCTGAGGACAGCCATCTACAATGAATTCCAGAGACAACACTTCACAACACAGTGCTGGAAAATGTTCCACTGTTTCTTCATGCAAGTACTGCCCAACGATTGGTTGTGTTAACTAACTGTTTTCCCTCTAGCCTACCAGTTCAAAATTGGAGTTGGTCCCTGTGTAACATCACAAATAAAACAGCAGGATGTAGAAGAATTCAGTTAAAAAGAGAAGTAGTTTTAAACTTCAGTTAAAAACAGGCCTGTGAAAATGATTGAATATCTAAGAATTTATCTTTATCCTCCATTTCTCCAACATTTGATACTAAATTGTGTAACAGTCACTATCTTCATGAATATGAAAATCCAAGGTAGAATTGCCAAACTTTTACCATGATGCCTCAGATGAACTATAATTTCCTCAGTCTAATAAACATCTTTCTAAATTCCAAAGATACAATTAAAACTGATAAATTAGATGGTTAAGTTGGAACTGTTTGTTTGTTTTTGGAATTTTGCACAAAGCTACTCGAGGGCTATCTGTGCTAGCCGTCCCTAATTTAGCAGTGTAAGACTAGAGGGAAGGCAGCTAATCATCACCACCCACCGCCAACTCTTGGGCTACTCTTTACCAACGAATAGTGGGATTGACCATAACATTATACACCCCCACGGCTGGGAGGGCGAGCATGTTTAGCGCGATCGAACCCGCGACCCTGGATTACCGCACGCCTTATGCGCTTGGCCATGCCAGGCTCAAGTTGGAACTGGTAACTGCTACTCCATTTGCTCTGGTTAAGTTTTGGAAGTACAACTTATAGTTTTTGAAGTTGGGAAACAATGTGTATTAATTACCTTCATTGTTTAAAAATTACTACAAAAAGATTATATCTTGCTTGTCTTGGGCTAGGGTCAATAGGGTACCAGTGTTGGACATTCTCAATTGGTGTTGTAGATATTGTGTTTGATGCTGGTGTTTGAGTACAGTACTCAAGAAACTCTGGTGCTGCTGCCACATCTTTATTTGGCATTGCAGTGTGCCCCATGGTAGGGCTCAATGGTGGGTGGAATCAGTGGGCACTGAAACATTCCTTTTTTATTATGGATACCCCTAATCAAAATCTAAATAAAATAGTAAAAAAAGATCATTAGAAAATGACCACATCTTGAAGATTCTGAACAGCAATCTTCAACTTCAACACCTGTACATCATTTTCTGATATTATATTCTTTATCAGACAAATGTCTCAATTTATTTTTAATTTGGAAGGCACTAGAGGGACTTGCTAACTCTCCCAAGTCAGTCAAAAAGCTACGTTCTGGGGACATCTTGGTGGAAACACCCATTTATAAACACACTGAACTCCTTTTGCAATTGAAAGTCATTGTAGATATACCCATTGAGGTCACTCTCCATGCTATTTTGAATTTGGCATGAGGAGATTTTCTTGAGACAGATTTGAAGAACATCTCTGATCCAGAGATCTTTGCTGGTTTCTCCACCCAAGGAGTTTCTGCAGTGAGGCGTATCCTGTTAATTATAGTGGCTCTTACCCACCTTGCTTTCATTCGTGCCCTAGGTGGGTGGAAGAAAAAGAGATATAGCATTTGAAAAGGTTCACAACATTTTTTACCCCAAGGCTCGAAAATTGCATGGCCATTTGCCAATTTTTATTAAATTTTTAACGAGCAGGCGATTCCAAGTTCATGTGAGTTTAACACTTTCCCATTCTTTTCTACAGGCACTAGAAGTCCCTCAGGGCTGTGTCTTGAGTATTACACTTTTCAGTATAAAGATTAATGCCATTACTGAACAACTCCCTCTTACTGTTGCAAACAGGCTGTATGTCAATAACTTCCATGTCTTGTGTCAGTTGTTGAACACAAGGTTTATTGAGCAGCAGCTACAGACTACTTTTAATTGTTCACTGAAGTGGACCACAGCAAACAGTTTTAACTTTTCTCTCTTTTGCTGCCAATGGGGTATTCACCTTATTCCTAAACTCTGTGTCAGTGAAGTTGTGCTTCCTCTTGTGCCTGAGGCAAAGTTCATGGGGCTTATCTTTGACCATAAGCTGACCTTTATATCACACGTAAAGCAAAGGGTACTGAACATCCTCCATGTTCTTTTTTCCACCTCTTGGGGAGCAGATTGATGTTCTATGCTAAAAATCTATCGTGCCTTCATTCAATGAAAACTGAACTATGGGTCTCTGGGTTTACCAGAACCTCAGTCTCAAAGATGCTTGACCTCATTTGCCATCAGGGGCTTCGTCTCTGTATGGGGACTTTCCACACTTTCCCAGTCCAGAGTCTCTTAAACCTCCCCTACACCTTTGCTGTTTGCAGCTATCTTTACTTTATGCTTGAAATCCTCTATCCTTACCACAGCATCCTTCCTACCTGTGGTTGTGTCTTCCTTTTGGCCTTTGTATCTATATACAGTTGAATGAATTGGGTCTGTTCTTGGATGACGTTGCTGTATTCACTGGTCAGCCCATTCCACTATGGCTTATTAACATCCCCAAGTGTAACCTTTCTTTGAGTCAGCTGAGGAAGGTGGATACTCCCGATTGGAAGTACCATCTTCTATTTGTTGAATATATTTTGAATCATCCTTTTATTCCCACTTATGTGGATGGTTTAAAATCAAGCAACTCTGTGGGCTCTGCTGTGGTTTGGTGGTTGCACACAGATCCCGTCTACGGTTTCTGTGTTCACTGCTGAAAATGTATGCCATTTCTATTGACCTGGATCACTTAGAAGCTAAGCAGTACACAAATTGTTCTATTTATACTGACTTGCTTAGCTAAACTGGCCCTGTAACTGCATCACCTTAATTCTCACTCTGTTCTTGCAAATGTTCAAAACTGACTTGCCCATTTCTGTTGAACATCTACTTCTATCCAGTTCTTCTGGATACCAAGCCAAGTTGGTATTTGCAGGAATCAGCAGCTAAATCGGTTTACTCTAGTGCTATCACTGCCATGCCTGTTCTGTACATGGACTATAGTCCTGTAATCAAGGATCAGCTTCATGCCAGTTGGCAGTTGCCTTGGAGTGAGCAACGTGATAACAAGCTTTTCCAGTTAAAACCCTCTACTGAACCTTCAAAGTCTTCTTTTCTGTAAGGATCGGAAGGAGTAAGTTGCCCTGACTAGACTATCCATTGGTCACAATTTTTTAACTCATCATTTTATTTTATCAAGGTCTGATGTACCAATGTGTGGTCTAAGTGACACTCAAATCACAGTAGCCCACATTTTACAGTTGTGTTGTTGATACGATTCTGAAAGATGGCACCATCTTAGACATGTTTTGTCCACAGGTTTACACCTAACATTGGACAGTGTCATTGGCAATGGTGATACTGTCCACCTTACAAATTTTTTTTTTTTAAGGGTTATGGCCTTTTTAATTCAAAAGTTATTTTTAGTTATAACGTGATTCCTTTTTATGAATTTTAATGATTTTACCAGTTGTTCGGCACAGATAGCCTAATTACATTTCACCATGAAATGCCAAACAAACAGCCAACCAGAAACAACAATGCTTGGAATAGCTTTATTGAAGAATGGATCTGATAAGCATATTGAATACGTTATAGCTGTAATGTGTCCAAACGTTACTGAATGAAACTAGGGATTTTTCTAGAAGTGACAGTTTTTATGGTGTAGTTATTTTAAAGTGGGTGTTTTTATAATCTTCCCCATGTTTCTCAGTGCAGACATTTTTCTACAGACAAATAGGACCATATTTACTTAATCTGTAGCTTAGTAGTTAAGATTCATTAGAACTAACTAGCAACTATTTGTGCTTCTTTACAGAAATGGCAGAAAGACACGATGCTAAAGCAGTACTGAAAATAGCTCGAGACTTAGTGCACCAAATTCAAATTCTCATCGACAATAAATAGGTTTTATTAGTTGAATTGTAACACAAAACCATTAGTATCTGTATAGTAAAGAGATGAAGTGAGATGCAACATCTTAATTTTGGTGGTGTTGAAAGATCAGTGTGGGAGAAAAATAAAAGAAATGTGTTATATCAGGTTTTCTCAAGTTTGGGTAGATTTTTTCAAAATAATAAATACTGGTCATGTTTTAGTGTAAAATTCAAGTATGTTTATGTTTCTGATATTATAAGATCTGATCCCCTTTTTGTTGCATTCTTCCATTTCTTTATCCTTTCAAAAACACGTGCACTAGTGTGATATTCAAGATATCAGTCGATTGTTTATGTTAAACACTTCCCGATCTTTCAATACAGAAAATATTTGATTTTATAAAAGTATATGTTCTAGTGTATGTTTTTTATTTTATTTTATATTCTGGTATAACAGAGCTTTGTCACCATATATATATATTTTTAATAGCTTATTATAAAATCTGTCATACTATATTTTGTAAGAAGAAAATCTCTTATGGTAGCTTCTCAGGACTGTTTAAATATGTAATTTGAGAACTTGGTGGGAGTATAGTGCTGGTAAATAATTAGGAAAACTGAACCTCAAAACTATTTGTTACATTTTAATGAAAAAGACATCTGAAAAGATAAAACTTATTAAATGCATGGTTTTGTGTATTTTACAGGTATTATTGTATTTAATTAGAGTTTATAATACATGCATACCATTTTTTAACGTAACTGTTATTCTTTAAATATCCCTTTGTTTCAATGCATATGTGAATTAATGTCAAATAAAGTTGAACAAAGATTAGGTATGTATTCTCAATACTGCTGGTATAGGTATTAGCACTTCAAATAAAGTACAGGACAGCTGTCTTTTTACTTCAAGTGAGTTTCTTGTCACCATGAAAGATTAGATATAGTTCTGTTTTGATACTGTTGCTCTGCATTGTTAAGGTTTGTCATTTGTATTTTTCTCAATAGAAGTTATTATGCTGGTTGCAAAATTTGGGACTTATCACTGGTCATACACCCACTAGCCTTGAGCATCTCTGTAAAAATTAATCCTTGTTAATAGTTCAAAATGCTAAATGTGTTATCCACTTACTGAAATGTAACCTGTTGCCATTCCAATAGATCATGCTACTATGTTTTTCTAGTGTTGTGTATATAAAAGGTGTATATTTTTGAAATGAAAATAGTGCCATGTTACCTTGTGTATTAACAAAAACTATCTATTTTTTTCTTCATTTTCAAAAAAGAAAGAAAAACGTTAAACTGCTTGGATATTCTTCTAGGACAACATGCTTTAGATGGGGACTACTGTAGTTACTCTCTAGAATGTCAAGATTTCAAAAGTTATCTCTATTAAGTGGCCTATGGTCATCTCAATAAATGTCCATAAATTAGCTTATCATTCTTCAGACTAAGATCCCTGAAAATGTTTCACTTATCCTCTCCTTAAATTTTATATGGCATGTAGGAGTTAATATAGACAGGACCCCAAGTACCATTAAATGAGATATAAGCTTAGGCAAGTTGGCAATTTTTTCTTTAAAAAAATAAAGTATTTTACAAATGTACCAGATTCAACTAGATTTCTAAAACATCTGTCAATGTAAGGCATGTGTAAGGTAAAAGCTGTCATTAAAGTGTATTTTGAAAAACAAAGTTAAACAAGAATGTATGTGCACATAATGCAGTCCTTTCATCATATGAAGGAAACTTATTATTAATATATATAATCTTTGAGAGCTATAGTTTTGTTGAAAACTTGTAAAATAATATCCACTGATAGGAGGTTGTGTAATAATCCAAAATACCACATTCTCAAGGCATTTATTCTTCTATACACTAAATAGAAACAGTTCCAATATACAACTTACTGACTTTAAGTCCTTAAATTTCTTAACTGATTATAATCAAATCACAAAGTCCCCTAACTTGCCTATAAAATGTTTGACATATAAATAAACTTCATACCATTACAAGCACTAATTGAATGGTAAATTCACTTGTTTCTTCACATGAAGGAGAAAAATATTAACCATAAAGTATAAATATTGGAACTTAAAGAAAATTGTTTAATTATAGACCAATTATTTGTTTAACATACACCCCAATTCCAGAACAGTACCAAAATAGCATTTTCAATGCATGTCAACTGGATACTTTTTTATTTTTTTTTAAATGTGGGTATTTATGACAAATATGACCAATCATGAGTCTGGGAGTTGGGATGATAGATGACTTTATACATAGGTGTATAACAATATATTGGATTTTATCTTTTCACTGTATGGAAACTTTAGAAATGTTCACTTCCAAACTTAACTGACTTATGTGAGGAAAATTGAAGAAAATAGAGGTAAAACAATGCATTTCTCTAAATATACAACCACCCAAGGCAACCAAATGACAACACTATTACTCATTGTGTTTGTGTGTAAAAAACCTTGGCCAGCAAATAATAAATATCAAAAAGTGAAAGAACTGGTGGTAAAAAACAACAACCATCTTATGGTTTTGAAAGATTACTGTACAAGATTCAAGTCTTAAAATCACTTCACTTCCACTAGTATGAAATACTTTTTAAATCTAACACTCATCACAATTTTTAACAACAACAAGCAACATCTTATCATAAATGAGAGTAACTTAATGAAGGTAGTTGAACTGCTACAGCTAAAGGGGTGAAGGGGGCAGTCATCAACCTGCTCCGATATGTGCAGGGAAGTGTGATGTCATTCAAGAAAAATGACTTATGTAAGAAACTGATTATTTATATCTGTGTCAGTACTATCAGTCATTATTCACATTCCTTCGTGTGTCTGGAGAAACTTTAGGTTTTAAGATGTGTTATCTGGGGAGTGAGCTAACCTCTGTAGGGTGTAGAGTTTCATTTTGTTTCTCCTTATTAAAAAATGGATCATGGGAGTTCTCCAGGTGAGCCACAGAGTTCTGTCCCAGCTTGGAACTAACCAGGGGGGGAGACCCTCGATTACTGCGCTGCACCACATGAGAGGGATTCGGCAGAGAGCTACAATCTGATGGGCCTGTAGAACAGGGAATAAGGGGAGGAGGAACGGCACTGACAAAATTAGCAGGAGAGCCATTTTTAGTCATTCCGCTATTCGGAAAACCTACAGAACTTGGATGACACTTTCCACTTAAACCAATGGAGGAAGGAAAGTGAGTTTCAGTAGACCGCAGTGGTGGTGGGGGAATGAGTTTTGTACGGTCAACAGAATGTTTCTCTCTTTCATAGAGTAAAGAATGGTCCCCCTCTCGAAAGAAGTTGTATCCACTGGAAGAAGCTGAGAACTGTCGAGAAAATTCTGGCTCACGAAATCTCTCATGGAACATAACGGAATTAAGGGCAGCATACCTCTGGAAGAATTGTTCCCTGTCTAGATTACGTGGAATAGTAAAATCAAATGGTTTATACAGATCTCTGCGACTACGAGTAGAAGCAATAGTGTTTGTTATAGTGGAACACACAGGAGGAGATATGAGAGTGGCAGTCATCCTTTCTGAACTTGATCCATCTGGCACTACAGCAATCCCCTCAAGCAGTCGGGCATGGTCAACTGGTTTTATCGTTGTGGGACCTACTGATTTCATCATGTAGTTCCCACCACGTTCAGAATGGTGTGCTTCGAGAGTTCGTATTCTATCACGTTCAGAGATACCAGCAAGTGACGTAGTTGCCAAAGCATTAGGTGTGCCTTCTTGGGGGTTTTGTTCCTTTAGTCTTGATTCTTGTTTTATGAGGAAACTTGTGTTATCCAAGGCACTGTCCATGTTTACTTCTCTACCATGTCGGACAGGAGAACGAGAATTACCTCTATCTCTTCGATCCCTAGAATTTTCTAAATCTCTCTCTTTATTTCGATTTCTTTCCACTATCTCTCCATTTGGAGGGGTTTCTGTGCTGTTTATTTGGTGAAAAGTTCGAATTTCCCTTTCCCTAGAATTTATTATTTTAGGTTAAACAAAAAACATAATACAAATATGGAAATCAAAATCACTTTCGGAAGAAAAAAAAAAGATTTTTATTATAAAATTTAAAAGAAAGACACAGTATTTACCTTATCTAGCCACGTAGTGTTACTGATACAACACACACTGATTTTACCTAGCTAACCTGCATTACTATGATAGTATAGTGACCTGACCTAGCCATCTTGCAGTGCCTTACAAAATTTCCAATCATGAAACATTCAATTTAGAATCTACACAATCTAAAAAAAACTTTTAAGTGTGTTATATGTCCAAAGAAAATTAAGAATATTCTCAGTTGCATAAGTATTCAACCCCAAATCCACCAGTCTGTGTGTAATCAGTGATTTAGCTTGACTTCAGAGTAAATGCATCTGTTCAAGTCATAACTTGTGCATTGATACAACAAACCAATCATTGCATAAAAGCAAATTCTACAATTATGTTTATCATTCAGTTATTGTTACCCATTTAGTTTATTCATTAATTTTTGGTTGTATTAAAATGCTAACTCATCTTCTACATAACCATTTGTATTTTGAGTAAATATGTGGTTATGATAAAACTGACACCAGCTTTCCCAAGTGGTGATGCACAGATACTATTAACTTAGCAGAAGAGTATGCAAATTTATGACCACATGAGGTTGTTCTCCCGTGACATATGCTGGGAATAAACACCCAGCCAGAAACTTCAGTAAGAAAGAAAGATATAGTTATTGCTAGGTCTGATGTTTTGCTGCAATGTGGAGAAAAGGAATAATAATATTTTGGTTACAAATTTCAAAAATTCTGATGGGATGTGACAAGAATTAGCTGTTATGAGTAAAGCAGCTGCACCTAGTTGGAGACACTGCTCTGATGTGAAAAACAAATTTAAAGTAAACATGCTTCTTATAAAAAGAAAAAAGCAGGTGCAAGTAAACAACCAGGTTCACTCACAAGATGTTTACAAGGTAAAATTAGAGAAAAGCATAATAAATTTAAGAAATTTAAATTGACTGCCATGACAGGAGACTTCGAAGATTATAGAATATCAAAAAAAGTTAGTGAAACAGGAAAAGAAGGCATCAAAAGGTTTGCTGAAAATAAAAATAACAGTAAGGGTTGGGCTAAACAAAATATTAGAATAAGGGTAGTACCCTTGAGGGATGATAAAGGAAAGCTTGTCTCTAATTATTACAACATGGCTGTGTTGTAAAACTGAGCTGGTTGAGAAGAGACTGGAAAGTTTACATACAACAAGGCTGCTGGAATAGATATATGTCCCTGAGCATACTGAAAGTGGTTGAAGATCTGATACGAGAGCCACTTACTACTGTTTATTTTTCTTGAGCAGGTACCAGATGCTTGAAAGTTAGCAAATGTAACTCATCTTTTAAAAGGAGGTAATAAAAATTGTCCCAGTAATTATAGACCCATTAGTCTATAAATTTTTTATAATTTATAAATTAGTCCAGAATTTTGGAAATTCTGTTGAAAGATGCTTTGCAAAGTCACGAAACAAAGTTTAAAATTTTATCTGATTGTCAACATGGTTTCAACTAAGGGAAAATCTTGCCTTACAATCTTTTGACATTCTTTGAAAAATTTACTGTATATGTAGATTTAGTGAAAGCATTTGACAATTTGCCAGGTAAAAGGCTTGTAAAAAATCATCTCTACAGGTGTGAACCACAAGTCAGCGAATTGGATAGAAGAAAATAAGAGGGTTGTTACAAATGGAGTTCAATCAAAATGGATTAATGTTGTAAGTGGTGTATCTTGGGGCTCAGTGTTAGGATCTTTGCTCTTTTTTAATTTATATCAATGACATAAATTAAGAAATAGTCAATAAATTACTTAAATTTGCTGATGATATTAAGGTCTTGGGTGCTGTTGACTGTTAAGAGGATGTCTTACAAAAGAATTTCAGGTCATTTAGTGATTTGACCAAATAAATGATAGATGGGTTTTAATTATAATAAATACAACATATTACATGTTGGTTATTATAATTTGAATGGGAATATCTTAACAGTGTTATGAAGGAAAGAGATCATGGTGTAATAGTAGATCAGTTTCTAAAACCATTCAAACAGAGTGATGTTGCTAGTGGTAGGACAACTAGGATTTTAAGGTTGTATCTACAGAAATACTGAATAAAACTCTAGAGAGGTTATAATTTCATTGATATGTCACTGGTTAAGCTACATGTGTAGTACTGCATGCAGTCTTGGACTCCTTACCCGAGGTAAGACATTGAATTGTTAGAAAGGATTCAGACAAGGGTCACAAGAATGGTATCTGGGATAAAGAAGTTGAGAGATTTCAGCTTCTCATATGACAAATTATTTTTTTCTTTACAAAAAGAAGGGTTGGAGGAGACTGGATTGAGGTGTTTAAGATTGTAATGGGAATTGACAGTGTTGATGCATCATTTTTTTACTCATATTTAACAGAATAGTAGGACTAGGAGCCATCTTCAGCTAAGACAGTTTTATTTTTCTAACAGGGTGATTGGCATTCTAGAAACAGTAAATTTAAGAGAGTTCAAGAAAAGGTTTAAGTATATGAATGATAAAGGATGGCCTTATGATTGTTTCTTTTTTTTTTAGTTATTTTAATTTAGAGTGTAGAAAAGCTGAGATGTACCAATAGGACCCATCTACTATTTAACCTTTAGGTGCATTTAATACTGTAAGTATTCTACCATTTATAAACACGTGAAACCTAATATGGTAATACAGTGACTATAATAGTTGAAAGGTAATGTGATGCAACATTGGGTTTCATTATTTCTTTTCTTCATAGAATTTTATATATATAGTAAATATGAGTAATTAAACAAGTTAAAAACAAAGTTTCAAACTCCAGTGTGAAAACGTACCTTTCTTTTTGTCTCTCATTTTCTTTTCTTTCTCTGTAAAAATAAAATAAAATGTGTGATAAATATTTCATAAAAGAAATACACAACCACCTCCATTTGGTTTATAAATTTCTATAATTGACTTCCAAGAATTTTCTTTTTTGTGTGTGTGTGTGTTCATACTTTCATCCTGTTACATAGCATTTGTGATTGATATATTTATCTTGTTTTCTACCTCAAAACAAGAAAAAAATTGTATACTAATAGCAGTCTACATACGACAACAGAATAAGTGTTAGGTAAACTTCATAACTTTTGCAAAACCTGTTTGTGGTAAAAGATACCAGCTTTAGCTACATCAAGTTGTATTAGTAGAAAATGAAAGAAAAACAAATCAAAACAAAATATATTGCTCATTATTCCAACTTCAGAAGGTAATTACAGAGACTCCTAATAAATGATGAGTCCTTAGCAATAATTTCAATTTGGTGTCAGGTTTGTTTGTCGCAACATCAATTGCTCAGTAAATTCCCAAAGTAAGCTATGAATTAATTTGTAATTTTTTCTCTGTCTCTCTCTTTGTGTTGTGGCATTTTGCTTTAAGATAATTCTACCCTGCAAGTAACTATATTGCACAAAACACTTAAGACTTAACTGGAATGTGTAATATTAGAGCCATGACAAGGGAAAACAACTGAAAAATAATACCCCTGCCCCATTTAAATAAAGAATAAAAATTCAGGATTTTACTTAAATACAAAAGATGTATTGACTGAGTATTATTTTAATAAATAGTTAATAGCTCAAAATACACACTATATATTAAGCTCAAAAGAGTTAGGAATATAACAGTAATTGTATGAATAGTTTAAGGTGTCTTAAAATGTACAAAAGTATCACAAAATGGAAGGAAGTATGGCATCACTGACAAAGTTTGTAAGAATGTGAGTTATACTTTAGTTTGTAACTGCATTTAACCTATCCTTTAAAATAAAACCTTTCTGGATTATGTGCAAAAATAAAATATTTGAGAATAAACACCTCCAACTCATGACAAGATAAAAATTACCCTATGTTAATTTAATTTTTGCTTGTGAATTTGTTTGTCTGAACATCTCCCAGAAGGACCAAATGTAACATGCTCATTTGGTGAGGTGAGGGAGGTATATTGTTTTTAATATGATGTATCCCTGATACAAATGCCTCGGGGTTGGTTTGTAGGGTAGCTTAATCCAAATCTGGCATGAAATTTTGTGTTCCTGGACCTTCCTGGAATATTTAAAACTGTGTTCATAGACTCTCACATGTTGGGTCAGGTACCATGAGCAAGTGTCCTAATAGGGTTTGTTTTTTAGTGCAGTCTTCTCTTGGAGTAGCTAGGGAAGTAATTGGAGGTAATGTAAGAGACCATACATTTGGGCCTCTTTATTTTACACCAGTATTAGTAATATTGAAAAACTAATTTACCATACTATAATACTTTAAAAACAAAACAGATCCTACATTTTTTGTATGTGATTCAATTTTCTTACACATAAGACATTAGTTTTTCAAACCAAGCACTAAAATAAGAGAAGTTTGTCAATATGTGCAATGCCATCTGTGCTGTGAAAAGCACTTTTATGAATAATGCTGTTTTTAGTTATTGATTTGGTCACACTGAAAAGCTTATTTTAATGAGCCACAAAGAACAACTAACCTATCAATTGCTTTATTCTTCTCTGAGATTTCTCTTTCTCTCCTTTCTTTCTCAAGTTCAGCTTTTCTTTGTTTTTCTTTCTCTCTTTCTCGATCAACTTTCCTATCTAGTTTCCGTTCTCTTTCCTGGTCTTCTCTGTGTAGCCTCTCCCGCTCTGCTTCTGCCTTCAGTCCCCCCCATGGAGCAGGATTAGAAGTAACCCCAGAACCTAATGGTGTGGGAATTGAAAGAGGGTTTCTATGGAGATGGGTCCAAGGATCTTGGGATGCAACACTTAAGTTAGACAGTCCAGAGTCACGACTGGTAAAAACCCCAGAACTCCCTAGTCCTAGATATAAAGCAAACCAAACAAAGCTATTTAAAAAGTTTTGTTTGTAAAAAAAGCACAACTGAAACTATTTACATTGAACTCAGTTATATGAAGTTTTCATGTACCAATGTTTTTTTTAATTATAAATAAGAAGTTTCCCAAAATCTATTATCCACCTTTTAAGTGAGAGTTCAAAATAAAATTAAATTGCTCTACAATTCAGATTTTATTCATATCACTTAATGATATCCAGAACAAAATTGAAATATGGTAGATTCAAGGTTAATGTGATTCAATCCACCCAAAATATGCTTTTCCATCAACCCACATTTGTACTCAAGCACAAAAATATGCTATACTTCACTTGTTAATAACTTCTAATCAAAAGTAGATATTGAATGAAACCAATTTTTATATAATAAAGTGACTTAGAAATACGTAATATCATAATTCATTAAATGAATAAAACTAGAACTGATAAGGGTTAAAATGCATTGAATCATTTCTATAGTTAAAATGTTATTAAAAGGGTAAAATTAATGGTACTTGTGCTAGTAAATAATTAAAACTAGGATATAATATTAAAATACCACACTTCAAAGTTTTTGCATTATCAAACTACAAACCTAAGGAAGAGATTCCTCCAAAACTATTACTTGGTCCTCCAAAACCTGAATAACTGGGTCGTGCAAAAGGTGGTAAACCTGAAATTAGCCATATAAAGAAAACTGATTTTGCATTCATTTGTGTGTAATTCACACACTTACACTTTTTTTTCCTTCAAGACTAATAATGGTAGTTATACATAACCATGGCCTTGTGTTAATTTTAAATTTTGTTCACTTTATTCAAACTGCATTTATGACATGGTATTAACAAATGCCCAGGATGACAATAAGTCCAAATACTGCTTAAAATCTTAAAACTGACTCCAACAACTGAGGTTGTTGTCATGTTTAAAAAATGAATAAAGAAATCCACATCTGTTCTGTGTTAGGTATTTTGTCTTTAGTGGCTGCTTAGTCTTGTAGGCTAAAATCTAGAATGCTAACCTTTTACAAGTAACAATGCTGTATTTATTATACATTTTTACTGTTTGTAGCTGCTACTTAATCAAAATACGATATCTATAGTATAAACATTTGTGAAGTTAACAGCATTTCTTATAGATTATTGTATTTCCTTTAGTTAGTCATTATACAAAGTATACAGTGTTATAAAGTTACAGAATAATTAATTAACACTTCTTTATTATTTTAATCAAATCTAGTCTTAGCCATTGGAAAGATTCAAGGTGTAGGGAATTCTGAACTATTTGTCAATAAAAAAGTGTGGAAACTATAATACAATACAGTTTTTCTATTTTTAAGTTTGATTTTGGCCTGGCATAGCCATGTGGTTAGGGCACTTGACTAATAATCTGAGGATCACAGGTTCAAATTTGAAGGAGAATCTTAACTTATATCTTCATTAGACATTCCTCCAAAGATTTACCCTCTGGCAAAGAAGTCAAGTAGCCAGAAGCAACACAGGTTTTAAGACTATGAGTCCAGAGTAAATTGTAATCAGATACCCTTCCACTTATAGCAAAAAAACAGTCAAACCAGCCATAGATATACACACCTCCCAGGATGGACAACAAACTGATATAATATAACAAATGCTGCCTAAGAGTCGGGGAGACAATTAGTCAAAGCCATCTGCCATTCATCAGGAGGAATAATGAGCCTGGCATGGTCAAGTGGTCAGGGTGCTTGACTTGTAGCCTGAGGGTGGGCGAGTTCAAATCTCCGTAACACCAAACATTCTCATGTTTCAGCCTATGTGGTATTGTAAAGTGATGACCAATCTCACTATTCATTGGTAAAGGAGTTGATGATGACTAGCTGGCTTCCCTCTAGTCTTACACTGCTAAGTCAGGGATGGCTAGTGCAGATATTGCATGAAATTCAAAATAAATAAACAGCTTGATCTTTTAGAATCACTCAGAAATACCTACAGCTATAGCCCAAAGTTAATATCACCCTAGTACTATCCAGGTTTATTTTGTGAAGAAAATTTAGGCTTAATGGCTGAATGAAAGGATCTAAAGGATAACTCTGCCCTTCAGGTCCTCATTGTTCGGTATCCTGAGAGGATTAGTTAAGGAAATCCTGAAAAACCAAGAACTGCCTTGAAAATATTAAGTGCTACTGTCACATCTTCCAGTAAATTTTGTAATACCATTTTGAAGTTACTTTAGATTAAATAATATAAATAACAGATGTAAACCAATATAATTTTTTATTTTTTTATTATGTCTGCACCATAAAAATTCTAGTGAATCAAAACTGTATACAGGCCCTCCAGAATAAGGGACCCATGCCTGTTGCCTTGCTTTTAAATTAAGCTTTGATCTCAACATTTCTATAGTGTCAGCCCATTGTCATTTCATAATTTAACATAAAACTCACTTAAATGGGCTGCAGCTGGATTCAGGAAAGTTCCAGGATGCGAGGAACCTTCAAAAGGAGTTCTACCAGGTGTGGTACCTTAAAAAAAAAAAAAAAGTAATTGGTTTTATATCCAATAAAACAAAAACTGTTTTTAATTTTATGGGGCATAAAATCAGAACTTTTAAATTCCCAGAAGATTGTTTTAAACATTTTCAATCACAACATCTTGAAATTCTTGATGCTTTCTTTGCTTTAACTCTTACTGTTAAATTTGATGCAACAAATTTGATTATATTTCACAGATTTTAGTTTGCAACAATAAACAAAGTGGCTGTGAAAATACAAACATAAGATTTTGAACCACAAAAATAACATTAATTGTATTTTAACTTTTTCACTACCATGGGCACAAATTCCCTCTCCTTAAGAAAGGTTTACCACTACAAAAAAAAAGTATTCCTGTTTAAACTTTCCAAAGGTTATCAGTTTCACATGAAATGAAATCTAATTAAATATTAAAATGTGTCTTTGTTTCTTACTGTAACCCTGCCACTAGGAGTTGTTTAAATCAATTAGCTTCAGAACAGTGTAACCCTGCCACTAGGAGTTTTTTAAATCAATTAGCTTCAGAACAGTGTAACCCTGCCACTGAGAGTTGTTTAGATCCATTAACTCCAGAATAGTGTAACCCTGACACTGAGAGTTGTTTAGATCCACTAATTCCAGAACAGTGTAACCCTGCCACTGCAAGTTGGTTAGATCCACTAACTTCAGAACAGTGTAACCCTGCCACTGCAAGTTGTTTAGATCCACTAACTCCACAAAAGTGTAACCCTGCCACTGCGAGTTGTTTAGATCCACTAACTCCAGAATAGTGTAACCCTGCCAGTGAGAGTTGTTTAAATCCATTAGCTTCAGAACAGTGTAATCCTGCCACTGTTTTGTTCAACTCTACTAACTTCTGAATATGATATGTGAATTAGTGTAACTCTATACCTGCTGCATTCAGCAGTAACGACATGTGAAAGTCATGGGGCCTAGGCACTGAGTGTGGTAGCATGTGTACAGGGGGCCGCAGGGGATCAGCTGGATTTTTATTTGACGCAGATCCTGTTGCCCCTGGTTTGTGGACCTCAGACTGTTGCTGTTGGTGGTGGTAGATTTCCCAGGCAATCCTTATGTGCATAGCACACCATCGTCCAGACTTCTACAGAGGAAGAAAGAGAACATTCATTTTTGTCAGCTGTTTTGTATATGTAGAAATTGAATTAGTGAAAAAAACTTTATACCCAAATAATGATCAAACCTCCATTTCCAAAAAACAAAATTGCAATCTGAACAGGCTTAGATCAGTTTTAATAAAATCTATTGCTCTGTTGGAAAGTGTCTTCAATATAGTCATACTTAAATTCTTCTTAAATTCACTACTTAATGTGTCGTCTCTGGAGTCATACTTAAATTCTTATTAAATTCACTACTTAACGTGTCGTCTCTGGAGTCATACTTAAGTTCTTATTAAATTCACTACATAATGTGTCTTCTCTGGAGTCATACTTAAATTCATAATAAATTAATTTTTTGTACAGTTAATGAGTGTTTAGAGTATATTTAAATTCTTACTGATTTAACTGCAGAGTCATAACATTTTTTTATTAAGAATATATTTGTAAACTACAGAGATAGAACAGCATAGGAGTTTGATGGGGAATTGAGATAATGATAAGAGCTTTACATAAATCACCAAATAAACAGTGAAGTTATATAAACAACATGTTTATATAAAGTTCTTTTCAAAACAATGTAATGAAGTTACTTATATAAATAAATTAACTGAATATTTTGCACTCTCTTGCTGCAGAACTTCAAAGGATATTGGCCAGAACATAAACAATTAATAAATTAATTTTCAGCTATAAACATTTGTTACATTGTCTTTGTACATAGTTATGGCCTTTATGTAGTCAAGCTCTTAAATTTTTACATAATGACCCCATTAAACAGTAGTTGGGTCACTTTTAATTGATTTAATAACTTGTTTTACAAACAGTATACCTCATATCAGTTTTTAAAATTGGAAACAAATTTTGATCTAATTTTTTCTTTACTATTTTGCCTAACTCTCTATTTCACTTGCAGTATTCACAATACTTCACTGAATTTAGCCAACATGGCATTATATGACCTTCTTTTTCAACCTGCAACCTTTCATTGCTGATGCATGGCATGGTCTTTATCCAGTTTTCAATGGCTTAACTTGAAAAATACCACAGTAACTGCAGTTGTAGAAAGGTTATTAAAATTCAACAGAAATAAAATGAATTACAGAATGTGGTTAAGTCAAATACATTTCAGAAAACCAAATGGATTAAAATATAAGAATGAAGAAGAAATTCAACTCTCACAATCTGCAATTTACATTTTTTTATGTCAAAACATATATATATTGTGGTAGAACTACACATGACACAGTTATTTTCAAAGTCTATATTAAACGTACAGAAATAACTTACCATGTTCTTGGTCTTAACAAGGGGATTCATCTATCAATGTACAATCAAAAATAGATTTAAGTTATGTCTTGTTTATTGCCCATTCTAATTACAATTAACCACATAAAATAACTTTTTTTTTCTTTTTAACCCTTCTACTGAATTTCTGTCAACTAATAAACATGAGTTAATAAACTGTTTTTATGATATTGAGACGTTTACTGTACACTCAAAGTAAGAAATATTTATTAACACAAAAATACTTCAAATGTTACTACTACAATGTTCAAACATGAAACATTATATGTTATAATGAAAAACAAAACAATTTACATTTAAAATATTAATTAGTATAAACATAGAACATATTGAGACTTGTAGCAGTCTTCAATACATAAACAGTATTCAACGTAATCAGTTTTCAAACTTGGATGATACTGTGGTCATTGTAGTATTAGTTCAATGTTAAGTTGGAATGTACTATCGCTGCCATCTCAATGCAAAGTTTAGTTAGATATAGCAGTGGAATTATAATATTACAGACTCAGTTGAAAGTAAAGTTGTATATTACTCTGGATTTGTGTCACTACAGTCTCAGGTCAATGTTAAATGTTTCTTATGCTACTACAGTATCAGTTAAAAATTGAGTTGGAAGTTACTGCTACAACACTCACTTCAGAGTTGAACTGGATTTTACTGTTTACTTATGTAACTTAAGTCTCAGGTCAAAACTGTGTTAGTTCAAAGCAAAGTTGGATGGTATGATGTTACGACAGACTCAAGTTGAATTAAATATTACCACATTATCATATCAATGTTGAATTGGGTGCTACTTAGATTAAAGTTGAGTTCAATACTATTATGGACTTTCCATTAGTAATTTTACATTCTGAGTAAAATCACCTGTATACATATGCATGCATATCCATCAATGAAATGATTTCAGTAAAAGTTCTTTTAAATATCTTCACTTTACATAAGTTATAACTTCAATGTTATAGATTAAAAACAATGTAGATACTACTTGAAGCAAAAGAAATAGGTGGTATAAACACCAGAAAAAAGTAGTTTTTATAGGTGGACTATTATAATGAGTTTTTTAATTCAATAGTTTCTCTTTTTGTAGGTTTTTATTGTAACTGATGATGTGTCTCTTTCATCATCACAGAGCATAAGTTATGATCATGCTAAGAAGTACAAGCTTTTCCATTTTACAAAAAAAATAAATAAATAAATTTGGTAACTAAACAGTTAGGCTTACCTTGGGCTGAAAGCCAGGTATATGAGCAGGCGGTGTAAAGAGAGAGGCACCACCACTAAGAATTGGAGACATGCCAGCATAGCTAGGTAGTCCAAACTATAGAAGCAAACAAAATTAAGGTCCATGATTTTGCTTTACAAAAAAATTACTAGTGAACAAGTAAACTGAAAACTCAGCACATCCTAACACAACAATAAACCCACCTGAAGACTGGTTGCTCTTTACCTCCAAACTTTGTTATACTTAATGAGCTATTTACATTTTATCATGCACTTTGTTATTACATCTAATATCTAACCCACAGTGTTAATTTTTGTTTTTATTCTATTACCCTTCAACACATACTTTCATAGTAGAAAACACTGCTGGAGATTATCAAGCATATAGAAATTTAATATTTTGTTTTGTTGACTTTGATGGAAATTGTAGATGCTTAGATTTGCAGTCCATAACAAATTATGTTTTATTATTGAAGTAATGGTCTTTTTTTCTTTACAGGTACTTGCTCCCCGTTACATAAAATATCAGAAAACCAAAGTAATCCTTGATTATTTTTAAGCTAATGTTAGTGACTACAAAAAGAGAGAAGAAATACTCACTTCAAATAAAATTTAAATAAAACTCTGACTAGTTAAGTTCTTAAAATGCCTCATATTCCAAACACAATAACCACTAGAAGGTTAACTATAGACATTAATGCTATCAAAAATTACAGAAAGTATAGTATTTTTTTAAATCAGATTATTTTACTTTCATTGTACTCTGATTAAGACTGTAGAAAGAAAGGGCAAAGAAACTCTAAAATATAATTTTCCAGTTAAGCCTATTTTTTCTCCAAATAGTATATATTTATACCTTAAATTAAATTCACATTTATGAATCATGAGGCTGATGAAAATAAATAAATAGTTTTAAATCTAACTGTCTTTTCAATTGTCAATAATGAATCATTTGGTAATGAAAATGAAATGTTTTTCTTTCTCAATAATTTAAAGTGATTTTTAAAAAAATTAGAGGAAATTATTTATTGTCAAAAAACAACAAAAAATAGTTTTAAGTCACAAAAATAAATTATTCAAAATCTCCTACTTCAAACAAGTTAGATCATTTGCATTTCTGAATGCAGAATAATAACCAAATCTTTGACATACACATGCCAACTGTTTTTATTCCTAATAGTAAGATTCAGTAATCTTTAATATTTCATGAAAGCCTATGGGGATTCACATTCACACCTAATCTAAACTTTCAGGAAAAATGTTGTGTTTATTTATATGCTTTTCTCTAAGTACCTGAACTTATTTCTTCTAGTATTTAACTCTGTAATGGACTAATTAACAGAAACTTCTGCACTAAGTCACTTTCATTAGCCCTAAAAGGCCTCACTACATGGTACATTTTAAAACACTAAAACTTGAAATTTAAAAGTGAATGTTCTAAATTTTTACTGTAACATCCAGAAATGTGATTTAATATTTGAAGAAATTTTCAGTAACATTCTGTATAATATTCCATTTTAGAAATACAAAGACTTCAATCTCACTCACAGTGTTCCTGCTGTATAAAGGACCTTCCAACTTAGGAAACTTGTCATACTGTAACATGAAAAAAAAGATAACTAAAATGAAACAGAAAAATACCAGTCATGTTTTATTTAGCATCCACCTAAAAATAATTAAAATAATTATATTCAAGGAAGATGACAAACAGTTTAGAGATGTTTTTCTTATTTTACCCAACATTTCAGTTTATGTCTTTTCTGAGGGTTCTTGAACATCACAGAACCTGTGACAGTCAAAGATCCTCAAAAAAGTCAGAAGCTGAAATGTCAAATACAATAAAAATATTTCTTTGAAGTTTTTTGTTGTTTCTCTTAATAATGGTTTTCATCATTCAGTCAGCACTGGAAATTTTAAAAACTAATAAAAATTATCAAAGTAAATATTTTATTTATTAATACTACATTACTTCAATCTCATAAAGATTAGAAATCATCCCTGATAAACAATGAAATTATAACATAAGTAATTATGAGTGTTTCAAATTTTTTATGAACCAAGTTTTGGTTAGGCTTACATTTAACACAAGTATCAACAGAATTTGTTAAAAAACCTTGAAGGTTGGGTGCCACAGCCAAGAATTACTGTAAGAGTACTAACTTCCTTAAAAAAATGATGTCTGGAATAGTACTACAAACAGTCTTTTATACCAACATCCAAAAGAATTATTAGTTTCATACCATGAACATCACTTCACCTCAACCTTTTTTTTTCACCATACAAGATGAAATTTGCTTACAGTAGGTAATGCAGAATTAAGATATATCTGATTTTGTTTCTTACTAAAATGTCTTGAACACAATTCATCATGGATGTATCTTTTGTGCACAATTTTTATCAACTTCCTTTATTAGTAGTAACACAAAAAGCAATGATTCATTCTACTACCATCACAGCACTAAGTATCACATGACTTTAAGCAGTAAGTTTAGCACTAAGTATCACATGACTTTAAGCAGTAACTTTGGTACACTCAAATTTTTGACAGAACATTATACGTAACCACGATGTATTTACAACAAATGCCACCAGGTGAGATGTATTATGTGGAACCATCATGTCAAAAAATACTGTATGACTAACTCCCCAACAATGCATTCAATATAAAAAAATACATAATAAAACCAACAGCTGACAGTAAATTTCACATCACCAATAACAACTTATAGGAAGTTCCTAAAAAAAGCAGAACTTGGAACATATTTCTCATAAGCAATATTACAACAAAGTGAACACAGGTATAACTAACCATTCTCTCAACATAACACTAGTCCAAAACCTTTTTTAAGAGATAGATATTTCTATTCCACAAGAAATTTATTTTTATTACACCATGCTTACTTCAGTATGTATGACCTTATTAATATTTAAGTAGATATTCTATAAAATAAGTGATGTTAGCATTTATCTGAAATGTGCTTCAAAAGAAGAAAATATTAATTTTACAATGGAAGTGTAATTTCATTTGCCAAACCACTGACCAAACGGGCAGTAGGTGGCTGTGGAGGCACCAATGGACTACCCAGATGAGGTGGAGGTAAAAAAGAGCTATGTTGATGGTGCAAATGGTTGTGTTGATGCTGATGCTGGTGAAGTGGTGGTGGATGAATTCCAAGGGTTCGTTCATGCGATACCAAAAATCTTGTGTCCAGCTCTCGACGTAGAAAATCTGGGTCTAGAAGAAACAGTAATGTACAAAAGAGATACTTCATTCAGTTTTTAAGTTATTCATTAACATTAAATTACTTTTTGTAATTTGTTTGGTTTTAAAAGATTTTGAAGTGTCTGGTCAACTCATGAAATATGTTTAACTAATACTGAAATAACTGATTAACCTTATAAACAATATGATTTAACTGGTTGTAATTTATTGGGCTACTTGCCATTTTTATTATTTATTGCTTTCATATGATTTTATTATCCAACTATGTTTTATTAATTACAAAGTTTTGACTGAATACAAAAACTGAACTAACAAAGATAATTTGCTCAGAAGAAGAAAGTTGAATGACTCAGTAATTACTTGGTTGTGGAAACATAGTTTCTCCGGCAACAAATGGAGAAGGTCCAGCTGAGGCTCCCAAAGAACTTGATGTGGGTAGAGAAACTGCTGGATGCAGAGCTGGACCAAACATTGCTGGATGTAGTGTTGGATGACCTGAAAGGCTACCAAATGGAGACGAATGATGGCTATTATGAAGTGATGGAGGCAATGGGATGGAATTAGAACTTCCACTTGTTCGAGTTAAGGCAGGTCCATTAGTACTACCAAGAACTGGATTGGTGTTTGAGCTGATGACAGTATGAATAATGATTGGAAAATAAAATTATTTGCAAGAATCTAATTCAGCATGTACTAAGTTTAAACAAGTCAATTTAACTATGAAAGGTAAAAGTTAAATTTCAAAGTATAAAAATTTTGGGTGTAAACTTTCAGAGATTTGCATGATTGTACATTAAAAATTCTAGCTACATCTCTTGATTTATGGAGTCCTTCAAACACACAGTCCTACATTTAACAGGTGTCATCACACCAACACTTGAAATCATTAATAAAAGAACCTCCACCTAGTTTGTCATAATACCAGCTATTTGGGGCTAACTATTAGTACTTCTATTCTTACCAAGAAATAAATACTTCTGAATTCAGATCCTTTTATTATTTCTCATGGCATTGGCCATTTAACCAACTGTTGTTTGTGCTCATAAACAAACTCGCAGATAACTGCTATGGCTCCAATTCTTTAATTTCAATTGACCTAGACTAGCAATTATGCATGAGTGGTGAAGATGTCAAATATTTGTAACTGAGAAATTAATCAATGTTTTATAGTTTAAATTACAAACCTGGATATTAAAATCAGACTAACAGGAAAAGTTTTAACAAATTTGATTGTGACCTAAGTTGCATTTGATTAACTATTTTCTGCATAACATGTGGCTGAAATGGCTACTATGTCGATTGGAGGTCATCATAGTTCAATGGCAGGTTGTGAACATATCTCAGTACAACCAGTAAAAACTCTGTTTTGTTGACAAAAAACAGTAAAATTCAGCCAATACAAATTAATTAAGATGTAGCATTAGTCCACTAACATTCCCCATGAGCTGTTTGGATTTTCTAAATGTGAAGGACTGAGCATGCTTTATCTTAGTGTAACAAACATACCATTTAACTCGTCTTAACAACAATCAGAAGGTTCTTGCAATATGGACTTACTAATATAGCATGTGAAACAAACACCTACCTTCCCCAACAGTGAGACTTGGTAAATACGAGACTAGTCAGTCCGCTGCTTCCATAAGTAACAGTAGCATAGGTGCAACAAGGTGTATTGTTAGAGCTGTTGGGGCCGTTTCCTCCCAGAGCTGGAGTGTTACCTCTTGAACTGTTGCCTTCTCTAGCACTCTCCTTGCTGTTGTTACTATGCTGAGAATGGCTCAACTGGCTAAGGCTGGATAAACTACTATTACTATGACTATCCCTACTGACTGTTAGGGTAGGTGTCTTTGGATGAGAATTGCTTGGTGTAAGACTTGGGCTTAAACCTCGTCCACCTAAGTTGTGATTAGAGAGACTGCTATGGCTGACTGAAGAGGTGGATCGAGAAACGACAAAATTGGAAGGACTGTGAGAGAGAAGAGAGGAATAAGATGGTGAGGTTGAGGATAAAGAATGAGGGGTATTTGTTGTTTGTTGGGATGGGATGGACGGTGACAGTTCACGTGAGATGTGTGAGGATGGAAAAGAAAAGGAAACAGTGATGAAGCAGGTACAGAAGTTTTAGGGAGTGCTGGTCCACCTTTTAGGTCACTATTGGAAATTGAACCTGTTTTCACACCATTTATCGTAGCACAAATATTCTTATTGTGTGGAGAAGTCTGACTCAGGTGTGCAGCAAGTAATGGCAGTGACTTAGCTGTATGATTTGGAGGAGGAAACCGAACACTGTTCTTCTTACTTCCACCAGAATGATTGTTGGCAATTGGAGATCCAGTCTGAGAGATACTGTTAACATTTAAAAGGCTTCCAGAGTTGACAGGTGATAGGCGAGGAGGGCAGTTTTCTCTAAGTTCTGAAAAATTATTTGCTGAGGTAGCCGACACTGCAGAGATTGCTGAACTAACACACGTGGTTAAAGAATCCCTTGAACCACTTATTGTTACCTGAAGAGGGGGACAAGACAGTCCTTGGGTACTCGCACATACAGTATTAGTGGGGAGTCCAATAGAAGAACTTAAAACCACTTCAGAAGAAAGTGAAGTCACTGGCTCATCTTTTATAGGTCCATTTTGGAAAGGAGGATAGTTGGGTAGAGGAGAGGTGAGACTCTCCACTCTAATCTTATCAGAGAGGATGTTACTGCTATTTCCTAAACTTGGTGGCAATTCTCCTAAGGAAAAACACAAGAATAAATCACTAATTACAATTGCTACAAGAATGGCAAAAACCATCAGAATAATGAAAATGTAAATCATTCCATAATCACCATTCCAGGTTGATGTAGGAAAATGGTATTTTTACAAATGCCCAAAAATGGGCCACAAAAAAGAAATATCATGCCTTTTCACACCATTTTATTACTACAAATTTCAGATAAAATTCAAATACAAAGGAATCAGGAGAGATAACCAAGTCACATATTAGCAATCTCCAATTAAGGATTTGTTTTCAAATTTCTGTTAATTATTTTTGGTAAGGGCAGATAAATGGAATCACAATGTAAGCATATTACATTTTTTTAACTATGCTCCCAGAGGCATTATAAATGAATATAGCATTTTATGTGGTACCCTTTCCTTTTATATGTAGTAATTCAATAATATTCATGTTAGTTTTCTTTGAAATACATTTTACTGTATTCTTCCTTTAGTTTCAAGATTTATGAAATCATTCTACCCAGAAAGAGGGCAACCATTTAGCACCCATGAAACCACTCTCATTCTAATTGCTGGCATGGCTGTCCAAGTTATGTTGTTTAAAGCAATACCACATCAGGCTATCTACTGTTCCGTGGGGAATCAAGTCTCAGATTTTACATACCACTGTCCCATAGAGATCGTTCTGGTTATAATGTCCTCACAAATAAAAGCATTGGCATATTAAGTAGTACCTTGGACCTTACAATGCACAACCTGGCATATTTGCTGAGAAACGAGTGCTGAGTGTTACAAGAAATTATTTTACAAAAATAGCATCCATGTGACTTTTAACCGTTGATTAACTCAGAAATACGGTTAACCACTATACTTCACTGTGTGTGTGATTCTATTGACATATTCATTCAAACAAAATCTACAATGAAGTAATTATATACTGACTGACAATGACATTATGAAAAGATAGAAAATGCTTTTTTATCAGGCTAGCTTTTAGCTTTTTCAAAATTAGAATATTACGAAATTAGACAAATGTAACTTGTACGCTATAATCGATAATTCAAAACTAAACCTAGAGATGGCGCAATAACTAATTATAGAAACTGTTTGTTTTGAATTTCGCGCAAAGCTACTCAAGGGCTATCTGCGCTAGTCGTCACTAATTTAGCAGTGTAAGACTACAGGGAAGGCAGCTAGTCATTACCACCCACCGCCAACTCTTGGGCTACTCTTTTACCAACGAATAGTGGGAGTGACCGTAACATTATAACGCTCCCACGACTGAAAGAGCGGGCAAGTTTGGTGCGACGGTGATTCGAATCCGTGACCCTCAGATTACGAGTCGAACGCCTTAATCCACCTGGTCATGCCGGGCCATAATTATAGAAACAATACTTTGAAAAAATGAAGTTTAATTGGTTATTAAGCTCTGAGTTACTCAGTGGGCTATGTTTCCTCTACCTACCACAGGTATTGAAACATGATTGTTAACGTTGTAAATCTGCAGATTAACCGCTGAATCACTGGGGGCAAGAGACAACTGACGTTAACATTTACAAAAGGTAATATAAAATAGTTAAGTACAACGCTATTTAAATATTGAATTATTAAATTATCTTTATCTCAACAAAACAACAACACGTAACAAAATCATGAATATTTTCCATGGTCATGTATTTCCACATTCCAACAACAGAACATAGTATTAACAATACATCAAAAGTTTTGGAAAAAAAAAAAAAGATGTAGAAGCGGGCGCAAGTTTGATGTGCTACAAACGTTTCAGTTCAGCTGCAGTTCAGAAAGAGGTTGAATATACGCATTCTGTATCGTAAAAAAAAAAAGTCAACCACCCTCCCCCCATCATGAAAGAAACATGTTGTGAAGGGAAGAAAAAAATTAGTACGATAAACGCACCGATCTAGGCAGGTCGAACGAAAGCTAATTGTGTTTGCCCTACACGGTAAACAGGCATTCATACAGTAGCAACCGGCTCGGTGAAAATCTGCAACGCGTGACACTTACAAAATAAAGAGTCAATTGATTGAATACGAGGAGGCGCGAGGCCTTCCTTTACTGGAGTTGCAGCATTCAGCTCGTGCTGGACGACAAAAGAGAGAAAATCGAAAAAAACAAGGTCGGGTAGAGGATAAAAGGCTTAATCTTCGTATATCTCGATGGTACACTATCGATTTTTTCCGCCGGTGATGCGACGTTTACTGAGATTTAAGTTTTAAATGGTTTTATCCTACCTTCTTCTTCCAGTTATTTATTTTTTAACATAAATATTGTAGCCACTAATGTTTTATAAATTCACTTAAAAGACCGACTTGATTTGTTAACTAAGCCTACCTTCTGCTTGAGATCACTTAACTTACTACTGCTAGTTGTTTGTGCCTTAGTATTCGGTACTAAAACACAAACAGATTTTAAATCTTAAATATATTACACCTAACCCCTTTCTTTGTATTTAGTAAGCCCCACACACAGTTGTGTTTAGTAAGAACACGTCTTTAATTTGATAAGCATTTCTGTTTTAAGAAATTTGCATTTTTGTGCGTGTCAACAACCAACTATACATCTGTGTTTTAGCAAGCAAATCTGTTTCCAGTAAATATGCTGAAATTTTCGCCGTTTCAGTATGAAATCAATCAGGGCTTTCTATTCTAATTTTTCAAGACACCAAATGGGGATTCAAGGAACTGTCAACTAAAATCAGGGCACGAGCCCTATGTGCCAGCGATCAGCGACGCCTCTGTGGTAGTACTTTAATACATACACACGATTTTTAATTAGCGCCCACACATCTGTTCAGTAAGCACGTGTCTTTTTATGTATTTTAATGAGAAACAGCCTTGAAAATATTAGTAATTTTTAATAGATGTTTTTAAATATTTCTTTTGCGTCTGTTTTGAACTCTTAAATTGTTGAAAACGTGGTGTGCAGGCAGTTGTAGAGTGCACCGAAAACAAAATACAGAAAACTTGCATCTTAACTGACACAGGAAGGGGAGTAAAAATATATGAACTAAAAAATAGTGGTAAAATTAATGCACTTCTATTTATCGAAATCCTTTATTTCACCAGTAGGCCTGTCTCCCGAGAGTAGTTTAAAGTGGGGGTATGAAGTTTGAAGATTAGTTCTTCTTCCTCTCAAAGGACAACATGATGAAACGTGCCTCCCGTGTGCTACATCAGCAGTCTAATGGGATCTAGTGCTAGTTTCAAAAGCCCCGCGGGATCCTCACTTCGCAATCAGAAAACAACGTTGACACAGTAAGAAAAGATTTTCCAGAAGTCATCTCCATCAATCAGGCCTGCCACTACAACGACTGTACGTCGTCAAACGCTGCGCCACAAGGGAGGCATTAGTTCCAGCATTTATGGGCTTGTATCACAATATAACACTGGACAACTATACCGTGTTAAGCCTGAACAGGTGCACATAAATTCAGTTTTGTTTTTTATACAACGGAATATTTACTTTTTAACACCAAAACATAACAAAACTATATAAAAGGTTACTCTTTAAGTCAAAAAAATATTGAGAAAATGGTTCAAATATATAAAACCACAAATACAGCCAAGCCTAAATTAATATTATTTCAAAGTGACTAATATTAAAATGTCCCCGCAACGATCGTGACATCGGTTGTGCATCTCGTTTGTTTCAGCGTGAAGCTACACATTAAATTATCCGTCCTCGATCAACGGCATAGAATCGAACCTGCATTATTGCAAACTAAGTCCGTAAACTCACCGTTCACACACTAAGGAACCGTTTGAGGTAAACGACAAAATGAACGTCAAAAGACGGAAAGCAAAGGAAGTTCAAAACGTTATTGAGTCATTTTATGAAGAGAACGTCATTCTGTGTTCACAAGTTTCTACTGTGTCAAACAACGAGACATGTTAATATATCAGACAGATTTTATAACTTTCACAAGTTCACACAACACTTGTTATACCAGGGTTCTGGTATAGTAGTAATATATATATTGTGAAGAATTATCACATTTATAACATTTTACAAATAGTGAAGACAATACAATCAAAATCATATATTTAGTCGTTATCATCTGGAAGCTATATGAAAGTATACGATGATTTAAAATTAACTATATAAGAAGTACCATAGAAGATATGTATCGTACAAAACAGCCTGTTATAGTCTTAAGACTATGTACTAAACGTAACGTTCATGTTCTTTACCATTAAAAACTGTAGTTAAAAAGAGTTTTTCATTTTAGTTTACCAACTTATCCATACATAATTGCGTTGGGTTCGGCTAGAATTTTACTACGACACACTTCTACGGTAGTACTTTAGTATTTAGTGTAACACAATTATATATAAGTAATTTAGTAATTTAAAACGACAAAATTCTACGGTAGAACTTTAATATTTTACTATGACACAATTCTACACTAGTAATTTAAAACGACAAACTTCTATGGTAGAACTTTAATATTTTACTATGACACAATTCTACACTAGTAATTTAAAACGACAAACTTCTACGGTAGAACTTTAATATTTTACTATAACACAATTCTACACTAGTAATTTAAAACGACAAACTTCTACGGTAGAACTTTAATATTTTACTATGACACAATTCTACACTAGTAATTTAAAACGACAAACTTCTATGGTAGAACTTTAATATTTTACTATGACACAATTCTACACTAGTAATTTAAAACGACAAACTTCTACGGTAGAACTTTAATATTTTACTATGACACAATTCTACACTAGTAATTTAAAACGACAAACTTCTATGGTAGAACTTTAATATTTTACTATGACACAATTCTACACTAGTAATTTAAAACGACAAACTTCTACGGTAGAACTTTAATATTTTACTATGACACAATTCTACACTAGTAATTTAAAACGACAAACTTCTATGGTAGAACTCTAATATTTTACTATGACACAATTCTACACTAGTAATTTAAAACGACAAGCTTCTACGGTAGAACTTTAATATTTTACTATGACACAATTCTACACTAGTAATTTAAAACGACAAACTTCTATGGTAGAACTTTAATATTTTACTATGATACAATTCTATAGAAGTAATTTAGTAATTTAATACGACAAATTTCTGTGGTAGTTCTTTAATATTATACTATGACACAATTCTATAGAAGTAATTTAGTAACTTAAAACGACAAATTTCTATGCTATAACTTTAATATTTTACTATGATACAATTCTACAGTAGTTAATTTAGAACGACAAATTTCTATAGTAGTTCTTTAATATTTTACAATGACACAATTCTATAAAAGTAACTTAGTAATTTAAAATGACAAATTTCTATGGTATTAATTTAATATTCTACTATGATACAATTCTATAGAAGTAATTTAAAACGACAATTTTATATGGTAGTACTTAATATTTTACTATGACACAATTCTATAGTAGTAATTTAATAATTTACAACGACACAATTCTATGGTAGAACTTCATTGTTTACTCAGGTGTGTGAACTAGAAAGGAAGGAAATGTTTTTGCCTCAAAGTTTTGAAAACTCTGAAAATATAAAAACATTTTACCGTATTATACCTTATATTTTAATTACTATCGACAAAAACACGTTTCCCCGAAACATCGATAGAAATACTAGCTGTAGTTAACCTAATTGAATTAAAAAAACAGAACCCCCTCAACCCACGGTGGATCAGCGGTAAGTTTGAGGGCTTATAATGCTAAAATTCGGGGTTCAGACCCTGTAATGGAGAAAGCGCACAACCTGTTATGGATATATGACAGAATATAATTCATCAAGATAATTTAACATAATTTATTTTTGAGTATAAAAAAGAAAACACAACTTGAAATTCTGTGACTATGTAACGAAGTGAACGAGAAATTGGCGAAAAACAAACAGGTTCAAACTTTGTATTCTTTTTCTTTTTTCCATAAAAAACATAGTACTTTAAACCACCCTCTCCCATTACACCTGGTTATTACTGTACATAAATATACCCCAAGGATATATTCATATTCACTGCTTTTACTCAGTCGTATACAAAACACCAACTTACGAAAATAGTAACGTGAGTGTGGAAATTTCATGAAGAACCTGGAACAATCAAACGTGGCCTTGCAAGCCCTTAGGGTCGAAATGTTCTGAGCAAATGCTAGCGATCTGGTAGAGGAAATAAACATTAAACTTCCCCTTCCTCCGGTAAAATGTGAATAAGAAAAATACGCATCCAATGTGAATCCTTAGAGGCATAAAGCTGATCATTTTATAGAAAACTTGGTTTCGTTTCCCGGAGGTTTTCTCAGAAGGGAAGAGAAGAGAACCAATACTTTTATTAAAATATCCTTTCGTGAACAGTTCAAAAATTTAAACACTTTACAAGTGCTAAAGTTTGAACAAGAAGTGCGTTTTTTTTTTGTTTTGCGTTGTGTTCAGATACGATTTCAAACAGGTGACTTGTCGATAAGCTTCAAGGTTTACAACGTTAAAATTCGGGGTTTGATTCCTGTGTAGCTAAAGACTAAAAACAAGCAAGTATAGATAAAGAAGAACGTAGTCCAACATTCCTTTTCTATGCTTTAATTAAACTTTTTTCGTACACCAATCTTTAAAAGATTCCAAAATTAAAACAAGGCCTATAAACTTATCCATTTCAAAAAGCATATATCACATAAAATAAGAAAAATGGCAAATGGTACATAACAGTAACACTAGCACACCAGCTTCCGGGAGAAATGCCATTTCCTTGTTCAGAGCGACCTCTAGAGAAAAACTGGTGCTATATAAAATTTATATATTGAAGCACTTGTTGGACTTTTGGTAAAACTTAGCACCCTTCCCCCCCTCATACAGTTAAAATAAATCAAACGACAAAAAGCTAAAATCACAACGACCCTTCGTTTGACTCAGGTAGTTGTCTCCCAGGAAGGGGACCGAAGGCCGCCTGGAGGGGTCACTTGTTTCAACTTGTCACACCACGATGTAGTAGCGTGTTTTCTGTCTACTAGCAACTAAAATAACTTCACAGAAGAGGATGCTTAACGTTGCAATTTGTACTGTTACGTCAGTGAAACAAGCAAATGTTATGAATCACGAGAAGAATTATGCACTACGTAGGCTACAACAATAAAGCATGACACATCAACTTCGAAATCAAGAAATAAAAATATGTTATTTTAAATTTTAGTCTTATTTAGTCTTAAAAGAGAACGCTTTCAGGGACCGTGGGGAAGTACTTCTAGTACTTTTAATTCTGTCAAATAAAATGTATAAATATCCCATTGCATCGTTTTTCTAGAAAGACATTCCTTACATGACGTTTCCACTGTTAAAAAACATAATTATCTAGTTAGTTGCCTCAAATAACTCAATCGATATCTCTTCTTGAGAAATGAAACCAGAAGTAAACAGCAATATCAGACCACATAGAGATAAACTAAATTATCAGGTAATGCATTATTTTTCATTTAAAAGTTTATTGGTTTCTTCCAGTTTTACAATTACTTTTTAGCTGTATACTTAACAAAACAGGTAAAGTCCACATTTTATTCCTTCAACAATTTAAAGAAAAATTAAAATTACATTAAAAAAACTTACAAAAATTAGGAAAGACAAAATAATAAGAAATTAAACCCTTATTCAGTTAGTGGCGTGCTTTTTTGTTTTTGTATTTTGTTAAAAATTAATATTAATGCTAATTTCAACGTTAAGCCATTTATAAAAAGAAGATTAATTTATAACATAAAGAGTGAAAAACTCACTTTTAACAGTGGTAAAAAGGTCCGAGCTGCTGTCTGATCCCTAGAACACAAGAGAAAAATCATATACAGTTACAATAAAACGAAACGTTTAACATTGTAATTAATTAATAAAAGAAACTCCAATTGTGTAATACCTTGCATATTGTTCCTAAGCGATGGCAGCACCATCGACGCTAATGTAAAGTGTGTTTTTCTTACAGCAAAGCCGCATCGGGCTATCTGCTGAGCCCACCGAGTGGAATCGAACCCCTGATTTTAGCGTTGTAAAACCGTAGACTTACCACTGTACTAGCAGGGTGCACTAATGTAAAGAAGGCATCATGGTATGTAAAAATATCAGTGGCATACATAATAAAATCAAATTCCATTAATACCAACCTGTTCTCAACTGTCTCTTAAATAAACCAGTAATTCACATTTCAGATTCGCGACCGACTTCCCATAGGTTACGTAGCATCAAAAACATAAAAGGAGGTATATGCATAAAGTACATGGAAGTGTATTCCTTAGGAAGGGACAGTGTTGATTTGTTATTTGTTATTTTGAATTTCGCGCAAAACTACTCAAGAGCTATCTGCGCTAGCCGTCCCTAATTTAGCAGTGTAACACTAGAGGGAAGGCAGCTAGTCATCGCCACCCACCACCAACTCTTGGGCTAATCTTTTACCAACGAATAGTGGGATTTACTGTCACATTATAACACCCCCACGCCTGAAAGGGCGAGACATTTGGTGCGACCGGGATTCGAACCAGTGACTCTCGGATTACGAGTCGAACGCCTTAACCCACCTGGCCATGCTGGGCCCTACAGTGTTGATATTGTACACTTTCACATCTACATACAGCGTCATAGTTACATACATACATAAGACACATTGTTTTTTGTTTGTTTTTGAATTTCGCACAAAGCTACTCGAGAACTATCTGTGCTAGCCGTCCCTAATTTAGCAGTGTAAGACTAGAGGGAAGGCAGCTGGTCATCACCACTCACCGCCAACTCTTGGGCTACTCTTTTACCAACGAATAGTGGGATTGACCGTCACATTATAACGCCACCACGGTTGAAAGGGGCGAGCATGTTTGGTGCGACGGGGATGCGAACCCGCGGCCCTCAGATTACGATGTCTTATGCCGGGCCCCATAAGACATAAATAAATAGACCCCACGATAAGAGATAAACGGGTAAAAATGCAAGACCTAAACATACAGGAGGCAGACACAAATATAATACACACATGTAAGTCGGTAATTGTATTAGTTGAACAGTTCAAACAAAAACAGGTACATACGTAAACGTATCGACAAGCACAAGGACATAAAAGGTATACAGAAACAACGTGTTTCACAAACAGATAGATATACAAGTAATCTGTCATCACATAACTTTGGTAATGTCTTGTTGGCAAACATCGAATCCTCTAAATACATTACATAGCTGTAACAAACGGCTGCACGGACAATCACATCCAAGACAACACACAAGCAAGTCAAACCAGAAAATAATAAAAACAGCTGTACGAATAATCATCGAAAGACATCAAAGTCCTACACGCAGAAAAATCAAACGTCACATAAACAGTTGTTCAGGTAATTATTATAAACAAATATAAAAAAGACATTCAAGACGCACACTGACAAACCAAACTGAAACGTCACATAAAACAGGTATTTATGTACAAACAGTAGACAGTTAGTACCGAAAACGTAACAGGCTTACAGATGAGTAATACACACCATACGCACACACGTAATCAACCTTAACCCCCCTCCCCCAGTTAACCAAGATTACAATCTCTACACATTCAAATTCAGCAAACTTCAAGCGAATTTAAACACGCAACGTACAGCGATTGTTAGGACATCAGGTAGGATTGTACATACTAGCATAACTACTGGCGACATTTTTCTCAGAACATGTCAATAACAACAATATTCCGTAGTTGTAACACGAAACAATTTTGTTCCAGGCTCGATATCATTTTATTTTACATTTTGTTCATACACGTTTAATGTATGTAATTTATATTGAGCTTCTAACGCACGAAGCCAAATCTAATTGTTTTAGCCATTTACCGCCAACAAACCAGATTTATGACTTGAGTATTGACCAACTTTATCCTGGTTAATAAACGCTCACCGAAAGCAGTCCCTAACGGCAACATCATAACAATTAAATTCAAGGAAAATACGCGAGAAAAAAACAAAATCAACAAACAAATTTTATGGTTGAATTATTCAGCTATTAAAGTGGGGATAATTATGGGGAGTCCAACTTAAGAACCTCATTATTAAACGGCAATTCTGTAGTGGCAAGTAATCCAAACGTAATTTGACGTAAGCATCAGTTGCGTCGGTCAGTGATACATCACGGAAACAAGTAAAGTCATGAAGTATTTTGTTAGATAACAAATTCTATTCAAAATACGAAAAAGTGAAGCGGATTTATTGAATCTTACTAATAAGTAAAGTCTCTGTTTATGTGAAAACCAGTAACACAACCAATAACTGACAGACCTAACAAGATAATGAACCGCCTAAAGAAATATTCACAACAAACTTACTGCAAATTACTATTAGAATAGTAACAAAAATTATGTTTTATCTATTGTTTTCACACGCGCGCGCGCCATTTCCTTTTTTTATTCTCATATAATGGCAGTTCTTTTGTTGAAGGTTATGTGTTTAATCTACAAGTTTGTATCGTTGTTAAGCCAGTAGGAGGTTTAAGTTACGTGAAAAGCGTGTGGCTTAGCGTTTAGAATTTCTAATTTTTTTCTCCCAAAATTATTTGAATCAGGTGCAAATTGAGTTGGGCTATAGTCAGCTAGCGGGCGAATCTCTTAGCTAACAAATGATCCACGTACATGATGCAGTAATCAGTTTCTTTTTTATCAACTAATTAATTCAATACCTTAAAACCAGAGTTTTGTGTTTTGATGTATAAGAGATATGGTGTTAGCAAGTAAGGAATTTCTGTTGACGTTGTTCATTTTTATAGATAGGCTGTTACTCAAATCGTCAGTTATACAGAACCATGGAATTTTTAACAAAAGAAATAAAACTTCTGCTTTCATTAAGTGGCCTTAACTTTGCATTCTTTTTACCAAATAATGTGAAAGAAATTGCCCAACAATAAAACCTATGGAACACTTTGAAAATTCCTTAAAAGTAGGAGTGAACAACGTTTCTGTCTCGAAACTAAAGCTCCTATCCAAACGGAACACAAAACAATGTTCTAAGTCCCACTACAGACAGATGAAGTCAATAATAAAAAACAAAAAACATACAAAATCCATTATGATCTGATTCATACTATTCTAAAAATCTTAACTAAACATTATAACTGGCAATAAGAGCATTTATAAGTCGTTGTCTCTGCATTTATTCGAGTATGTTTTTAATTTATTGATAAATTAATAACGACTTGTTTGTTTATTAGCTCTCACACGATGGGCTCTACCTGTCCTGTGGCCTCTGTCTACACCGATCTTTGAATTTTAAGGTTATATGGTTATATTTCAACGCCTCCGATGGTATTTAGTGTTTAAGTAAATAGTTTCCATATGTTTATTAATTCCACGATTTATGTGTAAGTAAATTACCCTACTCATGGGGATAGTCTGTCAACTGACTTACAACAAACTGTCTTATTCGTAATTCAATGAGTGTTTCTGTAAATTAATATTTAATGTTTCACAGCGTGTTTATACAATAATGTTTAATGTTTGTCAGTGTGTGTCTAGAATAATATTCGATGTTTTGTAGTGTTTGTCCAATAATATTAACGTATTAGTATATCTGTACAATAATGTTTAGCGTTTTATAGTGTATGTGTACAATACTATTAAATATTTTACGGGCGTCTAAACAATAATATTTAATGTTTTACAATGTGTTTATTTATTAATATTTAAGATCTTACAGTATGTCTGTACAATAATATCCAGTTTTTCTGTCAAAGTGTAAAGACACTTCATGGTGATGTGACGTTGTTCAGAAGCGGAAAAAGTGTATGAACTCCCGTTGAAAATAGAGCGTGAAGTTTAACTGGGAACAACTGGATGAACAAACGTTTTTACCAAATCTGAATTATTTACATATTTAAAATTATAAAGGCTCTCAGTAGATGGCATACCTCATATTAGGCTCGGGAACAAAATACGAAAATATGTCGTTATATATCCGTATTTATCAACGAGAATGGAACATTTTTTAACAAGATAATGACGAATATTCTACGTATGTCCATCATGTGTTTTGAGTGACTTATTATAGAGCTCAAATAATGCGGAAAAAGTAGCCCTCACATTAACAGATAAGAATTATTTCGATTTTCGTGACCTTGTTCCTCTAAACTCTAATCACTTCTAATTTGGGACATAGTCCAAATGTATACCAGCTTTCATCCAAATCTATTCTGCCATTTTCGAGAAATCTTCCTGACGAACAGACACACAAACTGAACGTGGTAATATTACAATGGGTTGGTTGATAAATTTATTACATCTGTTTATGCCAAGAGTTAAAAGCGGTTGCTGTTTAGCTACATCAATGTTTATTTAGATGAGACTTTGTTTAAAAGAAAACGAGGTTGTAAAACTATTGATTGAAGTTCGGTCAATAACGAGTTGAAGTTTCATAAAGTTATTTATACAACATACGCTGTACTATAATTAACACCACTAGTATGGCTCAGAGACAGATGACGAAACAGATAACAGTACAGACCAGAAAGAATGACGTGCAACGTGACTTACATCATACAGACTAGATAGGATGACAAACAACGTAACAACATTTAGTTTTCCAACATTACCAAGAATCACTAGTCATGGAATCAAAAAGGATTCTGTTGAAAGTTTAAACCTCGTGATCTACAGATGTACTTCCCAGGATTGTATCAATTGAATCTACCTTGACTGATGGGATGTGACTGATATACCCTGATTTTTTTTTTTTTTTTTTTTCTTCTCACAGTAGCAATATTTAACCAAACAACATTAACTGATGTAATTTCTAGATTAAATTATTAGAAACTAATACAGAGCTTCTAGTACTAAAGCTTAACTGCTTACTCTCAGAATACTGAACCATTATTTCTGGGTGATAACTCAATATACACGTATTCTATAAGAGAGATCCGATTCAACCAAAACATGGTAACAATTTGAACAAAGCTTTCGTATGCCCATTATTTTTTATCATTAAGTTTGATACGTAGATATAATTAACAAATAATTTTGATTCAGAGAAAATCAAACGTAAATTAAGATATTTTGACTCCCAGCCAGGACTACAGATGTTGAGCCAATAAAATCTCCAAATCCTGGGTTTCAGAAAAAAAAGAAAACATCTGGGATTGTAATCCCTAGTTTGTATTCAGTAGAATTACGTTTTAGAGAATACATATTTAGTTTTTATTCTGGGAAGAACCTGCTCCAGAAAGGGTTATTGTCGGTTTAAACATTCTAATCCGCTCGTTTCTTTATTATTATTATTTTTTTTAATCTAGAGAGCTAAAACTTGAACATACAGGACGTTTCTCTATTTCAGTGGCTCATTTTAGCAACAAGCTTTTCGTTACTGTAGCTTATCACCAAAATAAACTATTAACATGTACAAAGCCTGCGTGTTTTATTGTTTTCCAACAAACCAGTTTCTAACAATCTATCATTGCCTAACAATGTGTCTGTATGGCATAAAGTCCTCTTCTATTTATCTCGTGAAAGAACCAAACCACCTGTATAGAAATGCAACTATGTGCGATATTTGCTCTGCCCAGATGTTGTTGAGTCACCACCACACATCTGGCAGTCTCGTAAAACATCAGCATTCGAAACTCTTTTCTTTACGACGCTATCGAGGAGCCAGCCAGATCAGAGTAGTGGTTTTTATTCCAAGACATATTCTCTGCTCCAAGTCAGGCGATTCTCTCGTCAGGTGATGAAAGTTTTTATTTATTTTTTCGTAACGTTTCTAACATGGATAATCATCATCCCCACTTTGCTACAATACACCGGACGTTACGTAAGACAATCTGAAAAACTTCTTATTCGAAAAAAAGAAAAGAAAAGAAAAAAGGACGCCGTATGAAAGTGGGTTCTAACAAAAAAAAAATATTTGGGTCAGAAGAGGGTTACAAAGAAAGAAAACGATTTCCATTTATCTCATACTATTCAAAACAAGAGGAATAAAAACTTTTAAGTTCAAAACTCGGACAGCAATCCGAGATATAGATAAAAAATTAGTAGTGTGACGACTTTATCTCTAGAATTACAGATAGGGTCCTTATGGACGTTTTAAATACATGTTCCCAAAGTATTTATGTACCACCTTATTTGCGGGTGCATGACTTTGTTAATAAGAGAGTCCTTAACACGTTTAAAAAAGCAAATAACCCAACTAACTTCATAAAGAAAAATAAGTAATCTTAGTCAATCGTTTTGATCAGTTTTGAGTAACGGAATGTAAGGGAACAATAAAACGTTTCTTAGAAGTTGAGCAAAAAGCTACACAATGGGCTATATATCTTTTGCCCACCACAGGTATTAAAACTTGGTTTCTAGCGGTGTAAGTCCACAGATATACCGATGTGCCACTGTAGCCCAGTACTGATTAGCTGTTTTCTAACTATCATTACAAAAATCAGAGATGGCTGGCGCAGATAGTTTGAGCGAAATCTGACAAATAAATTCACTTCATTTATTTGACGAGAACGAAACGTGTCACAACACTTGCTGTCGTTACAAGGTTTGGTTTGAATTTTTCGCGTAAAGCTCCATGAAGGCTATCTGTGCTAGACTTCCCTAATTTAGCAGTTTAAGACTAAAGGGAAGGCAGCTAGCTAGTCATCACCACCCATCGCCAACTCTTCGGCTACTATTTTACGAACGAATAGAGGAAATGACCGTCACATTATAACGCCACCACGGCGTATGACTTGGATTCGAACCCGCGACCTTCAGATAACCAGTCGAACGCTCTAACCATCTGACTACTTGTTTGTACATATGATACAATGCAGAGCGAAGATATCGTTATGTATTTTAATGCATTTATGTTGAAAACCTAGGCCTATGTTGATATATATTGGCAAAACTATTACGTTTTAAAACCCACAGTTGTTAAAGACGAGGAATACAAATGTAACGTTTCAAGACTAGTGTACTACATCAGGTATACAAATCTGTGAAAAAATACTAATACAGCATTTAAAAATTTCGTATTTTATACCGAAGAAAACAAGTAACTAGAGGGGTGCTCGGTAGAGCGTTGATCATATTCGGTTCTTAACAAATACGAAAATGAGTCTGTATGGCCGTCGTTATCACTGGACATAGCACACTTCTGGCACAACAATGAGAAATAATATTCTACATATGTCTGCCATGTTTCATCAACATCCTATAATGCTTCACTGAATTATACAGCAAAAACTGTGTGAAAAAAATATCGAGTTTTAATTTATGAAGATAAACGACTTTGAGATACTGTTGTTTCTTGTTTTATATCCATTTGTATCGTATAAACTGCCTCACCCTATATTACATAAATCGCCTACTTATTAAACTGTAAATTTAAACGTTAACCTGTCTGAATAGCCTTGCATGGTATAGTCGAGATACAGTCTTTTCTTGTCTGTCTGGATACTGAAAATAGTAATACAAGGATGTTTGTATAAAACACACATTTTTATTTTTTGTAGTTTTTTATATGCATTGAGCAACTAGTTACTATCATTTGATTCTAAACGAATACATATCTGTTCCTTCGTCTGTTATACATAAAGGTTTGATAATAAACCTGATTCTGATGTGTAAAGCCTTAAATAAATTGACAAAATTTCACTTTATATTTTTACTTCAAGTGGGTTTCTCGTCATCACGAATCACATTATTATATCTGTCGTATCCCAGTTGACCTAATAAACCTTGGTATTGGGAGAAAGGCCTCGTCGGTACTGGATATGACAGACATGGCTAGTTCACATCGAAGCAACTATTTATGATATAAATAGCGTCTCGATCACTACCACGTCTAGTACCCCAACTGGCATTTATGAAAGACCTCTTTGGCACTAGAAATAGCAGACGTGGCGTCACTGTTATATTCTTCTTTCTTTCACTTATAGGTTTTTATAATCAGTACTATTTAAATGATATCTAAACAAATAAACTCACAGAGCCTTCTATTAACAGGAACTGAACAAATTGATTAGCAAATATGAATGGATTATATATTAAAAGAAGGAACCCAAAACGTAGCTTGTTTTATTGTATACAAATTATCTGCTCCATTTCAAAATGTAATGCAGAGCGCTGGAACAATGAAAATATTCAATGAATGTATATGCATTTTGATAATACTCGAAATATGTACAGGCCCGACATGGCTAGGTGGTTATGGTGCTCGACTTGTAATTCGAGGGTCGCGGGTTCGAATTCTCGTCAACCAAACGTGCTCGCCCTTTCAGCCGTGGGGACGTTATAAGGTAACAGTCAAATCCCACTATTCCTTGGTAAAAGATAGCCCAAGAGTTGGCGGTGGGTGGTGATGACTAGCTGCTTACCCTCTAGTCTTACACTGCTAAATTAGGGACGGCTAGCGCAGATAGCCCTCGTGTGGCTTTGTGCGAAATTCAAAAACAAACAAACAGACATCTCTATTCTTAACTCTATAATTACCTACTTCTTTTTACACCGTTCATTATAAAATTAAAGACCGACACCAACAAATTCGTAGACGTACAAAAACTGTGCATAAATAGTTTACAAAAGTGTGTGTAAAATGACAGTTGAGTTTATTAATATATCTAATGTTAAAAACTGCTCCATCTTTTACTGCTGAACGTGAAATTACTGAAGAAATCTACCGCTAGAAGACGCTTTAAGCTTTAGAGGATAAAAAAAAAAAAATCGTGTTTAGATTAAATCGTCTACCATAACCAAAATGAGCTTTATTCCTGTAAAGCGAAAAGACAACCATTAAAAATTAAAACAATAACGACAACAAAGTAAATAAACTTAAGAAACTTCGTGGTGTATCCTAAAGTTTTGATGTACCGCTGATGTCACGATCCTCCTACCAGGTGATTCCACACAGCACACACAGTTTTTGTTTTGTTTTTCCGACAAGATAAGTGTCCTTCACGTGCTTGTGCTTTCTTCCAGCCCAGTTATTTGATAATGACCACTTATTTCTGGACCACCCTCTGTACTTATATGCAACAGCATCGTGTTCGAACTTTATCCTAGGCGGCTAATTCAAGGTTTCACTTTATCTTACTGGCTTTCCGACATGCTTGCTTGAGCACACGCATGTATATATATATTACTGATTTACACCATAGATTGCTTTTTTTCTTTTTTGTTGTTTTTTATAGGGGTTATTTAAACTGTAATATCAGTTTTATTTTCACCGCTACCAATTACATTGCTGAGTAACCAGTTTCTGGTAAATTAATACTTTATGGTGGTTCTAATAACGCCGAGTTTTTATATGTACAACATTTGTTCAATAGAAAAATCACAACAATGGCCGAGTGCGTTTGAGACTTGAACCTATTATTTTACATTCGTGTCAGTACACAAAATGCTACTGTGTATCGTCGCCGCGCCGTCAAAGTGCTCCTTGTGCGCAGACTCACTGGAGAGAATACCAGAATCACGATGCTCACCCCACCTGAAAACAACCTTGACCCCGACAACCAAGGTCGTTGATCCTAGTCTAAACTCATTTACAAGGATAATCTTCAAAACTAACAAACGTTATGTTTCACACATGTATTTGTAGTAAAGTTAATTTGAGAACTAACTGAACCACCAAGAGACAAGTTCAGAAACTAGACTCTTAACCTGTATCATCATCAGACATTTCTCTAAAGAACTATCCTCTGATAAACAAAGTTATATAGCTAGAGGCAACACAGGCTTTAAGACTAAGCATTCAGATTGACTCGTAATCAGACACTTTTTCACTTATAGTCAGAAAACAGTCACAACAACCATACACATACACGCCTCCCAAAATGGACAAGTAGATATAATATAACAAACGCTGCCTGAGGGTTGGGGGAGACAATTAGTCAAAGCCATCCGCCGTTAATGAGAGGGAATAACGAGCCGGCATGGTCAAGTGGTTGGGGCGCTCGACTCGTAACCTGAAGGTGGCAAGTTCGAATCCCTGTCGCACCAAACATTCTCGTCCTTTCAGCTGTGGGGGCATTACAAAGTTACGATCAGTTCCACTACTCATTGGTAAAAGAGTAGCCCAAGAGCTGGCGGTGGGTGATGATGACTAGCTAGCTGTCTTCCTTCTAGCCTTATACTGCTAAAGTAAGAACGGCTAGCACAGAGATTCCTTGTGTAGCTTTGTGCAAAATTCACAAAACAGAGAAAATAAATAAAATAATTCTTCAATATTCTTCCTAAACAGGAAAACACAGTGGTAAAAAACGTGTATTAGTATTCAGAAAATAACCCGCATAAAGACGTTAAAAAGTTAAGGTATTAGCATGCCTTTTTTTCTTTAAAGATAGGCATCTGTTCCTCTAACAAACTATCTAAAATCAACAAATAAAATTAATCTGATGTTGGCATAGTAGCGTAATCGACAATACAGACTTTAACTAAGGACCCCTGTGAATAAAATAAAAAAAACGAGAGAGAGGAAAAAAGGAAACTAGACGTAACTATAATAAAACACTACAAGCTAAGACTAAGAAAGCGAGAAACACGGAAGTAGAAAGAAAATAAACTCGGGCATAATGTAGAAAGAACGGGAAGGAAAAGAAAGATAGCAATTACGAAAGAAAACTATCGGAAAAAGAAGAGAACCATTACTGCGTGGGTGCAGGAAACGCAGCTAAATATATATGCCTCTGTATCTCACGTAAACACCTTTTTTATCATATCAGGTTAAACATGATTTACAGAGAGCGAATGGAAAACAAATATTCACTTAACTGAAAACTGACCACTATGAAAATGAACTGATAATGCTGTCAAATGTACGTTGTATGTGTTCAATACTGATGAAATGAAGCGAAGCTAAAAATCAATACGGTAATTAGTATAGCTGATTCAATATATTAGTTTTAGTTATAAAGACCAGAATACACTGTTCGTTCAGTTGGGTATCCTCGCTGTTATAGATATTTTCGTCCGTAATCCTAATAATATATCATGAGATTTACTCACATTGAAAGAATTTAAGTTAGTCATAAATCCATATTTAGATTAACGATGTGGGCTAATTTCTGTGATAAAATAATAATACAAAATTTAACATAGTCCAGTCGTAATGTTGAGAATACCAATCATCAAATGCAACAAGGTTTGAAAATGAAAATCAAGGGAACAGCTGAAGTTATAAAAAAAATAAAGTTATGTTTCTTCTATAGCTCTTTCGCCAAGCCACGTTTTTTTTACAATAATTCTTGTATATGTTGATCATATCACACGTACAAAACAGTGTTGTGGTCTATGCCTCTACATCTTTAACCTGTATTACTCAAACTAGACGTGCAGGCTGTCAGTTCACTTCTTACTTGCATCCACGTAGCGTGAAAATGGCTGAGTTTTAATTATGTTATACGGTTAAGGGCAATACAAGTTGTTGATAAACCTGTCGGCAATAGTACGTGGTGAATGTAGGAAAGGTTAGGTAATACTGTTCAATGTTTCTACTTCACTAATGTGCTTTAGTATAACATTAAAACAATCAAGCTAAGGGCATTCCGACATGTAATTAGGAGTCATTAATGAACAAAACTAAGAGCACTGCGATATTCAATTAGGGTTAATTACTAAACAAAACTAAGGGTATTCCGATATTCAATTAGGGTTAATAACTAAACAACACTAAGGGCACTGTGATATTCAATTAGGGTTAATCACTAAACAACACAAAGGGCACTGCGATATTCAATTAGGGTTAATCACTAAACAAAACTAAGGGCACTGCGATATTCAATTAGGGTTAATCACTAAACAACGCTTAGGGCATTCCGATATTCAATTAGGGTTAATCACTAAACAACGCTAAGGGCATTCCGATATTCAATTAGGGTTAATCATTAAATAACACAAAGGGCACTGTGATATTCAATTAGAGGTAATCCCTAAACAAAACTATAGGCATTCCTATATCTATACTGAAATTACGTAAACACTCACCAGGAATCGAACACTCAAAGTCTACTATTTGATCGATAACATAACTTCTGAAAATGTTCGGGTCACCAGTGTGTTGATATAAAAATGTTATTATATATATATATATTTATATGAAACATTTGAAAACTACATTTTCCTCCAAAACTTAGCTATCTTATACGAGTGACAGAGAAGGGATGCCAAGAAAATTTTAATAGCATAAAACTCAACGTTCAGCATAAGCCTAATCAGTAAAAATGGCAAATATTTCTATACAGGTATTTACGTTCATTGCAGTCAATGACGTAGTCTATTTTCTTTGTTACATGTCAATTTGCTATTTTCCAGCTATTAATTACCTATTGTTAAATCACGTTAATACTGCTGAAAACTATTTTTTCTACCTGTTAGATCCACAAAATTGCACTAATGAACAGTTAATGACACAGTAAAGCAAAAGAGACCAAAGCACGCAGGTAGTGATACATTAACATAAAGGAGACAAAAATCACACAACAATGACGGCCAAAGACACCTGTTTCAGTTAATATAGTAAAACGGAGCTCTAAACACTAGTTACTAACACACAAAAACAACACTGGAAAACAAAATTCCCGTCAAAGTACACGACAGATATAAGGGGTTTCAAACAGCATAATTTTTTTATATAATTTGTTTCACACGGTGTAATTGTTTGTTTTACACAGATTGAGGAAGGGTTATCTTTTTAAAACGATGTAAATGTAAGAGTCAGTTTTCTACACAATATTTGAGAGGTTTTTTTACACGATGTAGGCGTAAGAGTCAGTTTTTTAGGCATTATGTGTGAAAAATCCTCATACATTATGAGGAGTCAGTTTTTTAATACAATGTGTGTATGAGGAGGATATAATGTGATTTAAGAGGTTACAGAATTAGTTGTTTGCTTTGATAACCAAAGGGGGTTTATCTGCCATTAAATCGTCACTCTAAGTGGTCTGAATTAATCAATACAAGCACAAGTGTTCTGTGGATGGGGAGGGAATAGCTATACGAGACCCACGAAGCAGCAGTTCGTTAGGATTTTCTGTGGAAATTTAAGTGTTCGGTTTACGAGTTTCGAGGGACTGAGCTTTAAGAGCTGAAGGACGAGACTTAGCTTGGTCCATAAAAGCATAATATATTTACAAACAGCCTAAGGCTGCTGTATGCCACATGAAATAGTAGTACCGTGTTAATGGAGCTAAGACTAGATGTTCTATTGCAGGGTGAGATCCTTATGGGACCAGGCGTCGGTGGTAAAGCATAAAACCATTGTTATGCAATTGACCGGTGCTAGCTTTTAAAAAATAAGACAGTTAGCAGCTCGAGTTAACTTGTATGGTACTGTTTCATTTAACAAAAAATAAAAGAAAAATGTCATTATAAAATAGACAAAATAAAGAGCGAACGCTAAATACAGGTTTATTTTGTTTTGAATTTCGTGAAAAACTACATGAGGTCTATTTGCAATAGCCGTCCAAAATTTAGCAGTGATAAACTAGAGGAAAGACAGCCATTTAATAACGCCTACCGCAAACTCTTGAACTATTTCAGGAACAAAGAACTGGAATCATAGTTACATTATGTCTAAACGTCTGAAAGGGGGAGCATGTTCGGTGACAGGATTCGAACCCGTAATCAGCAGATTGTAAGTCGAGCGCCCTAACGATCAAGCCTTGCCATGCTCAGATTGTTAGATAAACTAAGCAGTTGAAAGTCAATGTTTCTAAAGAGTTCACTCGAAATAACAGTTCCCCTTATAAATAATTAGTAGTAGTCAAAATTAAAGACTCTAGACAACACTTTCTGTGCATGTTCAACTAGATAGCAGGGTCAGAGACCTTTGACATTCAGGTATAGACAACCCTCTGCTTTTGAATTACGAAATAACCAGTGAACGCTGAACACACGTTCAGTTTGTTTTGAATTCTGTGCAAATCTACATGAGACGGTGACAGACTAGAGGGAAGGTAGCCAGTCAACACTATCCATCGCCAACTCTAGGACTACTGTTTTACCAGTGAAGAATGGGATTGATTGTATTATAATAACGCCTCACGGTGCTAAATACAGACGCACGACATTTTAAGATACGTAAACGAAAGAGTTATAACCGAAGGCTGGGATTGAACTCACCCACTTTTGAGTTTCAATAATAGCTGTTAATCAGAAAAACACGTATTAGAGTATTTCTTTGTCCACATTCACGAACAATTAACTACACTTCTACCAATAAAAAAGTTTAAACTTATAGAAATCGCGCAACCTCTAATTTTCTTGTCGAAACCAGAGGTACAAATAATAATATAAACCGTAATTCACGTTATCATCTCAAAATTTTGACGAAGATCCATTGAGTGTTTTACGATTTCAGGTACTCCTGCATGCAAGAGTGGATAATTGTTAGAACTATTAATAATCTACTTGTCTTTTCCTAAGCCTAACGTTAAATGTTTGAATATTTATTGATCTTGAAGAGTGATGGTGAGAAATCGATAGCGTTGCAATAGTCAGATAATTTAGAAGAAGCTAGTAGATGCATTATCCAGTAGCCAATCACTTTATTTAATTCTGTTTAGCTAGAACACTGGAAACAGTAGAATTTAAACACAGCATATTGTGTAACTTCTTAATCCTAAAACAAACATCAGAAACTTGAGAGTTTGGTCGCGAAGAACGACTCCATACGTGTATAAACTTTGAAGTACATCTAACACTTTGATAAGACTACACAAACAAGTAGTGTGTACACTTGACATTAATCGTGTTAACAGGTCCTTATCAGAAAGGACTCTGAACTAATTAATCAAAAATGGGTTGACTTGTACTCCGAGCTTTCGTACACACACAGTATATATCAAATACATTCCTCCTTTTACACTCCTTGTAGTCAGTCTTTAGATAAATATACAGATCGAAACAAATGCACGTGAGCACGTATCTACCCTTCCATTTTGAATGTTCTTTTACCTGTGGGTAGTAACTAACCTCTAAAACTTCAGGATTATGAGAACTCGAGGTTTTAGCATTGAATTCTCGATAGCTTTAAAAAACATACTTTGTAAATTATTATTTGTTAAGCATTAGAAAAAAAGCATCTTTACTTGATACGTGTGTAGCCAGCCCTAAATAACTTATAAAATAGCTTGGCTAGTCATTTGTAACTACGATTATACACCATCCTCACAGGACTATTAATTGACCATCTGTCAAAAGAAAGTTAAGTTTCTAAATGATGAACATTTGCATATATTAGAACGTTGAATAATCGACAGTTGAACTTCATAACACAAATATTATCACACCAGACGATCGACAAACAAATTCCATAGCACCATATTATCACATCAGTGGGTGGACAATCAAACTCAACAGCACCATATTTGAATATCAAAAGATTGATTGTCAAACTCGATGACACTGCAATAACAAATAAAAGGTTCGTTTGTCGGTTGAGTTTTCGCTCGGTTACTTAAGAGCTATCCCTACTAGTCGTCCGTAATTTAGATCTGATAGATTAGATAGAAGCTAGTTAATCCCGTCTGCCGCCAACTTTTGGACGACTATTTTCCAACAAATAGTGGAATTTACCCTCACGTTAAAATGCCTTCACAGTTGAAAGGGTGAGCACGTTCGGTTACAGGATTCGAATCAGTAATCCAAAAATTGCGTGTCAAGTGCCCTAACCACCAAGCCATACCAGAGCCCACTTTTTAAGTACTGTAAGACACCATAGTTTTGTATATAATAGAATAAACGTTGGTTAAACTGCAGTCGTTTGTTGTGTTGTATCCGATAGAAGAGGCTTAAAGACTTCAACAAGCAGTCTCCTTTCTTAGTTCAATTCTAAAACCCAGAGGGACGGAAGTGGTAGTGGCGAACTGTGAATATGCAGTCTTTTCTATCACTTTTAGAGCAAAAGTCCTCTATACAGATAACAATCCTCAAAATCTCTTACCAGAATATAGTCTTAGTTACGAAACACGTCCAGCAATCTGAATTTCTTGACAAGCAACAAGAATCTTCACATATATGAACACTACCACACTGTAGCCTTTATCGTCTATTTGTGTAGACTTGGAAACGTTAATGGCGTTAACAATTAACGACAGATGTATATGTTATACAGTTATACGTAGACGCTGAGGAAAACCAAGAAAGGCCTCGTCGTTTAATAGGCAGGAATCGTTACAGGAGAATAACTCTAGGCCTCGTCGCACAACAGGCAGGAATCGTTACAGGAGAACACTTGGCCTCGTACAAGAGGTAGGAGTTGAAATGCTACTATAGATGAAGTTCGTGAAGTGCAAATGAAGAATTAAGTTTTTTTCCTGTATCGTAGTTTTCACCTGCATCGCTAGTTTCGGCATTATACGTTTAATAATACAACTGTAGTGTTTCTTACCTGTTTATAGGTAAAAATAAACAGATTCTGGTAATTACTCCAAACAATTAAGACTTCTTTACATCACAATGTGTCATTATGAGGATAGACATTAACAATAACATAATTCAAGTAGAAACATCAAACAGCAGTATTACTTTTCAACACGATCGGTCTTTTAACAGCTAAAGAAAAGCAACAATAACAAAATTATTATTGCAACAATACAGAATTGAGAATATTTCACCTCGTTGGCCTTTAACAGCTTAAGGCCCAACATGGCCAGATGGTTAGCACGCTCGACTCGTAATCTCAGGGTAGCGTGTTCGAGTCCCCGTCATATCAAACATGCTCGCACTTTCAGCCGTGAGGGCGTTATAATGTGATGGTCAATCCCACTATGCGTTGATAAAAGTGTTTTCATACAGCAAAGCTACATCGGGCTATCTGCTGAGCCCACCGAGGGGAATCGAACCCCTGATTTTAGCGTTGTAAATCCGTAGACTTACCGCTGTACTAGCGGGGGGCTCGTTGATAAAAGAGTAGCCCAAGAGTTGGCGGTGGGTGGTGATGACTAGCTGCCTTCCCTCTAGTCTTACATTGCTAAATTAGGGACGGCTAGCACAGATAGCCCTCGTGTAGCTTTGCGCGAAATTCAAAACAAACCAAACCACTCCAGAAATAGACTAACGGTTCTTTCTGGAGACTGGAGAAGTTATTCGTCTGTTGTCAGACAAAACTAATCTCTTTTGTGTATGTGTTGTTATAAAAAACTATTTTACAGTTATATAAGTTTATTTTACACACTGTTGATGTAAAGTTATATAACTCTAGAGGTATTGTTCTAAACGTCATATAGAACATTAAAGTCGTATACGCAGTGTTAACGTAATGTAACAAGCGTTAAAAGTTGTAGATGACTGAGAAAATTGTGTTGTGTTTTTATGCAAAGTATACATTATTAGAGCTAACGTGGGCATACAGTATATGGTAGATTATGCGCAGTATCAGAGACTGGGTTGTACATCGTGTTGCTACTTTTGTGTAATTTTTTTTTTTTTTTAATTTACGAGATTACTCTACCTTTGTGGTACAGTGGTATGTCTGCAAACTCAGACCGTTAGAAACCGTGTTTCGATAGCCTATTGTGCAGCTTTGTCCTTAATTTCAAATAATCAAATCAATCAAAACTAGATTAATATAAAATACGACGATATTATACATTTTAATCACATACTCGCACACACACAGGCTTTAACTGTCTCAGGTGTTGACTGTCTTGTGATATAAGAGAAAAAAAATATTTTGGCCTTTTTTGTAGCTTTACACGATTTTCAAAATGCAAACCAAATCAATAGCTTAAATGGGCAATAATAACAAAATTATCATGTTAACAATATAAAATGAGGCACCAATAGTGGAATATAGAATGAGGAATATTTCACGTCGCTTGGCTTTAGCGCTTTGCCAGCTTAAAAGCAACAACAACAAAATTATCACAGCAACAATATCGAATGAGAAATATTTCATCTCGCTTGGCTACAACAGCTTAAAAACAACAATATCGAATGAGAAATATTTCATCTCGCTTGGCTACAACAGCTTAAAAACAACAACAACAAAATTACCATAGCAACAGTATCGAATGGGGAATATTTCATCTCGCTGGCTATATACCTCCAAAAAGAATACCACTACTAGTGTTTCAGGAAGAAAAGTTAACAGTCACTCTAATTTAAATGAATTCAACTTGCTGTGAAATAAGTCCTTAACAGGGCGATAAAAACCAGTAAGCAACACCTTACCACCCAACCATCCAAATTACATCACACCTATAGCTTAAATTGCGGGGGATATGTTGTGGTATTGCCAGTTTCGAAATCAAGTGATCACCCAATACTTTTCCATTTTTAATTCAAAAGAACCGATATTTTCACACTTTCAATACAAAAGAACCGATTATTGTATGTGAAGGTGCTGGCTTTATATATATAAAAAACTGCATTATACGAAGATTTCCAAGGATTAATGTTAACCTACTTTAAATCTGTTTCTAATCCGATTAATCCCTTAAGCACTTCCGTCTTCTGTAACTGTTACAATACGCACATACTTGCAACACAGGCGGAATACTGAAAGCTCTACCGTTTTAAATACTGTACGAAACTACGCTCAGAAAAGTTCCCCACTTCAATATATTTAGTTTTATGTATTGCAAGCTGACTTATCAAACTATAATTATACGTTAATTTCCACTTGCTTGCAATACATGCTCACGTCCGTGGCACTGATTGGTGGCAGGCCACGGTTTTGTTCCTATTGGCATTACACTGCTTAAAACCTCTATTCCTCGCCGAGTGGTTGTTACTAGCTGTGTAATGTACGAAAGCCGTTCTGTCCATATTCAGACACGTACTTTACACTACACAACGATCAATTACGTTCTGCCATTATAGACCAATTAAAGGAACATAAAAAACAGAATGAACTCCTTTTCCACAGTCGATTAAATTTCCATTACTACACAGTACAGAAGCACGTGTTAATATTTCTTTCTGTTTCAGGGCACATTCTCATATTTAACACAGATTAGCTTGCTAAAAACAATTTCTAGCTTTTACTGTGCTAAAACGGAAACTTGGAAAGACGTGAATAATTAGACATTTCTGCTTGCGAAGTAAATCAGTGTAGAATAGTTGTATATACCTCTTAAGCCAGTCAGTTTAATGTTATGACTGTTTAATTTTATTTAGACAATTATATAAGACTCATGCAACATAAAATTGTAAGTTACATCAGTTTGGGTCACGCTGAGACTTGGTAGATTCCGCATGATTTAAACCACACATGGAAGATTACAGAGGTTGTTGTAAAACATCTTGAACGAGCGTAATCTGATTTCTGGTTTTTCAGCTGGTTCATGGATTAGAGCGGTCACTCTGTTGGATTCTACGAGTGTACTAGACTGTTGTATTACCATCTAGAAACAAACCTTGTCCAGTAGAGTGGAGTAGGCATGGTCGATGACAACTTTCAGGTACATTCTGGAAGGTCATTCGCCCTGCTAAAGAAATCAAAAGATGCAACTGCTTACCACCAAGCTAATTTCACCACACCCCCAATATCACGTCACTTTCAATAGTATTTCTTCTTGTAGTTTTTTTTTTTTGCACTTTACAGTTTTGTCCAATTACTTTATCTATTGCTTTGCAAACTGGCCACAGTTGTTCCCAATGGTAGACAAACTATCGATTAGCTTGTTCATACACTTTAAAGAGTTAGTTAAAGAAACCCTCTCCGATAACAACGCATTTGCAAAATGTGCACTCACAATAATGCCACTTTGAAAGCAGAAGTAAGAAGTGCTTCTACCACTTGTCTAGCAGAATAACGAGAACAGCTCCACATTTAAATGCCTTACGAAATCGCCTGACACATCACACGGTTCCACTACTTTTTTTTTAGTATCTTTCAAAAGCGTGCGAAAATCCTGATAATGTCCCTAGTCAGTGTCTTGAGAGTATATGGTTTCTTTCCAACTCTGTTCGAATACAAAACGTCTTAAATATGCACAATATGCGCCTCTCTCTCTCATATATTTAATAGACTGCACACACACACACACATATATAGGCTGTGTATTTGTTGAATTTCACGTAAAACTACTCGAGAGAAGGTAGCCAGTCAACACCACCTACCGCCAACTCTTGATCTACTCTTAACAAAAAAAAATAACGGAACTGGTCATAACATTATCACGCTCCCCATGACTACAAGGACAAAGAAAGAAGAAATGTATAAATATTTACGTCTTCAAATTTGGTTAGAAACATAAAAAGAAATATATATATAAGGACTACAGTATATACAGTTAGATAGATACAGTAAATACAGTTAGATACAGTTAACTAGGGAAGACAATAAAGTTAAGAATGATTAAATTATATATTTTTTCCTTACATCTCTCACCTAGTAACAAAATCTTCAAACTTATTAAAAGCTCTGTAATGCATAAAATACCGTCAAATTATTACAACAAACTTTACGGAATGATTCAAGTTAACATGCTTTTCAGTTCAGATTTTATCCGCTAGGCTGCTCTTGAAATAATGCTGCGAGATATAATTTGTCGTTACGTTCCTTGTTTCATTATTAAACCATTTATTACAAACATTTCGAACGATCCAAACTCTGAAAGATAAGATTACCAAGATAATTAATCTAGCTACCGGCGTTTAACCTCTTGCAATAAAATATTTAATCGATCGTTTATTGAACATACGGCATACAATGGTTAATGCATATTCTAGACTCGAAAAACATAAAAGACTATTTATTTCAAAAAAGGAAAAAACTAGTTGATGAATAAAGGATATATTCTTGGTACAAGCAAGCCCCGTAATATGATACGAAATTTCTACAGCCATTGTGAGCAGTGAAGCAGTACACGAAAAATAAAATCAATTTCCACGAAAATTACACGCTTTTGATGACGTTTACATTATTATCTACACTAACAGGAAATCGTTAAAACCCATTACCCGTTTAATTCATTTCCATCCGTAGGAGAATATGCTGTTTGTCACAGCACAGACTGCTGGAAATTATATGAATGTTATAGATTTGTCTATTTGAATTTACATTAGCGCTAATCTATGAAACATTTCTCCCTAATATCCATAATCGATATATGAATTGTATGATTTATCCACTCTCTGAAAGCACAGCTTATTTAATGAGATCATTACCAACCTCATAAAACTACAACTCACACAACTAACCACCAACAATATGTGCAGATAATTACGGAATCAAAACACAATTGGATTACTGGTATATTGTAAATAAAACCTTTTAAGTCTTTCGTTATTTCGCCCATAGAACACTCATAATTTACGAATGTCGGATTTTCCTCGAGTCCTATCTGCGAACATAATTTTAATTATAAATTTCCTTCCAAAGGAATAAATGCCCAAATATACGTTTTTTGTTGTTTTTTTAATCACTCCATTAAATCGTAAACATAAAACTGTTAAAACCTTGAACTGAGCGTTAAGCTAACTATACGCAAGGACTATCAGCTCATAATCGTTCTTAAGTCTATACTCATAGATTAAACGGTTTGTTTGTTGTTACATAATTGAACCATCTGTGCTCTGCCCACCACGGGTATCGAAACCCACTTTTCAGTTTACACGTCCCTAGGGTTTGATGAAAGCGAAAGCAATAAATTTACAGCACTTTTTAGTAATTTTTTAAACAGCTTATAGCGCACCCACGGTCCCAAAATGTGAGAAAGGAGAGGAGTTGCAGTAACGGGTCGCGAAACACGAATATTTAGATTCAAAGTCAGAGAAAACACTGAACTATGCCAAATAGGTAACATCTTACTAAAAAGAACAGGGGTACGAGGATATATCGCCTTGGTTTCATACATGGCTAAGATATTCACTGTCTAACAAGAAGTGGTGTTTTTGTTCTTTCATAACAGTTTGTTTTGAGTAAACTTGCTCCTCTGTCGTTCAAATGTAAGAAGTAAATATATTTAGAATTTCTATTACCTCCAATCTCCTAGAGTTATTTTTTTACATTATTTTTTTTCGATACCTCTAACATGTGTAGGAGAGTGTTTTTATACATTCCATCTGTTTGAAGTGTGGGATGGACAACGTTCCAGTCTCCGTGGTGGAAGGCCTTCCAGAGCACATATTACAGAAAAGTGGAAGTTTTTTTTCGAGGGGAGGAAGCGGATAAAGAATAATGGTAAAATATCGAGGTAATTTATAGAAGTGATATTTGTATTTATCGCAAAGCTTGTTTGTTTGAAGTTAAGAACAAAGCTACACGATGACTTATCTGTGTTCTGTCTATCACGGGTGTCGAAACTCAGTTTCTAGCATTATATGTCTGCAGAAAGGGAAGGCAGCTAGTCATCACCACCCACCGCCAACTCTTGGGCTACTTTTTTTATCAACAAATAGTGGGATTTACCGGAACTTTATAACGCCCCCACGGCTGAAAAAGCGAGCATGTTTAGTGCAATGGGGGAACCGAACCCGCGATCCTAAGATTACGAGTCGAGCGCCCTAACTACCTGGCCATGCCGGGCCGTCTGAATTATATGAAAGTTTAAATAGGAATATCCTCTGTGCACGAGAGTTTGATTATATTTGAAGCGCGGACCTGTAAGAAAGAACTTGTATCAATTCATCAAAATGCTTAAAAACAAACAAACAGTAAAATTATTTATAACCCGAAGAGCAGAGAAATTATAAAGGAAGGAAAGAAAAAACAAGTTGATAATGAACGTAGTTCGAAAACTCAAATATAATACATTGTCTCTTATTAAGCACAAACATAAAAAGGGGCTACCTGTGCTCTGCCCACCAAGAGTATCAAAACCAGGTTTCTAGCAGTACAAGCTCCGCAGACATACCACTGTGCCACTGGGAAAAGGGGGGCACTCAGATAGAATAAATACAAAAAACACCATCACAGATAACTGTAAAATCGACAGCTTCTAACGGTTCAATTACACTAACATTATTACAACCTGTACGAGTTTCACAAAATGGCTGCTAAAAAAATAGAGAAGTGGCGTGCGGCAATGCACGTAAAGAACCTCTCTCCTACAAATGTTTCCTGCAGTCGACGTCGCGTGAGAAGTGTGTAACCTCATCTGTATGTGCAATGAAATATCACAAGGACCTATACGGAATATGTTTCTCTAAGGCTTGAGGGAGAGAACAACCATGTGCCTACCAACAAAATTCGGGTTATCTTCCTTTTCCCCACTCCCAGCGGGTGCACTGATAAGTCGATGAAGTACCAGAGTCAGAAGCAAACAAAACCTCACAGCAAATAATACATGTTCTGAAGCCTTACAAGTATTAATAAGAACGGTGGTAATACCGACACGCAGAAAGCGCGTGCATAGTAGACAAGTGGATAAACAACAAAGAAAACGTTGGGGTTTAACCAACACAGTAACTGAGACGTAGTGACCGTCTAATGTGGTTGGTGAATACGTAAAAAAAATATCGCATGTAAAGTTTAGAAATTGTGGAGAAATATACAAGTAAAACTAGTCCATATGTGCCATGGGTACATATACATGGTTGCTGAATAAATAAATACAAGTACAAATATATATAGTTCTGATTTTTGACAGCATACGAACGATGAACGAAAAAGGGGCACGTATTAAGTTTGACAGTTTTTATCGACACGTGTGATTAGAGTGAACTCAGAAAATTTCAAGCAAGATAAATACAGAAATAGAGGGTTTTTCAGATACAAACTTAAACCTTAACTAACGTCACAACTGGAGTCAAAGTCCATTCAAATGGTTACAATAAACGTTGAGACGAAAACTAATACATCTTTCCACAGTTTCATTAAAGTGTAATTGACAAAGATCTCAACGAATATGCCGAACTGTCATGCACACAATCTATCGTTGAATAGTAAATACCTTAACACTCGATAACATACTCGAAGCTGTGTGCGTGCTTGTAAGACACTTACAGTTCTCAGTGCGGATTCTTCAGGCATGGTCCTGAATGGTCTTGATACCTTGATGGTATCAAGGTAAAAGATGTGTTTCTCTCTACTGGACACGCAACCACACTTAATTTCCATTATAAAAATGCATAAAAATCTCTTGTTTATAACTCGGTTATTAAGCCTTTTGCTTAAACACTTTTATTACTCTCTTTATACCATCCTGGTTTTAAAATACATCTTACCTGCACGAGCGGATACATTCTATTAAATAATATTTACCAGTATAAGGGGTTGACGTTTATTCAAATACACATTTTAATAAGTAAATCGATAAGAAAAAAATATTTCTGGATTGTAATCCCTTTGCGCAGAAATCCACAAGTATTGAGATTTCATGACGAACTGAAATTTTAACCGCGTTTTTCTTAAATAAAGTTTAGTGTATAACGTGTAAAATTTAAATACAAGCCAGTGATGTTTTTAATGGTAAATTTCTCATTTGTATTATCATAAAAATTATGAATTAATGTGTCTAAAAATGTGATCTGATGACCTTGTTATGCGCGTTTTCTCATAGCAAAGCCACATCGGGCGATATACTGAGTCCATCGAGGGGAATTGAGCACCTTGATTTTAGCGCTATAAATCCATAGACTTACCGCTGTAACAGCAGGAGACGACCTTGTTGTAAATGTAAGATTGTTACACTTGCTTTTTATATAGTTGTTAAACTGATAAAAACGATAGACAGTGTCTTTTACAGTAAAAATATGATCTACGCGCGTTCAATTACGTGATGGTTTAAAATACAACCGCAAATCCTACAATCATTACTTTCATGTAAACAAATTGGCCATAAAAAGATCCAAGTTAGTTAACTACACCATCTATCTGATTCAACGGTGTAACAGCAAGATATGCTTCCCCTGCATAAAAATAATTGGGTCCCACAAAATTATTTCCTCCATAATTGTAGTTTCGATTCTGTTTAATTAATATTAATAACGTAATAGGATAGTACAATCGTCCTTTAGCTCAAACAAATTAAATTCCATGTCTCTCCCATTCTCGGCAATTCTCAAATATATTTAACCTTTCGGACGCCTTTTTGCCCTCCTTCCCCAAGTGCGGAACCGTACTCACGCCACAGACAAAAACCTCATTCAATAAAAAAAAAATGTAAATCTTTTACTTCTGAAGTTCATTAACTTCAAGTTTAGAATACAAAACTCATTTACCTCCCCCAGTGCCACAGCGATATGTCAGCGGACTTAAGATCTAAAAACTTGGTTTCGATACCTGTAGTGAGAAGAGCACACATTGTGTAACTTCTTGCTTAACTATAAACAGACTCAAGTAAATTGTTTAACACACTACTTCTCTTCAATAAGAATATTTGGTAATTTGCTTCCCTGGTATGAGTAGACACTTTGCCAAGCTTCACAAGTTTGGTTGAATCACTTAACACTTTTACATTTTACGTGAACGAATTATAATATTTCCTTTATCAAATTTAAAATAACAATATCTTTATTTTACACTGAGCTTCTCCAATGCTGTCGTTATTTATGACGACTGAAAGAAATCCAAAGTATTCCACTAACCTGATGTCTAACACTACTAAAATATTCTCCTAATTTTGTTTGATCGTGTTTTGAATTTCGCGCAAAGCTACACAAGGGCTGTTTGCACTAGATATTCCTAATTTAGCAGTGTAATACTAGAGGGAAGGCAGGTAGTCATCACCACCCACCGCAAACTCTTGGGCTATTCTTTTGCCAACGAATAGTTGGACTGACTGTCATATTATAACGCCCCCACGGCTGAAAGGATGAGCATGTCTAGTGTGACGGAGATTCGAACTCGCAACCCTAAGATTGCGAATCGAGCGCCGTAACTACCTGGCCATGCCCGAATTTAGAACACAGAAGTTGCTTGGACAATAAATTTTGGCTTGTCAGGTTCTAAATGAGAGGCCGCCGAGACTTTCTTTTCAATTTCACCCAAGACATAACTAAAACGATTAAAATTGACCGCACCCGGTTTTTAAGTAACTGCTTCTTGATAACTGACACAGTTTTAAATTGATTAAATAAGGAAACTAACTGACACAGTTTTAAATTAATTAAATAAGGAAACTATTGTAAACGACAACGACGTTCTATCAGTTCCACTAAACGAAAACCGCTGACAATAACGGAGAAACGGGTTCAACAGAATTACGTAACATGCAACGTTTTTCTTAATTCGAACCGACTAACAAAAAAGAATTAAAGTAATAACCCTAAAATATTGGGTTTAAAACGAGCCATAAAATGTTTTCTTAGTATAAAGTTACACAATGGGATGGCTGCATTCTGTTCGACGCGGGGAATCGAATACTGAATTTTAGCGTTATAATTCCATAAACTTACCGCTGACCCACGGGAGACGATCCAGAAAATGAATTTATTTTATTAGCGCGTGTTTAAAAATGAAATGTAGAGTCGTTAAAAAAATCACCCCTCTATAAACACAACAAATTGCTTGCTTTCTTGCAAAAGTACATACGTGTATTAAATAAAGCCTTACAAAAGACAAAGGTCCATTTAAAATATAATGATTCTAGTTAGATAAGTCGAAAGTCTAACAGTAGCGACAATTCATATCTGTAATAAAGGCAGAATGTGACCGAAAACATCACGCAACTTACTGCTTAAAGCAAAGCCTCTAAAGAACTATGTGGGAAAAAATCAGGACGTGATATCGCGTGTTAAACATCTAACACGTGACGTGCTTATAGTATCGACAAGTATGCTCAGGACGCCAACTTTTTATAATTTTTTTTTTTTATTTCTGTGCTATTCAATTTTCAAGTTAAGTACAGAGATTAAAAGTAGCTACCTATTTCCATGTTTGTCTGCCATTATTTTTGCTAAGATAAGATATATATTTAAGTGCGTTATCATCAACCAAGATAATAAAAAATAATAATTACAACACAAAGCCCCAAGATTAATTGAACTTCTAAATCATTATACTGTTTTATCGAACCTTACATTTTCCCCTTATCAGCTTGCTTGAATTACGAGATTCGAGATGCACGAGATAACGCGACAGCTGGTGAACTGTCTTAGGAATTTATTATACGTAACATAAGCGGAAACAAAAATTCTGATACCACAACAGAACACTCCCAATTCGGATAATATGATTAGTTGTTGTTGTTTTTTTACAATTTATTTTCATCTTTAATTTAGAAAAAAATATTCTTGTTCCACTAAAAACTGTTAAATACATGTGAACATACTTAACAAAAAGTAAATATAACGTTTAACGTTTTTAATGGCGAAATTCTACGAAAACATGGTCAACCAAGGACAGCAAGGTAAATACTAATGAAATATAAATATTCCTAAATGTATTTTATCTACCTATTTATATATATATATATAGAAGAAAGTCCGTGGTTGGCTGAATTCTGTTCGTCATTATTTGATTGGCTGTATTCATTTCTTAACAAATATCATTATATCTAGACAACGTGAGTTCAGTTGTTATTTCGTCTTTTCTATGTGTATGTTGGTCTCTTAATGATAAATTGAATTGATCATATTTGGCTCAAAAACAAGAGAAAGAAAATGTGTCCATATATCCGTCTATATCAACGGACACGGACCATTTTCTGTAGGACGATGAGGAATAATATTCTACATATGTCCAAGTTTCATCAAAATCCGATTATTACTGACTGAGTTAGAGGATAATGTGTGTGAAAAATCGGTCCTCACGTTAACAGACACGGATGTTTTGGACTTTCCTGATCTTCATCTTTGGTCTTCAAAAACTAATCACTTCTAAGTTGGACGATAGTCCAAATGTAAATCCATCCAGCCGTTTTCAAGAAATCTTAGTGACAAACACACCGACAGGAGGTGAAAACGTAGCCTCCGGTGGTGGAGATTATGACCAAAAGTTGGAAAGAGGTTCTTAAAGATTTTCTATTTATGATATGAAAACCTCAACAGAAATTTACACAGGCTTTTACCTTTCACATAGTTTGATGGTTATATTCCATAAAGGCTTGTTTCATACGTTATCAAGGTCATAACCACCATCGAATCTGACTATTCTTTCCACTGAGTAACTTTCAACAACTATAACTAAATGGCATTTCTAGGATTTTTGTTTGGATGGCAAACATTTACTTCGGAGGGTCAGAAAAAAATTAATATTTTCATGTCAACGGTATTCACATCGTAGCGTATTTTAATGTACTATATATCTCCAATGGAGGAGGTCCTACCAACAGTCAACATTTCTGTTTCTATCCCACTACAGACTAAGTTGTTCGTAATCAGTAAAATAAACACAATTTCAGAAAATAAACAGCTTAATAATATTTGTCGCTTGATCTGCGGTTGACCTTTGCAACGTATACATGTAACGGATTTACCGTTAGAGTTGAGTTTAATACCTACGTTTGTTTCAGCATAGTTGCTTTTACGCATGTGACGTATGTTGCTGGATGTGTACTGCACAAGTCCCGCCTGTTTTCTATATTTGTAGAAGATTCTGAAGAGTAAGAATCAAAAATATTCGAATGCCGGTCGCACCAAAGATGTTCGCCCTTTCAGCCGTGGGGGCGTTATAATATTACGGTCAATTCCACTTTTCGGTGGTAAAAGAGTAGCCCAAGAGTTGGCGGTGGGTGGTGATGACTAGCTGCCTTCCCTGTATTCTTACAATGCTAAATTAGGGACGGCTGGCGCAGATAGCGCTTGTGTAGCTTTGCGTGAAATTCAAAACAAACAAACTTCACTTACGAGAGGATTTATCTAGCTTCAAGTTGAAAATGCACTTCGTTAGGTTTGTACTAATGAATGATAAAGATTGTTAAATTGTTTTCATCAGACACAGAATTATTATGAAGAGAAGCTAATCACACATGCTTAGTTAACACGGCTTGTAGCTAACCACACATGCTTAGTTAACACGGCTTGTAGCTAATTACACATGCTCAGTTAATACGGCTTGTAGCTAACCACACATGCTTTGTTAACACGGCTTGTAGCTAATCACACATGCTTAGTTAACACGGCTTGTAGCTAACCACACATGCTTAGTTAACACGGCATGTAGCTAACCACACATGCTTAGTTAACACGGCTTGTAGCTAATCGGCTTACACATGCTTAGTTAACACGGCTTGTAGCTAACCACACATGCTTAGTTAACACGGCTTGTAGCTAATCACACATGCTTAGTTAACACGGCTTGTAGCTAACCACACATGCTTAGTTAACACGGCTTGTAGCTAACCACACATGCTCAGTTAACACATGCTTAGTTGTACGCTAACTAACACATGCTTAGTTAACACGGCTTGTAGCTAACCACACATGCTTAGTTAACACAGCATGTAGCTAATCACGCATACTTGGTTAACACAGTTTGTAGCTAACCACACATGCTTAGTTAACACAGTTTGTAGCTAACCACACATGCTTAGTTAACACGGCATGTAGCTAATTACACATGCTCAGTTTATACGGCTTGTAGCTAACCACACATGCTCAGTTAATACGGCTTGTAGCTAACCACACATGCTTAGTTAATACGGCTTGTAGCTAATCACACTTGCTTAGTTAACATGGCTTGTAGCTAACCACACATGCTTAGTTAATACGGCTTGTAGCTAACCACACATGCTTAGTTAACACGACATGTAGCTAACCACACATGCTTAGTTAACATGCTTGTAGCTAACCACACATGCTTAGTTAATACGGCTTGTAGCTAACCACACATGCTTAACACGTTAGCTAACACACATGTAAGCGAACACACATGCACATGCTTAGTTAACACGACATGTAGCGAACCACACATGCTTAGTTAACACGGCTTGTAGCTAATCACACATGCTTAGTTAATACGGCTTGTAGCTAACCACACATGCTTAGTTAACATGGCTTGTAACTAATCACACATGCTTAGTTAACACGGCTTGTAGCTAACCACACATGCTTAGTTAATACGGCTTGTAGCTAACCACACATGCTTAGTTAACACGGCTTGTAGCTAATTACACATACTTGGTTAATACGGTTTGTAGCTAATCACACATGCTTGGTTAACACGGTTTGTTACAAATCAGACAGACATAGTTAAAGTGGTTTGTAGCTTACCAGAAATACGTAGCTAACAAGGTTTCCGGCTAAGTGCATAGCCATTAATTATCACTGATTCGTATTATTCAAAATAATTTTATAATGAATAGTATGTGAATAAATTCATAAAACGTTTTTTTTTTCCAGGAAAAATCTAAGAGCTTTAAATAAAACACATGACAATAGCTGTCCACACTTAACACCAAGCTGGTTTAGTTCATTTTTCAGGGTCAGAGCGTTGATTTTTTTTGTCCTCGTTACTATGACAACGAACTTAAACACTTTCGTTAACAATGTCCCCAAATGTAACACACATACAACTCTCTAAACGAGACAGGCTGGGCTTTCCGCAGTCCCCACCTCGAGCTCATTCCGTGTTTCACTCACTGGGAATGTGGTACTCGGAGCGCATAAGGCGTGTCCCTGTGACACCTGTAACTTTAGAGGATGATCATTCGTCGTACAGTTTTCTGCAAATACAGACGTGCTTGTTACGATCAAATTCTCTACAGGTTACAAGACAGTTTGATCTGTTTTCTTTCTCTACGCAACAGATAAAATGTCAAACTATCCACCAGATGAATTATACGCAACAGAACAGCTGCTTTTATAGTCAGTGCTGTTGAGAGAACACATACTTTCATTTTTAGGCAGCGATACTATGTTCTTACAGATGTCTAGACACAGCCTATCACACGTGTGTAAGTCCGTGAGCTTAGCAGATATTTACTGCGTTCCTAATTGTGCGACCTGCACAAAAACTCCTTTGTCAGGAGTTACGCAATTTCAGAGTAAGAACGTGTAACTGATTCGACGGTAAGAATAATTTAAGAACGCGGTAGGAGAGCCATTACAAAGTCAAAACGTACTGTTAGGATGAAAAGAAAAACTAAATGTATGGAGAATGATTGTGTTATACCACATCATTCCAGTGCATTTTCTAGTGTGCGAGGGCGACCTTTCCCAATACTCGCTTCGTGAAAAATCTGTAGGCGCTGCGTTCGGCGAAAAGACAAGTATGTCTTTATATTGTACAATGTGAATTTCCTTTCTACAGTTGCTTCAAATATGTGACAGTTTAACGGGAGGTATGACAGTAAACCTACTTAGGTGAATGAGTCTGTGCCCTTCTTGTTGATCTCGTTTCCAAACGACGTTCGTTTTTCATTTTGTTCATACTGGGACATTTAGACAGCTTTTCTCTCTGACCTTTTTTTCGTAGATTCTCACCTACTACATGACAACGCCACATTTTGCTTACTTCGACTGCAGTACAACTTCTTGAAGCTCTCGTTATGGGCGGTCCTGATGGACCAAGCTGATCCATATTATTTTGTTTTCCAGTGCCGTTACGTACAAGAGATATCGATCAGTTGTTGATGACATCACGATACCTACATGACGCTGTACAATGACACAATGTAGTTCTGTTCTACTTCAACTGTATACCTCTGTGGTTTTCACGTGACATAATTTGTATATTTGAAATCGTTTTAATATAATGTACTAAACTTTCTGCGATATAAATACAGGCCAAATACTGGTATAAAGAGAATACAACTTGTATGTAGATATAAAAGTAGACCTCCATATACACACAATAAGAGAATATTCCTATATTTATTTGATATCTGGAATAAACCAAGGATGGCATATAACACTAACCATACGTTTCACTAAACTGACCAATGCAGGAAACCCGCGACAACTATCGTAAACTCATATCAAGGAGGAGGGGGACGTAAAATGTTTTTGAAGTGTGCTTTTGTTAATAGGGTATTATTATTAATTATTATTATTATTATAATGTATTATTATTATTATTAATAAATACGAACAATACAGGCAGCTACAAGACAGCATCATACCATAATAACATGCTCAGTCTGGTCTTGTCAGTGAAATTTATCAGTAGTACAACATAGAGCAGAATTAGACATATTCCCCAGAATATAATGCTACGTATATATAGTCCTGTTGGTAAAATTAAACAGAATTACAGGTAAAAAATAATATAAACATTGCATATACACACACTAGACTTTAATGTGTATTTCTAAAAAAGTAAACAGAAATATAACACAGAACACTGCTACGGTACTGGCAAAATTAAACATTTTTACAATATACTAGTTATTGTACTTCCAAACCAAAATAGCATTACATTATACACACTAGAATATAATGCCTGGTCTATACCTTACGATAAAATTAAACAGAATTACAAGAGCAGTGAAAAGCACAATGGCGTTACACCCTCCGCCAGGAAATCTTTCTAAAACCAGGTAACATTTATTAGTTGAAAAACACGGGCACTTTCGTGTCACCATGTTTGTTTTTAACTGAATGTTGACGCCCTCAGTTTGATAGAGCGCAACTTTTAAATAAACTAGAACATGCAATCCGGGGATTACCTATTCCCCGACCGAAATTGCATTAATGTTTTGTTTCTTTTTTTTACTTAACCTATCTGTCGTTAAAGTGAACTTCTACATTATCTGGAAGGTTAGTGTTTATTATAAATAACTTCACATACTGCAACAATAGATTGTTCACGGTCTGTCTTTATATGTAGTCTCGTCTGTCCACATTTACTCGTTTAATCTGTTTATCGATTTATCCATCTTCATTTAGTAACGCCTTCAGGAATTCAACTCGGGAAGAAAGAACCTTCTGAAATTCTTGGGTTTTTCTAAGGTGGTTTATGGTGTATTTGTTGTTGTTTTTTACTGCAAAACAAACAAAGTAAAGCGAAAAGCAGACATTACACTGTTCGTTTTTCTCACCTTAACAGAATCGCAAACCCAGTCTTTAATGTTTATCTGCCTATCTTTTACGTCATCTGTTTATTTATTTGTATATCTCTTAACATTTATTTACCCAGTTTGTTTACTTGTTATATCTCTTCACATTTATTTACTTAATTTGTTTACTTGTATATATCTATCTGTTTTAATTTTATTTAATCTGTTTATCTGCCTGTAGGTCTATATTTCTCAATCGATTCGAAGTAAAATCTTCTGCTGCTGAATCATTTCAAAATCGTAATTCTACTTTACAAGTGAAAATATGACGAATGTTTATACCTATGTGGGGTGTTTGAACTCTCGTTTGGCAATTCGCGTTTTAAACCCGGAATTATCTAGTTAATACTTCAGAAATATATCCCTCCCCCCAAAAAAAAAACGTTTCACAAACACCAATAATTTGTTTCTCTTTGCTTGTTTCTTTCGGATATTTATCAAAAGCTACACGAGCACTATTTCCACCAGCTATCCTAATACTGAACTGGCAGACTAGATATAGTAAAGGAAATCAGTCAATAGCACCCATCGTCAACTCGTAAGCTACTCTAATCGAATAGTGAGGTTCAACAGACACTCTCATAACGCAACCACAACACCAAAGTGCGGAGCGCTCTTTTTTCTATGAGGGGTAGCGGTAACGGGACGATAACGTAGGAACCTCAGCTCCAAAGTGACTTGTTATTCTCACCACTTGGGGTGTGCTGGCCTCTGAAACAATTGGTGAATTATACCGTGGCATTCCCAAGCCGACATAACGATCTGTAAACACCTAATATTCAATATTTGTGGAGGTGGTGTAGTGATTGATGTGTGATACTACAGGAAGTAAGCCACCAGAATCAGCAAATCCTTTCGATTTTCAATATATAAAGTATTTGCGAATATTAAACATGCTCCTTCTTTTCAGTTAATCGTGAAGTGCCTGAGGCAGATCAAAGCAACAAACAAGATGAATAAGACAACCTGTTATTTCTATCACTTATGTCATTTCTCATCGTTATCTATTCATTTAAAAGGCTTCGAGGTTGCATTAATGGGTTTGTCACTTGGGCGGTGTTTTCTCCTACCTACCACTGACCTTCTAGTCGTGATGAGACACTCCTAAAGGAAGGGAGAATGTTTTAGAACGTAACTAAGAGGAACACCGATCAGATTACAGTGGGCTTCACGAATTAATACATAGAAAAATGTATTGCAATTTAGCATGTTGGGAGCGCTGAAGAAATCTGAGTGCATCACACTGTAGAGATAACTCGAGTTGTTACAATGTGGCAAACTTTAGCTGACATGAAGGAGTACTCACCAAACATATCACGAGTCTCAGATAGGAGCCCGAAGTAAGGAAATAGTGAAAGAATTAACATATCCTTGCCCAACCACTGGCCACCCCCACTCTGAAATTAAACCTTGAGTTTGGTTTGTTTTGAATTTCGCACAAAACTACTTGAGGGCTACCTGCGCTAGCCGTCCCTAATTTAGCAGTGTAAGACTAGACGGAATGCAGCTAGTCATCACCACCCACCGCCAACTCTTGGGCTACTCTTTTACTAACGAATAGTGGGATTGACCGTCACATTATAACGCCCCCACGGCTGAAAGGGCGAGCATGTTTGATGCGACGGGGATTCGAACCCGCAACCTTCGGATTACGAGTCGAGTGTCTTAACCACCAGGCTATACCGGGCGTAAACTTGGGGTCTGGTCTTGATTGTGAGAGGGGAAGAATGTGGTATTTGGAGTTGTTAATGAGTGGATAACTAGTAACACTTGTAGGTTAACCCTTTAGCTCAGTTGGCATAGCACTCTCCTGGCATCTGACAAGTGACCGGTTTAAATACAGGATAAAAAAGTTACCACAATGAAATAGCGGAATCACCGAAGAAATACATATATTAGAGAACGGTTATGATACGTCCGGAGGAGGGAGGGGTGTGACTGTAGGGCTTACAAGTCTCTAATCAATTCAAGATTATGAAGGAGAAAGAAAAATAGAGGTGAAGAAGGCCTAAATCGATATTTTAAACATTCCTTTAGTGTCGCTATTTCGAAAACATTCCTTGAGTTTCTTAAATGTGGACATTCCTAAGGTCAAGCCATTTAGATGATAGGCCAATCGCGTGACTGCATGCCGGTCTTTCAATATTTATACAAAACAGACACGGACAGTATGGCAATGGAACTAGCGTGTTTGCTGTGATATTTAAAAATTCACAGTTCGTGACAACAACATAATAAGTACTTCTATAATTTCTTGAAAAATTGAGTACAACATTGCAACACCCTATATCTCGTGAGCACGCGCTACACAATTTTGAACGTGTCTGTGTGTATATGTATGTATATCATGAATTATGCATAAAAATCTACCTTTGCTTCAGTTAAACGAGTCACAGCATATGGAGGAAAGAATGCCTACAGAAAGAAAACTCACACAACAAGGGGAAGATAAAACACTTGTGTAATGTTATAGAGTTGTCACGACCCACTGATGACGTAGCACCTAGAGGTTTCTCGAGTGTTAACATTTGACACGATGTTTCGAATTTTCGTCAATTTAAGAAAATATACTGTACCAAAACGCCAGAGTAAGTGAGTTAATTACCAGTTAATTAGAGAGTGATATACGTACCTATTGATCTTGTGCCATATATACGAAAGGACAATTAACAACCAACTGCTAAATTCTATTTGGAAATTTGATTATCCCAAGTGTAAGTTGTAGAACTTTCGATAGAAAAAATAAAACGTTTTTTTTTAATGGAATAGACTTTGCATTATTTTTACCAAATAATACAAAAAACTCACGCAACGAAACAGCTCCTTCCAAAAACTACATATAACGTTGTTCCGAAAAATGACAGCTTAATTTATTTTTTCCAAATACTAAACACAGAAGGAGGCGTGCAATAATCTATATTCGATTTGAAATTTATGCTCACGTAGGGTAACGCAGCTACAAGAGAGACCTTTATAATTCAATCAGATTTCAGTGTCCCTGATTTTGAACTATTTTCAAACAGATAGCATTCATCCAGCAAGATCGGCTGGCATAAGCGTCCTGTCCGGTTCTTGGAACCAAACAATTAAACTGAATTAAATTAATGTCACTTTTATAACGCGCCCATAGCGAGGCGTGATCAGAAACATCACGTCTTGAACCTATGGCTTTACACTACGCAGCCTAATACGTTTCGTGAAGTTCAAATCTTTTTGAAGAATGATTTTACAACAGGAAACGATATATAGCTTCTTACAAACCTTTACAAATCTCAAGTTCTAGTTTTGTTTTTAAATCAACAATTTCTTAGGTCTCCTAACTTACTGTTTAGTTGTGTAACAAACCTCTAAAAAGACAAAAATAAACTGTTTACGTGATTATGTTTGTTTATAATTTCGCATGAAGCTACACGAGGGCTATCTGCGCTAGCCGTTCCTAATTTAGTAACACAAGACTAGATAGAAGAAAACAGCTAGTCATCACCACCCACCGCCAAATCTTGGGCTACTCTTTTACCAGCGAATAGTGGGATTTACCGTAATTTAAATAACGTTCCCATGACTGAAAAGGAGAGCATTTTTCGTGTGACGGGGATTCGAACTCGCGACACTCAGATTACGTACGAGTCGAGCGCTCAAACCACCACCAAAGAATACTACGAGGTTCTTTTTCTTTCTAAACACCAAGTCACCACAACCATTCGCAGGTTACTTAAATTATCTACTAGGAAATTTAGAAAAGAACGTTTTACTTTAAAAATTAACTAATAACTCTCTAGATCAGTATAACTTAAAATTCACGGAAATATATAATAATCCAAATAAACGTGATAATAAACTTCGTAGCAACTTCTCGAACTCAAAACCTGTTGGGCTTACTCGATAAACCCTTAAAAGGGAAATTTTTGTATTCCAGGTTAAAGTACATAAAATGACACCAGTAATACAGTTTATCCCAAACGACAGCGTTTCTATTGCGATAAAAGATGCTGCAGTGGTGGGAGTGTTTGTTGTTCTTACCTTCAGTGAATTCAAATAAGTGATTATTTTGTAAGACAATTACTTTAACATTGAAAGTATATAACAGAGTTTGTCACTAACAATATGGTTTAAGTTTGTTTTGTTTGTAATTAAGCACAAAGCTACACAATGGGCTATCTGTGCTCTGCCGACCATGGGTATCGAAACCCGGATTTTAGCGATGGGGGGCGATTTAAGTTATTCAATACTTTGCTAACCCACAAGGATATGGCTTAAGTTACTATGTAATTTACTAACCCATAATTATATGGTTTATAGAATTAATAGCTTTATTCATCAACGATTGTGCGCTATTTTTTTATTTCAGTAACGAACGATAGCAGTTTAGCCAATTTTTAATTATCTCTCTCCCCCCAAATAATTACATAGTTTGTGCAGTTCTATTTAAAGACAATGGGGTTTCAGTAAATGAACCTACACCAAAACTGTGAAACGCTTTCTACTACAATCCACAGAAATATCAGTAAGATCAACATGTACCAGCTGTTTAAAGTTTTTTTTAAAATTAGTTACACCTCGTTTTGTCAATGCACGAGTTTCTTCGTTCAAAAAGATCCCTAAAAAAAGAAACCAGTCGCATAAAAACCTGTAAACAAAGTTACCACCGATATTACAATTATTCCATGTACCTGATGCTGGAATATATTTTATTTGTAAAATGAATGATTTAGTCCTATTTTTAGGTGAGTTTTTCAGACTGTAATACATAAATAAAAAGTTAGCCTAATGTGATAAATTGTTTGAACCCCTAGCAGAAAACAACTCTTGTAAAAACGTTCACCTATAAACTGTTAGAATGTTTTGTTGTTGTTCTTTAATGTTTGTTTTTAACTGAAAAATAAAATGCTTCGTGCATACCCCCCTCGTGGCACATCGGTAAGTCAAAAGGCTTGTAATTAAAAATCAGGGTACCATACAGATAACCTATTGTGTAGGTCTGTGCTTAACTACAAAGAAAGTCGTGTACTCTGAAAGATTTTAACATCGATTATAATAATATACGTTATTCCTTAGCATGTGTACGTATTGGGAGGGATCCCCGTTTGAACTGATAGACTGGACAGAGTAAAGGGCAGCTCCGTCGTTAACTAACAGTAGGATTTGACCATCACGAGACATGAACCCTTGGATCCACAAGAAACGAACTGTGAACGTTCCAGGTCACAAATATAAGCTCTAACGCCTAACGATAAGTTATGAAAACAAGAAATGACTACTTTTATGATGTAAGATAAAAGCGGTATAAAACTGGTAATAGTAAAAATAGATCGTTACATCGTCAGCCATCTGTTAAATTTATTCACATTACTAAAAGTATTACCTTTACTGTCTCTATCACTACTCTTGACCACACTTCGTTCCTTGAGATGTACAGCTACGGAAAAACTCCTGTATAAACTCCACAAATGAAGGAAACACACAAACTAAGCAACAACGAAGAATAAACAGCGAGCTGCAAATCTGTGTGCACCAAGGGTTTCTCCACAACAAATCCGGCAGCTCTACAAAAAATTAACTGTTGTTGGGTTAGGCCGACACTATGCTGTTAAGCCTTACTCAACAACAAGCGAAAGTCCCAGGTAGACGTGAACGCGATACACACCTTAATATAAAACAGTGAACACATGGCGTAATCGTGATGTGCAACGTTCTAGTCACCAACACAATCAGTTACAAAATTAAAATATATATAAGACGCGTTCACAAAGTATTGAACATTAAAGCTATGGAGGTTAGCTTCGTTCGAAACACTAGAAGACAAAACAGCGCGGCGCCACCAAACCAACTACATGGCTGGCTAGCTCTATAACAAAGACGCGCTTCGCCTACTTTACATACTGCAACCTACTGGCATCGTATAAAAGATGTATTGCATATATTCCTCATAGATGGCGCCTTAAACAATAACGGTTATTTCAAGTTTTTATACTGACTTGACGTACTGCCAAGAAAAAAGAAACCAGATATAAAAAGACGTATACATCTATATATATATATATATACACATAAATACACACAAAAGACGCAGCAAAACAATAACACCAAGTACGAAAAAGACACAAATAGGCATTTATTAAAACATAAAAGGACAGTTATACGAGAAACAAACAAACAGTAACTTTTTATATATACAAAAAACAGAGTATGCTTCAGTCACGATAATGATTCGATATGTGGAAAAACTGAAAATAAAACCTATTGTATGGGTGTTAAAAGCCAAATTTGCATTCCTGGCTGCGTTAGACCACTGGCAAATAACAAATGCATTTCGGACATTAATAACGGCTACTTCTTAAACAATATATTCTATGCATTAGAGAGGATGAGTGGGTAATATACACCGAGAAGAAAATAAACATGATATCCACAGTCGATGATCGAGACATATTTTAAAAAAATTCATTTTTCGTTTCTTTTCTTAATTCGTTCATAAGCTATGACGTTTACAGAGTATGACAAAGTGGTTACTATGGCAATTAATTTTAAAAAATGATGAAAACAAGCGGTGAAATATTTATCAACTTCAAAACGCCAGCATGAAGAAAAACTGTAGGAGTCGGAAGTGGAAATGTTTTGACAGCCATTATTAAGATAATTTACTGAGATCGTTCACGTGAAAGAAAAGGTCGACACAAAGGAACAAATAAAACAGAAATTTTTATACGACACAAAAAGCATCACTTCCTCTTCAAACGTATTAACAGTAAATACGGAGGCGTATTAGTAATACGGAGTATCACCTCATTCAACAGTGAGAAACATACCGAAAACTACAATTAACACACCAGTGTATTATCATCCTCCCAACCCTCGAAAATGTCATAGTGAACATAAAATTTGAAAAACTGAGACTTCAGTTTGATAAAATAATGAAAGGGTGTGAGTGTGTTATACATTCTCACGTCCATTGTCAAAGGTTTAACGTTTATACAGAAATGAGACACTACCTGTACCTGACTTTCCTACCCAAGTTGAACAAAAGCTGTGGGTGTGAACACACATACATCACTGATACGCCGTATGTTGTACAAAAATGGCACGACTAACCAGGCACACCGCAGACGTATACGGGTTCAACATGTGTTTTCCATCTGAATATTTTCACGATATCCTTATACAGTTATTCCAAAATGAACCAACTGTGTTATATATCTACCAGTGAAGTATAAAAACATAATCAAAACCAAACTGGGTTATTTATCCACCAGTGAAGCGTCACATCATCAAAATTAAACTGCGTCATGTATCTACCGGTGTATCGTCACAATATGAAAATTAAACTGTGTTATGTATTTACTGATGAAGCATCACATCATCATCAAAATCAAACTGTGTTATGTATCTACCAGTGAAGCGTCACAATATCAAAATCAAACTGTGTTATGTATCTTCTAGTGAAGCGTCAAACCATCAAAATCAAACTGTTATTTATCCAACAGTGAAGCGTCACATCATCAAAATTAAACGGTGTTATATATCTACCGGTGAATCGTCACAATATCAAAATCAAACTGTGTTGTGTATCTTCCAGTGAAGATTCACAACACCAAAATTAAACTGTGTTATATTTCTACTGATGAAGCGTCGCATGATCACCAAAATTAAACTGTGTTATGTATCTACTGATGACGAGTCGCATGATCATCAAAATCAAACTGTGTTATGTATCTTCCATTGAAGAGTCACAACACCAAAATTAAACTGTGTTATGTATCTTCCAGTAAAGCGCCACACCATCAAAATCAAATTGGGTTATTTATCCACCAGTGAAGCGTCACATCATCAAAATTAAACTGTGTCATGTTTCTACCGGTGAATCGTCACAACATCAAAATCAAAATGTATTATGTATGTACTGATGAAGCGTCACATTGTCATCAAAATCAAACTGTGCTGTGTATCTACCAGTGAAGCTTCACAACATCAAAATCAAACTGTGTTATGTATCTACCAGTAAAGTGTCACAACATCAAAATCAAACTATTATGTATCTACCGGTGAATCGTCATAACATCAAAATCAAACTGTGTTATGTATCTGCTGGTGAAGCGTCCCATCATCATCAAAATCAAACTGTGCTCTTTACCTAAGTTAAGCGTCACAACACCAAAATAAAACTGTGTTATTTATCCACCAGTGAAGCGCCACATCATCAAAACCAAACTGTGTTATGTATCTACCGGTGAATCGTCACAATATCAAAATCAAACTGTGTTATGTATCTACTGGTGAAGCGTCAAAAAAACAAAATTAAACTTCTGTTATATATCTACCGGTGAATCGTCACAACATCAAAATCAAAATGTGTTATGTATCGACTGATGAAGCGTCACATTGTCATCAAAATCAAACTATGCTATGTATCTACCAGTGAAGCGTTACATCATCAAAAGCAAACTGTGTTATGTATCTACCAGTGAAGCCTTACATCATGATCAAAATCACTGTATTATGTATCTACCAGTGAAGCGTACAACATGAAAATTAAACTGTGTTATGTATCTACTGATGAAACGTCACATCATCATCAAAATCAAACTGTGTTATGTATCTACTGATGAAGCGTCACATCATCATCAAGATCAAAATGTGTTACGTATCTACCAGTGAAGCGTCACAACATCAAAATGTCTTATGTATCTACCAGTCAAGCGTCACACCATCAAAATCAAACTGTTATTTATCCACAAGTACTGGATCACGTCACATCATCAAAATCAAACTGTGTTATGTACCTACTGATGAAGCGTCACATCATCATCAAAATCAAACTGTGCTATGTATCCATTAGTGAAGCGTCACACCATCAAAATCAAACTGTTATTTATCCACCAGTAAAGCGTCACAATATCAAAATCAAACTGTGTTATGTATCTTCTAGTGAAGCGTCACACCATCAAAATCAAACTGTGTTATGTATCTTCTAGTGAAGCGTCACACCATCAAAATCAAACTGTTATTTATCCACCAGTGAAGCGTCACATCATCAAAATTAAACGGTGTTATACATCTACAGGTAAATCGTCACAATATCAAAATCAAACTGTGTTGTGTATCTAACAGTGAAGCGTCAAAACATCAAAATCAAAATGTGTTATGTATCTTCCAGTGAAGCTTCACAACACCAAAATTAAACTGTGTTATGTTTCTACTGATGAAGCGTCGCATGATCACCAAAATTAAACTGTGTTATATATCTACTGATGAAACGTCACATCATCAAAATCAAACTGTGTTATGTACCTACTGATGAAGCGTCACATCATCATCAAAATCAAACTGTGCTATGTATCTACCAGTGAAGCGTCACAATATCAAAATCAAACTGTGTTATGTATCTTCTAGTGAAGCGTCACACCATCAAAATCAACCTGTGTTATGTATCTTCTAGTGAAGCGTCACACCATCAAAATCAAACTGTTATTTATCCACCAGTGAAGCGTCACATCATCAAAATTAAACGGTGTTATATATCTACCGGTGAATCGTCACAATATCAAAATCAAACTATATTGTGTATCTAACAGTGAAGCGTCACAACATCAAAATCAAACTATATTGTGTATCTAACAGTGAAGCGTCACAACATCAAAATCAAAATGTGTTATGTATCTTCCAGTGAAGCTTCACAACACCAAAATTAAACTGTGTTATGTATCTACTGATGACGCGTCGCATGATCATCAAAATCAAACTGTGTTATGTATCTTCCAGTGAAGAGTCACAACACCAAAATTAAACTGTGTTATGTATCTTCCAGTAAAGCGCCACACCATCAAAATCAAACTGGGTTATTTATCCACAAGTGAAGCGTCACATCATCAAAATTAAACTGTGTCATGTTTCTACCGGTGAATTGTCACAACATCAAAATCAAACTGTGTTATGTATCTACCAGTAAAGCAACACAACACCTAAATCAAACTGTGTTATTTATCCACCAGTGAAGCGCCACACCATCAAAATTAAACTGGGTTATTTATCCACCATTGAAGCGTCACATCATCAAAATCAAACTGTGTTATGTACCTACTGATGAAGCGTCACATCATCATCAAAATCAAACTGTGCTATGTATCTATCAGTGAAGCGTCACACCATCAAAATCAAACTGTTATTTATCCACCAGTGAAGCGTCACATCATCAAAATTAAACGGTGTTATATATCTACCGGTGAATTGTCACAACATCAAAATCAAAATGTGTTATGTATCTAGTGATTAAGCGTTACATCATCATTAAAATCAAACTGTATTATGTATCTACCAGTGAAGCGTATAACATGAAAATTAAACTATGTTATGTATCTACTGATGAAGCGTCACATCATCATCAAGATCAAACTGTGTTACGTATCTACCAGTGAGCGTCACAACATCAAAATGTGTTATGTATCTACTGATGAAGCGTCACATCATCATCAAAAATAAATTGTGTTATGTATCTACCAGTGAAGCGCCACACCATCAAAATCAAACTGTTATTTATCCACAAGTGAAGCGTCACATCATCAAAATTAAACTGTGTTATATATCTACTGAGGAAACGTAACATCATCAAAATCAAATTGTGTTATGTACCTACTGATGAAGCGTCACATCATCATCAAAATCAAACTGTGCTATGTATCTATCAGTGAAGCGTCACATCATCAAAATCAAACTGTTATTTATCCACCAGTGAAGCGTCACATGATCAAAATTACTGTGTTATATATCTTCCAGTGAAGCGTCACATCATCATCAAAATCAAACTGTGTTATGTATCTTCTAGTGAAGCGTCACACCATCAAAATCAAACTGTTATTTATCCACCAGTGAATCGTCACATCATCAAAATTAAACGGTGTTATATATCTACCGGTGAATCGTCAGAATATTAAAATCAAACTGTGTTATGTATCTAACAGTGAAGCGTCACATCATCATCAAAATCAAACTGTGCTCTTTACCTAAGTTAAGCGTCACAACACCTAAATCAAACTGTGTTATATATCTACCGGTGAATCGTCACAATATCAAAATCAAACTGTGTTGTGTATCTAACAGTGAAGCGTCACAACATCAAAATCAAAATGTGTTATGTATTAATGATGAAGTGTAACATTGTCATCAAAATCAAACTATGCTATGTATCTACCAGTGAAGCGTCACATCATCAAAATCAAACTGTGTTATGTATCTACCATTAAAGCTTCACAACATCAATATCAAACTATTATGTATCTACCGGTGAATCGTCATAAAATCAAAATCAAACTATGTTATGTATCTGCTGGTGAAGCGCCACACCATCAAAATCAAACTGGGTTATTTATCCACCAGTGAAGCGTCACATCATCAAAATTAAACTGTCATGTTTCTACCAGTGAAACGTCACATCATCAAAATTAAATGGTGTTATATATCTACCGTTGAATCGTCACAATATCAGAATCAAACTGTGTTGTGTATCTAACAGTGAAGCGTCACAACATCAAAATCAAAATGTGTTATGTATCTACCAGTGAAGCGTACAACATGAAAATTAAACTGTGTTATGTATCTACTGATAAAGCGTCACATCATCATCAAGATCAAACTATGTTACGTATCTACCAGTGAAGCGTCACAACATCAAAATCAAACTGTGTTATGTATCTTCCAGTGAAGCGTCACAACATCAAAATCAAAATGTGTTATGTATCTACCAGTGAAGCGTACAACATGAAAATTAAACTGTGTTATGTATCTACTGATAAAGCGCCACACCATCAAAATCAAACTGGTTATGTATCTTCTAGTGAAGCGTCACACCATCAAAATCAAACTGTTATTTATCCACCAGTGAATCGTCACATCATCAAAATTAAACGGTGTTATATATCTACCGGTGAATCGTCAGAATATCAAAATCAAACTGTGTTATGTATCTAACAGTGAAGCGTCACATCATCATCAAAATCAAACTGTGCTCTTTACCTAAGTTAAGCGTCACAACACCAAAATAAAACTGTGTTATTTATCCACCAGTGAAGCGCCACACCATCAAAATTAAACTGTGTCATGTATCTAGCGGTGAATCGTCACAACATCAAAATCAAACTGTGTTATGTATCTACGAGTGAAGCGTCACAACACCAAAACCAAACTGTGTTATGTATGTGCTGGTGAAGCGTCACATCATCATCAAAATCAAACTGTGCTCTTTACCTAAGTTAAGCGTCACAACACCTAAATCAAACTGTGTTATATATCTACCGGTGAATCGTCACAATATCAAAATCAAACTGTGTTGTGTATCTAACAGTGAAGCGTCACAACATCAAAATCAAAATGTGTTATGTATTAATGATGAAGTGTAACATTGTCATCAAAATCAAACTATGCTATGTATCTACCAGTGAAGCGTCACATCATCAAAATCAAACTGTGTTATGTATCTACCATTAAAGCTTCACAACATCAATATCAAACTGTGTTATGTATCTGCTGGTGAAGCGTCACATCATCAAAATTAAACTGTCATGTTTCTACCAGTGAAGCGTCACATCATCAAAAGCAAACTGTGTTATGTATCTACCAGTGAAGCCTTACATCATGATCAAAATCACTGTAATATGTATCTACCAGTGAAGCGTACAACATGAAAATTAAACTGTGTTATGTATCTACTGATGAAACGTCACATCATCATCAAAATCAAACTGTGTTATGTATCTACTGATGAAGCGTCACATCATCATCAAGATCAAAATGTGTTACGTATCTACCAGTGAAGCGTCACAACATCAAAATGTGTTATGTATCTACCAGTGAAGCGTCACACCATCAAAATCAAACTGTTATTTATCCACAAGTGAAGCGTCACATCATCATCAAAAAAAAATGTGCTATGTATCCATTAGTGAAGCGTCACACCATCATCAAAATCAAACTGTGCTATCTATCTATTAGCCAAGCGTCACACCATCAAAATCAAACTGTTATTTATACACCAGTGAAGCGTCACAATATCAAAATCAAACTGTGTTATGTATCATCTAGTGAAGCGTCACACCATCAAAATCAAACTGTGTTATGTATCTTCTAGTAAAGCGTCACACCATCAAAATCAAAATGTGTTATGTATCTACCAGTGAAGCGTACAACATGAAAATTAAACTGTGTTATGTATCTACTGATAAAGCGCCACACCATCAAAATCAAACTGGTTATGTATCTTCTAGTGAAGCGTCACACCATCAAAATCAAACTGTTATTTATCCACCAGTGAATCGTCACATCATCAAAATTAAACGGTGTTATATATCTACCGGTGAATCGTCAGAATATCAAAATCAAACTGTGTTATGTATCTAACAGTGAAGCGTCACATCATCATCAAAATCAAACTGTGCTCTTTACCTAAGTTAAGCGTCACAACACCAAAATAAAACTGTGTTATTTATCCACCAGTGAAGCGCCACACCATCAAAATTAAACTGTGTCATGTATCTAGCGGTGAATCGTCACAACATCAAAATCAAACTGTGTTATGTATCTACGAGTGAAGCGTCACAACATCAAAATCAAACTGTGTTATGTATGTGCTGGTGAAGCGTCACATCATCATCAAAATCAAACTGTGCTCTTTACCTAAGTTAAGCGTCACAACACCTAAATCAAACTGTGTTATATATCTACCGGTGAATCGTCACAATATCAAAATCAAACTGTGTTGTGTATCTAACAGTGAAGCGTCACAACATCAAAATCAAAATGTGTTATGTATTAATGATGAAGTGTAACATTGTCATCAAAATCAAACTATGCTATGTATCTACCAGTGAAGCGTCACATCATCAAAATCAAACTGTGTTATGTATCTACCATTAAAGCTTCACAACATCAATATCAAACTATTATGTATCTACCGGTGAATCGTCATAAAATCAAAATCAAACTATGTTATGTATCTGCTGGTGAAGCGTCACATCATCAAAATTAAACTGTCATGTTTCTACCAGTGAAGCGTCACATCATCAAAATTAAATGGTGTTATATATCTACCGTTGAATCGTCACAATATCAGAATCAAACTGTGTTGTGTATCTAACAGTGAAGCGTCACAACATCAAAATCAAAATGTGTTATGTATCTACCAGTGAAGCGTACAACATGAAAATTAAACTGTGTTATGTATCTACTGATAAAGCGTCACATCATCATCAAGATCAAACTGTGTTACGTATCTACCAGTGAAGCGTCACAACATCAAAATCAAACTGTGTTATGTATCTTCCAGTGAAGCGCCACACCATCAAAATCAAACTGGGTTATTTATCCACCAGTGAAGCGTCACATCATCAAAGTTAAACTGTGTTATGTTTCTTCCAGTGAAGCGTCACATCATCAAAGTTAAACTGTGTTATGTTTCTTCCAGTGAAGCGTCACAACATCAAAATCAAACTGTGCTATGTTTCTTCCAGTGAAGCGTCACAACATCAAAATCAAACTGTGTTATGTATCTTCCAGTGAAGCGTCACAACATCAAAATCAAACTGTGTTATGTATCTTCCAGTGACGCGTCACAACATCAAAATCAAACTGTGTTATGTATCTTCTAGTGAAGCGCCACACCATCAAAATCAAACTGGGTTATTTATCCACCACTGAAGCGTCACATCATCAAAATTAAACTGTGTTATGTATCTACTGATGACGAGTCGCATGATCATCAAAATCAAACTGTGTTATGTATCTTCCAGTGAAGAGTCACAACACCAAAATTACACTGTGTTATGTATCTTCCAGTGAAGAGTCACAACACGAAAATTAAACTGTGTTATGTATCTTCCAGTAAAGCGCCACACCATCAAAATCAAATTGGGTTATTTATCCACCAGTGAAGCGTCACATCATCAAAATTAAACTGTGTCATGTTTCTACCGGTGAATCGTCACAACATCAAAATCAAAATGTATTATGTATGTACTGATGAAGCGTCACATTGTCATCAAAATCAAACTGTGTTATGTATCTTCCAGTGAAGCGTCACAACATCAAAATCAAACTGTGTTATGTATCTACCAGTGAAGCGTCACAACATCAAAATCAAACTGTGTTATGTATCTACCAGTAAAGCGTCACAACATCAAAATCAAACTATTATGTATCTACCGGTGAATCGTCATAACATCAAAATCAAACTGTGTTATGTATCTGCTGGTGAAGCGTCCCATCATCATCAAAAGCAAACTGTGCTCTTTACCTAAGTTAAGCGTCACAACACCAAAATAAAACTGTGTTATTTATCCACCAGTGAAGCGCCACATCATCAAAACAAAACTGTGTCATGTATCTACTGGTGAATCGTCACAATATCAAAATCAAACTGTGTTATGTATCTACTGGTGAAGCGTCAAAAAAACAAAATTAAACTTCTGTTATTTATCAACTGATGAATCGTCACATCATCATCAAAATCAAATTGTGTTATGTATCTACCAGTGAAGCGTCACACCATCAAAATCAAACTCTTATTTATCCACCAGTGAAGCGTCACATCATCAAAATTAAACTCTGTTATATATCTACCGGTGAATCGTCACAACATCAAAATCAAAATGTGTTATGTATCGACTGATGAAGCGTCACATTGTCATCAAAATCAAACTATGCTATGTATCTACCAGTGAAGCGTTACATCATCAAAAGCAAACTGTGTTATGTATCTACCAGTGAAGCCTTACATCATGATCAAAATCACTGTATTATGTATCTACCAGTGAAGCGTACAACATGAAAATTAAACTGTGTTATGTATCTACTGATGAAACGTCACATCATCATCAAAATCAAACTGTGTTATGTATCTACTGATGAAGCGTCACATCATCATCAAGATCAAAATGTGTTACGTATCTACCAGTGAAGCGTCACAACATCAAAATGTGTTATGTATCTACCAGTGAAGCGTCACACCATCAAAATCAAACTGTTATTTATCCACAAGTGAAGCGTCACATCATCAAAATCAAACTGTGTTATGTATCTACTGATAAAGCGTCACATCATCATCAAAATAAAACTGTGCTATGTATCCATTAGTGAAGCGTCACACCATCATCAAAATCAAACTGTGCTATCTATCTATTAGCGAAGCGTCACACCATCAAAATCAAACTGTTATTTATACACCAGTGAAGCGTCACAATATCAAAATCAAACTGTGTTATGTATCATCTAGTGAAGCGTCACACCATCAAAATCAAACTGTGTTATGTATCTTCTAGTGAAGCGTCACACCATCAAAATCAAACTGTGTTATGTATCTTCAAGTGAAGCGTCACACCATCAAAATCAAACTGTTATTTATCCACCAGTGAAGCGTCACATCATCAAAATTAAACGGTGTTATATATCTACCGGTGAATCGTCACAATATCAAAATCAAACTGTGTTGTGTATCTAACAGTGAAGCGTCAAAACATCAAAATCAAAATGTGTTATGTATCTTCCAGTGAAGCTTCACAACACCAAAATTAAACTGTGTTATGTTTCTACTGATGAAGCGTCGCATGATCACCAAAATTAAACTGTGTTATGTATCTACTGATGACGCGTCGCATGATGATCAAAATCAAACTGTGTTATGTATCTTCCAGTGAAGAGTCACAACACCAAAATTAAACTGTGTTATATATCTACTGAGGAAACGTCACATCATCAAAATCAAACTGTGTTATGTACCTACTGATGAAGCGTCACATCATCAGCAAAATCAAACTGTGCTATGTATCTACCAGTGAAGCGTCACAATATCAAAATCAAACTGTGTTATGTATATTCTAGTGAAGCGTCACACCATCAAAATCAAACTGTTATTTATCCACCAGTGAAGAGTCACAACACCAAAATTAAACTGTGTTATATATCTACTGATGAAACGTCACATCATCAAAATAAAACTGTGTTATGTACCTACTGATGAAGCGTCACATCATCATCAAAATCAAACTGTGCTATGTATCTACCAGTGAAGCGTCACAATATCAAAATCAAACTGTGTTATGTATCTTCTAGTGAAGCGTCACACCATCAAAATTAAACTGGATTATTTATCCACCAGTGAAGCGTCACATCATCAAAATAAAACTGTGTCATGTATCTACCGGTGAAGCGTCACAACATCAAAATCAACATGTGTTATTATCTTCCAGTGAAGCTTCACAACACCAAAATTAAACTGTGTTATGTATCTACTGATGACGCGTCGCATGATCATCAAAATCAAACTGTGTTATGTATCTTCCAGTGAAGAGTCACAACACCAAAATTAAACTGTGTTATGTATCTTCCAGTAAAGCGCCACACCATCAAAATCAAACTGGGTTATTTATCCACCAGTGAAGCGTCACATCATCAAAATTAAACTGTGTCATGTTTCTACCGGTGAATTGTCACAACATCAAAATCAAACTGTGTTATGTATCTACCAGTAAAGCGTCACAACACCTAAATCAAAGTGTGTTATTTATCCACCAGTGAAGCGCCACACCATAAAAATTAAACTGGGTTATTTATCCACCATTGAAGCGTCATATCATCAAAATTAAACTGTGTCATGTATCTACCAGTGAAGCATCACAACAGCAAAACCAAACTGTGTTATGTATCTACTGGTGAAGCGTCACATCATCAAAATCAAACTGTGTTATGTACCTACTGATGAAGCGTCACATCATCATCAAAATCAAACTGTGCTATGTATCTATCAGTGAAGCGTCACACCATCAAAATCAAACTGTTATTTATCCACCAGTGAAGCGTCACATCATCAAAATTAAACGGTGTTATATATCCACCGGTGAATCGTCACAATATCAAAATCAAACTGTGTTGTGTATCTAACAGTGAAGCGTCACAACATCAAAATCAAAATGTGTTATGTATCTAGTGATTAAGCGTTACATCATCATTAAAATCAAACTGTATTATGTATCTACCAGTGAAGCGTACAACATAAAAATTAAACTGTGTTATGTATCTATTGATGAAGCGTCACATCATCATCAAGATCAAACTGTGTTACGTATCTACCAGTGAAGCGTCACAACATCAAAATGTGTTATGTATCTACTGATGAAGCGTCACATCATCATCAAAAATAAATTGTGTTATGTCTCTACCAGTGAAGCGCCACACCATCAAAATCACATTGTTATTTATCCACAAGTGAAGCGTCACATCATCAAAATTAAACTGTGTTATATATCTACTGATGAAACGTCACATCATCAAAATCAAACTGTGTTATGTACCTACTGATGAAGCGTCACATCATCATCAAAATCAAACTGTGCTATGTATCTACCAGTGAAGCGTCACAATATCAAAATAAAACTGTGTTATGTATCTTCTAGTGAAGCGTCACACCATCAAAATCAAACTGTGTTATGTATCTTCTAGTGAAGCGTCACACCATCAAAATCAAACTGTGTTATGTATCTTCCAGTGAAGCGTCACACCATCAAAATCAAACTGTTATTTATCCACCAGTGAAGCGTCACATCATCAAAATTAAACGGTGTTATATATCTACCGGTGAATCGTCACAATATCAAAATCAAACTGTGCTATGTATCTATCAGTGAAGCGTCACACCATCAAAATCAAACTGTTATTTATCCACCAGTGAAGCGTCACATCATCAAAATTAAACGGTGTTATATATCTACCGGTGAATTGTCACAATATCAAAATCAAACTGTGTTGTGTATCTAACAGTGAAGCGTCACAACATCAAAATGAAAATGTGTTATGTATCTAGTGATTAAGCGTTATATCATCATTAAAATCAAACTGTATTATGTATCTACCAGTGAAGCGTACAACATGAAAATTAAACTGTGTTATGTATCTACTGATGAAGCGTCACATCATCATCAAGATCAAACTGTGTTACGTATCTACCAGTGAAGCGTCACAACATCAAAATGTGTTATGTATCTACTGATGAAGCGTCACATCATCATCAACAATAAATTGTGTTATGTATCTACCAGTGAAGCGCCACACCATCAAAATCAAACTGTTATTTATCCACAAGTGAAGCGTCACATCATCAAAATTAAACTGTGTTATATATCTACTGATGAAACGTAACATCATCAAAATCAAATTGTTTTATGTACCTACTGATGAAGCGTCACATCATCATCAAAATCAAACTGTGCTATGTATCTATCAGTGAAGCGTCACATCATCAAAATCAAACTGTTATTTATCCACAAGTGAAGCGTCACATGATCAAAATTAACTGTGTTATATATCTTCCAGTGAAGCGTCACAATATCATCAAAATCAAACTGTGTTATGTATCTACCAGTGAAGCGTCACAATATCAAAATCAAACTGGTTATGTATCTTCTAGTGAAGCGTCACACCATCAAAATCAAACTGTTATTTATCCACCAGTGAATCGTCACATCATCAAAATTAAACGGTGTTATATATCTACCGGTGAATCGTCAGAATATCAAAATCAAACTGTGTTATGTATCTAACAGTGAAGCGTCACATCATCATCAAAATCAAACTGTGCTCTTTACCTAAGTTAAACGTCACAACACCAAAATCAAACTGGGTTATTTATCCACCAGTGAAGCGTCACATCATCAAAATTAAACTGTCATGTTTCTACCAGTAAAGCGTCACAACATCAAAATTAAATGGTGTTATATATCTACCGTTGAATCGTCACAATATCAGAATCAAACTGTGTTGTGTATCTAACAGTGAAGCGTCACAACATCAAAATCAAAATGTGTTATGTATCTACCAGTGAAGCGTACAACATGAAAATTAAACTGTGTTATGTCTCTACTGATAAAGCGTCACATCATCATCAAGATCAAACTGTGTTACGTATCTACCAGAGAAGCGTCACAACATCAAAATCAAACTGTGTTATGTATCTTCCAGTGAAGCGCCACACCATCAAAGTTAAACTGTGTTATGTTTCTTCCAGTGAAGCGTCACATCATCAAAGTTAAACTGTGTTATGTTTCTTCCAGTGAAGCGTCACAACATCAAAATCAAACTGTGCTGTGTTTCTTCCAGCGAAGCGTCACAACATCAAAATCAAACTGTGTTATGTATCTTCCAGTGACGCGTCACAACATCAAAATCAAACTGTGTTATGTATCTTCTAGTGAAGCGCCACACCATCAAAATCAAACTGGGTTATTTATCCACCAGTGAAGCGCCACACCATCAAAATCAAACTGGGTTATTTATCCACCAGTGAAGCGTCACATCATCAAAATTAAACTGTGTTATGTATCTACTGATGACGAGTCGCATGATCATCAAAATCAAACTGTGTTATGTATCTTCCAGTGAAGAGTCACAACACCAAAATTAAACTGTGTTATGTATCTTCCAGTGAAGAGTCACAACACCAAAATTAAACTGTGTTATGTATCTTCCAGTAAAGCGCCACACCATCAAAATCAAATTGGGTTATTTATATACCAGTGAAGCGTCACATCATCAAAATTAAACTGTGTCATGTTTCTACCGGTGAATCGTCACAACATCAAAATCAAAATGTATTATGTATGTACTGATGAAGCGTCACATTGTCATCAAAATCAAACTGTGCTGTGTATCTACCAGTGAAGTGTCACAACATCAAAATCAAACTGTGTTATGTATCTACCAGTAAAGCGTCACAACATCAAAATCAAACTATTATGTATCTACCGGTGAATCGTCATAACATCAAAATCAAACTGTGTTATGTATCTGCTGGTGAAGCGTCCCATCATCATCAAAATCAAACTGTGCTCTTTACCTAAGTTAAGCGTCACAACACCAAAAAAAACTGTGTTATTTATCCACCAGTGAAGCGCCACATCATCAAAACAAAACTGTGTCATGTATCTACCGGTGAATCGTCACAATATCAAAATCAAACTGTGTTATGTATCTACTGGTGAAGCGTCAAAAAAAAAAAATTAAACTTCTGTTATTTATCAACTGATGAAGCGTCACATCATCATCAAGATCAAAATGTGTTACGTATCTACCAGTGAGGCGTAACAACATCAAAATGTGTTATGTATCTACCAGTGAAGCGTCACACCATCAAAATCAAACTGTTATTTATCCACAAGTGAAGCGTCACATCATCAAAATCAAACTGTGTTATGTACCTACTGATGAAGCGTCACATCATCATCAAAATAAAACTGTGCTATGTATCCATTAGTGAAGCGTCACACCATCATCAAAATCAAACTGTGCTATCTATCTATTAGCGAAGCGTCACACCATCAAAATCAAACTGTTATTTATACACCAGTGAAGCGTCACAATATCAAAATCAAACTGTGTTATGTATCATCTAGTGAAGGGTCACACCATCAAAATCAAACTGTGTTATGTATCTTCTAGTGAAGCGTCACACCATCAAAATCAAACTGTGTTATGTATCTTCAAGTGAAGCGTCACACCATCAAAATCAAACTGTTATTTATCCACCAGTGAAGCGTCACATCATCAAAATTAAACGGTGTTATATATCTACCGGTGAATCGTCACAATATCAAAATCAAACTGTGTTGTGTATCTAACAGTGAAGCGTCAAAACATCAAAATCAAAATGTCTTATGTATCTTCCAGTGAAGCTTCACAACACCAAAATTAAACTGTGTTATGTTTCTACTGATGAAGCGTCGCATGATCACCAAAATTAAACTGTGTTATGTATCTTCCAGTAAAGAGTCACAACACCAAAATTAAACTGTGTTATATATCTACTGAGGAAACGTCACACCATCAAAATCAAACTGTTATTTATCCACCAGTGAAGCGTCACATCATCAAAATTAAACTGTGTTATATATCTACTGATGAAACGTCACATCATCAAAATAAAACTGTGTTATGTACCTACTGATGAAGCGTCACATCATCATCAAAATCAAACTGTGCTATGTATCTACCAGTGAAGCGTCACAATATCAAAATCAAACTGTGTTATGTATCTTCTAGTGAAGCGTCACACCATCAAAATTAAACTGGATTATTTATCCACCAGTGAAGCGTCACATCATCAAAATAAAACTGTGTCATGTATCTACCGGTGAAGCGTCACAACATCAAAATCAAATGTGTTATTATCTTCCAGTGAAGCGTCACAACATCAAAATTAAACTGTGTTATGTATCTACTGATGAAGCGTCACATGATCATCAAAATCAAACTGTGTTATGTATCTTCCAGTGAAGCGTCACAACATCAAAATTAAACTGTGTTATGTATCTTCCAGTAAAGCGCCACACCATCAAAATCAAACTGTTATTTATCCACCAGTGAAGAGTCACATCATCAAAATTAAACTGTGTCATGTTTCTACCGGTGAATTGTCACAACATCAAAATCAAACTGTGTTATGTATCTACCAGTAAAGCGTCACAACACCTAAATCAAAGTGTGTTATTTATCCACCAGTGAAGCGCCACACCATCAAAATTAAACTGGTTTATTTATCCACCATTGAAGCGTCATATCATCAAAATTAAACTGTGTCATGTATCTACCAGTGAAGCATCACAACAGCAAAACCAAACTGTGTTATGTATCTACTAGTGAAGCGTCACATCATCAAAATCAAACTGTGTTATGTACCTACTGATGAAGCGTCACATCATCATCAAAATCAAACTGTGCTATGTATCTATCAGTGAAGCGTCACACCATCAAAATCAAACTGTTATTTATCCACCAGTGAAGCGTCACATCATCAAAATTAAACGGTGTTATATATCCACCGGTGAATCGTCACAATATCAAAATCAAACTGTGTTGTGTATCTAACAGTGAAGCGTCACAACATCAAAATCAAAATGTGTTATGTATCTAGTGATTAAGCGTTACATCATCATTAAAATCAAACTGTATTATGTATCTACCAGTGAAGCGTACAACATAAAAATTAAACTGTGTTATGTATCTACTGATGAAGCGTCACATCATCATCAAGATCAAACTGTGTTACGTATCTACCAGTGAAGCGTCACAACATCAAAATGTGTTATGTATCTACTGATGAAGCGTCACATCATCATCAAAAATAAATTGTGTTATGTCTCTACCAGTGAAGCGCCACACCATCAAAATCACATTGTTATTTATCCACAAGTGAAGCGTCACATCATCAAAATTAAACTGTGTTATATATCTACTGATGAAACGTCACATCATCAAAATCAAACTGTGTTATGTACCTACTGATGAAGCGTCACATCATCATCAAAATCAAACTGTGCTATGTATCTACCAGTGAAGCGTCACAATATCAAAATCAAACTGTGTTATGTATCTTCTAGTGAAGCGTCACACCATCAAAATCAAACTGTGTTATGTATCTTCTAGTGAAGCGTCACACCATCAAAATCAAACTGTGTTATGTATCTTCCAGTGAAGCGTCACACCATCAAAATCAAACTGGGTTATTTATCCACCAGTGAAGCGTCACATCATCAAAATTAAACTGTGTCATGTTTCTACCGGTAAATTGTCACAACATCAAAATCAAACTGTGTTATGTATCTTCCAGTGAAGCTTCACAACACCAAAATTAAACTGTGTTATGTATCTACTGATGACGCGTCGCATGATCATCAAAATCAAACTGTGTTATGTATCTTCCAGTGAAGAGTCACAACAACAAAATTAAACTGTGTTATGTATCTTCCAGTAAAGCGCCACACCATCAAAATCAAACTGGGTTATTTATCCACCAGTGAAGCGTCACATCATCAAAATTAAACTGTGTCATGTTTCTACCGGTAAATTGTCACAACATCAAAATCAAACTGTGTTATGTATCTACCAGTAAAGCGTCACAACACCTAAATCAAACTGTGTTATTTATCCACCAGTGAAGCGCCACACCATGAAAATTAAACTGGGTTATTTATCCACCATTGAAGCGTCATATCATCAAAATTAAACTGTGTCATGTATCTACCAGTGAACCATCACAACAGCAAAACCAAACTGTGTTATGTATCTACTGGTGAAGCGTCACATTATCAAAATCAAACTGTGCTATGTATCTATCAGTGAAGCGTCACACCATCAAAATCAAACTGTTATTTATCCACCAGTGAAGCGTCACATCATCAAAATTAAACGGTGTTATATATCTACCGGTGAATTGTCACAATATCAAAATCAAACTGTGTTGTGTATCTAACAGTGAAGCGTCACAACATCAAAATGAAAATGTGTTATGTATCTAGTGATTAAGCGTTATATCATCATTAAAATCAAACTGTATTATGTATCTACCAGTGAAGCGTACAACATGAAAATTAAACTGTGTTATGTATCTACTGATGAAGCGTCACATCATCATCAAGATCAAACTGTGTTACGTATCTACCAGTGAAGCGTCACAACATCAAAATGTGTTATGTATCTACTGATGAAGCGTCACATCATCATCAACAATAAATTGTGTTATGTATCTACCAGTGAAGCGCCACACCATCAAAATCAAACTGTTATTTATCCACAAGTGAAGCGTCACATCATCAAAATTAAACTGTGTTATATATCTACTGATGAAACGTAACATCATCAAAATCAAATTGTGTTATGTACCTACTGATGAAGCGTCACATCATCATCAAAATCAAACTGTGCTATGTATCTATCAGTGAAGCGTCACATCATCAAAATCAAACTGTTATTTATTCACAAGTGAAGCGTCACATGATCAAAATTAACTGTGTTATATATCTTCCAGTGAAGCGTCACATCATCATCAAAATCAAACTGTGTTATGTATCTACCAGTGAAGCGTCACAATATCAAAATCAAACTGGTTATGTATCTTCTAGTGAAGCGTCACACCATCAAAATCAAACTGTTATTTATCCACCAGTGAATCGTCACATCATCAAAATTAAACGGTGTTATATATCTACGGTGAATCGTCAGAATATCAAAATCAAACTGTGTTATGTATCTAACAGTGAAGCGTCACATCATCATCAAAATCAAACTGTGCTCTTTACCTAAGTTAAGCGTCACAACACCAAAATCAAACTGGGTTATTTATCCACCAGTGAAGCGTCACATCATCAAAATTAAACTGTCATGTTTCTACCAGTGAAGCGTCACATCATCAAAATTAAATGGTGTTATATATCTACCGTTGAATCGTCACAATATCAGAATCAAACTGTGTTGTGTATCTAACAGTGAAGCGTCACAACATCAAAATCAAAATGTGTTATGTATCTACCAGTGAAGCGTACAACATGAAAATTAAACTGTGTTATGTATCTACTGATAAAGCGTCACATCATCATCAAGATCAAACTGTGTTACGTATCTACCAGTGAAGCGTCACAACATCAAAATCAAACTGTGTTATGTATCTTCTAGTGAAGCGCCACACCATCAAAGTTAAACTGTGTTATGTTTCTTCCAGTGAAGCGTCACATCATCAAAGTTAAACTGTGTTATGTTTCTTCCAGTGAAGCGTCACAACATCAAAATCAAACTGTGCTATGTTTCTTCCAGCGAAGCGTCACAACATCAAAATCAAACTGTGTTATGTATCTTCCAGTGACGCGTCACAACATCAAAATCAAACTGTGTTATGTATCTTCTAGTGAAGCGCCACACCATCAAAATCAAACTGGGTTATTTATCCACCAGTGAAGCGTCACATCATCAAAATTAAACTGTGTTATGTATCTACTGATGACGAGTCGCATGATCATCAAAATCAAACTGTGTTATGTATCTTCCAGTGAAGAGTCACAACACCAAAATTAAACTGTGTTATGTATCTTCCAGTGAAGAGTCACAACACCAAAATTAAACTGTGTTATGTATCTTCCAGTAAAGCGCCACACCATCAAAATCAAATTGGGTTATTTATCTACCAGTGAAGCGTCACATCATCAAAATTAAACTGTGTCATGTTTCTACCGGTGAATCGTCACAACATCAAAATCAAAATGTATTATGTATGTACTGATGAAGCGTCACATTGTCATCAAAATCAAACTGTGCTGTGTATCTACCAGTGAAGCGTCACAACATCAAAATCAAACTGTGTTATGTATCTACCAGTAAAGCGTCACAACATCAAAATCAAACTATTATGTATCTACCGGTGAATCGTCATAACATCAAAATCAAACTGTGTTATGTATCTGCTGGTGAAGCGTCCCATCATCATCAAAATCAAACTGTGCTCTTTACCTAAGTTAAGCGTCACAACACCAAAATAAAACTGTGTTATTTATCCACCAGTGATGCGCCACATCATCAAAACAAAACTGTGTCATGTATCTACCGGTGAATCGTCACAATATCAAAATCAAACTGTGTTATGTATCTACTGGTGAAGCGTCAAAAAAAAAATTAAACTTCTGTTATTTATCAACTGATGAATCGTCACATCATCATCAAAATCAAATTGTGTTATGTATCTACCAGTGAAGCGTCACACCATCAAAATCAAACTCTTATTTATCCACCAGTGAAGCGTCACATCATCAAAATTAAACTCTGTTATATATCTACCGGTGAATCGTCACAACATCAAAATCAAAATGTGTTATGTATCGACTGATGAAGCGTCACATTGTCATCAAAATCAAACTATGCTATGTATCTACCAGTGAAGCGTTACATCATCAAAAGCAAACTGTGTTATGTATCTACCAGTGAAGCCTTACATCATGATCAAAATCACTGTATTGTGTATCTACCAGTGAAGCGTACAACATGAAAATTAAACTGTGTTATGTATCTACTGATGAAACGTCACATCATCATCAAAATCAAACTGTGTTATGTATCTACTGATGAAACGTCACATCATCATCAAGATCAAAATGTGTTACGTATCTACCAGTGAAGCGTCACAACATCAAAATGTGTTATGTATCTACCAGGAAGCGTCACACCATCAAAATCAAACTGTTATTTATCCACAAGTGAAGCGTCACATCATCAAAATCAAACTGTTTTATGTACCTACTGATGAAGCGTCACATCATCATCAAAATCAAACTGTGCTATGTATCCATTAGTGAAGCGTCACACCATCATCAAAATCAAACTGTGCTATCTATCTATTAGTGAAGCGTCACACCATCAAAATCAAACTGTTATTTATCCACCAGTGAAGCGTCACAATATCAAAATCAAACTGTGTTATGTATCTTCTAGTGAAGCGTCACACCATCAAAATCAAACTGTGTTATGTATCTTCTAATGAAGCGTCACACCATCAAAATCAAACTGTTATTTATCCACCAGTGAAGCGTCACATCATCAAAATTAAACGGTGTTATATATCTACCGGTGAATCGTCACAATATCAAAATCAAACTGTGTTGTGTATCTAACAGTGAAGCGTCAAAACATCAAAATGAAAATGTGTTATGTATCTTCCAGTGAAACTTCACAACACCAAAATTAAACTGTGTTATGTATCTACTGATGACGCGTCGCATGATCATCAAAATCAAACTGTGTTATGTATCTACCAGTGAAGCGTCACAATATCAAAATCAAACTGTGTTATGTATCTTCTAGTGAAGCGTCACACCATCAAAATAAAACTGTTATTTATCCACCAGTGAAGAGTCAGAACACCAAAATTAAACTGTGCTATATATCTACTGATGAAACGTCACATCATCAAAATCAAACTGTTTTATGTACCTACTGAAGAAGCGTCACATCATCATCAAAATCAAACTGTGCTATGTATCTACCAGTGAAGCGTCACAATATCAAAATCAAACTGTGTTATGTATCTTCTAGTGAAGCGTCACACCATCAAAATTAAACTGGATTATTTATCCACCAGTGAAGCGTCACATCATCAAAATAAAACTGTGTCATGTATCTACCGGTGAAGCGTCACAACATCAAAATCAAAATGTGTTATGTATCTTCCAGTGAAGCTTCACAACACCAAAATTAAACTGTGTTATGTATCTACTGATGACGCGTCGCATGATCATCAAAATCAAACTGTGTTATGTATCTTCCAGTGAAGAGTCACAACACCAAAATTAAACTGTGTTATGTATCTTCCAGTAAAGCGCCACACCAACAAAATCAAACTGGGTTATTTATCCACCAGTGAAGCGTCACATCATCAAAATTAAACTGTGTCATGTTTCTACCGGTGAATTGTCACAACATCAAAATCAAACTGTGTTATGTATCTACCAGTAAAGCGTCACAACACCTAAATCAAATTGTGTTATGTACCTACTGATGAAGCGTCACATCATCATCAAAATCAAACTGTGCTATGTATCTATCAGTGAAGCGTCACACCATCAAAATCAAACTGTTATTTATCCACCAGTGAAGCGTCACATCATCAAAATTAAACGGTGTTATATATCCAACGGTGAATCGTCACAATATCAAAATCAAACTGTGTTGTGTATCTAACAGTGAAGCGTCACAACATCAAAATCAAAATGTGTTATGTATCTAGTAATTAAGCATTACATCATCATTAAAATCAAACTGTATTATGTATCTACCAGTGAAGCGTACAACATGAAAATTAAACTGTGTTATGTATCTACTGATGAAGCGTCACATCATCATCAAGATCAAACTGTGTTACGTATCTACCAGTGAAGCGTCACAACATCAAAATGTGTTATGTATCTACTGATGAAGCGTCACATCATCATCAAAAATAAATTGTGTTATGTATCTACCAGTGAAGCGCCACACCATCAAAATCACATTGTTATTTATCCACAAGTGAAGCGTCACATCATGAAAATTAAACTGTGTTATATATCTACTGATGAAACTTCACATCATCAAAATCAAACTGTGTTATGTACCTACTGATGCAGCGTCACATCATCATCAAAATCAAACTGTGTTATGTACCTACTGATGAAGCGTCACATCATATCAAAATCAAACTGTGCTATGTATCTACCAGTGAAGCGTCACAATATCAAAATCAAACTGTGTTATGTATCTTCTAGTGAAGCGTCACACCATCAAAATCAAACTGTGTTATGTATCTTCTAGTGAAGCGTCACACCATCAAAATCAAACTGTTATTTATCCACCAGTGAAGCGTCACATCATCAAAATTAAACGGTGTTATATATCTACCGGTGAATCGTCAGAATATCAAAATCAAACTGTGTTATGTATCTAACAGTGAAGCGTCACATCATCATCAAAATCAAACTGTGCTCTTTACCTAAGTTAAGCGTCACAACACCAAAATCAAACTGGGTTATTTATCCACCAGTGAAGCGTCACATCATCAAAATTAAACTGTCATGTTTCTACCAGTGAAGCGTCACATCATCAAAATTAAATGGTGTTATATATCTACCGTTGAATCGTCACAATATCAGAATCAAACTGTGTTGTGTATCTAACAGTGAAGCGTCACAACATCAAAATCAAAATGTGTTATGTATCTACCAGTGAAGCGTACAACATGAAAATTAAACTGTGTTATGTATCTACTGATAAAGCGTCACATCATCATCAAGATCAAACTGTGTTACGTATCTACCAGTGAAGCGTCACAACATCAAAATCAAACTGTGTTATGTATCTTCTAGTGAAGCGCCACACCATCAAAGTTAAACTGTGTTATGTTTCTTCCAGTGAAGCGTCACATCATCAAAGTTAAACTGTGTTATGTTTCTTCCAGTGAAGCGTCACAACATCAAAATCAAACTGTGCTATGTTTCTTCCAGCGAAGCGTCACAACATCAAAATCAAACTGTGTTATGTATCTTCCAGTGACGCGTCACAACATCAAAATCAAACTGTGTTATGTATCTTCTAGTGAAGCGCCACACCATCAAAATCAAACTGGGTTATTTATCCACCAGTGAAGCGTCACATCATCAAAATTAAACTGTGTTATGTATCTACTGATGACGAGTCGCATGATCATCAAAATCAAACTGTGTTATGTATCTTCCAGTGAAGAGTCACAACATCAAAATTAAACTGTGTTATGTATCTTCCAGTGAAGAGTCACAACACCAAAATTAAACTGTGTTATGTATCTTCCAGTAAAGCGCCACACCATCAAAATCAAATTGGGTTATTTATCTACCAGTGAAGCGTCACATCATCAAAATTAAACTGTGTCATGTTTCTACCGGTGAATCGTCACAACATCAAAATCAAAATGTATTATGTATGTACTGATGAAGCGTCACATTGTCATCAAAATCAAACTGTGCTGTGTATCTACCAGTGAAGCGTCACAACATCAAAATCAAACTGTGTTATGTATCTACCAGTAAAGCGTCACAACATCAAAATCAAACTATTATGTATCTACCGGTGAATCGTCATAACATCAAAATCAAACTGTGTTATGTATCTGCTGGTGAAGCGTCCCATCATCATCAAAATCAAACTGTGCTCTTTATCTAAGTTAAGCGTCACAACACCAAAATAAAACTGTGTTATTTATCCACCAGTGATGCGCCACATCATCAAAACAAAACTGTGTCATGTATCTACCGGTGAATCGTCACAATATCAAAATCAAACTGTGTTATGTATCTACTGGTGAAGCGTCACAAAAAACAAAATTAAACTCTGTTATTTATCAACTGATGAATCGTCACATCATCATCAAAATCAAATTGTGTTATGTATCTACCAGTGAAGCGTCACACCATCAAAATCAAACTCTTATTTATCCACCAGTGAAGCGTCACATCATCAAAATTAAACTCTGTTATATATCTACCGGTGAATCGTCACAACATCAAAATCAAAATGTGTTATGTATCGACTGATGAAGCGTCACATTGTCATCAAAATCAAACTATGCTATGTATCTACCAGTGAAGCGTTACATCATCAAAAGCAAACTGTGTTATGTATCTACCAGTGAAGCCTTACATCATGATCAAAATCACTGTATTATGTATCTACCAGTGAAGCGTACAACATGAAAATTAAACTGTGTTATGTATCTACTGATGAAACGTCACATCATCATCAAAATCAAACTGTGTTATGTATCTACTGATGAAACGTCACATCATCATCAAGATCAAAATGTGTTATGTATCTACCAGTGAAGCGTCACAACATCAAAATGTGTTATGTATCTACCAGTGAAGCGTCACACCATCAAAATCAAACTGTTATTTATCCACAAGTGAAGCGTCACATCATCAAAATCAAACTGTGTTATGTATCTACTGATGAAGCGTCACATCATCATCAAAATCAAACTGTGCTATGTATCCATTAGTGAAGCGTCACACCATCATCAAAATCAAACTGTGCTATCTATCTATTAGTGAAGCGTCACACCATCAAAATCAAACTGTTATTTATCCACCAGTGAAGCGTCACAATATCAAAATCAAACTGTGTTATGTATCTTCTAGTGAAGCGTCACACCATCAAAATCAAACTGTGTTATGTATCTTCTAATGAAGCGTCACACCATCAAAATCAAACTGTTATTTATCCACCAGTGAAGCGTCACATCATCAAAATTAAACGGTGTTATATATCTACCGGTGAATCGTCACAATATCAAAATCAAACTGTGTTGTGTATCTAACAGTGAAGCGTCAAAACATCAAAATCAAAATGTGTTATGTATCTTCCAGTGAAACTTCACAACACCAAAATTAAACTGTGTTATGTTTCTACTGATGAAGCGTCGCATGATCACCAAAATTAAACTGTGTTATGTATCTACTGATGACGCGTCGCATGATCATCAAAATCAAACTGTGTTATGTATCTTCCAGTAAAGAGTCACAACACCAAAATTAAACTGTGTTATATATCTACTGAGGAAACGTCACATCATCAAAATCAAACTGTGTTATGTACCTACTGATAAAGCGTCACATCATCATCAAAATCAAACTGTGCTATGTATCTACCAGTGAAGCGTCACAATATCAAAATCAAACTGTGTTATGTATCTTCTAGTGAAGCGTCACACCATCAAAATCAAACTGTTATTTATCCACCAGTGAAGAGTCAGAACACCAAAATTAAACTGTGCTATATATCTACTGATGAAACGTCACATCATCAAAATCAAACTGTTTTATGTACCTACTGATGAAGCGTCACATCATCATCAAAATCAAACTGTGTTATGTATCTACCAGTGAAGCGTCACAATATCAAAATCAAACTGTGTTATGTATCTTCTAGTGAAGCGTCACACCATCAAAATTAAACTGGATTATTTATCCACCAGTGAAGCGTCACATCATCAAAATAAAACTGTGTTATGTATCTACCGGTGAAGCGTCACAACATCAAAATCAAACTGTGTTATGTATCTTCCAGTGAAGCGTCACAACATCAAAATTAAACTGTGTTATGTATCTACTGATGAAGCGTCACATGATCATCAAAATCAAACTGTGTTATGTATCTTCCAGTGAAGCGTCACAACATCAAAATTAAACTGTGTTATGTATCTTCCAGTGAAGCGCCACACCATCAAAATCAAACTGTTATTTATCCACCAGTGAAGCGTCACATCATCAAAATTAAACTGTGTCATGTTTCTACCGGTGAATTGTCACAACATCAAAATCAAACTGTGTTATGTATCTACCAGTAAAGCGTCACAACATCTAAATCAAATTGTGTTATGTATCTACTGATGAAGCGTCACATCATCATCAAAATCAAACTGTGCTATGTATCTATCAGTGAAGCGTCACACCATCAAAATCAAACTGTTATTTATCCACCAGTGAAGCGTCACATCATCAAAATTAAACGGTGTTATATATCCACCGGTGAATCGTCACAATATCAAAATCAAAATGTGTTATGTATCTAGTAATTAAGCATTACATCATCATTTAAATCAAACTGTATTATGTATCTACCAGTGAAGCGTACAACATGAAAATTAAACTGTGTTATGTATCTACTGATGAAGCGTCACATCATCATCAAGATCAAACTGTGTTACGTATCTACCAGTGAAGCGTCACAACATCAAAATGTGTTATGTATCTACTGATGAAGCGTCACATCATCATCAAAAATAAATTGTGTTATGTATCTACCAGTGAAGCGCCACACCATCAAAATCACATTGTTATTTATCCACAAGTGAAGCGTCACATCATGAAAATTAAACTGTGTTATATATCTACTGATGAAACGTCACATCATCAAAATCAAACTGTGTTATGTACCTACTGATGAAGCGTCACATCATCATCAAAATCAAACTGTGCTATGTATCTATCAGTGAAGCGTCACATCATCAAAATCAAACTGTTATTTATCCACCAGTGAAGCGTCACATGATCAAAATTAACTGTGTTATATATCTTCCATTGAAGCGTCACATCATCATCAAAATCAAACTGTGTTATGTATCTACCAGTGAAGCGTCACAATATCAAAATCAAACTGGTTATATATCTTCTAGTGAAGCGTCACACCATCAAAATCAAACTGTTATTTATCCACCAGTGAATCGTCACATCATCAAAATTAAACGGTGTTATATATCTACCGGTGAATCGTAAGAATATCAAAATCAAACTGTGTTATGTATCTAACAGTGAAGCGTCACATCATCATCAAAATCAAACTGTGCTCTTTACCTAAGTTAAGCGTCACAACACCAAAATAAAACTGTGTTATTTATCTACCAGTGAAGCGCCAAACCATCAAAATTACACTGTGTCATGTATCTAGCGGTGAATCGTCACAACATCAAAATCAAACTGTGTTATGTATCTACGAGTGAAGCGTCACAACACCAAAACCAAACTGTGTTATGTATGTGCTGTTGAAGCGTCACATCATCATCAAAATCAAACTGTGCTCTTTACCTAAGTTAAGCGTCACAACACCTCAATCAAACTGTGTTATATATCTACCGGTGAATCGTCACAATATCAAAATCAAACTGTGTTGTGTATCTAACAGTGAAGCGTCACAACATCAAAATCAAAATGTGTTATGTATTAATGATGAAGTGTAACGTTGTCATCAAAATCAAACTATGCTATGTATCTACCAGTGAAGCGTCACATCATCAAAATCAAACTGTGTTATGTATCTACCATTAAAGCGTCACAACATCAAAATCAAACTGTTATGTATCTACCGGTGAATCGTCATAAAATCAAAATCAACCTATGTTATGTATCTGCTGGTGAAGCGCCACAACATCAAAATCAAACTGGGTTATTTATCCACCAGTGAAGCGTCACATCATCAAAATTAAACTGTCATGTTTCTACCATTGAAGCGTCACATCATCAAAATTAAATGGTGTTATATATCTACCGTTGAATCGTCACAATATCAAAATCAAACTGTGTTGTGTATCTAACAGTGAAGCGTCACAACATCAAAATCAAACTATGCTATGTATCTACCAGTGAAGCGTCACATCATCAAAATCAAACTGTGTTATGTATCTACCATTAAAGCTTCACAACATCAATATCAAACTATTATGTATCTACCGGTGAATCGTCATAAAATCAAAATCAACCTATGTTATGTATCTGCTGGTGAAGCGCCACAACATCAAAATCAAACTGGGTTATTTATCCACCAGTGAAGCGTCACATCATCAAAATTAAACTGTCATGTTTCTACCATTGAAGCGTCACATCATCAAAATTAAATGGTGCTATATATCTACCGTTGAATCGTCACAATATCAGAATCAAACTGTGTTGTGTATCTAACAGTGAAGCGTCACAACATCAAAATCAAAATGTGTTATGTATCTACTGATAAAGCGTCACATCATCATCAAGATCAAACTGTTTTACGTATCTACCAGTGAAGCGTCACAACATCAAAATCAAACTGTGTTATGTATCTTCCAGTGAAGCGCCACACCATCAAAATCAAACTGGGTTATTTATCCACCAGTGAAGCGTCACATCATCAAAGTTAAACTGTGTTATGTTTCTTCCAGTGAAGCGTCACATCATCAAAGTTAAACTGTGTTATGTTTCTTCCAGTGAGGTGTCACAACATCAAAATCAAACTGTGCTATGTTTCTTCCAGCGAAGCGCCACAACATCAAAATCAAACTGTGTTATGTATCTTCCAGTGACGCGTCACAACATCAAAATCAAACTGTGTTATGTATCTTCTAGTGAAGCGCCACACCATCAAAATCAAACTGTTATTTATCCACCAGTGAAGCGTCACATCATCAAAATTAAACGGTGTTATATATCTACCGGTGAATCGTCACATTATCAAAATCAAACTGTGTTGTGTATCTAACAGTGATTCGTCACAACATCAAAATCAAAATGTGTTATGTATCTAGTGATGAAGCGTTATATCATCATCAAAATCAAACTGTATTATGTATCTACCAGTGAAGCGTACAACATGAAAATTAAACTGTGTTATGTATCTATTGATGAAGCGTCACATCATCATCAAGATCAAACTGTGTTACGTATCTACCAGTAAAGCGTCACAACATCAAAATGTGTTATGTATCTACTGATGAAGCGTCACATCATCATCAAAAACAAATTTTGTTATGTATCTACCAGTGAAGCGTCACACCATCAAAATCAAACTGTTATTTATCCACAAGTGAAGCGTCACATCATCAAAATCAAACTGTGTTATGTACCTACTGATGAAGCGTCACATCATCATCAAAATCAAACTGTGCTATGTATCTATCAGTGAAGCGTCACACCATCAAAATCAAACTGTTATTTATCCACCAGTGAAGCGTCACATCATCAAAATTAAACTGTGTTATATATCTACCGGTGAATCGTCACAATATCAAAATCAAACTGTGTTGTGTATCTAACAGTGAAGCGTCACAACATCAAAATCAAAATGTGTTATGTATCTACCATTAAAGCGTCACAACATCAATATGAAACTATTATGTATCTACCATTACAACGTCACAACATCAATATCAAACTATTATGTATCTACCGGTGAATCGTCAGAACATCAAAACCAAACTGTGTTATGTATCTGCTGGTGAAGCGTCACATCATCAAAATTAAACTGTGTTATATATCTACCGGTGAATCGTCACAACATCAAAATCAAAATGTGTTATGTATCTACTGATGAAGCGTCACATTGTCATCAAAATCAAACTGTGCTGTGTATCTACCAGTGAAGCGTTACATCATCAAAATCAAACTGTATTATGTATCTACCAGTCAAGCGTACAACATGAAAATTAAACTGTGTTATGTATCTACTGATGAAGCGTCACATCATCATAAAAATCAAACTGTGTTATGTATCTACCAGTAAGGCGTCACAACATCAAAATCAAACTGTGTTATATATCTACCATTAAAGCGTCACAACATCAATAAACTATTATGTATCTACCGGTGAATCGTCATAACATCAAAATCAAACTATTATGTATCCACCGGTGAATCGTCATAACATCAAAATCAAACTGTGTTATGTATCTGCTGGTGAAGCGTCCCATCATCATCAAAATCAAATTGTGCTCTTTACCTAAGTTAAGCGTCACAACACCAAAATAAAACTGTGTTATTTATCCACCAGTAAAGCGCCACACCAACAAAATTAAACAGTGTCATGTATCTACCGGTGAATCGTCACAACATCAAAATCAAACTGTGTTATGTATCTACGAGTGAAGCGTCACAACACCAAAACCAAACTGTGTTATGTATCTATCAGTGAAGCGTTACATCATCAAAATCAAACTATGTTATGTATCTACCAGTGAAGCGTCAGAATATCAAAATCAAACTATTATGTATCTACCGGTTAATCGTCATAACATCAAAATCAAACTGTGTTATGTATCTGCTGGTGAAGTGTCACATCATCAAAATTAAACTGTGTTATATATCTACCGGTGAATCGCCACAACATCAAAATCAAAATGTGTTATGTATCTACTGATGAAGCGTCACATTGTCATCAAAATCAAACTGTGCTGTGTATCTACCAGTGAAGCGTTACATCATCAAAAGCAAAATGTGTTATGTATCTACCAGTGAAGCGTTACATCATGATCAAAATCAAACTGTGTTATGTATCTACCAGTGAAGCCTTACATCATGATCAAAATCAAACTGTATTATGTATCTACCAGTGAAGCGTACAACATGAAAATTAAACTGTGTTATGTATCTACTGATGAAGCGTCACATCATCATCAAAATCAAACTATGTTATGTATCTACCAGTAAGGCGTCACATCAAAATCAAACTGTGTTATGTATCTTCCAGTGAAGCGTCACATCATCATCAAAATCAAACTGTGCTATGTATCTATCACTGAAGCGTCACACCATCAAAATCAAACTGTTATTTATCCACCAGTGAAGCGCCACACCATCAAAATTAAACTGGGTTATTTATCCACCATTGAAGCGTCATATCATCAAAATTAAACTGTGTCATGTATCTACCAGTGAAGCGTCACAACACCAAAACCAAACTCTGTTATGTATCTACTGGTGAAGCGTCACATCATCAAAATCAAAGTGTGTTATGTACCTACTGATGAAGCGTCACATCATCATCAAGATCAAACTGTGCTATGTATCTATAGGTGAAGCGTCACACCATCAAAATCAAACTGTTATTTATCCACCAGTGAAGCGTCACATCATCAAAATTAAACGGTGTTATATATCTACCGGTGAATCGTCACATTATCAAAATCAAACTGTGTTGTATATCTAACAGCGAAGCGTCACAACATCAAAATCAAAATGTGTTATGTATCTAGTGATGAAGCGTTACATCATCATCAAAATAAACTGTATTATGTATCTACCAGTGAAGCGTACAACATGAAAATTAAACTGTGTTATGTATCTACTGATGAAGCGTCACATCATCATCAAGATCAAACTGTGTTACGTATCTACCAGTGAAGCGTCACAACATCAAAATGTGTTATGTATCTACTGATGAAGCGTCACATCATCATCAAAAATAAATTGTGTTATGTATCTACCAGTGAAGCGCCACACCATCAAAATCACATTGTTATTTATCCACAAGTGAAGCGTCACATCATGAAAATTAAACTGTGTTATATATCTACTGATGAAACGTCACATCATCAAAATCAAACTGTGTTATGTACCTACTGATGAAGCGTCACATCATCATCAAAATCAAACTGTGCTATGTATCTATCAGTGAAGCGTCACATCATCAAAATCAAACTGTTATTTATCCACCAGTGAAGCGTCACATGATCAAAATTAACTGTGTTATATATCTTCCATTGAAGCGTCACATCATCATCAAAATCAAACTGTGTTATGTATCTACCAGTGAAGCGTCACAATATCAAAATCAAACTGGTTATATATCTTCTAGTGAAGCGTCACACCATCAAAATCAAACTGTTATTTATCCACCAGTGAATCGTCACATCATCAAAATTAAACGGTGTTATATATCTACCGGTGAATCGTAAGAATATCAAAATCAAACTGTGTTATGTATCTAACAGTGAAGCGTCACATCATCATCAAAATCAAACTGTGCTCTTTACCTAAGTTAAGCGTCACAACACCAAAATAAAACTGTGTTATTTATCTACCAGTGAAGCGCCAAACCATCAAAATTACACTGTGTCATGTATCTAGCGGTGAATCGTCACAACATCAAAATCAAACTGTGTTATGTATCTACGAGTGAAGCGTCACAACACCAAAACCAAACTGTGTTATGTATGTGCTGTTGAAGCGTCACATCATCATCAAAATCAAACTGTGCTCTTTACCTAAGTTAAGCGTCACAACACCTCAATCAAACTGTGTTATATATCTACCGGTGAATCGTCACAATATCAAAATCAAACTGTGTTGTGTATCTAACAGTGAAGCGTCACAACATCAAAATCAAAATGTGTTATGTATTAATGATGAAGTGTAACGTTGTCATCAAAATCAAACTATGCTATGTATCTACCAGTGAAGCGTCACATCATCAAAATCAAACTGTGTTATGTATCTACCATTAAAGCTTCACAACATCAATATCAAACTATTATGTATCTACCGGTGAATCGTCATAAAATCAAAATCAACCTATGTTATGTATCTGCTGGTGAAGCGCCACAACATCAAAATCAAACTGGGTTATTTATCCACCAGTGAAGCGTCACATCATCAAAATTAAACTGTCATGTTTCTACCATTGAAGCGTCACATCATCAAAATTAAATGGTGCTATATATCTACCGTTGAATCGTCACAATATCAGAATCAAACTGTGTTGTGTATCTAACAGTGAAGCGTCACAACATCAAAATCAAAATGTGTTATGTATCTACTGATAAAGCGTCACATCATCATCAAGATCAAACTGTTTTACGTATCTACCAGTGAAGCGTCACAACATCAAAATCAAACTGTGTTATGTATCTTCCAGTGAAGCGCCACACCATCAAAATCAAACTGGGTTATTTATCCACCAGTGAAGCGTCACATCATCAAAGTTAAACTGTGTTATGTTTCTTCCAGTGAAGCGTCACATCATCAAATTAAACTGTGTTATGTTTCTTCCAGTGAAGTGTCACAACATCAAAATCAAACTGTGTTATGTATCTTCCAGTGAAGCGTCACAACATCAAAATCAAACTGTGTTATGTATCTTCCAGTGAAGCGTCACATCATCAAAATCAAACTGTGTTATGTATCTTCTAGTGAAGCGTCACACCATCAAAATCAAACTGTTATTTATCCACCAGTGAAGCGTCACATCATCAAAATTAAACTGTGTTATATATCTACCGGTGAATCGTCACATTATCAAAATCAAACTGTGTTGTGTATCTAACAGTGATTCGTCACAACATCAAAATCAAAATGTGTTATGTATCTAGTGATGAAGCGTATATCATCATCAAAATCAAACTGTATTATGTATCTACCAGTGAAGCGTCACAACATCAAAATTAAACTGTGTTATGTATCTATTGATGAAGCGTCACATCATCATCAAGATCAAACTGTGTTACGTATCTACCAGTAAAGCGTCACAACATCAAAATGTGTTATGTATCTACTGATGAAGCGTCACATCATCATCAAAATCAAACTGTTTTCTTTACCTAAGTTAAGCGTCACAACACCTAAATCAAACTGTGTTATTTATCCACCAGTGAAGCGCCACACCATCAAAATCAATCTGGGTAATTTATCCGCCAGTGAAGCGTCACATCATCAAAATTAAACTGTGTCATGTATCTACCAGTGAAGCGTCACAACACCAAAACCAAACTGTGTTATGTATCTAATGGTGAAGCGTCACATCATCAAAATCAAACTGTGTTATGTACCTACTGATGAAGCGTCACATCATCAAAATTAAACGGTGTTATATATCTACCGGTGAATCGTCACAATATCAAAATCAAACTATGTTGTGTATCTAACAGTGAAGCGTCACAACATTAAAATCAAAATGTGTTATGTATCTTCTGATGAAGCGTTACATCATCTTCAAAATCAAAGTGTATTATGTATCTACCAGTGAAGCGTACAACATGAAAATTAAACTGTGTTATGTATCTACTGATGAAGCGTCACATCATCATCAAGATGAAACTGTGTTACGTATCTACCAGTGAAGCGTCACAACATCAAAATGTGTTATGTATCTACTGATGAAGTGTCACATCATCATCAAAATCAAATTGTGTTATGTATCTACCAGTAAAGCGTCACACAATCAAAATTAAACTGTGTTATATATCTACCGGTGAATCGTCACAATATCAAAATCAAACTGTGTTGTGTATCTAACAGTGAAGCGTCACAACATCAAAATCAAAATGTGTTATGTATCTACTGATGAAGCGTCATATTGTCATCAAATCAAACTGTGCTATGTATCTACCAGTTAGGCGTTACATCATGATCAAAATCAAACTGTGTTATGTTTCTACTGATGAAGCGTCGTATGATCACCAAAATTAAACTGTGCTATGTATCTACTGAAGAAGCGTCGTATGATCACCAAAATTAAACTGTGCTATGTATCTACTGAAGAAGCGTCGCATGATCATCAAAATCAAACTGTGTTATGTATCTTCCAGAGAAGAGTCAGAACACCAAAATTAAACTGTGTTATGTATCTTCCAGTGAAGCGCCACACCATCAAAATCAAACTGGGTTATTTATCCACCAGTGAAGCATCACATCATCAAAATTAAACTGTGTCATGTTTCTACCGGTAAATCGTCACAACATCAAAATCAAAATGTGTTATGTAACTACTGATGAAGCGTCATATCATCATCAAAATCAAACTATGTTATGTATCTACCAGTAAGGCGTCCCAACATCAAAATCAAACTGTGTTATGTACCTTCCAGTGAAGCGTCACATCATCATCAAAATCAAACTGTGCTATGTATCTATCAATGAAGCGTTACATCATCAATAGCAAACTATGTTATGTATCTACCAGTGAAGCGTCACAACATCAAAATCAAACTGTGTTATGTATCTTCTAGTGAAGCGTCACATCATCAACAAAATCAAACTGTGCTATGTATCTATCACTGAAGCGTCACACCATCAAAATCAAACTGTTATTTATCCACCAGTGAAGCGTCACAACATCAATATCAAACTGTGTTATTTATCCACCAGTGAAGCGCCACACCATCAAAATTAAACTGGGTTATTTATCCACCATTGAAGCGTCATATCATCAAAATTAAACTGTGTCATGTATCTACCAGTGAATCGTCACAACACCAAAACCAAACTCTGTTATGTATCTACCGGTGAAGCGTCACATCATCAAAATCAAACTGTTATTTATCCACCAGTGAAGCGTCACATCATCAAAATTAAACGGTGTTGTATATCTACCGGTGAATCGTCACATTATCAAAATCAAACTGTGTTGTGTATCGAACAGTGAAGCGTCACAACATCAAAATCAAAATGTGTTATGTATCTAGTGATGAAGCGTTACATCATCATCAAAATCAAACTGTATTATGTATCTACCAGTGAAGCGTACAACATGAAAATTAAACTGTGTTATGTATCTACTGATGAAGCGTCACATCATCATCAAGATCAAACTGTGTTACGTATCTACCAGTGAAGCGTCACAACATCAAAATGTGTTATGTATCTACTGATGAAGCGTCACATCATCATCAAAAACAAATTGTGTTATGTATCTACCAGTGAAGCGTCACACCATCAAAATCAAACTGTTATTTATCCACAAGTGAAGCGTCACATCATCAAAATCAAACTGTGTTATGTACCTACTGATGAAGCGTCACCTCATCATCAAAATCAAACTGTGCTATGTATCTATCAGTGAAGCATCACACCATCAAAATCAAACTGTTATTTATCCACCAGTGAAGCGTCACATCATCAAAATTAAACGGTGTTATATATCTACCGGTGAATCGTCACAATATCAAAATCAAACTATTATGTATCTACCGGTGAATCGTCATAACATCAAAATCAAACTGCGTTATGTATCTACCACTGAAGCGTCACAACATCAAAATCAAACTGTGTTATGTATCTACTAATGAATCGTCACATTGTCATCAAAATCAAATTGTGCTATGTATCTATCAGTGAAGCGTCACAACACCAAAATTAAACTTCTGTTATTTATCAACTGATGAAGCGTCACATCATCATCAAGATCAAACTGTGTTACGTATCTACCAGTGAAGCGTCACAACATCAAATTGTGTTATGTATCTACTGGTGAAGCGTCACATCATCATCAAAATCAAACTGTTGTCTTTACCTATCAGTGAAGCGTCACAACACCAAAATCAAACTGTCTTGTATATCTAACAGTGAAGCGTCACAACATCAAAATCAAACTCTGTCATGTATCTACTGATGAAGCGTCACATCATCATCAAAATAAAACTGTGATATGTATCTATCAGTGAAGCCTCACAACATCAAATTCAAAATGTTATATATCTACCGGTGAATCGTCACAATATCAAAATCAAACTGTATTGTGTATCTAACAGTGAACGTCACAACATCAAAATCAAACTGTGTTATGTATCTACAAGTGAATCGTCACAACATCAAAATCAAACTGTGTTGTGTATCTAACAGTGAAGCGTCACAACATCAAAATCAAACTGTGTTATGTATCTACTAATGAATCGTCACATTGTCATCAAAATCAAATTGTGCTATGTATCTACTGGTGAAGCGTCACAATACCAACAGAAAACAATTGCTATATATCAACCAGAAGCATTATCACACCAGCTACTACAACCTTCTTATAAAATTGAAACACAACCATAATTTAATTGGCCAAAATAAGAAGACAAAGATACAAAAACAGGTTGTTATTTTTATAGCTTTACTGGGATATTTTGGATACAGATTATATCATTTAAATGATATAATTTAATTTTTTTACTGTATATAATGGTGTTAAATATTGTATTTGTAGTTCTCAAGATAATGAAGTTGAGGTACATAACGCTCCCGTTTTCTCCTGACCGCGCAGGATAAAATGTATCATCACCACAATAACGATCTTCTGGACTATATTTTCCATGATCATCTTTCTTCCTCTGCTGTTTTCGAATTCACGTTCAATCCATAAAAAACGGTAGAAGCTTCTAGTACACTGGTCCACGTGCTTAGCCCATTTTCTAAACCCACTTTAAAATGAATAAAAAATCAACAACGAATATGCTTTAAATTTTACGTGCAAATAAGTTGCTTCTGATTACTATAGGTGGCGCTCTAATCCCATTCTTGCTTACAACTGGTTACACAATGTCTTCCGTAGTCTTCACAGATTGTCACTGAAAACACTTGTTAACGGAACCACCTATCAAAATTTTATCCTTGAAGGGCAATAGCGTTAAATCCTCACGTTCTGCAATTTTTTGATTCGCAGAACCCTCAGTTATTTCAGTAGTAACCCCAAGGGTTTCCTTACCCGATAAAAAACACCACCTGCCCGAGGCACTCGTGTGAGAGGGGGTATGACAACATTTTCAAAGAGTTATGTCAAAATGATCTTCGAAGACGTTTTAGCCGCCCTTGCGTAGGGTGGCTATGCCATATAAATAAGGACATCCTTGCCTGGGTCACCTTAAGTCCATCTGTCAATTTGGTCCTATTACCTCAAAAACTGTGGGAGTAATTCACAGTAAAACAAACACACAGGAACGTGAATTAATATGGGTTAAGTTAAATTTTCGAACATCCATTCCTTAATAATGAAGACGTAAAATAAAAACGGTCGTCCATGATGTTTGTTTTCTGGAATGTTTCTCACAAAAAGAAAATAGAAAAGTTTGAACACAAGTAGGCTTATCCAGTTAGAACACACTTGCTGATACGAACTGGCATATCATGAACTTGTTGTACACGTACTCGCATAAGCTGGAGCGTTTGTTGATGCTGTTGAAAATAGAGAAAAGCAGGTGCATGGTACTATCCTAGGAATGAAATATAACAAGTGGTTTTTCATCTGTCAAACATATTTTTATCAGTATTGTTATTTCTACCGAGCGCAGACATGTTACAAAAAACTAGCCGTATTACAAAGTTGAAAAACTACAGAAATGTTTTCCTTTTCTTTAACAACCACGCCACCTTTTCCCCACAATTTTGCTATTCTTCAGATTCTGCAATAAGTGCTTGTTTGGAATTACGCACCAAGCTACACAATGGGCTATCTGTGTTCTGCCCACCACGGGTATCAGACCCTGGTTTCTAGCGATGTGAGTTCGCAGACATTGTCACTGAGGTTCAGTACGACAAATGATCACGGTTCGATGAAATGCTTATGAGAACATCCTTCCCCAGAGGTCTCCTCACAGTTGTTGTTTTCATAATAAAATCCCCATTGGATAAACTGGAATGCACTAGAATACAAAGTTACCATGCATATTGCAATAACCGTTTTATCAGATTTACGTTTCCTATACAAGAACCAATCAAAAACTGGAAATCGAAAGTAATGATCGGGAAATAGCAAGGGGGGAAAATGCCCCCAAAGTAACGAAGCGATAACTGAAACGTCTTAATTACTAAAATCATTAACTACCAATGATAAGACTGTTTCACCTCTCTCTTCTTCTTATAAAGCAGAAACTGATAACTGTGGATGGTACTACAGCTTGGTAATATTCTGATTACACGGCAACTACAGGACTACTTTTTATTATTATGTAATACGTACTCTAGCGTAATAATCACAATACAATCTTCTCGTTTGCTTGTTTTGAATTTCGTGAAGAGCTACACGAAGGCGATCTGCGCTAGCCGTCTCTAATTTATCAGTGTAAGACTAGAGGGAAGGCAACCAACTGGTCATCACTGCCCACCACCAACTCCTAGATTACTCTTTTAGCAGCGAATAGTGGGATTGACCGTATATTATAACGCCCCCCACGACTGAAAAGGACAAACATGTTTGGTGTGATAGAGATTCATACTCGTGACCCTCAAATTGCGAGTCGAGTGTCTCCTAGTCATAATTTTCTCTTTCCGATTAGATTGTGTGATTTTTACATCTAAATATACATATATATATAACAGCGATATTTTATATACCTTGGCATCTTTCGTCTAGCTCTGCGAAATGTCCTTTCGGTGCCAAAAACGGAAAATTTGATATTAACATTATATCCTTGTGAAATTCGTTTTCACTGGTATTTACAATTTCGTCCATATTATTGTCATAAAATAATTCTTCCTTCTTACTAAATTCGTCTATATAAAGAATATTCTTATTACCCTGAGAAACATGTCTAAGGCTGAGTAAGAAAGACCTGTTTTAAATAACATTAAAGTATTCCACTGAATATTTATATCTATGAGGATATTTTGTTTGCTTCTAGTTACGCACAAAGCTATACAAAGGGCTTGCTCCATTCTGCCCACCACGGGTATCAAAAACCGGTTCCTAGTGGTACAAGTCCGCAGACGTGCCTCTCTGTATATGTCTACTCATATAAATCACGTAACTGCATGCAGCATTAGTTAACTTAACAATATACATCAAGTGACTATATACAGCAATAGTTAATCTGTGTACATCACGTAACCATTCACACGACCACTTAATCAGATGTATCTACATAGACTATTACTTAATCTAAAAATATACATCATATGACTGTATACATCACTAGTTAATATAACAATATACATCACGAGACTGTATGCACCGTGAATTAATATAACAATACAGATCACGTGATTGTATATACCACTAGTTAATCAGATATATCTACATACACCATTAGTTAATCTAACAATCTACATCAGGTGACTATATACATCACTAGTTAACCTAACTGTACATCACGTGACAACATGCACAACTAGTTAATCGGATATTTCTACATACACATCAGTTAATCTAACAACCTACAACTTGTGACTACATGCATCACTTGTTAACCTAAAAATATGCATCACGTGTCTACATACACCTGTTAGAAATTTAGTAATCTATATCACGTGAATGCATATATCCGTACGTCTATACATCTACATTACCTGGCTATATAAAAAACGACACTTGTCTAATATTAACCTACTTCACGCGATTATGTATACCTGAAAAATACCAATTCTACTGTCATATAAAAGCTGTGTTGACTCTTCAAATACGATATAAAATTATACGGCACAAAAATGTAAATCCTGAATAAACTGATTCTTCGCGCGTGGTAATATTTCGAATGTTGTATATAGTAATTCCCTGCAGATAAACAGAGACCGTTTTACAAACCGCCGAACTTTTATCTACTAAAACATACCTTATGTATGTTTTTTACATCTACTAAATTTCTTTTAAGTTAAGGAGGCAATTGTGACTTCTGGCCTAACATACCTGTTTGTAAAAGGATAGATCTGATGTTTTATGGCGATCTGCACCTTGAAAGTGGAAGTAACGTCCGAAATAACACTCGTTTTCCCACTTCAGACAGGAAATGATGTCTTTAAAAGGCATACTGAAGTATTTAACTGATTCCACAGGTTTCTGAAAATCTTTTGCTAAGCAATAACTAATGTTATAACCTACAATAATGATTTTTGGAACATCAAATTAAGCTCCTAACCCGAATGATTTCCAAAGCAGGAAGTTACGTTATCACTATTAGTTATTGCATTTGTTTCTCACGTTGATTTCTGCGTTGTTTAATCGTGTTTAACAAAACAAAACAACAACTTAACACGTTCTGAGCATGGGAAGCAATTTTATGTAAACTTGCAGCTGCCGTGAGCATTTGTGCATAGCTTTTCTCGCCATAACTGAGAGCCCAAAAGTTAAACTGACTGATTACCCAATACGTGTAAATTGAATACCATTTTCTGCCTTTGAAAACTTGGTGTTTCCTCACAAACTATCATAATGAAGTTTTACAGAATTATTACTGTCACATGTTGCAACCGAAATATTTTATATTACAATTTTCACTGCCACACACTACAACTGTAAATATTTTATATCACAATTACCACTGTCAAACATTACAATTTAAATGTTTTCTATTACAATTATCACTGTCACACATTACAACTTAAATATTTTGCATTACAATTACCACTGTCACACATTACAACTTAAATATTTTGCATTACAATTACCACTGTCACACATTACGAATGGAATATTTTATATTACAATTATCACTGTCACACACTACAACCGTAAATATTTTATATCGCAATTACCATTGTCACACACTACAACCGTAAATATTGTATATCGCAATAACCATTGTCACACACTACAACCGTATATATTGTATATCGCAATTACCATTGTCACACATTACAAATGGAATATTTTATATTACAGTTACCACTGTCACACATTACAACCGAAATATTTTCTATTACAATTATCACTGTCACACATTACAACCTTAAATATTTTATATCACAATTACCATTGTCACACATTACGAATGGAATATTTTATATTACAATTACCACTGTCACACATTACAACCGAAATACTTTCTATTACAATTATTACTGGCACACATCACAAGTTAAATATTTTGCATTACAATTATCACTGTCACACATTACAACTTAAATATTTTGCATTACAATTACCACTGTCATACATTACGAATGGAATATTTTATATTACAATTACCACTGTCAAATGTTGCAACCGAAATATTTTATATTACAATTATCACTGTCACACACTACAACCGTAAATATTTTATATCGCAATTACCATTGTCACACACTACAACCGTAAATATTTTATATCGCAATTACCATTGTCACACACTACAACCGTAAATATTGTATATCGCAATAACCATTGTCACACACTACAACCGTATATATTGTATATCGCAATTACCATTGTCACACATTACAAATGGAATATTTTATATTACAGTTACCACTGTCACACATTACAACCGAAATATTTTCTATTACAATTTTCACTGTCACACACTACAACTGTAAATATTTTATATCACAATTACAACTGCCACACATAACGAATGGAATATTTTATATTACAATTACCAGTTTCACACATTACGAATAAAATATTTTATATTACAACTACCACTGTCACACATTACAACCGAAATACGTTCTATTACAATTACTACTGGTACACATTACAACTTAAATATTTTGCATTAGAATGACTACTGTCACACATTGCAAATGAAATATTTTATATAATAATTATCACTGTCATACATTACAACTGAAATATTTTATATAATAATTATCACTGTCATACATTACAAGTGAAATATTTCATACTTGAATTATCACTATCACACATTACAACTGTAAATAATTTATACTATAGTTATCACTATCACACATTACAACTGTAAATAATTTATACTATATTTATCTCATTCACAAATTCTAATGTGTTCTAACTGCAAATATTTTGTAGTAGAATTATCACATGAAGTCATGCATTACCATATTCAGGAGAGAATATCCCTAACCTTCGTTAGAAACGCTTAAGTTATCCAAAGTGATTATGAGTAGTGTACGCCAAATAAACTTGAAAAATACGAAGGGAAAATCAATAATGTATGTTATCAACTTCACGCAGCAATCTTCGAGGTCGTGATTTTTATATGGCACAAAAATTAAAATTACGCAACGTCTGTGTACAAAATGAAAATAAAAATGACGTATTGACTGTACAGCATAATTGTAAACTAGGTTTACGTGCCTTAAGTAGAAACAACCTAAAATTTAAAAGAATGTTAGTAACGATCAATACAGTTGTAACACGAAAATCAATTTAATGCTTTTCTTGTTGTTTAGAGAAATAACAAACACACTTTAAGACTTTAGACATCTTTTAGACAGGCCATTATTCAGAGTACTTAGCCAATAGGCAAGCAGTATGACATGAGCCAAGTCAAACATAGCACACACCTGAGCCCTGTTTGACAAGTCTAGTTTGTTAGTTCTGTTATTAATTTCGCGCAAAGCTACACGATGGCTATCTGCTGTAGCCTTCTCTAATTTAGCAGTGTAAGACCAGAGAAAAGGCAACTAGCTAGTCATTACCACCCATCGCCAACTCTTGGGCTACCCTTCTGCTAAAAAAAATAGTTAAATTGATCGTAACATTATACCGCTCTGATGACTGAAAAGGCGAGCATGTTTGGTGTGATGGAGATTCGAGCCCGCGACCCTCGGATTACGAATCGAGCGCCCTAACCACCTGGCCATTCCAGACCCTCTTTGTCTGGAAATTGAGACTTTGACCATCCAGTCAACTAATGGTTACGTTATTGTATGTAAATTGTGTAAAAAAATACTGCAAAAGTAAAATTCAAATATCTGAGTTTGACCAGTTTTACTCGTGGCAAAGGGGCAAACAATAACCATACCGAAACATGAGAGTTATCAATTTGGAATATATTGCAACTTCTAGTTTTCTGTCTTTACATTTTCACGTAAAATGAAACGCTTGGATACAATTATTCCAAACAAGTAACAAGATACATCTGTTTCGCTAGAAACAGGTGTTTTACTTTCCCAAAATTATATACCACTTGGTCAAAAGAGAATACCAGAAAGACACGAATGTGATATACAAACGATAATATGCAATACTAGAATACTTATAAACTTAAATATACCTACAATATCGTAACATGAATACCCACTCATACAATATGATATAAGCAGACTGTGATACAAATTTACATAAACCTATAATACTGTCACGTGCTACATATCCAATACAAAATACAGTTCCAACCATATAAACAATGTGTGTGATTCAACTTTACTCAAATTAACAATTCTGTCACGTGCTATACGTGTAGTATTTAATACTGTGTCACCACGACACACGGTGTATCGTGCGGTCAAAACAACTTGGAGACATACTAGCTCGAACTGTGGTAATCTAAATTATTACATATTTTCGGTGGATGTTTGTTTGTTTGTTCAGGATTTCGTGCAAAACTACTCAAGGGCTATCTGCGCTAGCCATCCCTAATTTAGCGGTGTAAAACTAGAGGGAAGGCAACTAGTCATCACCACTCACCGCCAACTCTTGGGCTACTCTTTTGCCAACGAACAGTGGGATTGCACATTATAACGCCCCCACAGCTGAAAGGGCAAGCATGTTTGGTGCGACGGGGATTCGAACCCGCGACCCTCAGATTACGATTCGAACGCCTTAACCCACCGGCCATGCCGGGCCCCAGTGGATGTGCTCTACTGGTCTTTTACTTCACGTACCAAATTTCAAGGCAAAGAAATGTCTGATATATAGAATTTCCAATTTGGAATAAATTACTTCTTTTTTTTCTCTTCCTATCAAAAGTGCGGAAAATTTATTTGATAGAAAAACATGCTCAACTTTCATGGATTTTTTTTTCTTTCAAATCTGATACACTGATAGATCCTTTCAACGAACAATTAGGAATCTTACTTCGTATAAATATAGCCCACACGTGCAAAGTTATTCAACAAATAAAACACTCAAATAAAAATACTTGATAAGGCTGTACCGAGTGCATGCGGGTGAAGACAAGAAACTGTTAATATAATTTCATGGCGTTGCTACAAAAGAGTTATTAACACAGTTTTAGAGAGGTAAAGAAATTACGACCACATATATTTTAAAGAATATGTCCGGTTCTGTAAAAAATCTGTTCCAAATAATATAGAGTTGCGATCCCAAAGCTAATGTGGATTACTATCGGGTGTCACTTTCTTACTTGTTGTAGTCTGTTGGTGTGTATTGATAAAAAGCCATCATGTCTAATCAAACACATTTTAGGTGTGAAAAAAGGTGCGGCCAAAAAAAAAAAAAGGGATTCATTCGTTAGTCAGGACGCGTTTTTTGTTCAGTCTGGGGCATGATGGTGGGTAGAAAAACACGTGGACCACCTGACTAATGAATAAATATTTACTGTAAAATTATTATCAATGCTATAAGTATAGCTGTCAGTTTGGCCGCCATTTTTGATTTCATACCTTTAAGACACTCGCTGAATTTTTTTTTATCGCACCATTTTTTTTCACGCCGAAAGTATTTATAATTTCATACAAAGTGTGTGTGTGTGATACAACTTTACATAAATTAACAATACTAGCACGTGCTATATGTAAAATACGAAATATTGTTTCATATAATGTGTATTTTTCTTACAGCAAAGTCACATCGGGCTATGTGCTGTGTCCAGAGGGGAATCGAACCCCTGATTTTAGCGTTGTAATCCGAAGATTTACCACTGTCCCACCGGGGAATGTTTCGTATAACACTGTAATACAACTTTATACAAACTAACAATACTGTCACGTGCTATGTGTACAATATGAAATATTGTTTCATATAAACAGTGTGTAATAACTACTTCACAGTAACAATGCTGTAATATGTTACATGTACAATGTGATATAGTGTAGTACATGAAGCTACAATTACAATTCCGTTATAGAAGACATGTACACAGAATATGAAGTTTAATAATATGTCACATATAAATGAGTTAATATACGAACATCGAGCACCGTGTCTATTTGCTATTACACACATAAATACTCATCGGGTTATCTATTCTGTTCCCACCACGAGCATCGAGCACCGAATTTCAGCACTGTAAACGCTCAGACTTGCCGCTGACTCACAGGGGTCCAACGGGTCTGACCAATAGCAGGTGCGTAACTACAACAATCCTTTAAGATATTTTAAGTTTTTAACTAGTTTAATCTTCCACAACACGTTAACCCTAATTTCCTCGTTAATTATGCATTAGCTCTTACAAAACACGGACTTCCAACAAAACATTTAATGCTCATATGACGGATTATCAGATGCAGAACACATATTACAACTTACTTTAGGGCTAATGACTGTACAGCACGAGAATAGCGTATTACTAAATCACTGAAAGAAATAGTGAAGTCTGTGTCCATCAGATACGGACGGGTACATACATCTCGGTAACAGCACGAAGAAGAAAAAACAAAATGGCAGGCACGGAAAAAGAAAAAGAAAATAAATGCGGGAAATGTCTGGGTGATGAAACAGCCCTATTAAAAAACTGGTATCTTCAGTACGGGTTGGTGAAATAAGGTCGCATACTTAGCGGTAACGATCACGTGCAGGATCATGCTTTGACGCTCTGCATTCCTTTGTTGTAAAATAGTTTATTACATTGGTTCAGAAAAAAAAAAAAACGTGAATAAACAAATAAAACTGTTAAATGGTTCATGTCTCTGTGTCCATAACGACTTTTAACTGGTGATAAAAGGTGGCCATCAAGTAAAAACAAAATCGCTTTACTTCTCGTTAACCAAGTAATCATCTAAACGGGTTTTCAACATTTATTTTCTACACGCACTGCTGAGTAAGCTCTATAGTTTTGCAATATTAAACTGTTGTATGTGAAAGTAGACAAACCACGTTGTGTCTGTGTAAAAAACTTTCCCAAAACTGAGAGGATATGTTTAGACACCATCGTTCCCAATGTTAATATCCTCTTTTTTTTTTTTGTATGTGTGCGAAATTAACAGGTCAAATTCAAAAGGTATATACTGGGTTAGGCCTAAACTTTGTTTGTACCTCATGTTAATATCATTTTATTTTGAGTATCTGCACGATATTAATTAGTCGAGTTCAATAAGTACCTACTGAGTTACGCCTCAGCTTCATTGTACTTAATATTAATTATCCTAGTTTTCGTCTACGATATTAATAGGTCGAATTCATACAGGTATAGTCTGGATTACGCCTAAAATTCAATGTACCTAATCTTAATTATCTTTAGTTTTTGTCTGCGATATTAATAGGTCGAGTTCAACACGTACATAACTAGTTAGGACTAGACATCGCTATACATATTTTTTATATTCTTTCTCTTTTGTTTTGTATGCTATAGTAAAAGGCCGAGTTCAGTAAATTAGGCCTAATTTAATATGATCCGAGTGTGTGTATAATAAAACCTTACTTAACAGAAAAATCATTATGCCAAAGACAAAGAAAAACAACTGAAATGTATATTACTTAGGAAAATTCCTGTCGTAATGGCGTTCAAACGTACAGATATCCCATTTATTTGGCATTTAGCATAACGTATCTTACCTACTTTCACGGGTTTCGTCTTACCATCACCAAAATCGACCATGATACTATACCCAACCGAAGGATTATCCTAACAGGTTTAGAATTAACTCCCGAGGATAGACAAATAAATAGCCCTGGAAATTATGTTGATATGATCGTCAAAACAGACCAACAACAAAAGACTAATTTGCTAAATGCACAATCTATTATCACAATTCACATTTAGGGTGAGACTATTTGTTTTTTTTTTAATTTCGCGCAAAGCTACACGAGGACTAGCTACTCTAGTCGTCCCTAATTTAGCAGTGTAAAACTAGAGAGAAAACAGCTAGTCATCACACCCACCGCCAACTCTTGGGCTACTCTTTTACCAACAAATAGTGTGTTTGACTGTAACATTATAACATACCCACAGATGAAAGGGTGAGCATGTTTTTTTGTTAGGGGGATTTGAACTTGCGAGCCTCAGATTACAAGTCGATCGACCTAACCGTCTGGCCATGAAGAGGGCCACTTGGAGTGAGATATTAAACATGAAATAAAAAATATAGAAAAAAACTCTTTAATGTTCAATTATAATAATGTAAGCATATCCCCACTCTAACTGAACTCATTCAAATATAAGCCGAACTCGCTGAGATAAATTCAAAGTCTTGAAGTCAGCCCTTCCAGGGACGGTATAGTGAAGTATAATCCTGGCTAGCTGAAACGAACTCATCAGATAATTGAAATCAGACTTTCCAGGGACGGTGTAGTGAATGTGTTACAAATCAGATGATGAAGGCAATACTTATATAGTCTAATTTGTTTTATCTACTGATAAGATTTTTCATGCGCAAAGCTATACAAAAGCAGAAACGAATAGTGAAAACGTATATAGTCTCTACTTGTAGAGTACCAAAGTCCTGTATATAATTTTACAACCGGGAATAAGGTTACACTCTAGGAGTACCCCCGCTGGAACAGCGGTAAGTCTACGGATTTACAACACAAAAATAAAAAGTTCGATTCCCCTCGGTGGACTCAGCAGATAGCCCAATGTGACTTTGCTATAAGAAAACACACACATAAACTCTAGGATGATTTCCAGGTAATATATCTGATAAAAATAACAGTTGTTTAGTTAGCTAATCGTGAATCAAATGAAGGCCTGATACAAGTAATTTTATTTACCATTTACAACACATCTGTTATCTTTAGATAACCAGAAAGACCAGCCAGAAAGACAGTAACGTAAAATGTAAATGTAATTTTAATGTTAATATTTTATACTTATAATCAATTCCTCATCAAAGCGAAATCCTAACTAAAAATTAACTTAGCAATAATTATTAGCTATGTTAATTCACTGTTCTCACTCATAAAATTGAGATAGCATTGACTCATCAGTTGTGAACTCTCGCTATCAGTGACATTTTCGTCCATAATTCCAATAACATCTCATGCGAATTGGTTATGTCGTCTAATTTGCTAGCTTTTGCATGCATCGTATCCTGTATCTTCCTTCGTATGCAACGAAACATATGATTGTAATAACACACAAAGCTCTATACTCGTTCCTCCCCCCTCGGACAGTAAGTCTACAGATTTGCAACGCAAATATCAGGTGTTCGATTCCCTGTTACCCATATTTACGGCTATAATATCAACGATACTATTATAAGCTATATTTTCCATAATTTAATTCACATGTTAGCTCAACATGTTCTCAAGGTCGAAAAGTTTACAAATGTAGGCCTAAAATATGCAGAGTGTCTTATACAGAACGTCACAAAAATCTAATAACTTCGAAAAATATCAAAAAATGAGACATCGGATAAAAGTACCAGTGAACCAGTTGATTAGCTAGCTAATAGTAAGACAGTAGTTTCAAGTCGGTAGAATGTTGGTCATTTTATGAAATACTTCATGTAGTTTTAATTACTGACTATTCAGTTGCTCTATCGCTTAACTGTGAAACTATTCAAGTCAATTTACTTTTATATTAGTCGTATTATCTACCATCTGCGAACTATTTCCGTTTGAACGTCACTTGTAAACTTAGGCCTACAAGTTACAACATAGTATAACAACGTTACAGAGAGGTTACGAAAGAAATTGATTTTTGTCGTTACGTGGACTGGGGTTCGAAATAGTTTTAAGAAATAATTTAAACGAACCCGCCCAACAAATAAACAATCTTACAACACAATGTTTGGCCTGTACAACAGTTTTTAAAAGAACAGGGAGAACATGGGTATGAGAGTTATTGTTTGTTTTTGAATTTCGCGTAAAACTACACGAAGGCTATCTACGCTAGCCGTCCCTAATTTAGCAGTGTAGACTAGAGGTAAGGCAGGTAATCATCACGACCCACCGCCAACTCTTGAGCTATTATTTTTACAACGAAGAGTGTGATTGGCCATCAAATTACGTCGCACCACGACAAAAACAGCGAGTATGTTTGTTATGACAGGGATTCGAACCCATAACTCTCAGATTACGAGTCGAGCACCCTAAACATCTGGCCATGCTGGGCCAGATTTTAAATAACAACTAATGACCAGAAAAGAAACGGCATTTCATTCATATATCTGGAAAAATCTCTCAATTCATAGCGAGAATTAAAAGATAAAAGGCGTTTCAGTTGTTTCCATGAAGTTGACTCAGCAAAATAAATAAATTTAGTGATGACAATAATAAACAGATTTAGTGATGGCAATAATAAATAAAATAAAAAAGCGTTTCTTTTCTGTATGCGTAAAATTGATTTTGCGAAATTAAGAGCTTTAGTGACGACCATTAAAAAGAATAAGAAGAAATAACATCGTTTAATTTCTGTATCTATAAAGTACCTCAAAGGACCACGAGTGTCGTCTAGACAAGAAACTGTTTCCTTTCTGAGCCGTAAAAGATGACTTAACGAACTTAAACGAGTCTTATCTACGTATAAAAGAAAATCGTTTAATCGACAGAGGTTCGCTAACTTCGGAGAAATTTCGTAATTTTCTTCAAGACAAGCGAACATCGAGTTCACATAAAGTTTAAGTAAATCTTCTATGAATTGCCTGTTGTAAACTAAAAATAGAAATAAAATTAAGATGGGCCTGCGCACATAAACTCTGGTTAGTCGCGCGCTGCACTGTGATATACCTCCATAAAGTGTTTAAAAGTCGTAAACATGCGTTCTAGAGGAATCCCGGCCGCATTAGCTACGGCATGACTCTCCGGTTATGACGCATAAAACCCCGACATGTTATGCTGAAGAGAGCACGTGCTGCGTGCTTTCCTGGCAAGACCAAAGTTTATGGGTACTATTATTAAAACAATTTCGCTGATAAAGTTGTGGTTACAGCCGCTGTTACGTGCCCACATCAACTCGTGTCAGAATTTTATGCGTTTATACAAGGACACGTTAGATGACTAGACGACCACCATCTAACGAAACGGTTTGTACGTTACACTTGGTTAATGGAAACAAAGTAGGTACGTTAGACGAACACTATGTAACGTGACGTATTGTATGTTACGCTTGGTTAGACTGGACACAAAGTTGGTACGTTAGATGACTGGACGAACACTATGTAACATGACGAGTTGTATGTTACACTTGGTTAGACTGGAAACAAAAAACGTACAGTGAATTACTAATCAATTACTAAGTAAATATAACGGGACAAACAAACGATACAAAAAAACTAAAAATGTTCCCGGTACATTGGTTAAGTAAACGTAAATATTTTCTGAGAAATATACTAAAAGTATATAATTTTAAGGAGTGTGCGTTTATACTTGTATTTAAAAAAAAAAAAACACACTTTACACAACGCTGTATGAATTCGTAAGTAAGGCAGAAATTGGCTGCCACACGTGAAATTGACAGCAGTGTCCACTTTGTAATTTCGGGTTAGATAAGACAGTTTTATCCCACATACTTTTCTGTTTTTGAAATATATTAAATATACGATTACACATACATTTAAAGTGGTTAATGATTAGCTGCAGAAGTTTAAATATGAACAATGCTTTATCACATGTCCAACAGAAATATTTTTCTGCAAGATTTTCCTTATTTTCTATAATAAAACAAACCTAAATCATATATATATATATATATATAACTTTTCAACATTTATCTTTAATCCTTTTACTTATTTGTTTGTATTTATATATATATACACACCTACAACGCTCTTATCAAGTCTTGCCTTCTTAATACAATCTCTGCAAATTCACTAAATCTGCTGGCACATATGAACAGCGCGAACAGAAATCAAGTTCATTTCACCTAATAACACTTCTGTGCTACCTTTACACCCACTATAACACATTTCACGTTACCCACACCTCAGGTGTTACGATCTTGTATTCAATGATTTAATAATTGTCTCTTCTTGAATTCCTGAATGAGAGATATTAGAATAATCAGACCTAATTTCGATGTCTTTCAGCTCATATAATCATTACAACTCTTAATAAAACAAGTTTTTTTCGTTCCAACTAATCAACCCATTTATATTCTAATTCACAATTCACGTTCCGAAAGACTGTATCTACAAACATAATCTAACAAAGTTCAGGTATTCAAATGGAGCTGCTTTAATTTAGGTAGTTTATGCATTGTAATCCATTTAAACTAATCGTAAAAGTAATGTTGTGGTATTTTCTTGGGCTCTCACATCTATTATGCATTACAAAAGTTCATAAAAGTAAACCGAACCGACACAGTTAGCATTAGGTAGCAAATCAACCGAAACTTGAATAATCAGAAAGACGTCGACGGCCAATTGCTCAAAATAAAATTGGAATTTGTAGAAAACTATGATCAGCTAAATCCCTCAACAAACGTTATACAAAGAAGAACAAGACGTTAAAATTCAACAAAACTTCGACAGAAAATGTTGCTCGTTACCCAGTATATACAAGTTTTGTGTATCAATATTACATTTCGTACGAGCACACATAATAGCAGATTTGCGTGTGATATAATTCGAGATCGTTACTATTGGACGTATAATAAATATATTTACATATGTGTATACATGGAATATTGAACACTTTATGTATAAACTAGCTTAGATTGCTTAAGGGTTTGTAATGAAAAGAAGAAAAAAAAGAAACTCTTTCGAAGGACAGGACGGCCCATCAATTCTCGGATACATTTTTAAGCTATAGGCACAAAACGATTTCTTATAACAAGCATATTATCTTTAAATGTATCTAGGTATTATTGTTCTAGTGATATATATAAAAACGTGGTTTGCACAATGTATCAACCTACACAAAAATCACTGAGTTTACTAGATATTACACTTATGGCGGAATCTGCAGAATATGTTTATATAAACTTTTGTGCAATGTAAATTATTTACTACAGAAATGTTGTATCTCCCGCAATATATTCAAGATAAAATGTCAATAACTGAGTTTTAATGACGCAACATACATAAGCTCCAGTAACGTAACCGTAACAACTTAGTTATCTACACTACATTGACAGGGTTTTATGTACATTGTGGGGTAAAGGTTCTTCAACAGTAGGTGTTTATGTGTTGTTGACGATACGTGCACACAAAACACTAACAGTACACAATCCACTTGTTTTAAAACAATATATTCAAAATAACTCAAACTGTAAATAATTATATTTTCTTGTCAAAATCCACTCAGGCTGATTTAATTATTTAAGAATCCGGTTAACAAGAAGAATTATTTTTCTCTATTCTTATCGGTGAATAGTGAATAATTCACTTACTTTACCACGTGGGTTACCACAGCTGTATCCCGAACCTTAATTAACTGTACCCATTTTGTCAAAGTCCGCATAGAAGGGCTCAATTATCTTACAGCACCCTTTGGTAAGATAAATTATTCTCCTTACCTATACTAAACTGTGAAACTCACCATAGAATATCGCCTGTTATGGCTAATCATTCACACACCGGCGAAGTTCACATTTTATAAAATAGAATATCGCCTGTTACGGCTAATCATTCACACACCGGCGAAGTTCACATTTTATAAAATAGAATATCGCCTGTTATGGCTAATCATTCACACACCGGCGAAGTTCACATTTTATAAAATAGAATATCGCCTGTTATGGCTAATCATTCACACACCGGCGAAGTTCACATTTTATAAAATAGAATATCGCCTGTTATGGCTAATCATTCACACACCGGCGAAGTTCACATTTTATAAAATAGAATATCGCCTGTTATGGCTAATCATTCACACACCGGCGAAGTTCACATTTTATAAAATAGAATATCGCCTGTTATGGCTAATCATTCACACACCGGCGAAGTTCACATTTTATAAAATAGAATATCGCCTGTTACGGCTAATCATTCACACACCGGCGAAGTTCACATTTTATAAAATAGAATATCGCCTGTTATGGCTAATGATTCACACACCGGCAAAGTTCACATTTTATAAAATAGAATATCGCCTGTTATGGCTAATCATTCACACACCGGCGAAGTTCACATTTTATAAAATAGAATATCGCCTGTTATGGCTAATCATTCACACACCGGCGAAGTTCACATTTTATAAAATAGAATATCGCCTGTTACGGCTAATCATTCACACACCGGCGAAGTTCACATTTTATAACCGAGCTTTAATTTCACTTCCCTTTCTCTCGTACGGTCGGTCACCTGTATATAGCTTGTTCACTGATGGCTCGAATCCTCGACAAACCACATGACGCGATGATTTAAGAATACTCAGTTAGGTACGAAGAAATATACCGAAAATTCTAGTAATGTGACGTCAATAATATTAGTAAAGCACAGGAAACAAAGTAATTGCAAAGACATTGTACGATTTGAACAGTGTGTTTTCTTATAGCAAAGCCACATCGGGCTATCTGCTGAGCCCACCGAGGGGTTGAACAGAGTTACGTAACAAATATTCATCATAGCTAACACTTTCAAGACAGTCTTCCACTAAACGATCATTAGATATTAAGCCGTAAAAGAAACTAAGTAATAAAACTTACACTAAACATACATACATACACAAGTAAACTACGGTAACATTATCTTAACTCAGTTTACTGATGCTACATAAACAAAAAACCAAAATAAAATATTATTTTACATAATTACAGGCACCTACGTAAAATCAGAAGTAAGCCTATCTATCTACATGTTAACTCACCCATCTATCTATGTATCCATTACATTCCCCTCTTTTCACATACTTACCATTTATATATACACTTTCCTACCTACCATCTAACTATTCACCTGCTTACTAACGATTTATCTGTCCAACTACCTATCAACCCACTTTTTTTTATTATTACCCACCAAGCCATCTATACACCTTGGTATTCATCCTACTTACTCACTAATCTATCCACCTTCCAATGCATCTACTCTTCTATCTTCCATCTACCCATTTGTCTATCAACTTACTCCTCTTATTCCTCAGAAAATAAATATACCAAAAATTCGAACGCAGCTCAAATAACGCTAACATTACGGTTTCAAGTTGTATAGTTAGGTTTAGCTTATTACGGTTTCAAGTTGTGTACAGTTAGGTTTAGCTTATTACGGTTTCAAGTTGTGTACAATCAGGCTTGGCTTATTGCGATTTCAAGTTGCTTACTAAGATTTCAAATTGTATACAGTTAGACTTAGCTTACTACGATTTCAAGTTGCTTACTAAGATTTCAAATTGTATATAGTTAGGCTTAGCTTACTACGATTTCAAGTTCTGTACGCTTACTCATCACAAGTTCTTAACGCAATGTTTTAATTCTCAAGATACAAGTCAAAGTAAAGATGAACAAAATAACGAGACTATGTTACATTTAAAAGTAAAAACAAAGATACTGGAATTTGCAGAGCTCTTATCCCGAAATATGGTTTGACAGTTCACACAGCTTAAAAACTGTTCTAAAATAAATGACTCGAGTAGAGAACATCTAATTCGTAACACAAAGTTAGCCCTAAAAAACAACACACGACGTCCAAACCAAGGGTAATAAAATCGGTTAACTAGAGTTTACACTATGAACACGCATGTGCGAGTTGGTGAAGAACAACAAATCACTCTTGCCCAAATTCTTTATCCAAATTAAAAGTTCCAGAGAGTGACTATTTATCACTTACATTAGGTCCGTAATGTAAAAGACTGTCTGATCGTTGTTCATGAACTCGTCGTGATACGAAAACGCCCGAAGGCGACAAATTGCTTCAAAACTCTATTAAATTTGCTTCTTCTGTTGCTTGTTCCCGCGTGAGTAAATCCATAATAGACGCCTGTCACCAGTTCTATTCACCATGGATAATGGATTGTTCATTACCGATTCAATACACCAGGCAATCTATTATACCGTGCAATCTCCCTTAATTTATACATAACTCAGTAGATTCTTAGAAACGACGCGATTGAGAAAGAGAGTTCGACTAAACTCTAACATCGGAACAAAAACACATCGACTAAAGGTATCAATCTTACCAATAATAATACAGACATAATTTCAACCTTGTGACTGCCGCATTTAGCCTATACTGATTAAGCTTAAGTGTTGTCCTTTTTGTTTTACGTGAGAAATGACAGACAGATACATAAATAGATAGACACTGATAACAAGACAGAATACCTTGCTTTTTTTACATTTGGTTTGAACAATGCCAAATCAAACCTCTATTATAATGGATATGTTTTGTTCTTGTTTTTTAACAGCTCTAGTAAAATGTGAATTTCAAAGATTTTTTTATGTGAAATTATTCTATGTAAAACATACATAAGAGATAAAGATGATTAACGAAATTAGCAACTGACAGGAACCGCTATTAATTTCCAAAAAACTTTAGAACTTTCTGCTGCCAGAATTCACGAGGAGAGATAAGGAGAAATAAAGAAAAAGACAGAAATCGAAAGAGAAAGGAAAAAAGAAAAACGAAAAGTTAGAGAAAGGATGTTACATTCTTGTGTTCGTACGTTGCATCAATCCAATTTCCTTCGTCGGAAATGTTCACACCGACATTTCTTACAGGCACTTCCACCCACATTAACGAGAATGGGTCGATGTCGTTCGATCTATCGGCTTTAGCTGTGTAAGCGCAGTATAAGATGTAGTAGGGGGGTTCATTCTGATGGACTCCGTGGCTTTTTCTGGGGGGGCGGAGCACGGGAGATTTGTTAACAGATGACAGATGGATGAAAAGACTGTATGGGACCTGTCACCGCATACTTCTTCAACCTCGCTTCGTACGTGTGTGCGTGTGAACCATGAACATTAAGGGGCCAATCGATAATAATGTCGGCTCAGCTAGAGTCGATGTGAGAACTGTTTTTAGCGAACGTAAAAACTTTCTTAATAAAACCGTACCCCCTGTTTCATCCCCCCATTCACCACAGCATACCAGTGAAACAGAATATAGGAAGAAACAACAGCACACAACCCCGTCAGTTCTTACGGGTGGGAAGAAAACCTTACCTACTGTTCATAAGACGTGCGTATGTATTAGGGGCGTTTGTTGTGGGTAGTTGTCTCAAATCACACACATAATCAACTTCGAAACTCCTTACAAGACATATGATATATATACACACACACACACACACACACACACACATATATATATATATCAAACAATACCCAAAACCTCCAGGAAAAACAATGTTTTCGTACAACCAAAACATCTTCAAATACCCAAAAACAAGACGGGACAAAAGAAAACAACAACAAAAAATCATAAATTTGTTGAAAAACTTCAACTTTCAGAAAAACTAGTTTTTAAAAATAAATTATGAACAAACAGAAGGTATAAATATAATACGGTCGCGTGTATTACCTTTACCAGGATTAGAAAATGTAAACAAACAAAACGACTATCATACTTCTATTACTTTCACAGTTGTATTAATTGTCTAATATCGCATTAAAATATACATCTGTATATCCACTGGTCAGTTTTAATAACCTGAGTGTCTAAGTCTTGATCTTATGGTTAACAACCCTGAAATATGACGCTGAGGTTAATGCCCTCAAAATATTGACTTTAGGAGTCAATAATCTTCCTGGGGTTAGTATCTATAAATCCTGATCATGAGATGGGTAAACAAAAGTATAACTTTGGGGCTAGTGCCCGCAAAACTATGACTTAAGAGTTAATAATCATAAAGTATGGTTGCAGAATTAGTAACTCCAAATCCTGACCATAAGGGTCAGTAAATCTAAAGCTTGGTTCTGGAGTGGGTTACTCTAAATACTGACACACATGTTGGTGCTCCTAAATCTTGGGCATAGGAAGACTGACTATTACGGTAGTGACCATAAATCCTGATTCTAAGATTAGTGCCCATATGGTCATGAAGTTAGTTACAATGAAATCAGACACTTGAATAGGTGATTCTAACGTCTGGCCAAGAGATAGTGACCTTAAAATTTGTAAAATATTATATTATGTTATATATACCAAAGCTGTGCTAACAGATATACAGACAGAAGGTCATAATGTTCAGTGAAGAATAATTCACTATGCTATTTACTGTATTCACTGACCAATCACATTCGATCCGGAATAGGTACAGAGCCTAAGCTGAAGGGATGTCGTTAGATCTATCAGCAGTGAGTTTGGTAGAACTTAGGTATTCAGTAACTAATAACGTCCCATAATGCCAGTCATAACTTTTGTTGTCATCTGCATGGCAATGACAGAGACGTGCCATTAACCTTTTTAAAATGGTGTTTATGTGGTTACAATGACCAGTCCAAGGCCATTTAAATACGTTTTCAGTTATATATAATATGTAATGAAAACAAGGAACGAACAATTCTTCTCATTCTTGTTAAACACAAAAGCGAAAATACATCAACACATCATCGTGAACAACTGTGTGTGTATATTATTATACGTCATGACGAACAACTGTGTGTGTATATTATTATACGTCATGACGAACAACTATGTATGTATATTATTATGCGTCATGACGAACAACTGTGTGTGTATATTATTATGCGTCATGACGAACAACTCTGTGTGTATATTAGTATACGTAATAACGAACAACTCTGTGTGTATATTATTATACGTCATGACGAACAACTGTGTGTGTATATTATTATGCGTCATGACGAACAACTGTGTGTGTATATTATTATACGTCATGACGAACAACTGTGTGTGTATATTATTATGCGTCATGACGAACAACTGTGTGTGTATATTATTATGCGTCATGACGAACAACTGTGTGTGTATATTATTATGCGTCATGACGAACAACTGTGTGTGTATATTATTATGCGTCATGACGAACAACTCTGTGTGTATATTAGTATACGTAATAACGAACAACTCTGTGTGTATATTATTATACGTCATGACGAACAACTGTGTGTGTATATTATTATGCGTCATGACGAACAACTCTGTGTGTATATTAGTATACGTAATAACGAACAACTCTGCGTGTATGTTAATTATTATACGTAATAACAAACAACTCTGTGTGTATATTATTATGCGTCATGACGAACAACTGTGTGTGTATATTATTATACGTCATGACGAACAACTGTGTGTGTATATTATTATACGTCATGACGAACAACTGTGTGTGTATATTATTATGCGTCATGACGAACAACTGTGTGTGTATATTATTATGCGTCATGACGAACAACTCTGTGTGTATATTAGTATACGTAATAACGAACAACTCTGTGTGTATATTATTATACGTCATGACGAACAACTGTGTGTGTATATTATTATGCGTCATGACGAACAACTCTGTGTGTATATTAGTATACGTAATAACGAACAACTCTGCGTGTATGTTAATTATTATACGTAATAACAAACAACTCTGTGTGTATATTAGTATACGTAATAACGAACAACTCTGCGTGTATATTATTATACGTAATAACAAACAACTCTGTGTGTATATTAGTATACGTAATAACGAACAACTCTGCGTGTATATTATTATACGTAATAACAAACAACTCTGTGTGTATATTAGTATACGTAATAACGAACAACTCTGCGTGTATGTTAATTATTATACGTAATAACAAACAACTCTGTGTGTATATTATTATAAGTTATAACGAACAACTCTGTGTGTATATTAGTATACGTAATAACGAACAACTCTGCGTGTATGTTAATTATTATACGTAATAACAAACAACTCTGTGTGTATATTAGTATACGTAATAACGAACAACTCTGCGTGTATATTATTATACGTAATAACAAACAACTCTGTGTGTATATTAGTATACGTAATAACGAACATCCCTGTGTGTATATTATTAAGTTCAGTTTCTACACAGAGATGAAAAGAAAGTTCAAACTTACCCTATCGTCTCCGCTTTCACTATCGCACTGCAAGAAAAAATAACAAGACACCACATTAACAACGGTTATCAATTTCAATATATTACGACAAACACACTTAGCATGTTAAACCACATTGAGAAATCAGGCGTGACAGACTAAAATAGCTGGATGGACGAATGAACAGAAGAACAGATAAATATATAAGGATATTTCTACAGGTTTGAGTTTGTTTTTTAAAAAATTTCCTCTAGTACTTTAAAACTGTAGTTCGCGCGCTCATCGTGATCCCGGACGTTTATTTACCTTGGTGTTCACCTTTCCTTCTGTCATTTCCAACACAGTAATATATCCAAACTCTGCGTTGTGAAGTATACCAATAGATTTCGGTGACTGTTACAGACACCAAGAGACAATGATTCTTACAGAAAAGACAGAAAATTGGGGTAAGCCCCGCCCGGCTTCAATTGATCGGCGGTCAGGCCGTCGTCTCGCTGTTCGTGAAGAGAGCGGAACATAATCCTATTGTGTCCTATCCACCTCCAAATAGCAGTTACGCTCTATCACGTGATACTGCGCGCGCATCCTTTTCTAAGGGACGAAGTTTCGTAGTGAACAATATACCATTTCCAGTTCTGTTGACACGATAGAGAAGACAAAGTTCGAAGTCGCACGGTGTATGTTTGTACACGATGACTATATTCCACTGATCACTCCTCACGCAGTGCGCATGACCAGGTTTTATTTTGCTCAGCCATCTAGATTTCACTTCTCACAGGAAACGAAATCAATCAACATTTAGAGATTCCATCAGCAGCTAGAAAATAAATCTCGGTTATAGTACACCACGAAATGCTTCATTTAAAGTACATTTGTGGTTATCCTAGGATATCGAAATTCATCTATTCAACAATATGCGAAATTTCATATTCCTTCCGTGATAAATTACTCAATTACCACTGAACAATAAATTCTGGGGACCATCTAAATTACACACCACTAAAGTTAATGCAAGTCGACAGAGACAGTATTACTTTATCACTTTATCCAAAATACTGGATATAGTTGTTACACAGTAGTCTTAAACAGAAGACGAAGCAATGTTTTGTCGAAACATATAGCATGTCCCCAAAAAATAAATCACTTTACAGTGCTTATAATTCGTTCTTTATAAACTTATTATTAGACTTAAGAGCTTATTTGAATCGCAAACCCATTTTAAAAATCTTTATATCAACACTAGTTTTCTCAGGGCATTTTTATTCATGATAAATGTTAACAACAAAGTATTTATATGGTTTGCTTACCCTGAAAAATAGTTACCATGAGGTTATTAGAAAAAGAAATGACTCATGAGCCCCACCCCTGAAGTTAATTGTTTTTGTATTATGCAGACGGCGGTACAGTGGGGATGTATACCCCCTAAAGTAAAATCTTCTTGTGGTATGACTACATCGAGCAGTAGAAAAAAACAACAACACTTTTTAGAAGAACCTTTTAATAAAGCGATTAACCTTTGTGTATTGCAACTGTTGCTCGAGGGAGAAAACAAACATGGATTGGATCCCTGATTATATAGTTTAACGCAGACAATATCCTTACGATTGTACATTGCTACCGAATCCTTTACTAAACGTCTAAAACATCCAAACAACTACGCGCAATTCATCTGACTCTTGAAAGTTCAAAGTTTATTTTTTGTTAGAAACATTAAAGCAGAAATTTGGAGCCACCAACTTTCCAGTGCACGTGAAAATTCTATTTTTTAGTGCATAAAGTGTACACTAATGCAGGCGGCTGCAAGCAATACTCACATCAACAGTATGACATGTATGGCAAGAAAGAAAAACACATTCTAATGAAAAAAATTGCTTCTGAATATGTGCAAAAGCTCCAACAAATTTTATTTATTCATTTCTTACCTTCGTATCGACTTTCAAGAATACACTGCACGTTTGACTACGTTAAGAAGCCTGCCAAGAAGTTCTCCAGCCAAGGTCTTCATAGAGGAGATGCCAATCTGTTTCATACGAGCTTCCTTTTGGTTTTACTGTCTGTTGTCATGGTAACAGCATCAAGTGTATTTGTCCGAATAGGGAAAAAGAGTATGGATATTTTTTTCTTTTTCTGATAGCATTACGACTTTTCCATTCGTGCTTGACATCTATCCATTATTCATGTCTAGACTACAGAGTAAGTTAACGTTATTTTATAACATAGCAAGGAACACGTAATACTTGGATATGAAAACTGTATGTAAAGTCATATGTATATGAACCGGAGATGTATATAAACATAAAGATAAGTGTGTGTGTGTGTGTGTGTGTGTGTGTGTGTGTGTGTGTGTGTGTGTGTGAAGAAATGGCATCATCATTTTGGTTTAATTTCCCTTTCCTCTGTACAGATTAATGAATGTTCGCTTGAATTATCCTAATATATAAATATCTGCTCTTCTGAATGTTATTCAGTATACTTCAAGGATCTAGTAGACGAGGGCAATACCTCCCAAAGTGGGTGCCGTGAAGCTTTTTCTTGGGGGCTGCCAAAAATAAAAAGGGCCGAAAACAAAGATGCCGAAATAATTTTAATTATACATAAACAATAAGCCGATTAAACTTATGTTGAATTAGTTAAATGTTGCAATATTGTTTATCTTCCTTCCCTACCATCAACGATACTGTTTGTATACTCTTCCCGATACTTAGTGTAATATATAATTAATGTAATCCAAACTCTCTCTTTCAGTTTTTGATGTGTCAACAGAGAGTCGGCAGGTACCTCAACTGAGTGTTAAAAATAGTCGCTCATGTTATTACTTTTACTTTTAAAAAAGTTATAAAGAGTTGCCGTGGAAATTATCAGTCGGTTAGTCTTTCTTATGGAATAGAAATAAATTCTAGAGAATTCGATAAAAAAAAAACTTTGCAGAATAATTTTAATTTAGTGAAATGTGATACCATAAGACAGCCATCTCGGATTCATCAACTTGGAACCTTGCCTTAATAACCTGTTTTTGTTTTTCTATAATGTTACTCATCTGAATGATGGGGCCCGGCATGGCCAAGTGTGTTAAGACGTTCGACTCGTAATCCGAAGATCGCGGGTTCGAATCCCGGTCGCACCAAACATGCTCGCCCTTTCAGCCGTGGGGGCGTTATAATGTGACGGTCAATCCCACTATTCGTTCGTAAAAGAGTAGCCAAAGAGTTGGCGGTGGGTAGTGATGACTAGCTGCCTTCCCTCTAGTCTTACACTGCAAAATTAGGGACGGCTAGCGCAGATAGCTCTCGAGTAGCTTTGCGCGAAATTCAAAAAACAAACTGAATGATGAAAAGGGTGCGCAATCGGAGTACTCAATTTCGACAACCTTTTACTGGTTTGTTTTAAATTTCGCGAAAATTACACGAAGACTATGTGAGTATGCCGTACCTAATTTAGCAATGAAAGATTACAGGGAAGACAGCTCGTAATCCCCATTCACCGCCAATTCTTGATCTGCTCTTCTACCAACTAATAGTAGGAATGACCGTCACATTGTAACGCCCCATGGCTAAAAAGTGAGCATGTTTGGTGGGACGGGAATTCGAACCAGCAACCCTAAAACTGCAAGCCGAGCGCCCCCCCAACCACAAGCTTTTATAAGGTGTTACAAAAAAAATAACTAGGAAAGGTACATCATTAGGAATTTGGCAAAGATCTGATAATTGAATTACAGGATGATTGTACAGGAGAAAGCACATGGTTGTTATTAATGAAATCCAGTTACTAGCGGTGTGTGTGTGTGCCCTTCTTTTTCTTATATAAATTCAAGGTGATAATAGGACATAATTAGTAAAGTTTCAATCCTTGGATATTTCTAGCTGTAATAAATAAGACGAGGTATTACAGAATGACTCGCATCAATGGGTAAGTTGGATAAATGACTTTTAATTACTGTAAGTGGGAGTCAGTGCATATGGATTGCCAAGATATGGATCACAAGTTTAATACAAAATAAACGGATTTTGATGTGGTGGTGAAGTCACTCTATCCACTGAAGCTAGTGGTTGTTAGTGGTAAGTGTTTTACGGTGTATTTATAGACATACTGACGCTACAAGACAGGAGATTAACATTTCAATAAATCACTAGTGAGGCCTCCACATTCGATACATTTCATACGGTTTAGTCTCCTTAACTAAGAATGGATATTGCCTTGCTAAAAGGGGTTCAAAAAGGGACATCTGGGATGATTCTGGGGATGAAAGGGTTAACTTAGGAGGATAAGATCTCTTAAGTGATTTTATCTTGAGAAAAACAAGATGAAAGATTATCCGGTCGATCGATGGGATAAATGCTTCTGATTTATTTGTGTTGTATTCTGAAGACATCAGGATAAAAAGACGAAGAATTAAGATTTCAAAAAGACAAGTTATGTTCCAGTAGACAGTTTGACCTATAGAAAAGGATGACTGATTTACAGAATGAGTAGCCAGTGAGTAGAAGTGGGTTTACGAACTTTACAGGACTTTAAAAGGAAATTGAGGATTTCCTGCGAAACAAAGGATTTACATTTTAACTTTTCTCAAGAGTAGATACTTAAAAATAGCCTTGAAGGGTTAGATGATTTCTTGTTGTCTTTATTTTACCTCATTCTAATTAAGTCCTACCCGAGACCGTTGGCATGTCTATGTTTTGGAAAAGAAACTGTCTCCTTCACAAAAGTCAACAGTGGCTGTGACAAAACACTTACATAAGTTGTACATCTACTTTTATAATCTTGACGTTTCCAACTGTTTGAGGATCATCATATAAAATGAGAACTCTCTTCCGATGTCCCACCTAGCAACAAACATCTTGCATATTTACCATTACCATATTTCATTGTACATCAAAAAGGTAGTTGTCTCCTTAAGTACTGTTCAACACTGTTGCAGTATTTTCTAAGAAGCGAACATTCCATTCAAATCATTGTTGTTTAATGTTAAGACTGGGTATCTGAACTAAATAACTAAACCCTTTCGACATGTGGGGCAACCGTGTGTATTATAAGTGCGATATATTACTTTTCTAGGCTTTGTTACAATGATGCAGTTTTTCTTGCGTAGTTTCAAAATGTATACCAAAATATTCACAGCGCGACGCATACGTAGAAATACGCCATTGCACCATAAAGCCTAAAGTAACAAAAGATATAAAATTACAATGGTTCTTTACATTGCGTTATAATATATTAATATTGGTTTTATAAAACAACAATTCTGCCTTCTGCATAATCTATAGCCTATTTCCTAGGAAATACGAAAGTACCACATATGCTGTTCATTCAGTTTCCTTTTTCTTTCTGTCTCGAATCCTTTAGTCGATCTTTGCGTTGTCTTCTTTGAGTTTTTTCTTCTTTTATCTCGTATCTTTATAACTTCATCATAGCTTTCACTTTGCAATGTATTACTTTTTTCCCTCTACTTGTATAACAGATATATCAAAGCCTCTTATAGCTACTATCTTCATAGCGTGTTTTATCTTCGCTATAATTTATTACTTTTACAAACAGATTATCTAAATTCTTTTAAAGCTTTGCTCTTTCATTTAGCCCAACTAATAAACGGTAAGACAGTGTACAAAATGTACAATAAATAATTTCCTTAGTTGAACGAACAAAAAAACGCATATTAATGGATTTAATTTTGTTATTTTGAAGCAATTAATACAAAAATAAAACCAGTTTAAAAGTAAAAGAAATAAATAAAAAAATCACATTTCTTAAATAAAACATTTCTATACAGTATTCAGCCATGTAAAGTGTACATTTACAAGCGGTCCCCTTAGGAATATTTCCTTTTTAATAATCTTTTGGTTTTGATATTAAACACCGAATCTATTAACTGAATCTTAACTCGTATATTGTTCTTCCTACATCCGCCAGTGTCTTATTATACGAGCCCGAACAACCACGTACGCATATTTTGTGATCGGTAAAGCTCCGCCCCTTCTATCTCTCTATCTCTCAGTAGGCTTACCTGCCAAGCAAGCATGCGTTTCTCATTAATTAAGGACTTTCGCTTGAAGTGGAAACAAGTAATTTGACGTGTTGACAGAAAGAATTTAGAAGCGTAGTGCGAAACCCTTTCTGTTAAACAAAGCGCAGACTAATTGAATGGGTATCATGGAAAAACATTGCTGTAAGGTGTTTATGTCTACATGACACATTTAATCAAAATCAATTACATTTCCCAGGAGGTGTCGCTGCGTCAGAGAAAGTCAATCACTTACTTTCTCCCAAAGGGGGAAAGGGGGCCGCTTCCCTTACATATTAAGACTGAACACCTAGGCAAACAAAGAATGTCCGTTTATCACATCCTAATCACAAACAGCTGTAGACAAGAAGAATACGAGCTGGTTATTTGCTTATAAAGCGTGCACGTGCTTACTGTACTTTATGGTCAGTCCACTTCAATATTACGGATTTCTTGTGCTTTCTTCCCCGCTGGGTTTAGCTTGTAATGCTTTAGATAAACACTCTGAAGGAAGGGAGGATAACACTTGACAAGCACGGCGTGTTTCTATCAAAATTTCTCACAAGCACCAATAAACCCCGGGTAGGCCAGGGGAGTGGAGCCCGGAGTTAACCCTAAACTTGGACAACTAGTTGGTATGTATTATGATGAAGTTTGAGAAGTTTGCTGCATTCTTTTAACGATAATATTTAACCTCTGTATTTATGCATATACACACAGAAAGACAATAAAATACGGATGGGCAGATATACACAGATGAGAACAGATATATATCTAACCGAAGACATACAGCCAGCCAGACAAGGAAATTTATATATAAATGGCCAGACAGACTAGATACTTGGGTGAAGCAGCACATTATAATATAATAATTATTAAGCAAACAATACTTTATAGGCGTAATAGTGTGGTCTATTTATGGTTAAACATACTACATGTATACTACTACTAGAGGAAAGGCAGCTAGTCGTCACCACCCATCGCTAGCTCTTGGGCTACTCTTTTACCAACGAATAATAGGATTGACAATCACATTGTAACGCCCCTCGACTGAAAGAGCGAGCATGTCTGGTATGGCGGATATTCGAACCCTCGACCTTCAGATTACGAGTCGAACGCCCTAACCCACCTGGCCACGCCAGGCCTGATAGACAATAGATGGAGATCCAAACAGATAAATACTTCTCATTTTATTTATTTTTTTCGTATCATAAACAATTTTAGTAAGTGACTAAATTAATTTGTATACATACAAACATACAATGTTGTCGTCCCGCACTGCTTTTGTGCTATTATCAAACGTCATGTAACCATAGCAACTGGTGCAATATAAAATAAGCTTATAGAATTGGTTCGATCGATAAACGCGTACGGGGAAAAACAGTTTTTCATCTCATTTTAATAAACCAAGTACAAACAACAGAACAATATGTCACTACCGACGAACACGAAAAGAGCAAAACATTTTTATATAAAAAAAATGCTTTTTGCCTTCTGTCTTCTTAAGGATGAGAAAACGGGAAAAACAGAAAAATCAAACAAAAAACGAAAGACATAAACAAACTGTTAACTACACAACCGCACTGTGCGTGCGTGTTTTCTTATAGCAAAGCCACATGGGGCTATCAACCATGTCCACCAAGAAGAATCGAAACCCTGATTTTATGGTTGTAAATCTGAAGACTTACCGCTGTTCCAACAGGGACCACAGCCGCATTGAACAGCGAAAATACATTCATAAGCTATCACGTTGTTGCATATGAAATGTTGGATTTTTAAAGGATAATGTGAAAAAAGCATATCTTTTTGTTGATTTACTTATTTAATCAAAATAAGCTACTTTAGACTTGACACTTGTGTCAACGAGTTGTATGTTTATAAATACCAACTGGGCATCCTTTGATGCAATGAAGTTTCTAAAGGCACTTTCAATTGGCCTTTGATTTGCAAACGTTTATTTCCTTTACAAATATTTCCAAGTGTTTAAAAAGCAATAACCTGTAGGGGAAAGACCTGGTGAATATGGTGGATTAGGTAAAATTTCATACTCAAGTTCGTTTAGTTTTTGAACAGTAACTCGTGAGGCATGGGGTCTAGCATTGTCACGAACAAGAATGGGTCCAATGGAATTGACTATTATTGGATGTTTCCGTGACAACTTTTGGTTTGTTTTGTTTTGAATTTCGCGAAAAGCTACTCGAGGGCTATCTGCGCTAGCTGTCCCTAATTTAGCAGTGTAAGGCTAGAGGAAAGGCAGCTAGTCGTCACCACCCACCGCCAACTCTTGGGCTACTCTTTTACCAACGAGTAGTAGGATTTACCGTCACTTTATAACTCCCCCACGGCTGAAAGGGCGAGCATGTTTGGCATAAAGGGAAGACAACTTTTGATGCATAATTTTAAGTTCCCAACAATATTTATCCGCTGTTATTATTTCCCTGGGTTTACGAATGAATACTGGATGACATCTGCTAGCGACCGCCAAACACTGATCATAAACTTCTTATGACGAAGAGCTAGCTAGCTGGCTTTGGTTCTTATTCACAGTAAAGCAGTGCCATAAAGACTTCATTTTTCATCACAGATGACAATTCTAGGAGAAACGAGTTGAAATTGGTTCCAACTCATTTTGTTTGATGGTTTTCAGTCAATTCGTGAGGTACACACCCATTTATCTAGCTTTTTCACCTTACCAATTGATTCAAGACGTCGGGAAACTATATATTAATAAACATTAAGTCTGTCGGCAAGTTCTCTCATGGTTTGGCGAGTATCTGATTCAACTAAGGCCTTCGATTCTTCCTTATTAATGGCTGTATCTCCTAAACCAACGCTGTGCTATGCGATCATTAGCTGTGCCAACACCAAATGCATGATTGATATTAAGAGATGCTGTCGTCGCATTGTGACCAAGCTTGAGTTTGTACAATAAAATTACACGAATACAATTTTTTTCAATGGTGACAAGAATCAGTATAAATATGATTTAGATTATGAAATAAGAAAAATAACGTGAGCTTCAAATGAACCAAACAATATACTATGTTATTCTGACAAATCTAAGACAATACTTCTCTTTCAGCCACTAAAAATCGAGTTTCAAATTTGCACATGAAAATCTGACATTTCATATGCAATAGCCTGATATAAAAGGAAATCGATAAGGAGCAATCTGTACAATTCGGCCGTAAGTCGACACAGTTTATTTAACCCACTAATTACCTATTTACTTTTTATGCGGTTCATTACCCGTTCTTAATCACATATTACAAATTATACAACTTCATCTTTTTGCCGCTTATTGTGCAGAGCAATGAACTGGTTAAAAAACAACAACAACAGAGCAATTGTAACACTAATCTTGTTCGTATTTGTTAACTGGTGAAATTAGGGGCCATTTTGATATTCTAAGGTTGTATGGTTTTTAGATATGCAGAAAGCTACACTATGGAGATCCGTATTCTACTTACAAGGGGTATCGAAACCCAATCTTTAAGTTATAAGCCCTCAGACTTACTCCTGAGACCCCGAGGTTTGACATTAGTACAAATAAAGTAAAACCCGCAGAATGCTGGGTATTATTGTCCCTAATTTTGAGCGAATGATCAGAATAAAGTCAAAACCACTACCCACTCACCTCCCCGTTACATAAACTTTTCCGTCTCTAGGTATCAAGAGAAAAAAAAAGTGACATCCACTTTTATAACACACTCACGATGAAAACACAAAGCATTTAAATAAGTCCCCGACACATCGATCCTTTGCCTTGCACGCTAACCATAAAGTTACTCCACTACTGAATCGAATACAATAATTATATTCAATACATTAAACAAGCCAGTACTTGGGCAAAAATAAAATTAATAGCAGACATCAACGGTATTCCTGCACAATAATTAAAAGATAAACATGGTTCATATAATATTTCATGTACTTGTGGTCTACTGGACAGACAAGTAGGAACTTCAAATTTACAGTAAAATAACATAAAAATGCTGTGGGCTAATTAAAACAATGGAAGAATCGGTTTTGGCAGAACATGTAGCAAAGTCTACACGTGTTATTGACTGGGATAATATAAAAAATACCTAAACAGGTAATAGAAGAGATGAACCAAATTTCAAAGAATCCTTAGAAAGTGTTAAAAACAAAATGAATATAGATTTAGGCCCAGGTGCCATGGAAGTAAACTTTTGGAGATCGTTGTTGTAATGGACATCACTGTAAAAACATATTAATTATACACGTACACAAGTTTATAGGAAACTTGATGTGTATTTCGTGACTTATTCTCCCGAAGATTGTGAAATTATTTCCGTACAAGCACGAAGAGTTTTAAAAGTTTTTTTTCTACTTATATGTTTTAAATTTTACAAATAAATTATTGTGCAAGTAAAACAAAAAGTTGATCTATCATTTCATTAATTTTATTTAAAATAATTATATTACAATGGCAAGAGGTTGTATACAACTCGTTTGGGAGAATTTAATTTGTAGTTTTTAATCTTTAATAGCCAAGTGGTTAGGACGCTCGACTCGTAATGCGATGGTCGCGAGTTCGAATCCCCGTCACACCAAATATGTTCGCCCTTTCGGGCTGTGGTGGAGTTATAGTGTTACATCAAAAATTCGTTGGTAAAAGAGTAGCTCAAGGGTTGGTGGTGGGTGGTGATGACCCTCTAGTCTTACACTGCCAAATTAGAAACGGTTAATGCATATAGCCCTCGCGTAGCTTTGCGCGAAAATCAAAACAAAGTTTCTTGCATGTTCTCGTTTAATCTCAGCCACCTACAGTGCGCGTGCCTAGAAATGATCAGAAACTGTGCTTCGAAATAAAGCTTCCACCTCAAAAGACGAGGCATCCCAGATTAACCAATTAAAAGAAGCCAAGTCAGCTGAGTGTAAAGATCTGTTCATATTTTATCAGGCTTTAGAAGGTATGAAAGGAAGGTAGATCTTTAATCGTATTTGAGAACAATAAATGTCCATGAAATGTTTTTAAACAACGTAATAAGCTAGGTCACTTCACCCCCCTTTTTGTTTTGTTAATCTCTTATTATTATTATTATTCTTTTTTTCATGCTAAAAAACAAAATCAACGTTAATGATTTACATCTGTAACGGGGCCAGCTTTGAAGTGTAACAGTTTTGTGCCATGTTTCATGTTTTTTTAAGTGTAACAACCACTCTACATGAAGCCATTAAGAGCATTAGTGAAAGAGAGTAGATAAAGTTCGGCTTGCATAGCGAAACGCCACCCGATTATAACTAAATTATACATTACGTGAAAAAATGTGAAAGACAAACTACAATTAAAAGAACGGGAACTACTGTCTGTAAATTAAAATATAAAGCTTCAATTCTATGGTTCGAGCTAGAACCGAGCGAGGACCGGTAGCTGCCGTGTTAGTAGGTCCAATGTTCGATCTGCGCTTTGAGCTGCTAAAACACAATAACTGTATCACAACCAATGTCGTGCTAGCGGCATGTTCTAGAAAACTGGTTGCTCTCTCTCTGGTCAGCTGTTTGAAATTAGACAGCGATCAGCCTACGTATTGCGTAATGTGAGATTCAATGGAGTAAAAACATAAAATCAGACATTTGGATGGTCCAGAATGGTTCACGTCTCTCTAATGAATCCTCGGCCATCTTAGAGAGGTAAATGTTTATCTTTCTTCGCTGCTAGGATGATCAATCAACTACTGAACTATTAACACAGTTTGATTCTGTTTCACTCATCATAATTGCAGACTACTTAAGATACAAATTGGCCATTTCAAGAAATATTTAGATACGTACTAGATACACCTTAGTGGAATTTTCAAGTTTTTAGGTACATTTGGCTTAATAGACGTACTTCGATCAGCCGGCTGTCCGCCAATCAGTCAGTTTAAATAAACTTCACATACTGACTGATAAACATCAAAACAAACAAGGCAATCTCAGACCAAACCTACCTACTAATACTTCCCAAAACTAAATCTACCAGTACTAGTTCCCCCCAGAACTGAACCTACCAGTACTAGTGGTAGTACCAGTAGTAGTACTCCACTCCACTCGAACTTACCACTACTAATACTTCCTCCCATATCGAGTCTACCAGTACCAGTACCCCACAGAACTGAAGCTACCAGTAGTAGTACTCCACTCCACTCGAACTTACCACTACTAATACTTCCTCCCATATCGAGTCTACCAGTACTAGTACCCCACAGAACTGAAGCTACCAGTATTGCACTCCTTCCCCTGGCCAAAATCTTCCAGTACTACCGCTTCTCCAACATTGTTCTCACTATGTTTGAAAGAACTATTTTTACGCTCGATGTCCTTCGAAGTATTTTTTCCTTCACGCGACAAATTTATTACATTATGTAGCCTTAGTGTGACTCCTTATCCTGGAGGAAGCTACATACATTAGTGAATCCAACCAGTTGTATGGTGATGTCATTGTTTCTATAATTTGTCCTACTACAATCAAGAAACAAAGACGTCGCAACAGTTAATACAATTTGAAAAATATAGGCCAAAACCTCGCAGGATTTAGGTTAGCCCTTAAAAGCTTTAGGAAAGACACCTGTTAGAATCTGACTTAAGAGTTAACAAAAACTTCCAGTATTTTGTGAATATGGAGATTCTATTATTTTATTGCAACGAAAGTTTCCACAACGTATATATATATATAATTTATATAGAATTACACAGTATTTTTTTATTCTCTATTGAAATTTATGGATATTTTATGTACTGTCATTTTCAACATAGTTCCTAACAAGCGATTCACCTGACTGGTCAGGCAATCTTCTCATTGTTTGTTTGTTTTGAATTTCGCGCAAAACAACACGAGGGCTACAGCGCTAGTTGTCCCCAATTTAGCAATGTCAAACTAGCGGGAACACAGCTAGTCATCAACAACCAACACCAACTCTTGGGCTACTTTCTCGCTAACAAATAGTGGAATTGACTGTCAAGTTATAAAGCCCCCACGGCTGAAAGGGATAGCATGCTTGATGTGGCGTGGATTCGAACCCACAACCGTCAGATTACGAGTTGAACGTCCACACCACCTGGCCATGCCGAGCCAAAAATGTCTTTGTTTAATTGTGTTTGGGAATCATTGTGAGTCTAATAAAAAACAGGTTTCAATTTTCAACAAAAAATAACAACTATTGAAATGGTTAATTTTGTTTCACATGTCAAAACGTAATTTGTCTTGAGAAACGTTGCTCGCTCTCTCGTCTTCTGTTTAATCACGGTAACATCACCACCACCACTCCCAGAGTTACTTCAAGTAAGTAAGTACATTAGTTTTAACTGGAACATTGTTATGTCAATCGTAGAAAAGTCGTTTATTTTTATTTCTTTTTTTGGGGGGTGGGGGAAAGAGCAAGATAATCAACAGAGCACCCACGCTGTACATGAGAGTAATATGGATGACCTTTTTATACTCGAGCCACCGAGGTCAGTCATTGTCCAGAAAAATGCAAATCGTAACGAACAATATGAGGAAAAGTACATATGGTACCAGATGAAGATCCTGGTTTAGCAGTGGATGTGTTGCACAAGTAAACCCAACATTTATTTGCACAAAAAGCACAGATTAAAGTATAATATATATAGTCCAATTGCCGAATCAATCAAATCTATAACTCTACATAAGTATTTCAACATTATTATTTATTACATGTTTTCCTTCTATTCCAGTGGAATAACCAGGAATAAATTTTAAGAAAGAATAATTGGTGATAAAATTACTTGGTGATTTGTGTTTTAAAGTTCTACCAGTTTTCATACGATTTATCTTATAAATAAATAAGGACTATGCAGGCATTGATAAACGGATAAAAACAATGACGTATGTTCTGTCTGAGAAAAGTTTTTATTTTATATTATCAGTAACACGAAAAAGTTAAAATAGAGTAATGTGAGCGCATACATGGAAAGTGATATTTGTCTAACAATCAAATAGCCTATACCAATTGTTATTATATAGTCCGCTACCGGTGGGGATACAATTACACATACTGAATGTCACTCAATGTCAAAAAATGTAATAAAATTTGGCGAAAAATCGCTCTATTTTTTTTTGCAAAATAAAAATACTCTAAAAGCAATCAATTAAAAAACTACAGTATTAATACTATAATACTGTAATTAATAGTATTTTTTCTTAACATTATTTTTTTATGATTTATGTTATTAAAAACAATGTGTCAAAAACAGTCAAGGACCCACAAGCAAGAAGATGAATAAATAATATTGAAAATAATTTTTACAAAAACTATATGGGATCAGCATGGATCCTTCCGATAATTTTTAGGCTTAAGATAGGATGACAAACAGTGTATGTTTTTCTTACAGCAAAGTCACTTCAGACTATCTGCTGTGTCCACCGAAGGGAATCGAACTCCTGATTTTAGTGTTGTAAATCCATAGGCTTATGACAGAAAAGAGGACAGGATAACAAATAGAAGTATATTTATTCCACAGCAAAGCAAAGTGTTATCTCTTCTAATTACACTCTTACATACACCCCTACAAACACGCAAGTTTGAAAACTTTAACGAACTACAAGGGGTGTCCGTACTTTCGTAGCGCGACCTATAAAGAGAGAGACACTTATTCAACAATGATTTATTTTTCAACATAATCTCCTCCATAGCCTATACATTTGCACCTTTTGTGCTCTAATCCCTTTATGCCAATCCAAAAGAACTTTGTTTTCTTGGTTCTCAAGCCATAACTGGACGATATGTTCAAGATCATCTCTCCGAAATATTTGAACTTTCAGAAAGATATTAAAATTATAGAAGAGAAAAAGCTACTTGGAGATGAATCCGCCAGTATCATAGATAGTGTTCAAAACAACATTTGATTGGCGAGTTAGGTTATTGTCGTAAGGGAAGATCAAACCGTCTTTATGAGCAATCCTCTTCTCGATTTTTTTCTCTGTGATTTCTTAATGCAAATTGTTGATCGAGGTTGTATAGTAATCTCCTGTAATGTGATAACCCCTTTCCAAATAATCAATTAGTAAAACGCCCTCGGCATCCCAAAAAACTTGATATCATGACCCTCCCAGTAAAGGTTTGTGACTTGAACTTCTTTGGGATGGGTGAAACTTGGGCGTGTCCACTGCACATTTTGCATTTTTGTCACGTTTCATGCATAGTTAGAAATCCACTTGAAGTAACATTAGCTTTCAACAGACGATATCTGTTTATGCTCTGGCGACAGCATTTTTGTAACCCATTTGACACTAACCCTATTTATGCCCAAATTGTCGCTGAAAATGTTTTAACAGTACTTTTAGCGATTCTACTTTTTTTCTGTTAACTTCCTAATGGTAATCCTTCTATCGTATATAATCAATAATCAAATCAATAACATTTATCTACAAGTTTTGTTTAGCTGGATATCCGGCTTGACCTTGGCTCATCTTGGCATGATTGTCTACCACGTTTAAACTCAACACACCACTTTTTCATTATTAAATATGTTGCAACGCCCTCTCCCAATGTTGCTGCCATGTCCTGATGGTTTTATTTTGTGTCATCATCTTTCTAACGATCTTATTCATGACGTTTAACACCTGCTCATTTCTTTTCTTCAACCCCCTAGTGGCACAATGAAATATTTGCATACTCGCACTGCTAAAAACGGGGTTTCGATACCACTGGTGGGCATAACACAGATAGCCCATTGTGTAGTTTTGTGCTTAATTCCAAACAAACAAACTTTCCTTCAAAATTCCAACACAGAGAAAATAACCTCATTAAATTAGATGTCACACGTTGTTTACTCCTAAAAAATCAAACTCAATATTTATTTTAAAAAATCATATATTCCAGTTTATTTTGTTTTTAGGTCGAACCATGATCTTTTCGGGCAACCCTCGTATAACTGCTTTTTAAAAAAAAGACGGACAATTCAGCAGCTGCATTCCATTAAAGTTCTGAGACCTGCAATGCCTAAAGTTCCACTGAGACCATTTTTACACATTATTTAATAAGATATTTATGTAACACTTACTACAGAGAAAACTCCAACCGCCCACGAGAAAAACTGCAAGTGACCGTTTTTTATTTCCGTGCGAGATAACCAGAAATGAGTGGCAACGTCAAAGACCTGGTTTATCTTGGTCAAAGTTCAACTGTTTCAGTTAACTAACATCTAGAGATGTTTCAAAAACTGAATAAGTTTGGAAAAAAAAAGTCAGACTGGAACAGGTTTGATGTCTATGACAGAGATACAAACAGATAATCCAGGTGTATGACACTCATCCACGTTTTAAAGCACGAGAATGGCGATTACACCGTGCAAGTAAATTAATAATTTCTAGCAGTTTGAAGCCCAACCATATCACGCCACCAAACGTGAAGCTGCGTAGATTGTAAGTAACCATTGGTTCTTCCCCAAACCAAGTGGACCACGCGTTTTCTAAGTGTAATACTGAGTAATGATTACAACATGACGTATAATTCAAACTGTCGTGCTTCCTGTCACCTCTTCGTCTGCCAACTGGCGTTCTTTTTCTGTCATCGTGACGTATACGTGGCCAACGGTTTTACATAACAACCACACAATTAAATGAGAATTTAACACCATTAATTTTACGTACTTGAACGGAGCTACACAGTACTATTTGTATACTGAAATGTCTAATTATCTGCTTTGGGGAGAAGATTGAAATTGAGACAAAAGAGGCCTTATGGAATGAATGGAATGTTACAACATACCCACCTTTTAAAAGTGTCCTATTTTTGATAGCTTTTCTTTTACTGTATAAACCAAAAGATTTTCAGAACCACCACCCCACATTCTGCCTGCAGAACCAAACACAGTGATTGGTTTGGTTTGTTTTGAACTTCGCGTAAAGCTACACGAGGGCTATCTGCGCTAGCCGTCCCTAATTTAGTAGTGTAAGACTAAAGAGAAGGCAGTTAGTCATTACCACCCACCGCCAACCCTTGGGCTACTTTTTACCAACGAATAGTGGGATTGATCGTCACATTATAACGCTTTCATGGCTGAAAGTTCGTGCATGATTGGTGTGACGTGGATTCGAGCCGGCAACCCTCGGATTACAAGTTGAGTACCTTAATCACCTGGCCATACTGGGCCCAAACCAAACCCGATGAATCTAGATAATGCTGTGCATCTTAATACCATTCTGTGTTATCTACGACCCCTTGACGCATTCCTGCGGTTTCCAAGGGTACGTTGCCCGACCTTTGGCACCCTTAATGCAAAGATTCAAGAGTTTCGTATGTTCAGAACTGATTGATATAAAGCCAAAACCAATGAACGATGAATAGGTAGAATCACAAGAGTCACGATTTGTGCAGTGTACTTACTGTATCTATGGTTTTGAAGTCACAGAATCATGAGTCCGTAATACCACCTCACCAAGTTAGGATATCGAATTATTATTGTTATACAAAACATTTCTTCTGCATCGTACCAAATACTTTATCAAAGTTTTTACCCAGAATATTTTAATGTATTACCTCTGACTTTTAATTCCCCCTTTAAAACGTCGTAAAAGAAAGATTAACACGAGAAACCACGTAGTTCTAGACTTTGGTGTTTTCATTGTTTACACACACACCGGCAAATACAAATTACAGGAAATCCAACATAGTTATTCACTCACAATATTGCCCTGTCTGTTTACACAAACGGCTTAATCGTGTGAATAAACATGTACCGAAATTTACGAATGCTCACTACAGCTCTCAGGACTCCCACAGTGAGATTTAATAATCATTGCCAAAAAATTCGGTTTTCTTGCAAAGGTGCCATCTTGTGAGAGAAAAACTAATCGAAGCACGTGAAGTTACTTTAAACATTTCATTGCTAAGCGCCAACAAAGTTTGGCGTCACACTCTTACACACTTCAACAAAAGCATTATCTTTTCAGTTTGCTGTTTGCAGGGCATAGTATGTGTCGACCTACATATGACTCGAAAATATATTTGAAAACGTTTTATTTTTGTTTCGCTAACGATGTACTATTCTCCCACCTAGAATTTCACTGACAGAGGTTTGTGGTGATGTTTTTGGTTCAAGAAAAATAGACTAAATATTAAATAAAAAATGCAAGTTCAGATTACTTTCCCAAAGGCATCGACAAATACAAATTTGCTCTTCTTAGAGAGGGTACGTAGTTTTCAACCGAGTATTTCTTCTTTAATGAGATTACTTTGCAACATGTTGAAAGATCTTTATAAGGCCAAGTTTGTTTGTTTTGTTTTGAATTTCGCGCAAAGTTACACAAGGGCTATCTCCTCTAGCCGTCCCTAATTCAGCAGTGTTGGACTAGAAGGAAGACAGCTAGTCATTACCACCCACCGCCTACTATGGGGCTACTCTTTTACCAACGAATAATTGGATTAAATGTCAGATTATAACGCTCCCACGACTGAAAGGGCGAGCTTGTTCGGTGTGACGTGGGCTACGTTGTTACCAGAGTTCAAAAACTGTTCAGAAGGATGGAAACCGTCCCATTCTGTTGCTGTTTTCGCTTCTCATAAAGTGCAGGAAACATTTCCCCCCCGGGGCCGGCATGGCCAAGCGCGTTAAGGCGTGCGATTCGTAATCCGAGGGTCGCGGGTTCGCATCCCCGTCGCGCCAAACATGCTCGTCCTTTCAGCCGTGGGGGCGTTATAATGTGACGGTCAGTCCCACTATTCGTTGGTAAAAGAGTAGCCCAAGAGTTGGCGGTGGGTGGTGATGACTAGCTGCCTTCCTTCTAGTCTTACACTGCAAAATTAGGGACGGCTAGCACAGATAGCCCTCGTGTAGCTTTGTGCGAAATTCAAAAACAAATAAACAAAACATTTCCCCCCAATTGAAACTATGTCCTTATTTACTACGCATGCACTTTGTTCAAACAGGCCGTGGTTACATTTTCTACACATATAAACATACAAATTACAGTCATCAGTAAGTATTGCATTGCTAGAACTATAAAAGTGAGTTATTTCGTAACGATGAAATGCATAAAACTCGTTTTAATTATAAGTTAACCTTAACATACACTAACATACGATAAGCTAACCCAAACTTGAAATAATACACGATAAGCTAACTTAAGCATGAATTAATATAAGCTAACCTAAACATGAAATAATACACGATAAGCTAACTTAAGCATGAACTAATATAAGTTAACCTAAACATGAAATAATACACGATAAGCTAACTTAAGCATGAATTAATATAAGCTAACCTAAACATGAAATAATACACGATAAGCTAACTTAAGCATGAACTAATATAAGTTAACCTAAACATGAAATAATACACGATAAGCTAACTTAAGCATGAATTAATATAAGCTAACCTAAACATGAAATAATACACGATAAGCTAACTTAAGCATGAACTAATATAAGTTAACCTAAACATGCACTAACACATGATAAAAGTAAACATGAATTAACGATAAGCTAACCTAAACATGCCCTAGTATATGATAAACTAACCAAAACATGCATTAATATTCGATAATCTAACTTAAACATGAACAAGTATACGATAGGACTCTTTATAGTTACAAAATGATAGTCCGGCTTCAGCTCGGAAGCGAAGTGACAGTTAATGGTATTAGAAGCATGTCCAAAAACAACTGTTTAGATTCACGTGTACTTCATTTGAATTTCGCACAAAGCTACACAAAGCATATCTGCACCAACCATCCCTAATTTAGTCGTGAAAGACCAAAGGGAAGGCAGCTAGTTATTACCACTCATCGACAACTCTTGGGCTATTCTTTATCAACAAATATTGGGGTTGACCATCACCTTATAACGCCTGAAAGAGCGAATATGTTTGATGAGATACAGATGCATGCCCGTCCACATTTCAACAAATGTAAATATACTTTAGAAGAAAGTTTGTACAATAACGTATTCAGAGCTTGTTCAGTTTTCTTTAAAAAGGTCTAATTTTACATCGTAGAATAATATTATGAGTTTATTTTCTGATGGTATTAAGTACGTTAAAGTATAGCATTAACTGAACTAAACCAAAAATGCACACACGTTAAAGCGTAAATTTATCTACTTTATCATATATAGACAGTACTTATTGAAGGCTTAACTTACGTTAGGCCTGAAACAAGTGGACTTCCAGATTTCAGTGTCTGCGATTAGAATTCTTTTGCATTATTCTAGAAATTCTGTATTCAAAGAAGTACTGTTAAATTTTACTGTAGACCTTTATATATATATATATATATAAAATATAATTATGTCGTCAGTTAACTTCTAAACTGGCGACTTGTTTACATACCGTTCATTACATTGCAACATTTCGAATAGATTTAAATTTCTGCATGCCACAATATTCGGTGTAAAGAAACGATCGAAAATAGTGAATAAAATGAACCACTTCTTACGTAAATATATAGGAAACACAAACCATACAGGGATTAAGTGGGATTAATTGGTGCTATTTCCGTTTACATCTGTGACGTATATGTTATTTGGGATCTTGTAATAAACTCCATGGATCAACGAGCAACATGAGACGTAAACAAATTAGAAAAATGTTAAAATATTCGAAAGTGACTTATTTATCCCCACTGATAATTCTTAGGTAAAAATTCTCTGTTTAATGGCGCGGTTACTGAATTTGGAAGTGCAATAGAGCTTGTGAGAAGGCTATGGAAAATAATAATAATATTTCCAAACAGATAATAACTTAATGTTTGTGGACATCACAAGTCATTGCATTTATCTTATAACGAAATTTGCTCTATTCCATTAATAGTCCTAACACATAACGAAACTTGCCATATTCCATTAATAGTCCTAACACCTAGGAACATATAAAAGTATCAATAATATTTACCAAATATCCACTTCCTGAGCTCGAATGGTTGCTGACCTGAAAAAAAAAAAATCTTACACTTACTAACACATTTTTATAATTTGTTTGCGATTACCTAGAGAAAAAAACACACAAAGAATTGTTATATCCACACAATATACAAAACACCAACCAGCCAATTAAATAAACAAATAACTATAGTTTGATACGATAACGTTAGTTAATGTTCCTAAACACAAAGATACCTCTTTGTCTGCACAATATAACTAGTTCAAGCCTCTTTCCTTCATCCGTTCACTTTTGCGTATTCTTCACTTAACATCTTACCCATTACGTTAGCAGCGTTTTTATTTTTATTTTCTTAGCTTTGCTATAAGAAAGACACACACACATACACTTTTTTTAAAAACTGGGAATCAGAACGTTGAAAATTAGAAGAGAGATTATATCCTTTTCTTCCGAAACAAAAACATTTTGCGAAGTTCAACTGACTATAAGATTAAAAAAAAAATTACGCCTTGTTTTATTAGTAAAAATCAGCTGTCTTGAAATCAGTTCCTTTGAAATAAAAGATCAGCTATGTCCTAAACTCAGTTCCTTATATATAAAATTTTCAATATGTTTCATAAATTGTTCCTCGCAAAAAAAACCAAAAAAAACTCCAAAAAACGATATGGTTATCGAATTGGTTCTTATTCTTTTACCAGTTTAGTGTACGTTTATATCTATAAAACAAAATTCAGACAAACACTAACAAAAACATATAAAAAAGCACGTACGGCGCGTAGTTTTAGCACTTCGAAAGAAAGAGATACCTGTACTGTTGAACCGTATCGGCAAAACAAGAGAAAGGGTATAAACAGGCTACTCCAAGACTAGCTACGAATCGCACACCAATGGTAGCAAAAAAAAAGAAAAAAAGAGAAGGTAAGCATTGGAACTTTAAAAAAATATATAATTTACACGGATTTAAATCTACAAATAAAGAACAAACAAAACACGTTTATAAACTTTCCTTAAACCACAAAGATAGATGGAAAATCAACTTTGGAAAACTGTACAAAAATCTGACTTGTCAAAAGGAAGCAAGTCGTCATACTGGATGAATAATGCATCTAATTTATTGTGTGAAACAAAGAACGAACAATTTACTCTCATCAATGTAATAATAAATATTCCAAAAATGGTACAGAGCATGTTCGGGAAGGGTTTACCAAGAGGTATTTAGTGGTTGCAAGTTACTACTGGTCTTATGGTAGATTCCTCATCCAGAAAGTCAGTCAAAAGAAAAACATTAACTTTCATACTATTAAACTGACATGCTCACGCTACTATATCATGAATAAATACAATCTTGTGTATAAACTTGATGCCAATAGGACATGGCTCCATCAAGCCAAAATATTAAGTCATGTCCAAGTCAACGTCCCAGTTCTTCTCAAAATACGAGTGCAAGCGTAAATTCATGATATACCTTTCAAGGACTTGCGCATTTGGAGTGTTCAAACGGGTCCTCAGAAGCTGTTGTATGTACACGGTTGATGGACTTTGGAAACCATGAAAACAAAAAGGAACAACTGTTGTGCGAAAGCCTCCTACAATGGAAATTGCTCTGCAGAAAAATAATCCTTGACCAGTTCATTTTATAGAGTACCGTCAATGACGAAAAGAAAAAACTGGGCACTTATCCTTGTATTATTTCCAAAAGTCCAGAATGAAATACATACAGTAACATAAGTAAAATCATTTTATAAGAACTAGAAGTCTAAACGGGCAAATAAAAGAACCCTAGGACTGAAGTATAGCTGTTCCTACCTTGAACTATTTATAGGAGGGCGGAAAGAAAGCCCTCCACAAGAGATTTACTTTAACAGTGAAATTATGGGGCGTGTTCAACAGAATCACATGTCAAGCAGGCCCACTTTTACAGACACTCTGCTACAAAAATAGTAAAAGGAACCATTTTCTCTCCTAAAACATTATAAAACATTAGCACAAATGAATCGGAAACATAGCAGTCACAATTTCGAATCCCACCAAGTTTTCAAATTAATATACTAGCTTGACAAATTAAAATTGGTTCTGTGAAAATGTGTTACTATTTAACGAGTCTTTAATCATTGTTCATTCTTGATTGGTCTTATCAGCCACAATTATTATTGTTCATGTTTGATGATTAGTTTTATCATCAGCTAAAACTATTATTGTTCATGTTTGATGATTAGTTTTATCATCAGCTAAAACTATTATTGTTCATGTTTGATTAGTCTTATCACCAGTTAAAACTATTATTGTTCATGTTTGATTAGTTTTATCATCAACTTGTCTGTATTTAACTATATAGCGGATGCATCAAGCTAATAACTGATTACATCTCAAGCATTGAAACCGATTCAGATTTAACGATTTTCGAAATTTTTGAGTTGCATCTGAAGAATAACCACAGAAACCGGGAAACTAATGGTATCTGATAAGGTCTCATCTACGAGTACTCTTTAATGCCAGGAGGTCACTTCAAGTGTTAAGTGACTACGGGCGGATCTCTGAGAGATTAGCACGATCCCCTATACAAGTTTAAGTAAGCTACATGGTGCAGTAAAATTATCGTGTTCAAGATGACGTTTTTTGTTGTTTTTTTCAGCACTGGCTACTGTTCAACACGTGTAGGAGTGTTCTCTTACGAAGGGTAAACCAGTTTTGCTACATCCATGAAAACTGCGATGTCAAAAACAAGGGAATAATTTTACAAACGTATGAAGGAAATGAATAAATAATGACATCAGAAAAGGCTAAACTAATGGAGTGTGGGCTTCACTTTAAAATAGGGTACCAAACGTAATGTTTTCCGCGGGGGGCGCTGATGCATCAGATAAGTCTAACCACTTAATTATTTTTTTATTTTGCATTTAATCAAGTAATTATTCATCTATTTCAATATGAATATAAAATCAGGTACCCAATAACATCATATCTGTAGCTGTACGGTAGCTTAAAAGGGATAAATTTAGTGAATCATAATAAATATCTCCATGTAATTAGATATAGCAAACACGCAACTTTACCGTGATTCGTTTTAACTCATACCTTGTCTTTAGTTCAAACAATAATTAAACAAAAACATCAATATCGCGTGGCTAATTATATAATTCTAAAACTAGTGAACTTGAAAAAGAAAACAATAAACGCCAATTTATATTGTAAGATACTTTGTCAAAATATTTTAAGATATTTATAGGGTATGTAACGTACACTAAAATAAATGTACATTTTATTGTACATCAAATACATGGTACTCACTCACCATTCTAAAGATGAAATTATACCTAATGAACATAATATTTTACTTGTTTTAATTTTAATCCGTTTCACGGTGATACATTTGTGTCTGTTTGTTTATTTTCGGACTACTGCGCGAAGTACAAAGAGCTACGTAAAGCCGTCTCAATATTTTGAACTGACTGACCAGAAGAAAGGCAAATATAGAACATCTACTGCGCAGCTCTATGGTTACTCAAATCGAACTGTGGGATTTGATCAACAATATCAAAATGCACCCACGTTTCCGAATTTCGGAACAATAACAGGTTATGAACCACAGACCCTCAGATTAACAGTCCCAAGACACTTTCCACTATAAATGCTCCGCCCACAAGTAATACAAAATTTAAGATAGTCGTTTAAATCGACACGTTTGAACTCATTGATGTGAACGACCAGATAACCAAGCAGGCTGTCTGTTTCAACAATAATTACCTGCAACTATATTTCGACCATATTCTACCACTAACTTCTTTCTTTATCAGTTTCTGGTCGCACATGTGTAAAAATAAATCTGATATTTTTATTAGAGGAAAATTAGAATCCACAATAACTACACTAATAAAAGTGTTCCCAGAACGTCAAACAATACAACTGCTCCAGCATGTCCAACTTGTATTTAAAAAAAAACCGCAAGTATATAAGCCCAAACTGTTTGAATAAAATTAAACACTACAAAGTTTGTTTCATATCGGCGATTTGCTATCAGTATTAATTCAGTACCTCATAGTCCTCACTCTGATTTCAACTCTACGTTTCCGAAAACTTCACGCTACTGTGACAAGCCCCTTCCTCAGATACTTGGGTTAAGTTTGAGATTTATGTTTCTAGAAAATACCAAATACTTTTTTGCGATGAACGTCAACAACAAATCTTCTGCTTAATATTTTATGGTTTGCATTTAATAACAGCCTGAGTTTTAGAAAATAAGGTAAAAGATAAAGTTTTTTAAACTGTGTAAGAAAAATAAAATACATGTATGTTAAACCACCAAAGACAAGTATAATATATCGTGGTAGATTCAAAGTTTAGAACTTATTCAGGTAGTTCTAGCTGAACAGTAAACGAAAACGTTCTAAATCGAAGGTCGCGTGACAAATAACATGTATAACAATGTTTATAAATGCTTGAAGCAACATGATAAAAAAATTAGACAGTTTTATTATACGTTCCTATATATATATACGCATACAAGCATATCCACATACACGAGTGTGACCGGGCACATGCATATATGAATATACATATTTATTATACAGTTTTACCCGTTTTAAGCCAACTACGTCACATAGAAAGACTAAGAGCTTCCCATATGACCAAATTCTACTGTTGTTTCCCGGTCAAAATCTTGACAAATGCAACTGAATCCAACGTGAGAGCGCCCCAGGTGGCAAACACTGACATGTATTGTCCTAGAAAACTTAGCTCTTAGTTGGGTGATTTTCAGGGTGAAGACTTAAAGTGCCGTCATTTACAGCTCGATTTTGTTTCAAAGACTACAAGAAACAACGATACTGAAATTAGTATCGATAAATTAATAAATTTATCTATTTATTAAACCTACAACGAACGTTTCTCTTTGTTTAAAATTTACTTAAGATTACTTGATAATTCCTCAATTATGCTAATTATTAAGTAATAAGTCCTCCGTTGAGATAGCGGTAAGTCTACGGATTTACAACGCTACAATCAAGGGTTCGAGTTCCTTTGGTGGACACAGCATATAGCTCGATGTGACTTTGCTGTAAAAAAGAAAAACACATTAAGGGACCCGGCTTGGCCAGGGAGGTTAAGGCGTTCGACTCGAATTCCGAGGGTCGCCGGTTAGAATCCCCGTCGCACCAAACATGCTCGCCCTTTCAGCCGTGAGGACGTTGTAATGTTACGGTCAATCCCACCATTCATTGGGAAAAGAGCAGCCCTAGAGTTGGCGATAGGTAGTGATAATTAGCTGCCTTCCCTCTAGTCTTACACTGCTAAATTAGGAACGTCTAGCGCAGACAGCCCTGTGTAGCTTTGTGCGAAATTAAAAAACAACAACAACACACATTAAGTAATAAAGTTTAATGAAACTAAACAGTCGATCTTCTTACTGGTCGAGTTGTATTCTGTGAATCTTATATGCTTTTCTTTGAAGGATTTTTAAAGGAAGAAAAGGTGCTTAAAGTAGCCCCACGCGTCAGAAAATAAGTTACAAGCAAGAAAACCTAAAAGGTGGAAGCCACACCACGAAATTATTACGTTCTTAATACAATGTTTATGTTCTACTGTTCTAAGAGGTCAAACAAGTCTAATCAGGAGTAATTTATTTGTTTCGGCGATTATCTAATCAGAATACACGCAATTTGATCAAACTGAAAACAAGTGATTTCAAAAAGTTAACCAGTCACGTTTAGTTTGTTTCAAATTTTGCGCAAAGCCATATAAGAACTATCTGCGCTAGTTTCCATAATTTAGCAATGAAAGATTACAGGGAAGGCAGATAGCCATCAACAACAACCGCCAACTCTTAGTCTACTCTTTTTGCCAACAAACAGTGGGACTGACCGTACATTATAATGCACCCACGCCTGAAATGGCGAGCATGTTTGGTGTGAAAGGTGATTCGAACACACGACCCGTAGATTGGGAGTAGAGCACCTTAACCACTAGCCAATCGAATCGTTGCAATTCAGTCGATCTAAAAAATAGCATCTTTCTTTCGGTTTTTTATCAACTATATATTGATGTAGTCAGTTGATTCGAAATAATTTATTTCAGTGATTAATTAATCAAATTATTGCAATTTTGTCAATTTGAGATCAATTTATTTAAATCAGTAAATATCTAATAAAATAAAACAATTTAAACACTCAAATAATATCTTACTTCTTACAATCATTAGCCAATCAAATTTGTGCAATATAGTAGATCGAGAGAAATATTTTCTATGATCAACTACTGACAAGTATTATCCCTCTAGTCAATGTCAATACTGGTAGTTATGAACTACTGACCAGTGTTAACCCTCTGGTCAACGTAATTACTGGTAGTTATGAACTACCGACAAGTCTTATCCCTCTGTTCAATGTCAGTACTGGTAGTTATGGACTACTGACAAGCGTTATCCCTGTGGCCAGTCTTAATACTGGTAGTTATGGACTACTGACAAGCGTTATCCCTGTGGCCAGTCTTAATACTGGTAGTTATGGGCTACTGACAAGTGCTACCATCTCGTCAATGTCAATACTTGCATCTGCCGTTTTCAGTTTGGGATGACGAAAGCAGGTTTAAACCGTGAAGATAAACTACAGCTGGTGTCTGTTTCAAACACAGTTATCACTGAAACCCTTCTTCATACAAACACAGTATATTTACTCTGCAGCTGTTAATACAGTTTGGATACTTTTCTCACGTAACATAAACTAGGTCAGGTTATGGAGCCCTACATGTATCGACTACATAAGTAGGATCTGTGTTCTTTCAGAGAAAACGAAATAGATAACCTTTGGAAAAGCCTTGGATTCCAATTACGTCAACCTACTTCTTAGAAAACAATACCAAGTTTACTCTTGGTTTTATTTCAGGTGTAACGTGGATAGTTTAATAAAATATATAGCATTAAACTTATGTGTTATTAATCATTATTACAATACTAGTAGTTTTGTTTATTAATTTGCGTGCCAAGCCAAACAACACATTAGTAGGTATGCGCATTTAAGAGAAAAAGTGTAGAATAGACCCAACTACGTTTTGTCCACTGTGTGGAACCGAGTTTCGAATGTAAGTTTTGCAAGCCTGTAAATCTACAGTTCCTTGCCCTCCACCCTATCGAGGAATCATATTAGAAGAAAACGTTTTGTTAATATTACTTTTCATATTAATAGAGTTGTAGTTTTAGCGTAAAGATACACAATGGGTTGCCAGCGCTTCGTCTAGCTAAGGTAATCGAGCCCTGTTTTTTGTTGAAAGTCTTTGACCCACTGAGTGTATCATATTGGTAGGAAATGTTGAGTTAATCACGATTTCTAAACCTCTAATAAACACGTTTTATGATTTCTTTAATGCTGTTTATTTTTATGGAACTTGTCTTTTAAATTGACAATACTTCTAGTAAACATACCTTGCATCATTATGAGAAACATTTTATTAAGATAAAATTATAAATAAACTTGTGCTAAATTTCAATTGAGCCAATACTTAAAAAGACTGATTATACTTGTTTAAAAACATTTCTTTATTGGCCCTGAACCATGAGCTGACACTAAGAAAAAACTCAATGTAAAAACACATTTTAGAAAGCAGTAACTCTATCCATCTTTGCTTTAAAAATAAAATGGTAAAAACTATGTAGCTTATCAACATGGGCAATCTACCGAAGAATTAACGTTAATTACATAGCTAATTCGAATTTATAGATCTATCTTATTAGTTTTGACAAATACTTGAACGTTTAAACAACCCGCATGCACATTACAATAAAATGAAACACAAACGATATCATTATTCTTTCTTTATTAACGACATTACTGACCGTGTTACCCAAGCCACATTCAAATACGTTTTATCGATATTATTATTACATTATTTTTTCCGAAGTGACTTGTTGAATAGAAAAGATGCACTACTTTTAAAAGGGCCATATAAAACACGCTATTGCTACAATACTTACGTCACTCAGCAGGATAGGCGTGACAGGATGAGAACCATTTACTTCCTTTCTGAGCCGGAAGTTGTCATCACTGGTGGCACCCAACTCATTCTGATTGGCATTTAGCTACCAAAGGAAAGAACATGATTATAACCAATACGCAACACGAAAATACACAAATTGTAACACCAGCTTTGAATAAACTATTTCGTTTTCCTTTCTTATGTTCCCCCTCTCTTTTTTCAAACTACATACAATCTTTCACATTTTTATTGATCATACGTTTATCTCCTAACTTTAATTTTCCTTTAAGTAACATTTCTCCAAACTGTATCTATTATTTCCTCTCGATGTTTAATAGAAAATCTACAGCATGTCATTTATACACTTGAGGTACATGGACAACTTCAACAAGTACGACGCTCATGTGGCATAATAGACACTAACCACAAATTGAAGGACCAAGATTCCAAAAAAAAAATTCCTTATAAACACTTTATACCCTTTATTCAACTTAAAAGTAGTATTAGCGCCTCATGGAATTATTATGCATTGTTTGCTGAAAACCAAATAAATATTAAAATCTAATTGTATGATCTCACCAAAATATCAAACTTTTTGAGCTTAACATAAAGGAAGAAATTAAACTTTTTTTTTATCACATCCGTCTTAATTAGCCCAATTTAACACATCAGAATTTTGACATCCTTCGGATACAAATACTGTATTAGATTAGTATGATTGCTTATTTGTTTTGAATTTCGCGCAAAGCTACACGAGGGCTATCTGCGCCAACCGTTCCTAATTTAGCAAAGAAAGGCTAGAGAGAAGGCAGCTAGTCATCACCACTCACCGCAAACTCTTGAGCTACTCTTCTACAACGAATAGTGGAATTAACCGACACATTATGAAACCTCCACGGCCGAGATGGCAAGCATGTTTGGTGGAACGGGGATTCGAATCCATGACACTCAGATTCCGAGTTGAGCGCCCTAACGGTCAGCAGTTTATTGTTAAGCGCGAAGTTGCAAAATAAGCTAGTTATCTGTGTTATACCTACCACGGGTATCAAAACCCAGTTTTTAGCGTTATAAGCTCCTAAGACTTTACGATAAGCCACTGGGGAGGGGGACTAATTGAAAGTGACGTAATTTAAAAAAAACATACATAGCCCCATTGATATTTATCACTTTTGTTAAGTTTAAAAAAAAGCCTTTCACACCATCACACTAACAACCAATTTCATTACTTTGTTTTCATATAACTGTCATATTAAATACACCTGGTTTTGTTTTTTTTTCCATCGTTGGTTTAATTCATAGAATTTTATACCATCCCTTATCCAAAGCAGCCGATCTCTTTAAGGCTTACTAACACAGATAGTAAATACACCAACCACCTAGTGTGATAAGAGCAGAGAGATAAACGGGCTGAAAACAGGAAAATCTTATTCCGACTGTATAAACTTTCCTGTGATGGATCTCATTACTTTTCTTAAAACACGGAAAACCTGAGAAAAGAAAAGAAAATCTGTCATTTTCTTAAGTTGTCTCTCTCTACGCTGAGCACGACTTGGCTTGTACGGTACTAAATTCCGTGCTGAGAGCCGTGCTAAATTAAAGTAAGCGTGGGCATATATAGATCTATACGAAAGACATAAAAATCACGCAGCGCTAATCGCGATGCAGCAAGCAGTTACTTTAGAAAGGTATAGACAAATAAGCACTTGGTGCTTATCAATCATGGGGTAACACGATTCATTAATCATTCGCTCTCTGATGTTTATCTATATTTGGTGTTTCATCTCCGCCACCTCACGCCCTCCCTACCCCGCCCTCACGTGAGGTGCCCTTCGCACCATGAGAGACGGCTCTGACCTCGTGCTTTTACGGGCATGCACACGTTTCGTTCCTCGTAGTCTTGAATACCCACCTTTCCTCGTGACTAGAAATAGATGCCTTACGTGAGAAAAGATTAGACTCACCGGACCACTACTTACTTTCCCGGAAGAACCCGTATGAGCACGGAAACTGATGCCCCGAGATAACGGTGAACAGCACGCCTAGGCAGTGTTAGAAAAGCTTTGGATATGAGCATCTCGAACCGGACGGTAATCACATTTAAACGCCTTACGAAATGGCTACATGCATCTACACAAAGCGTGGACAAACACCCATTACTGGAGGTTAGTACAGACAAGACTACGAGTGAAAAAAAAATGTCTATTTACTTTCATAAATCCACCATTAGACGTAATTTTATATCTCAGAGATAGTGATGGGGAGTCATCCAACTAAAACACACTATATATTGTTATAATCTACTGAAATCAAGAACACAGAAAAGTTTGGTTTAACTTACGAAGGTGGTGCTGTTCTCTATTACTAGTCGTATAAAAATATTGCAAACGTCCGTATATTGATTTAAGACACCTCTCGGTATTACAGTGAAAAAAAGACTTAACTTCCCTCTTAAACACTCCACTGTCAGTTTCGATTCCTTCGATTCTGTGTTGCTCATTTCACCTCTTTACTAACTCAAACCACAATTCTCGAGCATGTTAACCCTGAACCACATTTCACCTGTTTACTTGTTCGAAAGCACACTTCATCCACTCATTTATTCAAAGCACGCTTTAAGTTCTTACTTATTCCATATCGCATTTCACTTCACTTAGAGAAACTGAAAGCAATTTATGTTTGTGGAGGATAGGTTGTAAACCATAATAGAAAGAAAAGTTCCCTTTACACTGAAGCCAAAAATTAACTATTAAACACAGAATTATAATGCAATGGTCAACAGCACTTTTAGAATAGCTCAGGAGGTGACAGAAGGTGGTGTTGACTAAATAACTAAGCTTTAAGTATTCTAAATTAAGAACATCAAACACAAACAGCCCTCCAGTAGCTTTGAGTAAACTTCAACAAGCAAACAAACCTACTCTATCAATTTTCCACAATGTTAGTAGTTATAAAACACTAAACAACACGAACACAAGAGATTCAGGAACAATTACTATGAACAGTTTGTTTATGAGATTCATTCGATTTATTTCATTTGCCCAAACGATCAAATACTTGGTATTTAATTATCTTAACTAAAGAATAGAACAATTTTCGTTTTATACTAATATTTTAGAATTATACTAGGATTTCGGTTTTATTCTGTCTGAAGAAATGCTAAGTTAAATCCATGAAAGTAACATTTTGCACACAATGAGCGTTCACAACAAACAAATTAGCAGAGAGTAGCTGTAGCGCCATACAGTGGCAAAAACGGACTATCACGTCATATAGTTCAATAGTTGCGTCGTTTAGTAAACCCATCTTTCACTAGCTCTTCCATTAAAACTTTCATTTTTAAGTACCATAAATTACGTGCAGTAAAAACAGATGTATATTTCACTCAAAATATCCTCTGTTTGTATGTGAATTTCGTGCATAACAAAACGAGGACTATCTACGCTAGCCGTCTGTAATTAGCGGAAAGTCATCACCACCCACCGCCAACTATTGAACTATTCTTTTACCAACGAATAGTGGGATTGACTGTCAATTATAACGCTCTAACGGCTGAAAGGGTGAGCACATTTGGTGTGGAATTCAAACGCCTTAACTACCTGGCCATAATAATAGTAAAATAAAAAAAGCTAGATTTTTCTCATGGATCGAAAACTAATTGCCTGAGAAAGCCCGCAATTTAATATTTTCCATTATTATTAAAGAATATTAAACTGTGAAGGCCTAACATACTAAAAAACACGACGATTTTATGTTATATCACTACTTAAGGAAAGGGATCGTACTGGGAAAGACGAACGGCTAAATCTTGTATGTTATTGCGATGGAAAGAGGACCACCTTTATTTTCTCTACTGTTGTCACACAGACTACAGCCATCTCTATATTTTATGTTGTAGTTACACAGACTACAGCCATCTTTATTTTTTTATGTTGTAGTTACACCGACTACAGCCATCTTTATTTTCTGTACTGTAGTTACACAAACTAGGGCCACCGTTATTTTCTGTACCGTAATTACATAGACTAGGACCACCTTTATTTTCTGTATTACAGTTATACAAACTAGGACTACCCGTACTTTTTATGTTGTAGTTACGCAAACTGGGGTCACCTTTATCATCTGTATTGTTCATATACACACTAGAGCAACCTTTATTTTCAGAATAAATCGCTTCACCTTCATTTGTATCGATAATGTACGTTGCTATTACCTACACTTTACACTAAACGTATTTTTAGGGTAAACAATTTTTTATGTTTATGGCTTAGAAACGTTACTGAATTTTCGAAGTTATTCAAAATTTTAAATATATCTTTTAAAATTTACTTAGGCACCAAAATTTGTTGATTACAGGAGCGCTAGTAGCATACGAGTGTTAGTTTGTTTGTTTTGAATTTCGCGTAAAGTTACATGAGGGTTATTCACGCTAGCCGGCCTTAATTAGCACTGATAAGCTGGAAGGTTTGTTTTTCGTAATCAAGCACAAAGCTACACAATGAGATATTCTGTACTCTGCTTACGACGGATAATAAAACCCAGTTTCTAGCATTGTAAGTCAGCAGACATGTCGCTGTGCCACATGAGAGGGGAGCAGACTTAGCCACTCAACACCATCCACCGCCAACCGTTGGGCTGCTCTTTTACCAACAAACAGTACGGTTGGTTGAACAACTACAACGCCCCCACGATTGAAAGGGCGAGCATATTCAGTGATGGGGATTCGAACCTGCGATTATCAGATTATAAAGTCCAGTGCCATAACCATCAGGACAAGTTACAAAAATGTAAATATTTTAGAAAAAACCACCATTACTGAAGTTAAGCCCACCAATTACTGCTGAGGTCTCATTCGTACTTTATGTGTAAAACAATGTCTTACGTCCGTTCCTTACATGGAGATAAAAGTGTAACATTACTCAAAGGCGTAAAGCACACGCACACCGTCCCTAGTGTACGTTACATAAACAAATCAGTACTCTCACGATTAACACAAAGCTTTTCTTAAATGAAAATACTGAAAATACAAACTGTATGTTTGTATACACCGGCGTTTGAAAGCGAATAGGGGGGGGGGAAGCACTATGTATTCGAGTTGTAAATGGGCAAGCGGTACACAAACGCCACCTCGCGATAAAATATGAATGTACAAAACGAGCACAATTAGTTCCAAGGCATACATCAAATGGAGCGTATAATGTCTACTCGTCCCTTCGTCCACTCCCCGAGGCGAAGGTCGACCTAATGATGGGGTGTGGGTTTCAAAGAACTGCTGTTGTCTGGGTCTACCTTCTATCGAGGTAAGAACCTCCCCTTTACACTTCTATGAGTTAAATACATTTTCTGTCTATCCTGCTTATTACATTCACCAGCCTTCTCTCCTCCTACTGCGACTTCAAATCAGTTGGGTTTCTCTGGCTGGGTATAAAACAGTCCTGCAGACAGATACGTGGTAACTGAATATGGAAGAAAGTTCTTTGGTGAGCCATGACTGACCGCCGGACTTACTTACACTGATATGTCCCTCCAGTACTAACCTATTCATGAATTTCAGATGGAGGTTTATGGATGCATTAAAATTCACACCAATGTGAGTGCGTATATGTTACAATACACGCCTCTTCAGCTAATTACATCGAAGGACAATGCTGTAACTTAGCTTTTGATACGCTGACACCAAATATCTATAGCAGAGGGAAAGCATCTAATCAACAGTACCAACCGTCAACTTGGACTACTCTTGTCTGACTAAACAGTGCTATTTAAAAACTGTTTAAGTATTTTTCTTAAAGGTAGAAACAGTTTTTTAAGAAACTCTTTAAGCTACATTAACCACAGGTTAAAATAGGCGTCATATTGTAACTTCCCCTTTCGAAGCTTTGTTTTTTTAATCTGCAAAAGTCGAATTTTGCGCATCATGAAAATGTTAGCCAAATCATATACATTCTCTGTTATATTGTACGTTCATAAAACTTTATAAAAATGTTACCTTATGGTGATAAACTTTTATCACCGAAGTGTCTATTGTCATATATAAAATGTGACGTACTTTTGTAGAAACGTTACACGTTCTGTACTTTCCCCGAGGTTAAATGCAAACATACAGCTGCATATTGAAGTTTACGAACCACACAAAATTGTTCGAGATGCAGATGAAAATAGCTTCTGGGTAGAAAAGGCTTAGTTCACTAACTATAGATTAATGCTTTTCTAATAGAAATGGATATCCAGCTCTCGAATGTTAAAATTTTTTAACCATTTCCAAATTGAAGGATTTGTGTCAAGGGTGGAAAAGGCTTCAGATTCACGCGTTACTAATGATAACGAGTTTCACACTATATTAAGTTTGTTCTTCACTCAAAAGTTGAAGTGAAAGTTATTACATATCTATTATTTGAAGTGACAAAAAATATCTTCCAAGCAAGTGAACAGGGTATGTAGTTTTGTAAGGAAGGGTTTTGATGTCATTGTCTTCACAGGATGTGTCTGTTATACGACTGTAATAACCGTTGTCTTCACAGGATGTGTGTGAAATAATGATAAATCATCGCCTTCTCTTCACAATTCTTCTATATGCATGTTATCTAGATAATTCAAATGTTTAAAAATAAGATAAATTCACCTATTGAAACCCGTTTAATATATGTTTTACATAACAAGTCATGGTAACAAGGTCGTTCTGAAACCACAGTTTGTCATGGTAACAAGGTCGTTAATGTTGTTAGGCGCCGTCAAGTTCTATATGACGACCATGCATCCTGACAATAACTCTGCAACGTAGTTTCCACTGAAAATATCTCCGTCGTAAGATTGTCACATCCAAAACACACCTCTCTTACCTGATGCTTCAGGCAAATAGTCTCATGTAGGAAGAGGCCGGTTTAAACACTTCTCACCAACACAGAAATCCACAGGCGTTGCGCGAGGCAACGTGACAATCATATTTTCGTATGGAAAAGCACGAAACTCCCTTTTCAATCACCAGCCATTTAAGGTATGCGACCACTGAATGGAAGATATGACTGGAAGCTTTGTTTTGGTGAACGCATACTTACCCTGCTGACATCGTCTCTAGACAGATATCTTTCTTGATTATTTTGCATACGTTTGCTTGGAGCGCGGGGAAGGCTTTGCCATTTTCCCTCTTGTGAGGTCTGACCAATGTATACAAAGAGATGAACTTACGCCTCGTCAGGTATGATAGATAGGCAGTGATACACGCAAATATAAATAAAGATTTAGAAGATAGACAGTACTGCAAAAGATTGCGGTAACCGTTGCAAATGTTAGAAACGAAGATAAGCATACAACGTTTCACAATTTATGCACACTGAATAAAAATCTAAACATATAACACACGACAGACAACTGGTTCGTAAATCTAATTGGCGCCAAACAACTGCAATTCATTTGAAACCAATGAAACCTGTCTAATATCAACTGTCCCAAACTATATATAAATACAAACTTAAGCATTGTGATATCTGACAGGCATACAAAAAGATAAACTTTAACATGCTTTCTTGATGCTGAAAAATAAATTCGAACATATGCAGAGATAAATTTATTAACATATGTATAACCATATACACTCATTACGATATTTCACAAATATACAGAGACAACTTTAACATACCTATTAGATCTACAGATGAAGAAATTACAGATTATGTCAATATGTTTATTATAAATAAGATCTTACACAATCATTAAGATGAGAGTTATTTCCGATTAGATTAACATATTATAAAACAAAAAAAAACGGAAACGATTGTAGCAAAACATTAGTTAAACGATTCACACAAAAGTGTAATAACTTAGAGAAGAGCTTGAAAAATGTTTCAAATTTCGCTCCTTCTCACTGAAGACCAACTGCAGCATTAATTATATGACTGGTAGATGGGTTATACCACATAATACGGTTAACATGATCAGCAATCAGAAAAACAACATTTTCCTCTTTCTTTAGTTCAGCTTCACTACATCAGCTGACAATACGGTGAATGTTTGTATTTAAGTGGATAAACGATGTTCCCCAAAATAGAAATACAAAACAAAAAACTGTACTACTTAGCACTTAAAAACGTTCAACCAATAGAACACTAGAAGTAAGATGTCGAAACACGAACATATAGCCAATCAAACATTAGAAAAAGCCTGACGAAACAAGAACATTTAACTAATTATGTATCTCAGAAAGGCTGGTATGGGTATTAACACTTTTATCAAATTACAGCAGAGAACAAAGTTTCGACCTTCTTAACCTGAAGATAACCTAGGAAAGTCGAAAGTTATTCTCTACTTTATTAGTAAAAGTGTTAATACCCACATCAGCTGTTCTGAGGTACATTTTTATTTCAAGCGAGTTTGTCGTGTCAAGAAGATTTAACCAATTAAAAGCTACAAGAAGGTATCGAAACAAAAATACAGTGAATGTACACAACTTGCTCACTCTACATTATCGGTGAGTTCTCCAGAAACATTTCTCCAGTTAAATATAGCTTGTTCACAGAATGTATTTTCTTTTACAGTTCTCAAATAACAATACTGGCACATCAAAACAAAATATCTAACTCTTTTCGTTAGGAAACAAACTAAAAACACAGATTAAAACCAATCAGAAATTATCAACTGCAGTAATACACAGTTCAGATGAGGTCAAATATTGTTCACGCTCGGACTAAGAATTTAGGCATTCGTGATCTGCAACCGAATGGGTGATGCAACTTAGTCGTCACATCCCACTACAAGAAACAATATAATCGGAAGTATAATCACGCCATGAGCTAATTAATTTCTTGAAAGATATTTTAAAGTGTAAAATATAATATCATTTAAAACATTACAAATACAGAATGTCCATTTTACTGTAGTTCTTTTACAAATTATGTACATATGTTTGGAAAAAAACCTATTTCTTAAGATTGACATTGTTGAGAGAATCTGTATTCCCTCTAGCCTCTCAGAAGGTTATACGTGGAATCATCTGGAATTGCTTGGCGCGAAATTTTGAAATGAAGTAGCAGCACCTCAGTGGGGGGGTTCTTTTTGTTGCTAACGTACAACGTCTGAATATGAATACAGTTAACAGGAACACAAAAATTCCAAAATAAATCCACACAGAAATAGGTTAAACAACGAAAGTTTTGTTTTGTTTTTGAATTTTCGCGCAAAGCTAACTAAGGGCTATCTGCGGTAGTCGCCCCTAATATTTAGCAGTGTAAGACTAGGGGAAAGGCAGCTAGTCATCACCACCCACCGCAGTCTCTTGGGCTACTCTCTTGCCAACCAATAGTTGGATTAACCGCCACTATATGGAAATCCCACAGCCGAAAGGGCGAGCATGTTTGGTGTGACGGGGATGTGACCCTAATATTGCGAGTTCAATGCCTTAAGCAACTGGCCGTCTCGAGCCTAAACAACGAAAGAAGCAGATAGTTATGAAGACAGACAACAGACGGTACAAACACTACAAACAACAACATGTATGAGAATTTTATGAAGACACTTACAATAGTATAATGCTACTAGGATTCCATTAATAACTTTCCAAGAAAATAAATCCTTAGATTCAGCAAAAATCATTACAATAAACTTGAGATATAACTCAGTAATTTAACTATTGTTTGGATTAATTTAACACAAAAGCTACTAGAAGAATATCTGCACAAGTAGTTCCTAGTTTTTATATACTATAGGGAAGACAGTTAATCTACACCACCAACTCCTATGTTAGTGAGTACTCTAAACCGTCATTCTTATCATGCAACCACGGCTATATTTGGCTAACAATTACATTATTTTATATCACATCACTTTCTGCTGGCCTACTACGGTTTTCCAGTAAGAAAATTGTATGCTAAGCTTGATAAGTTCTGGTAGTGAAAACTCACTTTGGCAACGGCAGACAACGGACACACAAACAAAAATATCATAATATACTTTCCATACTGTAAGATCCGAACTGGATCAATAACGAAATACACAATCTTTAACTGACATCAGTTTAAATGTGAATTTATATCATACATACATTATTCCTAAACACCATATCTGTCATCTAAGACATTCTATGCCCAAACACTTGCTGTCTCTAAAATAAGTGTGTTTTTCTTTTAGCAAAGCCACAAAGGGCTATCTGCTGAGCCCACCGAGAGGAATCGAACCCCTAATTTTAGCGTTGTAAATCCGTAGACTTACTGCTGTACTAGCGGGGGGCTCTCTAAAAAAGACAGTGTTTACTTTTACACCGTACCCCAGTGGGTCAGTGTTAAGTATACGAACTTATTACGCTGAAATCCACGAGTTGATTTCCTTGATGGACAAAGTACACACGACTTGTGCAGCTTTGCACTAACACAAACCTGCTGTGAAAACCATTTTGTTAAGCCTAGCATGGCTTGATCATTAAGACACTCGAAAAACGCGGGTTTGAATCCCATCACCTAACATATCGTTTCAGCCATGGGTCATTATAATGTTACAATCAATCCTACTATTTGACTAAGATAGCCCAAGAGTTGGCGGTGGGTGATTTTAAGTGGATACTTTCCCTCTAGTGTATCAATTCTAAATTAAGAATTACTACCATATAGTCAGCTCACAAGCAACTTAGCCCCCCGGTGGTACAGCGGTATGTCTGTGGACTCACTGCTAGAAACTGGGTCTCGATACCCATGGTGAGCATAGCACAGATATCCCAATGATACTTAATTCTAAAACAAACAAACGGACAACTTAGCTCTAAATTTAGCAAATATACTATCTTGATTTGCCACAATTTTAATAGCAAAAAACAAACCACAAGCATATGAAATATAGAAACCATTATTATGAGCTGCACACTCAAAATATCAAACAAAATATTATTTTTAACTTCTATTCAACTTTTTCTGAAACACTGTCCATGCACGTGACCATTTCCATTATCCTATAGTAAATAATTCCTTCCATTAAAAAACAATTATCAACATTAACTTTCGCTTACAGCGAGCTATTTAAACGCGAAATTGAAAATCAACTCGTCAATAATTGAAAGTGACGAAATGTACTTTGCTTATGTTTTTATTTATGAATATTAGAATGCATTGTCTCATCTTCGTCTGTAATCCCAATATCCAAAGAAGTTTGTCCACATTAGGATACTTAAGTTAGTCTTGAACGCATACATTAAATTAACAATGCAAAACAGTCTTTACAACAAAGTATAGCAATAAGTAATTCATCGAACTTAAAAGTAATGAAAATCAGTATACTAAATAGCATGGTATAACTTAGCTAGATAACAACTGATTGCTGGCTTGTATTACTGTCGCACAAGTACATTTGAAAAACGCAACCTATTTTTGTCTTTAATTCTCCCTAGAACGTCTTTAAACCAAAGATAACTCATTAAGCCATTCCTAACGTGTAGCATCAGCAACGAGTGACATCCGTGAGAATTTACTAAAAACCTTTTACTGTTTCCCAGTAGTACAGCCAAAAATAGTATTTATGAAGAGTCAAAATATTTTTGAAACATTTAAAATTTTCGTGAAAATGTGATAACGTTAAATATAATACAAAGATAACATTCTAACTATATATAGTACGTCATGTCTAAAACTTTCCTCACCAGTAATAAGCACGAAGAGCTAACTACAGAAAGCAATAAATAAATAAATGACGTTAAATTTTCTATAAAAGCAAATACGTCGTAAAGTTCCCACGTGTGTTGTCGTCGTTTTCCCAGAATGTTTGCTTTACTGGAAAAACTGGGTTTAAAAATATTTGCTTTGTGATGACGGGAAATCCACTTGAAATAAAAATGTATTCTCAAGATGGCTGGTATGAGTACTGACACTTTAATTAAAATAAAGCACAGAACAACGTTTCGACCTCCGTAAGCCATCTTTAGATCAACAAAGAGAGGGTTTGGAGCTGACCGTTGCCGGGCACGTCTTAGGGACGAGTGTGTAAATGGGTACGGGATTGTAGGTGGCGTTGCAGTTAAATGTTAGGTTATTAATTAGTATAGGTATAAAGGAGTTCCTTTATGTTAATTTAATCGTGGTTTTAGTCGTTGTATAAGTAAACCTTCTTTTGATTTTGCGTTTGTTTATATTTATTTCCCTACTTAGTATCTGAGAGTTTTCTATGGTTGTGTTTATTTGATCTTCAGTGTACAAAAACGTATGAAGGTAATGTTTTGTTTTGTTGTTGTTCTTTGAATCTGATTCCCATTTTTCTGCTTGTTTCTCCAATATAGAAGTCGTGTTACATTATATTTTGTAAATAATTTTAATGTTGTGTTTATCAGTGTAGTTTGTACATAGTATTGAATTTATTTTGGTACCTAGTTTGTGAATAAAGTTGGTGTTTACTGGAATGTTATGTTTTGTTATAAGATTTTGTTTTCCACAAATGTTGGTTATTTTACCGCTATTGTTAGGAATATATAATACGGGCACACAGTGGGAGGGTACTGACAATCAGTAAGCGTCATAGACTAAGCCAATAAGAACGGAACACCCAAAGATGTGTTGCGTTTCTTATTATTCTCCAAAGTGTTTTTACATTATTTCAACAGCGTTATTACACCTGGTGGATGTTATATGTTTCTACACACGGAACTTAGATGTTACATTCCATGGCCACAGCATTCTTCACAAAAGAAATGTCTTACAAACTGATCACGCAAGCTGCACGGGGCAACGAATTTACGTCATCACCCTCCAATCCCTGCCCCCATATCTGGCAACGCTGCCAATGTCCAACGACGTTATTGCCTTCGTGCAAAGCTGCTGCACAATGGGCTATCTACACGGTGATGAATGCGAGAAGCGAATCCCAGATTTGACCGTTGTAAGCTCTTAAATATATCGCTTTTCCATTGTGAGTGGGGAAGAATCCATTTTTACAGATCAATGAAGGGGGTTGGGGTAAATTAAAAAACAAAACATAAATACCGCTTATAAACAAGATATTGGAAAGTTAGGGCTATATATTTATTAGTTTTAAAGATTCATTAAATTGTATATTGCATATCTTCTATCATCAAAATGTGCTATGACGTACATTCAAAATAGTAACTGACAACGTTTTAAAACTTTGACATACATTTAAAAATGATTATTTACAGCAGATATTGCATTTTTATCTCTAATATATATATATATATATATTATCAATAACCGTTTATTAATTTTAAATATTTTTTTTTTTACATTTAAGAGATTACATGAATGTGTATTTTCAGTTGGAATATATTAGGTTTCAAAGGTTCTGGTAATATTTTAAAATATACACATATAGGTACATTAAACATAAAAGTTAATTAGGTTGTTAATCTGGTTTCTCCTCTCTTTTTTATCGTTCTTTCTTTCCCTTTTTGTTCGATTTTCTTTCCTTTAATAACAAACAAGCTGAATTCGCAACCTCAGACTCAATCGGATATTTCCATGGTTGGCTTAAAACGAAGCGTTACAAGGGGAGGTATAAAAACATTGATCACTACCGCATTTCTACTTTTGTGTACAATACAAACGACTCTTTTAACGATATCTATTCCACTGGACGTTCAACGCGTGCCTCCAGTGTTGTTGTTTTTTTATCAGCACTGTGTGAAAGATGTTTTCCTGAGAGCCTAAAAACAACAACAAAACACTGCGCTGTAATGTTGAACTAGAGGAACATGAACAGTAAATCGTGAGACAATAATGTCCTTGTGACATGGATATAAATAGAAGAGAGCTTTCGGCTGAATGAATTATTGATTTCTTTCCAAGGAAAGGCTACAACTATTTTCTATTTATTTTTTCCGTTATCAGTATGGAAGCATGCATAACCCGCTTTACAAACCAATGGCTTTTTCTTCTCCTTTTTTCTTCTGGAACTTTCTAGACAGTGAATAACTGAGCGCGAAACTAAAAAAAATATAAAAGAATATATAGAGAGATCAAACAACTGCAATCCGTTCCATATGGCTGGAGCGTCCGTCAGACGCCCAGGCCTTCCGTCCATCTTCCGGTTGGAGGTTCGACCACTACCGAAAGTCAGATCTTTTATTGATGTTTAAACATTCTAAAGTGGCCACTCGAAAGTTCCCATTACCAAACAACTGGAAATTACTTCCTGTATTACTGAGCAGTTGAAAGCCTTTCTCAGCGTCACGTATATACCCCCTTTCCACCTCCCCTTCTTTCCTTTCTCTACACAGATCGGAAAATCTGAACTCGATGAAAACATGTAAATCTCCACATAAATCTACAGCAATAAGCTCAATCCGTATTAAACTGTGGAAACTTCACACCAATAAGTATCTGCAAATAATTAGAACATATTCTGTACACCTAATTCTCTGTTACTGATTTTAAAACGCCGAGTCTTTTAGAACGTCATGAGACCAGTTTCTAAAATCAGTAGCATAGAGTTAGGTGTCCAACAAAAGTTTGTTGTTTTTTCAATGCGAACACAAAAGATGAGTAATTAAAACTCACTTAAAGAATACTTTTTCAGTAGAAATAAAAAATACTTTCTTTTACAACAGGAATTCGGTAAAATTATGTGTATTTTAAAGCTCTTCCAAACACACACACAAAACTTTTTTTGATGAAATTTTATCTATCTATTCTTCCATCGATATTTAGTCCAACCTGTATATTATACCTATATATCTGTCTGTTCATTCATTCATATTTAGTCCTATATTAATATTCATCCACCCACATTTAATCTAATCTGTATATTCATCCACCCATATTCAGTCTTATCTGTATATCCATCTATTCATCCATCCTTATATAGTACTATCTGAATATCTATCTATTCATTCATCCATATTTAGTCCAATCTGTATATCTATATAATGGCCCGGCGTGTTAAGGTGTTCGACTCGTAATCTGAAGGTCGCGAGTTTGAATCCCCGTCGTACCAAACATGCTCGCCATTTCAGTCGTGGGGGCGTTATAATGTGCGATCAATCCCACTATTCGTTGGTAAAAGAGTAGCCCAAGAGTTGGCGGTGGGTGGTGATGACTAGCTGCCTTCCCTCTAGTCTTATACTGCTAAATTAGGGACGGCTAACGCAGGCAGCCCTCGTGTAACTTTGCGCGACTAACTATTCATCCATTCACATTTTGTCCTTTCTCTATATCTACTCATCCACCCACATTCAGTACTATCTGTATATCAGTCCATTCATCCACCCATATTTAGTCTTATCTGAATATGTTTATTCCTTCATCCATATTTAGTCCTATCTGAATATCTATCTATTCCTTCATCCATATTTAGTCCTATCTGAATATCTATCTATTCATCCACCCATATTTAGTCCTATCTGAATATCTGTTTATTCCTTCATCCATAAATAGTTTTATCTGAATTCATCCACATTTAGCCCTCTCTGTTTATTCATTCATCCATGTATGATTCTTCACTAAGAAGACTCACTTTGAAAATCTGCATTAAGCTCTTTTTACCACAATTATAGAAGTTTTATTCAAAAACTAATTTCGTTGATAATAATTAATGTACATAATTAAGAAGAAAAAAACTGCAACCTTTCCATTAACGGAGCAATTTAAACTAAAAGGTCCTACTACTTTTTTAAAATATAGCGAGAGTCTATAAACATTTTATTTCACTTTGGTACGATTTAAATTTATTACATACACTAAATAAACTTTATATTATAAGAGACCCAATTGCAATGAAACTTGTTAAGAACTTCCCATTATTATGTTGAAAAATCTTGCAAAGTTTCATTCAAATCAAATTTAAACTTCTGTGGACAGGTGGACTTTAGTCTCTTAAATGTATATAGGCAGCAACTGATCCATCAACTTATATTTGTCTGTCTCTACCTTCAACCATCTAAGAATAATCAAACTGTCAAAGTTTTAATACGAAATAACAACAACTTATAACTGGAAGGATAGCTTATACTGAAATCAACAAGCGAAACAAGGGTAAAGAGATCATGACACACAAAGAACAACACATGAAACATGGGTAAATAAATCATCACACACAAGAACAACACATGAAACATGGGTAAATAAATCATCAAACACAAAGAACAACACGTGAAACACAGGTAAAATAAAATAATCATACACAAAACAAAATTTATGATGCAACTGCATCGAAAAATCCAAACAAAAACATCAATCCATAGCTGACAAAGGATCATTATCGTTACAGGGACAGGAAACGTCATCAGCTGAATTTGTTTTTCACCAATGCAGTTTTTATTTTTATCCGTTAGTTTACTTTTATATAGCAGTTTCTTTTTCTTCCTTTGTCTTAATTCATCTGTCTACTTTTTTTCATATTCAGATTTTTGTTTAGGAGTGAGTAGCTCGTGCACACCTTCTTTCTCCGATCTCCGTGAAACTAGCGAGGGAAAGTAGGGGATGGGTGTACCAAGGATTGTATTGTTTGTTTTTTTAATTTCGCACAAAGCTACTGGAGGACTATCTGTGCTAGCCATCCCTAATTTAGCAGTGTAAGACCAGAGGGAAGGCAGCTAGTCATCACCACCCACCGCCAACTCTTGGGATTGACCGTCACATTATAACGCCCCCACGGCTGAAAGGGCGAGCATGTTTGGCGCGACGGGGATGCGAACCCGCGACCCTCAGATTACGAGTCGCACGCCTTAACACGCTTTTTTTTTGCCATGCCGGGCCACATGGATTGTAAATCAATGTGTTAAAAAATTAAATAAACATGGCGAGATTTGGTTGTTTCTGTGCACAATATCTAAGGCAAATGTTAATTATTCTAATTATTTCCCCAACGAATGAAACTTTCCCATTTACGATATACTCGTGTGACGGGCAGCAACGAGGCCTAGAAGGATGGATTGCACTGTTGATTTTTCAATGAAATCTGATAACAGAAGAAAGTATTAATAGCCCTTAAACAAAAATCTACACTTTACCAATTCTGTTACGGAGTATTAATTAATTAAAATTAATCAACATACTTCAAATATTTTTTTCTTAATGTGTGAAATCCAGTTCGACATTATAAACTTGTCAGAATAACAGTCAATTAAGATAAAGTAGATCAATTTAAAATTCACGTCGTGTGTGGGGAAACAAAACGTGTGTAGAGGGAAACCTTGAAGAGGGCCTCAGCTACAATGGATGAGAAATCAAGACAAGCAGTTCTAGAAAAGATTCAATAGCGGAAACAACCGCCACTTGGCTTGCTATAACTTGATATCAGTGCGGCAAGAAACAATAATGGCTCTTGAGACAACTCAGAATTATCGTAACAAGTTCCGCTGTATGGCGCCTTTTGTCTCGAGGCGTGCAGGTTTCCCGCCAAACTCGACGAGGAAGGTTTCTCAAGAGCTTTAAGGATTTGTTTTCGTACTTTCTTTCTTTTTGTTGTTGTTGTTGTTAAATATGTACAACAACTGTGAAAGAGATGGAAATGTAATGAGTCAAATCCAATCTGAAAGGACAGGTATGGCCAGATCGTTAGGGGGCGCTTGACTCGCCATCTAAGGGTCACAGGTTTGAATTCTCCAATCTTCCCCGAAACATGTTCTCACCTTCAGTCGTGGAGGCGTTATAAGGATACAGTCAATCCCACTATTCGTTGGTAAAAATAGTAGCCAAAGAGCTGACGGTGGGTGGTGACGACTAGCTGTCTTTCTCTGCTAAAGTAGGAACTGTTAGCGCAGATAGCCCTGATGTAGCTTTGAGCGAAATTAACAGTGAATCCAATGTGAGAGATATTACCAATAAAAATGACTCAATTAAGTAAACCAAAAAAGAACCAAATATTAGTGTTATTCCGAGAAATAAAACAAGAGGTTCAGTGGGCGTTTATATGTAGAAAAAGTTATCGGTGTATAATTACAAACAACGCATTCTGTCTTATAATTAAACTGTAGAAAACATCTTGTGGTAGGTTTTTATGGGATATTATATACGTCTTCTGTTGGCCAAAGAAACACAGAGTGATAGCTAGCACTAGCACCATAATCACGGAAATAAGGAGTGGTAGTTAAAACTTAAGACATACTTTATTCAGTTTTATTTTCAAACGATTTGGTCAAATTTTGACACCATCTTTTCTTGACGTTAATATTTCTCCTATGAAAATCTTATTACAAGAGAAACTTCTTTTTCTTCACATAAAAGGTAAAATGTACTGATTTGATAACCGACCACGTGGTTAAGGACGCTTGACTCGTAATATGAGAGTCGTGGTTAAGACACACCAAACATGCTCGACCTGTCAGCAGTGGGTGTGTTATAATATCATTGTCGATCTCACTTTTCTTTGGCAAAAGACAATCTGCCTTCTCTCTAGTCTTAAAGTGTTAGATTAGGAACGAATAGTGCAGATAGCCTTCGTGTAGCTTTGCGCAAAATTCAAAACAAACAATTTGATAACCGATATCAGTAACGTAACCTAACCTAATATTCTTAAGAGTCGTTTACATTTTGGAAGCTTATTGTAGGTTAAAACCAACGTTCTCTTAAGTTTTGAGTATTTTCGTTGTGAAAATTTCATTTAGGTAAATTGTTCAACTTCTTTAAGTAGAAGGAAAGGCCCCATACTTTTGGAAAATGATCCCTACATTTATCACGCTCTTTACCCTTCTGTGTCTACATTACTGCTCACGAATCATTTCTGAAAACAATTTGCTGCCCCTAATTTCTACATTAAATGTCTGTGATTACAGAAATTCTACTTGTCATAGAAGAACTAAGTTTCACCACAGACACATTGAAAATAATAATTTATTCGGAAAAATTCGAAATCGTATAATAAAAAGAAGTTTAAAAAATTGTTCGTTATTCTCAACTAGTATATCAATCCAATTTGTATATGAAGTTATCACAACTACCATCACAATGGTAATAGAGTTCTCACAATATGCTGCACACTTACACACTTTTCATCCATATTCACAAATCTCGTTTGTTTGTTTAGAATATTTGCTGAAATCTATACAAGAGATACCTGCGCACATTCGTACCCTAAGTTTGAACTAATAAACCACAGTTTGTTTGGTTTGAATTTCGCAAAAAGCTACACGAGGGCTATCCGTCCCTAATTTAGCAAAGACAGACGAGAAGGAAAGTAGGTAATCAAAACTACCCACCGCCAACTGTCGAACTACTATTTCACCAAAGAATAGTGGGATTGACCGTAACGTTATAACGCCTCCATGGTTGAAAGGACAAGTATGTTTGGTGTGACAAAGATTTGAACTCTCGATCCGCAGACTGCGAGTCGAACACCCTAATCAGCAGCCATGCCGGGTCGAGACTAAAGGGAAGAAAGCAGCTATTAAACGCCTACCTGCAACTTGTGGACTAATCTTGTGTGAACGAATGGAGAAGTGTAACCGTCAACTAAAGTATAACCATGGATGAGAGCAAGAAAAGGTGTTTTTTTAGCAAAGGGACACGAACCATGAAAAATAGAGCCGGTATAATGAGATATGGCAACACTCTGACCCATGTACAAACTTTCTTTATCTTTCGTAGGTTACTATTATTTTAAATACGGGCGTAAGCTCGGCATGGCCAGGTGGGTTAGGCGTTCGACTCGTAATCCGAGGGCTGCGGGTTCTAATCCCCGTCGCACCAAACATGCTCGCCCTTTCAGCCGTGGGGGCGGTATAACATTACGGTCAATTCCACTATTCGTTGGTAAAAGAGTAGTCCAAGAGTTGGAGGTGGGTGGTAATGACTAGCTGCCTCCCCTCTAGTCTTACACTGTTAAACTAGGGACGGCTAGTGCAGATAGCCCTCGTGTAGCTTTACGCGAAATTAAAAAAAAAGTATACGGGCGTCTTTTTGGTTTTTTTCCTTCATTATTACCTTACCTTACACACACAGATATATATATATTCCTGGTCTGTATTTCCAAGATAAACGTGATATTTCGAACAGCTTACTACACATACATGACATAAACAAAACCAAGCAGACTTATTTTACATCTTCATGTAAAACGACTTTGACCTCTAGGACAACGCGGTTTTCAAAAAACAAAACACAAAATTATCAGATTTGGTATTACACTTACTTTGATATATAAATATGTGACATTTGTACTATAACTTAGACCAGTGATTCTTAAACGTTTCAGGCTCGTCTACCAATTTTTGATTATTTTTTTTTAAATTAAAGACCTAGGCCTAATTTTAAAAAAGGATAAAATCTAGTTTTAAAAAAATTCCTATTTTTAACACTTACCCATCAATGCGAATGATTTTTTTGTTTCAATTGTAGAATATGTAGTAGCAATTTTTCAATTTTAAGAAAAAGATATGCTGTCAAGTCTATATGTGATGAGAGTGTTATGCACATGGAAAGTTCACAGAGGGCTTATTAAAAATTTTGTTTTTTTAATATTAAGTGTGCCAACGACAATAGCTCCACGTAGCATAGTATCTTAATCCCTGACTTAGACCATAATTCAAAGAAATAAGACACTTCTTGAACGAACAAATTAACTTTAAAAAGGAAAGAAAGAAAATGAATTATCCCATCTTGAAAGAACCATCATTGGCTAAAACGTTATTCTTATTGTAGTATAATAGCGCCTAATGTGTAGTGTGCTGTTATCTAGTAATAAACAGTTAAATGCAATATTATTACACATTTATCATGTGGTAAACGTGTAAAAGATTATGTTCAATCGAATACAGTCGGTTAAGTAAATAACTGGTTAAGTGTTATTCTATAACAAACTTGTTATTTAAATGATTTGGTTGAAATAACGTGGCAAAAGTTTTGACCAATCAAATCTTCCTTGCAGCAGTTTTTTGATGTTAGTTTAGGTTTTGGTTGGACGGAGGGTTTGGAAACACATTTTTCAATTTTAATAGTTTTTGCGAGAAGCTGCAGAAAACCATATTTGCGTACAGCCGTCACTTGTTTTTTAGTTGTTGCATAACAGAGAATATTTGTTTGATTTTACAAAAACCTAAAAAAGGCCTATCTGCATTAGCCTTCCTTTATTTAGGACTAGAAGGAAAGCAGATAATGTCCAACACTCATCGCCAACTTTTGGGATACTCCTGTCAGTCTGAATAGTGGGATTTGACTGTCACATTTATAACGCACCTATGGCCTCCAACGTGCGGGGTGCGTTTTTATGACAATAAGACGCAAAAGATAAAACTGCGGATTCGTAGTCTGGGCGTGTTAACTCATTGGGCCACGCCCGTTCTCCTCAACAAAAAATGAAGAGGGCACGTGTTAAGATAAAAATGGATCCCACATACTTTTATAATCTACGAAACTTAAGTCACAAAATTAAACGTGACATACGTGAGGTAACCACATGACCAATCTCAACAAGTCACACTAAAATCGAAAAACCAGCCCGAATATTTACTATATGTCCCTTATGCGTGTGATATCAGCTCTTTCCTTGTTGGAGGTGAAGCACAAAGTTACACAATGGACAATCTGTGCTCTGCCCACCACGGGTACCGAAACCCGGTTTCTACCGGTGTTAGTCCGCAGACGTACCGCAATATCAGCTCTTTTTAATGCGAATGAAGCCCATGTATTCCAAAGCATAACGCAGTTATGTTAAGAGACTACTGAACGCGTATAGTTCTATTATTTTAATTATACCGAATATTACAATACATTTCTTTAGAACGTATTCCATAGACAGAACACGGCTAGTTTGTAGACATTATCATGTTGAATCATTAACACCTTGTTACTTATCAATCGTTCACAATTTTTTCGTTTCTCAACAAGCCAATTCGTAAATAAAGGTACCATAATTACCAACTGTTCTGGAAAGTGTTAACTGAGTCTCACAATATGCTGCACACTTGCATAGTTTACTCCAAATTCACAAATCTCTTTTATTTGTTTAGAATATTTTCCTAAATCTATACAAGGGATACCTGCGCACAATCGCCCCCTAAGTTTGAACTAACAAACCACATAGTTCGGTTTGGTTTAAATTTCGCACAAAGCTACATGAGGGCTTCTGGTTTATAGAAGTGTACGAATTACTTTAATTTAGTCTTCGAAACTAAGGACTTCAAAACTGTCTTCAAAATCATTGGAGACCTTTAACTTTGTCTTCGAAGTGACTGGAGGACCTGAAATTAGTTTTTACACCTCAGAACTCGAACCTTTGCCTTATGATTCTTTCTTTCACTAATAACATTCTTGGCATATGTATGTGAGCTTACATGTTGTCTATTATTCAGTAGGGAACAATGTAATATCAGGCTTTCGTACGACATGTTTATTTAGGAATCGTTCTTTTGTTTTCAATAGAGCGTGCTTAGAAATTACAATTCGGCTGCTAGTCTAATTAATTCAAAATATAAGTTGATAAGTAATTCATGTAAAGTATATTTATCATGAAAACGACTACATCTCTTAATTATGCGCTAATGCTTGCCGACTCAACCGTCTAACATGAATTATTTATTAATCTTTTGGAACATATATGCATTTATACGTTTCCAATTAGCATTCTGATGAAGTGTGTACAATTCCCTGTTTTACAGCCAACTCCATTTATTGAACGTTGAGTCTTATTGTGACTTCTTTTTTCACAACCACATAATTTACAGTTCGAACTCTGCGGTCATTTAAGATCGAATCGTGCAAAGGTGTTTTTTTTAATCGAGTTTTAAATAATGCACTATATTTCATTAAATAAACTGTTCTTTTATGTCTTTCAAAATATGAAGACTCTAAGTTACTAAACTACCAAAATTGAATGACGCTGTTGTTCGAGAAAAGAACTCTTTGTACTTCGGTTTGTTTGACGTGAAGTTTCAAAAAAGTTTTCGATTACAGAGGTTTTCACATAAAACTAAATCTTCTTATGCGCACTAAGTCGGTAACTTTCCAACAACAGATGTGCTTTCATGGTATTCAATTATTGGAAAGCCTAGCTAGATAAGTGTTACAGAAACGCACTGCTTATACAGTGAGGGCTTCTACTAAGCTGATAGTAGAAGTCTGGCAAATTGAATGCAGAAGATTACGGCGGGCATTTAACTGGTAGAGGTCCGAAAAAAACAACTGTTTGTAAAATATGGTGGTGAACAAAATGAATTCTTTATAGAAGATTATGACGGAATGAAACTGGTGGTGAGAAGTTTAGACAGAGAAGGTTGTTTACAGAAGATCGTGACAGAATTAAACTGGCGGTGAGAGATTTAGACAAAGAAGGTTGTTTACAGAAGATCGTGACAGAATGATACTAATGGTGAGAGATTTAGACAAAGAAGGTTGTTTACAGAAGATCGTGACAGAATTAAACTGGCGGTGAGAGGTAGACAGAAGTGAGAGGTTTAGACAGAGAAGGTTGTTTACAGAAGATCGTGACAGAATTAAACTGGCGGTGAGAGGTTTAGACAGAAGTTTATACTAGTGGTAGGCGACTTAGACAAAGGAGGTTGTTTACAGAAGATCGCGACAGAATTAAACTGGTGGTGAGAGATTTAGACAGAGAAGGTTGTTTACAGAAGATCGTGACAGAATTAAACTGGCGGTGAGAGGTTTAGACAGAAGTTTATACTAGTGGTAGGCGACTTAGACAGAGAAGGTTGTTTACAGAAGATCACGACGGAATTATACTGGTGGTGAGAGGTTTAGGCAGAGAAGACTGTTTACAGAATAACGAGCTAATACGGAGACTTAGAACAGAAATCACCCCTAATTAATCCTGTTTATATTTAGAATCGTTTCTTTCTTTGAGGTTACAAATATATTGCATTTCACATTTAAACAGTTGAAGAACTAATGAGAGTAGAAGTAACAATAGCCTGAGGCTATGGTAGTCCAGGCGAGACTGTGGAGAACATAATCTATCATTCAGTAAAAAAATGCACACTTTAAAATGATCTTTAATTTTGTGTCTCTAGATGTCCTGGAAGAAGAACGTTAATACTGATGTTACTGTCAGATTGGGAAGATTACATACATCTCACACAATTAGTAATTACAGACAGCACTAACCTGTATAATAACGTTAAACCTACATAATTGGTAACCCTAACCATGTAATTGGGAGGTTCGGTAGATTACATACACCATATACAATCAGTAATTACAGACTTAATTAACCTGTATAATAATGTTAAACCTATATAACTGGCAACCTTAACGATACCTAAAATGTAAAGCGTAGAAAATTCACAGATAAAAATATTCTGTCACGTCGCCAGTCCCTTGACATTCACATAAATATTGACCTCAAAATTTAACAGGAACACATAACTCCTTATTTAAAAATCCTCCAGATACTGAAGAGAAAGGATCATAAGTTTAGATTTTAAAAATAATTTCTCCAACATTTGTAATTTTTTAACGATTTTGTTTTAAAACAATGTCTTCTATATAATGCTAAACCACAGTTACGTAACGATTTTGAAGGAACAAAAACCAAAGACTATTGGCCATTAGAATCGGTATACTTACTACTTATCACACTTAACGGCATCAAGTAAACGTGGTCGACATCCCTTTCCGCCCCTCTCAAATAAAAACAAAAAGGGGGGTAGAGACATACTTACAGAGTTCTAACAAGTTATCGTACACTGTTTAATTTAAGGAGATCACGCTTCGGTTACTTTGGAAACCTTAGACTTAATCATACCCTTTAAGACCTAAGATATATTTTAAGTCAGTACATTATAAAGCTACTACTTATATAATAATAATAATAATAAAAACGATTACATCTTTGTACGTTGATGGACTGCTTAGAAAACAATATCGTGATATTCAGTGTTTCGGGTTTGTAAACATTATGTGTAAAAAAAAAAAGGAAATACAACTTATCCAACGATAGAGGTCGTTTAAGTTACTGTTTCTTTTTTTAATAAATGGATGATTATAAAAGAAAGAAGCAGAAAGCCTGCTTGACCTCTATCGTTGTAAACCAACTTAACCCTAGAACTGCTGATGGAATTCATGGTCCCACACGCTTCCTGAACATACTTTTCTAAAGTTTCTCTTGTGTAAGTGTACTGTTAACCACAAAACTATACAATTGGCTATCCATGCTCTGCTCACTGCGGATAATGAAATGCGATTTTAGTGATATAAATCCTTAGACCTGCCGCAGAGTCCCCAAGGATGGGGTTGGGGGTTGTAAATCATTTACGAAACAAACTGTTTGAGTCCATAATTTGTTATTTTCAGAGTCACTAATGAATTGAATCACAAATATTAAACAAGAAATACCACTAATATTGTAAATATTCAAAATAACTATTGCTAAGGCGTTCTGTACGTTACACAGAAAAGGGGAATACGGTATGTACAAAGATGATCAACGTATTTCACGAAGCACATAAATTCATTTAATCACGTTAAATAATAACTCATGTGCTGTTTGATTACAAAAAAAAAACCTTGGAATGTCTTAACGGCAATATCACGTATTGCTTCCGAGGAAAATGAAACTACAACATAAAATGCTTGGTATGGTTTAATAAAAATTAGTTAGATACCACTTACCAAATGTCTAGACTCCAAATACTGCGAAGAAAGAATCAACTCAGCTCAGGAGTTCTAATCTTACTTTGAAAATGAATATTTGTTTAGAGACGTAAAAATTGTAAATGCCGCAGGTGCTACTTTCATGGAATATTACGGAACAAGTCCTACTACTTTAACGTAATGTTATAGAACTAGTAGTTCTACTTTAACGTCATATTATAGCACAAGTCCTGCTAGTTTCGCGTGATACTATAAAACAAGTACTGCTTCTTTCAACGTGTTGTAACAATTTACGTGCCTAATTGGGAAACACCTAAAAACATACTCTCACATATTAAATAAAGGTCATGCCAAAATAAACAGGGATTTTACGAATACAGAAGTTACAGAAATAGTTTTTTTTTTTTTAGGCTTATGTATTGTTTTTTTTTCCTTCACAATTTTTCTTATTTCGTATTTACGCAAAAGAGTAATGTTTATTATGCCCCCTACAACATGCATACAGAATTTCAATTTGGTACAGAACAGATAGCCAGAAGTAACTAGTTAGTATTTTCAACAATTCAAAATTATTTAATGGTTTCAGATAATATTCTAAGCGTATTCTGATTGGATGTAAATAAACCCTTGACATTAATTTTCCTCCAACAACCAACCACTTTACACTTTAAATCGATTACTTTGTTGCTGACCGCGCCATCTAGTGTGTATGTCAGATACTCTTCCAATGAGTAAGATTTGTAGGTAGTAAAGAAAACACAATGGGTTATCTGTGCTCTATTCACCACGAGTATCTAAATCAAGATTCTAGTGTTATAAGCCCGCAGATATACCGCGGTGACACAAGTGCGGGGCATGTAAGTAAAGTTAAAACTGTGTTCCGAATTGTAGCATTAATTGTTTCACAAAAATTTGGCACCGTCACTATTATAACGCATCCAAGGACTCTAAGTGCGAATCCCTATTTTTTCGGCAATAGGACGCGAACTTTCGACTTAGATTCAAGGTATAATACACTACCAAACGTTCATGTCAGGCTCTTCAACCCTCCCAATTTCAAATAGACGGCTGATTTAGTAATAAGAAACTTAGTTATTCTTTAATAGATTGTTCAGGCACAGTATTCATAGCGAAACTAGGTTGTAACAGTAACATCATAATAAATCGACAAACAACGATTCAACAATAGAAGCTGGTAGGGAACTTTTACTTAAATCGTAAAATTAATTATACAGACTTTTTACCACACGTTTGAAGTGCCAATATGAGCTGGTAGGAAACTTTACGTATACAGTCAAATTAATTATATACACTTTTTTATCACAGGTTTGAAGAAGTGCCAATATGAGCTGGTAAGAAAAGTTTACTTGTATAGTCAAATTAGTTACACAGACTTTTTATCACAGGTTTGAAGTGCCAATATGAGTTGGCAGGGAACTTTACTTGTATAGTCAAATTAATTATATAGACTTTTTATCACAGTTTTGAAAAGTGCCAATATGAGCTGGTAGGGAACTTTTACTTGTATAGTCAAATTAATTATATAGAATTTTATCACAGCTTTGAAGAAGTGCCAATATGAGCTGGTAGGTAAAGTTTACTTGTATAGTCAAATTAATTATACAGACTTTTTACCACAAGTTTGAAGGGTCAATATGAGCTGGTAGGGAACTTTTACTTGTATAGTCAAATTAATAATACAGACTTTTTATAAAAAGTTTAAAAGTTCCAATATGACCTGGTAGAGAAAGTTTACTTGTATAGTCAAATTAATTTTATAGAATTTTATCACAGCTTTGAACCAATATGAGCTGGTAGGAAAGTTTACTTGTATAGTCAAATTAATTATACAGACTTTTTATCACAGGTTTGAAGTGCCAATATGAGCTGGTAAAGAACTTTTACTTGTATAGTCAAATTAATCATATAGACTTCTTTATCACAGGTTTGAAGAAATGCCAATATGAGCTGGTAAGGAAAGTTTACTTGTATAGTCAAATTAATTATACAGACTTTTTATCACAGGTTTGAAGTGCCAATATGAGCTGGCAGGAAACTTTTGCTTGTATAGTCAAATTAATTATATAGACTTTTTACCACAAGTTTGAAGTGCCAATATGAACTGGTAGGGAACTTTTACGTATACAGTCAAATTAATTATATAGACTTTTTTATCACAGGTTTGAAGAAGTGCCAATATGAGCTGGTAGGGAAAGTTTACTTGTATAGTGAAATTAATTATACAGACTTTTTACCACAAGTTTAAAGTGCCAATATGAGCTGGTAGGTAACTTTTACGTATACAGTCAAATTAATTATATAGACTTTTTTATCACAGGTTTGAAGAAGTGCCAATATGAGCTGGTAGGGAACTTTTAGTTCTATAGTCAAATTAATTATACAGACTTTTTACCACAAGTTTAAAGTGCCAATATGAGCTGGTAGGGAACTTTTACTTGTATAGTCAAATTAATTATATAGAATTTTATCACAGCTTTGAAGAAGTGCCAATATGAGCTGGTAGGTAAAGTTTACTTGTATAGTCAAATTAATTATACAGACTTTTTACCACAAGTTTGAAGGGCCAATATGAGCTGGTAAAGAACTTTTACTTGTATAGTCAAATTAATTATATAGACTTCTTTATCACAGGTTTGAAGAAATGCCAATATGAGCTGGTAAGAAAAGTTTACTTGTATAGTCAAATTAATTATACAGACTTTTTATCACAGGTTTGAAGTGCCAATATGAGCTGGCAGGAAACTTTTGCTTGTATAGTCAAATTAATTATATAGACTTTTTACCACAAGTTTGAAGTGCCAATATGAACTGGTAGGGAACTTTTACGTATACAGTCAAATTAATTATATAGACTTTTTTATCACAGGTTTGAAGAAGTGCCAATATGAGCTGGTAGGGAAAGTTTACTTGTATAGTGAAATTAATTATAGACTTTTTATCACAGGTTTGAAGTGCCAATATGAGTTGGCAGGGAACTTTTACTTGTATAGTCAAATTAATTATACAGACTTTTTTATAAAAAGTTTAAGAAGTTCCAATATGACCTGGTAGAGAAAGTTTACTTGTATAGTCAAATTAATTACATAGACTTTTTATCACAGGTTTGAAGAAGTGCCAATCTAAGCTGGTAGGGAACTTTTACTTGTATAGTCAAATTAATTATATAGCCTTTTTTTTTTTTATCAAAGTTCAACAAGTACCAATATGAGCTGGTAAGGAACATTTACTTGTAAAGAAATAAAGAGTTACTACAACAGCGGCATTTCTACGATTTTCTTTATTGGGGAGGGTGGCATGGGGTGTGTGAAAAGTTAGCACTCTCATATCACTTGGTGTTTGAATGTAGATAACGTTAAATTCTTAAAACTGTATTCTATTTAACAATAAATAGTGTTATGGGGGAGTTAGAACCTCACTAGTGGGGGATCTGCTGTTATCGCACGCCATTCTAGTGGGCACGCCCCTAACAGAAAATTTTAAAACAACATGTTTTGCCTCTTTTGCGAGTTATTAAATATGCTTTGTATTATCAGGTTACTTTCGACCTTAGTTTTAATCAAAACTGTGTACTATTCATAACAAACTTCTTCAGAACTAGTTACAGTTGAAACTAAAACTTGAAATGCTCGTCGCTGTTTCAAATCTAGTTCAGAAATGTTAAACTGATGTAGCCACTGAATAATTTACACTTAGTTATCAAGCGATACGTTAACTTCAATTCAATAGCAAATTAGCTTATAAACAGACAAAACTACATGCATCTTTAGTGAAATTACCAGATGAAACGCTAGGTGGCGTTGCTTTGCTAAGGGGAAACTCTCGATATCATAAAACGCGAAAGAAAAAGTTTAGTTCTTCTATCGTTTTAGAGCAAGTCAAGTATCAACCAAACGCGTTTCCAAATATTGTAAAATATGGTTTAATTATTTTGCAACATTATTCAAACACTCATGGATAAGAAAAAAACATAATAGTGTCTAACCATCGTAGATACTAATTATCATAAATCAACTACCATCCATCATAGCTGACTGTCAATTAATATTAATCAACAAACCATACATCGTAACTGACTGTCATCGTACCTGACTAGGGGAATTTCTGATGCTTTTGATGGCTTTTTCGGACTTTTGCTTGGTTTTTGTTTTTCCTGACTTAGATTTGCAGTTGAATAACATATGATCCCGGCTCAAGGCAGTCTTATTGTTGTTGATATTTCTAATTGTCCTCTGAAAAGTAGGAAAAAGGCAGAAAGTTTACGTTGTTGCGTTTCACTAATACGAATATGGCAAAACTGAATCGTTTTATCATTCAAATGAGACGAGCAAATTAAAATACTCTAAATAGTTCCTACTAATCGCTAAAAGACGAGTTTGTTTTGCGCGCGCGTATGTTTATTCATGTCAATATAATTTATTTCAAAAATAGAAAATAAATGCGAAATAGAATAAAAGATAAGTCTCACATAACGGTTCTCCTACTTACAATTTTCCCTTCAAAAACCTTACCTCTGAAAGTAAAATTAATCGATATGAATAGAACTAAACAGTAAATAGAATGTGCTGAAAATTAGTGTCGGTGTAAGTTGTCAGAGATCAGATCAACCCAGTTTGGCAAGATTACAACTTGTGTATAATGGAAATAACAACGTTGTCGTTTCGGCACAAAGCTACATAATGAAACATCTGCGTTCTGTCAATCACGGGGAATCGAGCCACAATTTTAGTGTTGGAATTATGTACGGTTACTGTTGAACTACCAGGGTGAGGAAAAACAAAACCTAACACACATAATTCTAAAACTGAAATACCATACTCCAACACACCAGATAAAAACGACAACAACAAACACACGTACAAAGATCCTGATAAAGAAACAGATTCATAGTGGAAATACTATTGAAATTTCGAAAATTCGTTCATAACTTTAAAGGTGGCCTCTCAAACTTGTTTAGTAGCTAAAAAAAAAAAATGTGAAATTGATTCTATTACACATAACAGGCTAATTTTGGTTTCACTGTTGTACTTACTATTAATAATAATAATGAAGTTAAGGAACATAGTGTACCTTGTAAAACAACCCCTACTCCACGTCCCTCATTAACAATAATAATGAAGTCCGGGAGTACAGTTTACCCTCTCAAACAGCCCCTTCTCCACGTCCCTCATTAACAATAATAACGAAGTCAGGGAGTACAGTTTACCCTGTAAAACAGTCCCAACTTCACGTCCCTCATTAACAATAATAATGAAGTCAGGTGTACATTTTACCTTATCAAACAGTTCCTACTCCACGTCCCTCACAAACTATTACACATCTTACAAACTAAATGCCACTACAATACACACTATAAAGTAATACCATTACTATACACACCTTACAGTAAATGCCAGTGCAATACACACCTTATAATAATGAAACTAAAATACACAGCCTAAATTAATACTACTACAATACACACTTCAAAGTAATTCTAATATAACACATACCTTAAAGTAAAACCACTTCAATACACACCTTAAAATAGTCTTACTACAATACACATCTCAAAGTACTGCCACTACTATACTCACATTAAAGCAATACTGCTACAATACACACCTTGAATTAATGCTACTACAATACAACCTTAAAATGATGCCGATATGATTCATCTTATAAAATATACAATAAAGAAAAAAATTAGAACACACATTCCAAAGAAAGGTATATACAATCTACATTGTAAAATACAACAGTAACAATAAACAGTGCTAAATAAAACAGTAACAATAAACAGTAGTAAATAAAACAATCACAATAAACAATGCTAAATAAAACAGTAACAATAAACAATACATATTAAAATAAAACAATTTAAACGTGTATCATTTGCACTGTAAATTATGAATACACACTTTCGATGTGTGGATATAATATATATACTGATTTGGTGTGTTCAATGTTTTCGCGATATCAACCAATGGCGAAAGGTCTTCTGTCTACTTATACAGAAACAATAAAATAACAACAGGTGCAACAAAACCTCCATGCTGCCAACTCTTTACGACTTGGTAACTAGTGGCTTAGAAACAGAATTAAATGTTGTTGGTACTTAAAAAAAAAAGGGCATGGGCGCTTTTGACCAAATAAGTCAAACATTAAAACAATCCACTGAACACAATAAAACACCCAAAGAAAAGAAACAAAAACAATCCAATGAACACAATAAAACACCCAAAGAAAGGAAACATAAACAATCCACTGAACACAATAAAACACCCAAAGAAAAGAAACATAAAAACAACTCACTGAACACAATAAAACACCCAAAGAAAAGAAACATAAAATCAATCCACTGAACACAATAAAACACCCAAAGAAAAGAAACATAAAAACAATCCACTGAACACAATAAAACACCCAAAGAAAAGAAACATAAAAACAATCCACTGAACACAATAAAACACCCAAAGAAAGAAAACATAAACAATCCACTGAACACAATAAAACACCCAAAGAAAGGAAACAAACAATCCACTGAACACAATAAAACACCCAAAGAAAAGAAACATAACAACAACTCACTGAACACAATAAAACACCCAAATTAGATAATATTATTAATTTTTTTTAAACTATTACTGGGAAATTCTCTATAAAAAATTAGCCAATCATAAACAGTACGGTGAAAATAACAGGATGAAAAATTCAACAATAAGTGGTGGCTTCTCAGATATGAGACAATATCAAAAGTAAAAACGACTATATGAAAAATAATGAATAATATTGACTCAGTAGTCTAGGAGACAGACGAATGTGTCCATGAAATTTCCCAACAAAAATCAACAAAACAAGTTAATCAAAAATAGAAAACGATGATAAAAACGAGTTAATAGAAATGAAGTAAATAAACATATAAAGATCCGGAACGTTATATCACAGTGGAAGATAATTATATTGACATGTGCCAAAACACAACATCCATATATACGTGTTACTAGGAGACGTACAGGTGTCAAGGTATAATTACATTCACTCAGTGGTGATGATTGTGGAAGGACTCTACCACACCGCAATTATCTCTCAATGACATCAAAGGCCGGCAGTTTAATTCTGTTACATGAAGAGCAGTTCACTTTACACTTTCAAAAATGTGTCAGTTCAAGAACGTTGGCAAAATTCCAAGTATGAATTGGAGGTTGACAGGCTTGTCTTGGGTTAGAACCTCTGTCCTGCAAATCTTTTTTTTACATTATGACAGTGAAAAGTTATTTTAACAACATTTTAAAGAAAACTAATTGCAACAACAATAACAGAAACACAACATAGAAATGAAAATAAAAACAAAAAACAAATAATTCTAAACATCTGGTCGAGAAGTAATATTCATTCGACCATAAAATAAAAGTAAGCTTACTCAACTAGACAATCCGAGGAACATAATATTATCTAGGCACGTTTAAAGTTTCAGTTAAGAAAGATTAAGGATATAAATAAAAATGACGAAAGCATTAAAATAAATAATGAAAGCATTTGAATAACGAACAAAATACTTGCATAACAAAACTATTGTCTTCAACTTCTGTTCTGCAAGTAACGTTTTTCATCAATAAATAACGCATGATTTAGGCCAGGTGAAGAACGTAAGCAGTAATAGCAGATGGCGCTGATAGTTAAGCAGGAAGAGTGGTGGGAAGGGAAGAACATTAAAGCCTAAAGAGCGGGATATTTATAATAAATATAACAGTACTGTCTGTCGTCTGTCCATATAACTACTTATCTATATAAATATAACAGTATTGTCTGTTGTACGTCCATGTAACTACTTATCTATATAAACATAACAGTATTGTCTGTTGTACGTCCATGTAATTACTTCACAGGATGTGAATGCATCTTCACCAAAATTGGTATAAAGGTTCATTGGGTCCATTGGGTGATACATGCAATTTTTCAGTTTTACATTTTGTGTTTTTTTCAGATTTTATGGGCATTTTTGCGCGTTTATTTGTTTTTTCAATTACAAACAAGAGAAGTAACTTTTAATCTCCTAAGATAACCTTTCATTAATCAAAATCGTCCCTCTATTTGTACTCCTGACAACAAGAATGGTGATCTCTCCCTGCTGTTTTATAACAGTTGTATTTTTTTTATTGTACTTTAAATGGCAAATTCTAAAATCATGATTCACAAAGAAGGCCCCGATCCCATAACCATGTCTATCCACCAGAAGTAGGTCTCAGTAGAAATTCTTTCATGGTTCCTTCGTCCGGCTCAGTTTCATACGACATTTGATCAATCTTCGGATTACTAGTTCGTTATTATGCGTCACTACCGGTTAGATCTACCCCTTACGTCAAATTAAGTAATTTTATATTATTATCTGTTGCAGCATTCAGTGTAAAGAACTGAACGAAATCATTAGCTAGTGGGATAAAATAATTAATTATTAATCACGTTGTTCCAAAACCAATATGGTGTATATTTCACAACAGATTATAAAAAGGTGTTCCAAGATTCCCTATTAAAAATTAATAAAGTAATTTAGCTCAGCTGACAGGGTTATTTAGGTACAAGTGCATATTCTTTAACATCTACATTATAAGCACTGTTTAAATGTGCTTTATCTCACCAGACAGGGTTATGTTTTCCTCAACATTTACCTAAGTTCAACTGATCGTCAAGGATGGACATGTCTTGTTATGCACGCAAATCAACACCCAGAGTAGGTTTGGTACCACTAACAAAAGTCTTGAACTTGTCAAGATGTGTGAAAAATCAACATCCAGGGAGGGTATGATACCACTGATGAAGCCTTGAATCTGTGAATACTTCACTGATATTCATTTCTTTTTTATTGAAGACGTACATCTGACGAATTTGTAAACTTTCAAAATTGCTATAGAGATCTCAAGAAGATGCTGTTTATAAGAAACTGTAACCCAACGAAGTAAGCATGATATCTTAACGGAACATCAGATTATGTACTTCTACTTGAACCACACACATGCAAAGCGCACGAGACACGTTACCACAAAACTGAAGCATATAATATGCCACTGATAAAAAAAAAGATACCCATATAGACGGATGGATATTTATAAGATAACTGAACATAAATAGGCTATCTGTTTGTTTCTGTTTAATTAATCGCATACCTGCATAAGGGACTTTATCTGCTGTACCCACAGCAAATTTGAACCCCGAATTTTATTGATATAAGCCCTCAAGAGAGATCGATCAATGATCAATAACGTCCATCATAAGTATTTTTTAAACGAAAATGAAATCAAGTTTTATTACTGAGCTTCAACACCTAGACTATTAACTGTTACATCTGGCATGTTTAACCCAGAAAGAATATTAGTTTTACTCAAAACTAAGTCTTCGAAAGAAACTTAGATTTTACGGGTACAGTTTGTGGTTGCTGCTAGATCTCCCAGAGTTCGGCACGTGATATTCTACTTGCAAGAACTACAGAAACCAAGATGTCACTAGCGTTTGTCAGATCTCCCCACCACTACACACACACTAGTTACAGTTCTAATTAAAAAGGCATGGGGGGAATTGTGCCAGTCATTAAGAGCGAAAAATAACAATTAACCAAATAAATATAACAATTATATATTTAGAGATGATTAGGGTGAGCTCAGAGTGTCTAACGCAAGTATTTCACACGGGTTGCTGAAGAAATGAGACGAGTGGGAGGAATATTTAAACACTTAATCAACAATATTTCCTGGAGAAATAAGGGAATGAACCCACCCCACCGCTGGCAGTTTCAATGGGTGGTGAAAGCTGTAAAAAATTGAAACAGGGGAAGGAAAAATGGCCTATAAAACAGGGAATTAGTTTTTACCTACGACAAGAAAAACACAATTTTAGACAGGAGGAAAGAAAAGAAAGTAATACTTAGAGCTAGGAGAACTTGTCACCCTTGTGACATTTATAACAGTAATGTCCAGGTTTCACATTAATTATTACGAAGTTTTTCTACAATGTGAAACTTATTTCCAGGGCTATTTGTTTTTTACTAGTTTCTTTTCTTCGGGGTCATGTTTTTATCCCCTTACATTCCTGTTATTCTGTTAGATACGTTCTTCGTAAACAGGACGAAAACACACTCGTCCATAATCTCTGCACTAAAATAGCCTAAACACGTCCTCGGGCTATATATCAACAGAGTTAAAACACATCTTCGGGCTGTAACAACAACAGGTCCAAAACACGTCCACAGTCTATGACTGTTGTCTTGCAACCATTTATAAAGCGCAACCAACAACAGTAAAAAACCTATAAAATTATATACAGCAGTAAAAGTACTCATAGCAGTATGAATATGTAGCTCCTAGAACTGAAATACCACATGTCACACATGTATAAATCAGAGTTTGGGCATATCACGATACTACATAAGATAAATTATAACATGACTACATGTTAATAATGAAAATTGTCGAAGTATAAGAAAAACTGTAAAACAGATACTAAGCAGGAACGGTTCTAGCATCTTTGTGTTTATAGGTTAGGTATGCCGGAAATGATGGTTACGTTTCTGTGAATATTTTATATGTATCGGAAAAAAAGGTTTAATTTCTTTGTAGGTTACACGTACCAGAAATAATGGCTTCAATTTTGTGTAGGTTACATGTACCAGAAATAATAGCTTCAATTTTGTGTAGATTACATATTCCAAATATAATGGCTTCATTTCTGTGTATATTACATATACCAGAAATAAGTTTGTTATTTCTGGACAAATTACATAAACCGAACATAATGGACATATTTCTGTGTAGATTATATTTTGACGAAATCAGAACAGAGTTGAAAAGACAACCGTTGTAATGAAGAGATTAAATCACGTGGAAACGTGTTCGGTATATTGTTTTTGTGAAACCGACTATCAAGAATTCGAAACTTTTACTAAGACAAAAGAAGACGACAAAAAACAACAACTTAAGATAATAACGACTTCATTACTTTTGGAGTATCGGAGGTGGGACTAAAACAATCTTTTATTTCTTACAGGCCTTCCACACCAGTTTACAACCAACACGTCCACCAGTGACGCTGAGAACGTAGAAAGGAAATGACACGCCATTTGTTCACTGTTGTCCAACGATTCGTGAGCTTAGTTATACCAGTTCAATGTGTAATGTTACGAATTCACTTGCACACAGAGGCTTCAATATAATAATTGATTATCTGAATGTCTTGCCCATGTAAATCATTCTTAAAAATGGCAAAAAAAAAAAGAAATCATAGAATGCCAGAACGGGTTTATATGTATCAATCATGGACACAAGACGACGAGTATTGTGTAACCTAATATTCTCTAAGATTCTGGAGAAAACTACCCATGCCATGGCTGACTATTTCCCTCGTAAGTTAAAGATAATTCACTACGTAGTACATCGACAGTGTTCATCGCACTTTCCAGAGTAAACATTACTTTACACATGTTTAACACAGCTTTGATTACGAGTTCCTATAATTCCGATACAAAAGCTACTTTTATCCTTAAAGATCGCGCGACAGATTGCTCGCGGAAATAGATCAGTGCCGTAATATCAGCGAAAACACATCAGAACAAGAATATACTCGCGGAAATGTATCAGCGCGACAACAAGTGTATAAACAAATCAGTGCGGCTGTATTATTCTGGGAAACAGATCCGCCACAGCTCTTATTACCCAATTGTTATTACACGGAAGTTGTATAACAAAATCTTGAAAACAATATCTGTAGCTAAATTCTGGTATGATTGTTTGTTTTTTGAATTTCGCACAAAGCTACTCGAGGGATATCTGTGCTAGCCGTCCCTAATTTAGCAGTGTAAGACAAGAGGGAAGGCAGCTAGTCATCACCACCCACCGCCAACTCTTGGGCTACTCTTTTACCAACGAATAGTGGGATTGACCGTCACATTATAACGCCCCCACGGCTGAAAGGGTGAGCATGTTTGGCGCGACCGGGATGCGAACCCGCGACCCTCAGATTACGAGTCGCACGCCTTAACACGCTTGGTCATGCCGGGCCAAATTCTGGTATGAACTGAAGAGGGGAATCTAGACTCTTGTTTCCCCTTATTTATCAATGAAGACTATTATTAAATTTCATTATTTTAAACAGAAGCGAGCGATAAAGTCTGGGTTTCCTTTGAAATGTCCTAATAATATCTTTGTTAATTTTCTTTCGTTATTTAACAAAAAAAACAAACATAAAACAACACATTTTAAGAACCGATATTAAACAGTAATATAACCGACTGTTTTTTACTGTTTATTAAACAGTAATATAAATACATGAGGTGTATCCAAACGAAGATGAGATTGCATTATCAACCACGTCTCAGCAGGAACACCGCCTGCAGTCCTTCAGGAACTTGAGCGTGCTACGAACATCTATTTAAGCTTGTTTCAGACTTCAATGACGCCATTAGCAAAATACAATGTACCTATAGTTCGTTTCGAAAATTACTGTCAGCAACTTCTAACTCAAACAACTGTACTTTCGTTTCGAAAACCATTACAACAACGTCATTATACCAAAAATCACCAAGTCTAAAACAAAACTCTTCACATAATAATTGAAAATGGACTCTTAATCCTTAATTAGATTCTTAACACATTAAATGGTTTAATTTCAATCAAATTATACGAAGTTCTGAGACACAATAAAACAGCAGATACAACCTCACGTCACGCGTTTAATAATGAAAGAAAGTAAAATATTCATAATTTGATTGAGAATGTATACTATGTGACGGTTTTAACCAGCTGTTCAAATACTCAGTAAAATGCTTGCAGTAAAGCTATAGCACAGATGCGTCCTTTATGTAGATACATGATATGATACAGCTTACCACGTTACTAAGCCTTTTTATGGCATGAAAAACCAGTCGTGTTACTAAGCCATTTTACAGCAGGAAATACCAGGAATAGAGAAAGTCTAAACTGCACATCCATCCCTTATTGACAAAGTTTTAGTTTTACCAAACAATTTTATATTTGGCGATACTACGTAATGAAACGCAGACTTTGCATATTCCTCGTATCGACTTTAACAATCAGTTAAATCAGTAAAAGCTTGAAAGAATGTTAATGGCTTTACTTCCTAAAACAGCCATCAAGGATATTAAATGATTCATTTCCTGAATCAAAACCTCTAGAAATAATTTTGTTTTATTTACTAAATAAAAAACCGGAAAGGAAAATAATTGTTTCAACCCCTAAATCAGCACCTGTCTATAAGTTTTTTATATTTAGTTCAAACATGTTTCTAAATTCTTTAATAAAAGTTGTCATGCGCTTTATACGCCTCTCTCTAAATAAACACTGTAGTTCGACATTCTGTAATTGCAAATTATTTTTTTATGTTTGTTTGGAATCAATCACAAAGCTGCACAATGGGCTACCTGTGCTCTGCCCACCACGGGTATCTAAACCCGGTTTTTAGCGTTGGAAGTCCGCAGACATATCATTGTGCCACTGGGGAGATGATGATTATTAGCCATAAGAAAACGAACGGAATAGTTGTCAAGTTAAAACATGCCGACCATTTCCTCCACACATTAGATGATTTCCGTATTCACTGGCAGAGCTTCAAGATGCGCTACATATTAACTTACAAACTATGTCAACACATAAATTAATAACTCCTGAGGGCGTGAATTGGTAATAAATGTTTGGATAACATACTGTCTGCTAAACGACTAACGTGAACTATTTAAATGGTCTCGTTTTCCTAGCGATGACTCTGGGAGTCCAAACAATGTTGATTAGTAAGACCTAGAGATGCGTTCAAATGGTGCTTTAGAGCTCGAGCTCCAAAATAGAGAGCGCGAACACAACGTAACCATTAAACCTATGGAAGGAGAGAGAGTCAACAGTGTAGGAGATCACTTTAGGAGCATGACCTCAGAATGTCGGTGATATGAAAGTCGTTTTGTCTATCTTGCAGGACACAAGCAACTCAATTAAACATAACATATAATGAATGGGGCTAAGAAAAGGTTCTTTCAAATCCATGCCCATTTTGAACTTATCACTTGTTTTTCTTCACCCAAAGGAAGCACAGCAACAACCCATGAAACTACATGTAAACTAAAATATTGTGCGTAATAAAAAGAATAGATGAGATATATATAATTTACAGACTCAATGAATTATCTAAACAGAACACCAACCAAACTTACAAGCTATAACGAAGAGCAAAGCCACACAAAGAAATATCTCATCACACTGCTAAACATTAAAAAAAAAACAAAAAAAACACGCCCTATAATAAATAATTTGTAAGCCTTGAGGGCCTCTTCAGAAACGAACTCGTTAAAGCCCAATCTGTAATCGAAATCACTAATGATATTCAGACACAAGTAATATAAATTAGTACCTATTAAATTCGGTGAACAACAAGCTGTTGTAAACGCTATAAGGCACTCTGCCACCTGGTGATGGGAATCGTAAAAAGAACAAACAAAAAAGGTGTATCTCGATTGCCTGGTATGACTATTATAAGAAGGTATTAGTAAAAGTGTATCTTTATCGTTTTGAGGTTCTGTCAACATGGTGCAAGTTTTACGTACAATTTGATTAAAGGAATACTACTCCAACCAAAATTTAGTTTTATACTGGAACACTTTGGCAATAAAGAACGTATTTCGGCCTTAAGTTTTAAACTTAAAAGATGTAATACTGAAACCTTTCGCGCATCATCTACTTTTTTTAGAGTAATGGGTTTATAAATATACTATAATCCGTTAAACTTTCATTACTAATATTAACATTGGGTATCGATAATTGATTTTTAGCATTATCAGGCAAACATCTCAGCTACACATTCAGCTGTATTCTGCCCTCCACGAATAAAAGAAAATCATTCTTCCTGCCATATGATTTCATAGTTGTATTTTGGTCACAAAATATTTCATTAAATATTATTAATCATTTTGGCGAGTACTTCGATTGGTAGTCAGGTTTTATTGGGATATTATAAAATATTCAGAACAAGAAAGGTTCAAAGCAATGTTTATTTGTGTGTTTGAATTTTTTTCTTATAGCGAGCCACATCGGACTATGTGCTGTGTCCACCGAGGGAGAATCGAACCCCTGACTTTAGCATTATAAATCCGAAGACTTACCCCTGCGGAGGGCTTATTTGTTTGCTGTTAAGCACAAAGGTACATAATATGCTGCCTGTGCTTTACCCACCACAGGCATCAAAACTCGAATTTTAACGTTATAAGTCTGTAGACATGTCTCTGTGCTACTGGTGGTGGTCTTTAGAGCAATGATAAATAAATGTTATTTCTGGTTATCTAAATTAATTATTTCACTTCTCAACCAGCAGATAGCCCGATGTGGCTTTCCTATAAAAAAAAGCACATACAAACACATACTTCTCAACTTTGAGGTGTTACAAGCGCCGGTACACTTTTATATTTCACATTAGGTTTTTGAAAATTATTAAATTGTTTATTATTACGAGTTGTAAATACTAATACCAGTTTCATATCATTATAATTTACATTATATTTTCCATCGCTATAAAATAACACAAAAGCGTTATCTATGAAGATAAACACATTCCAATTATACAGTAATGCCTGCTAGACCGACTATGATACATAAACTTATTGAATATTACATTTGACGTTTATATTATATATAAACAAAAGCGCCATCTGTAAAAAAAACAAAAACCTTGTAATCTCCAGGGGATACAAAACTACAGCTCTTCACACAAAACTAATCAGTGTAATAGAGGCTCATTTTTGTTTGTTTGTTTTTTTCCTCAAGCACGATTTCATTCATTTTGCAAGTGAACAACAATGGATGAACATTAAATTTTCAAAATCATTTTCTTCTTTACTCTCATCGAGCACACTAGTGTCGAACAGGAAGTTACGAAAAGTGTAAACAATTTGTGAAACTTGGTAACCAACTTCTAATATCCTCAATTTATAAACATCGACAAACAAGAAAAATCGTGGGCTGGAAACAAGTGATGGCATAATTTTTGTGTCTTAGCGTTGTGGTTCGATAAAGAATAATAAATAGAACACAGCAAAGAGTTCCTTGAATTCATCATGTACAGATCAACAAAAACAGGTATTAATCTATTAGCATGAAGTAGAAAACTAAGGTTGGTCAACAAATAACGATACTCAAACCGAATTAGCTTGAGACCACGCTGTTTATATGTTCGTGTGTTTTTCTTATAGCAAAGCCACATTGGATTATCTGCTGTGTCCACCAACGGGAATCGAATCCCTGATTTTAGCATTGTAAATCCGAAGACTTACCGCTATCCAAGCGGTGGCATTCATACGTTCGAGACGAGCCATTAAAACTGACATAATAAGAACCAACCTATTATTCACGACTTATCGGTTACAAACCAACACCTAGTTAACGAATTAGAAATTATTATACCAGCCTTACCTAGGGCTGACCCACTAACTCCCAATATATATAACACTTAAACCAATCACTATAAATAACGTTTTGTTGTTTTTTTCATTTTTGAACAACACAACCTATGACACTATTTATGAAATTCGAGCTAGTTTGAGATAGGAACAGATAGAGAATTGGGTAATTATTAATAATCTTTCAACAACTACTTAGATTCAGTCCAGTTGGACACAGAATAAATAACTGGATAATTATTAATAAAGTTTCAACAACTACTTAAATCCAATCCAGCTGGGCACACTAACAACAGATAGTTGGATTAACAACTATTTGTGATAGTTAAGCCATCTGTGGACAGGAATAATTCTCCTAAAACATTCGATTCATGCAGTGAACAAAGCTGATAGCACTATGTGATTTTGCCCTAACATACAAATAAACGAGGATAGGAGCAAAAAGAAAAGAGAAAGTGGAACTTGGAACCATTAACGGTTTTGAACCAGTTGGAGATAACAACCAATAAAAAACGCTGTATCATATGTTCAAAACATTAAAAATATATAGAGGAAATAGCTAATCAACAACGACAACATAAATTATCATGGACAATCACACACTGATACCTGTAACGAAAAATAAGAATGCACGGTAAACACTACAAGGTTTCCTAATACTGGGAATCGTCGGCAAGGTTTCTTCTAATGTACAGAAATGGCCTGGATATTTGTGCACAACACGGAACTATATATCGTTGCACACGGACAAAGTACCGCATGTAGCATTCCGTGATGGTGGGAAGATGCGCCTATCTAACAAATGATATGATTATAAAAATCTGCGAAATCTTAGGTAGATGATAACAAATGCTTTCTCTCATCTGTACACTTGTAACTGCATTCAGTTCAGTTACAGAGAGATCATATACTATTAAATTTTAACTATAAAGCAAATAATCGGTTAAAATCGTCACAGAGTAAAGCAATTTACACACAACGTTTCGGACATATCAATTAAAATATTTTGTCTTTGCTTTAAACTGCATTTTTGTATAGACAGAACACAAGTGTGAATAATATTTATATATTTAAATTAAGTTCTTAAAAAACTTTAAGTTCAAGCGTTTGAGATGCATTCTGTTGCCCCATGCAACCTAGAGATGCGTTACCTTGTGGAGAAAAGTGAAATTTGAGGCCCTTTCCCTTTCAAATTCAAATTACTAACTTGGGTTTGCTTTAAATTTCGCGCAAGCTACACGAGGGCTATCTACGTTAGTAAAACATTAAAAGGAAAACAGCTAGTCATCACCAGCCACAGACAACTCTTAGGCTACTATTTTGCCAACGAATAGAAGGATTGACCGTAATTATAACACCCACACGGTTGAAAGGGCGAACGTGAATGGTGGAACGGGGATTCGAACCTACGACCCACAGGTTGGGAGTCGAGCACCTTAACCACGTGGCCATTCCAGGCCTTACTAAGTAGGTAAATGATAATTCATTTCCTTCTTTATTTCAGTTTTTTCGAGTGAACATTCTAATTAAGCATCTCCTGAAATGTTTCAAGCAATGAAACTATGATTAAAAATCTGAAACGTAATGAAAGCTAGAAAAGAAATGTTCATTTTTCTTTTATCGCTACATGCGGTAAAAGGTAGTGGTAAAAGCCCTGAACAAATATAAATTTAGTGTCAGAAACTCCCAACTTCCTTCAAGTTTGATTTGTTGTTGTTTCGTAGCCCAAAGTAACATGATATGCTGCTACCTTCGCTGTATCAACTGCGAAATCGAGCTCTGATTTTTAAACATTACTACTAAACCACTTTAAATGGTTGCAGTTAAGACGACATTCAACAGCAGTATAAGCGAACAACGCCACCAGGTACCTATTAAAAAATAGAAAATATCTTCACGTGCAAAAACGATGCGAAAATCACAAATATATATACATATATTTTCGAGGTTCACATATTAATACATGATAAAAAATACCAAGTTAAAACCTGAAACATACAACTTTTACTGCTATCACAACATTAACAGTAAACCATAGTAAATAGAAGCAAATAAGAAAAAGGACAGATATACAGACAACCATGTACCAAAGAGAGATAAAACAGAAACTAAATGGAATCTTATGTGACGTATGGGCTACACAGCCAGACCAGAGACCCCACAGTTTCGGCACAATGCAATCACTTCTTTAATAATGGATGGAAGACAACCAACCAGTCAGCAGCATACAGCTACTTTTAAATGCGACTGTTTTGACGTTTCCAGTGTCAGAACTTCCAGTCCTCAGTCTCACACACTATGCACTAACCCACGGACGGGCAACTTAGATAGATAAGTAAACAGGTAGACGAACGATATATAAAGATCAAGAAGTACATATTACCAAGAACACAGCTATAACTATTGTATGTAACTGTACTGTATACACATTGTTTGTATACAGGACAATTTTAAACTACGTAACTATACTGTATACACATTGCTTCTATATAGAACAATTTAAAACTGGCATATTGCGTTTAAGCATGCCTTTACAAAAAATCTCAGTAATTCTGGCTAAACAACTTCCATCTTCTAATTACTTAAAGCGTTGAGAAGAGAAAAAGCAGAAACATAAGTGAAGGTAATTTATAAGTTAAAGGATCTGACCAAAAGGTGGTTCACATACATGTATTACGCACACACTATAAACAGTAGTGAAACCAGCGTAGGATCTCACCAAAAGGTGGTCCACATATGGTGGAACCAGGGAAAGACCTGCCCACAACGTGCTACAGACATAACACACACACACAATAGGTGGTGGAACCAGGGAAGGACCTGACTAAAAGGTGCTCACATGTCTTACACCATGGTATCGTTAGATTTCCAGGATCCACGCCTTGTAAAAATAGGTTAACAACTATCAACAATTTCAAGGCTGTCTACGCCTGGTAAAAGCAGGTCAATAACTATCAATAGTTTCAAGGCTGTCTACGCCCGGTAAAAGTAAGTAAAAAACTATCAACAGTTTCAAGGCTGTCTACGCCTGGTAAAAGTAGGTTAATAACTATCACTAGTTTCAAGGCTGTGTACTCCTGGTAAAAGTAGGTCAATAACTATCAACAGTTTCAGAGCTGTCTACGCCTGGTAAGAGTAGGTCAATAACTATCGACAGTTTCAGAGATGTCTACGCCTGGTAAGAGTAGGTCAATAACTATCAACAGTTTCAGAGCTGTCTACGCCTGGTAAAAGTAGGTCAATAACTATCAACAGTTTCAGAGCTGTATACGCCTGGTAAAAGTAGGTCAATAACTATCAACAGTTTCAGAGCTGTATACGCCTGGTAAAAGTAGGTCAATAACTATCAATAGTTTCAAGGCTGTCTACGCCTGGTAAAAGTAGGTAAATAACAATCAACAGTTTCAAGGCTGTCTACACCTGGTAAAAGTAGGTCAATAACTATCAACAGTTTCAAGACTGTCTACGTCTGGTAAAAGTAGGTCAATAACTATCAACAGTTTCAAGACTGTCTACACCTGGTAAAAGTAGGTCAATAACTATCAACAGTTTCAAGGTTGTCTACGGCTGGTAAAAGTAGGTCAATAACTATCAACAGTTTCAAGGCTGTCTACGCCTGGTAAAAGTATGTCAGTAACTATCAACAGTTTCAGAGCTGTCTACGCCTGGTAAAAGTAGGTCAATAACTATCAACAGTTTCAGAGCTGTCTACGCCTAGTAAGAGTAGGTAAATAACTGTCAACAGTTTTAGAGCTGTCTACGCCTGGTAAAAGTAGGTCAATAACTATCAACAGTTTCAAGGTTGTCTACGCCTGGTAAAAGTAGGTAAATAACAATCAACAGTTTCAATGTTGTCTACGCCTGGTAAAAGTAGGTCAATAACTATCAACAGTTTCAGAGCTGTCTAGGCCTGGTAAAAGTAGGTCAATAACTATCAACAGTTTCAGAGCTATCTACGCCTGGTAAAAGTAGGTCAATAACAATCAACAGTTTCAAGGCTTCTACACCTGGTAAAAGTAGGTCAATAACTATCAACAGTTTCAGAGCTGTCTATGCCTGGTAAAAGTAGGTCAATAACTATCAATAGCTCCAAGGCTGTCTACGCCTGGTAAAAGTATGTCAGTAACTAACAACAGTTTCAAGGTTGTCTACGCCTGGTAAAAGTAGGTAAATAACTATAAACAGTTTCAAGGCTGTCTACACCTGGTAAAAGTAGGTCAATAACTATCAACAGTTTCAAGGCTGTCTACGCCTGGTAAAAGTAGGTCAATAACTATCAACAGTTTCAGAGCTGTCTACGCCTGGTAAAAGTAGGTCAATAACAATCAACAGTTTCAAGGCTTCTACGCCTGGTAAAAGTAGGTCAATAACTATCAACAGTTTCAAGGCTGTCTACGCCTGGTAAAAGTAGGTCAATAATTATCAACAGTTTCAAGGTTGTCTACGCCTGTTAAAAGTAGGATAATAACTATCAACAGTTTCAAGGTTGTCTACACCTGGTAAAAGTATGTCAATAACTATCAATAGCTCCAAGGCTGTCTACGCCTGGTAAAAGTATGTCAGTAACTATCAACAGTTTCAAGGCTTCTAAGCCTGGTAAAAGTAGGTCAATAACTATTGTTAACTGTAACAGGCGTCCTTAATAAGTACTTCACATTTTAACTAGTACTTTGTGACCAGCTGTTTTGGAGATCAACTGATTACCAAAGGCAGTTTAGGCTTAGCAGTTATCTATACTGTGTGAACAAATAATTACCAAAAACTTGTGTGTACATGCGGACCCTACCGAGACATTTTAGGGTTAAACAAACACTGACACAATAAAAGGTTACCTAGGCTAGAAATCCAAAGTAGTGATTCTGTATACTTGATGTCACTTATCTCAACGATACTATTAATATCATAAACCATTTTAAAATGATGGTACACAAAATGATGTAGAAATCTATTTATACAAATGAGCTCCACGTCAAAGTGCTGTTTGCAGACCACTACATGTATTTGTTTACACATATTTTTAGCCGCGACATAGCGGCTCATATAATGCCTCTTGTGTTTTTCTTAGTTTTATTTTCAAGTACAAATTTTAGCTCAGAGCTCCATCATGTCTTGAACGATTTGAGATATAATTACAGTTTTATACTCAGGAGGTCAAACCCTCTCGATTGGCGTATTTCAACACGCTCAAGGTCTCATAAATTAATTAACGCTAGTCCTGCCTAAAAGAATTCCAATTTGAGGGTAAGCTAGTAGAGTTCCTGATGAGTAACAAAATCTAATCAGGTGTACGCGTGTCCCAAACTTGGTACTTCTGATACACAAAAAGTTAGACAATAAAGAGGAAAAAGGTCTTATAGATAATTTGGTCTAATACTGCATAAAATAATTTCAAGTTCCGCGATCATTGAAGATTTCCTCTTGTTTATTTCTGCAAGGAAATAAATATAATAAAAATTATGTTTTCATTGGAGACATCGAAAACGCAACGCCCAATTTTATTACAGCTATAGTCTGTTAGAGACAGCTGTTTCACCAGGACTCGCACCTGATTTCAGAAGGCGTGTACTAACCTTATCAAGAAAGAATAATTTACAAATAATAATAACAGCATAGAAACGTGAAGTTCACTACACGTATTTATTTTTGTAACGGATTTACTGTCGTGCATTTATTTCAATACCTATGTTTGTTTCACTTTGATGCATGTGACTTATGCCGTTGGATATGTTTTGCGAAAGTCCTGCCTGTTCTCCAAATATGTAGAAGATTCTCGAGAGCAATATATGGTTTACGAAAACACAAACATGTCTTCGAACATTGTTCAATACACCAGAATTTTTCCTTAAACCATATAAACTGACGTGCCGAGAGACAGAACAGAATATTTTTTGTCGCTACAGTCAGTATATTATACGCCTCTGAAGCTATAACTGTAATAAACGCTTATTCATCGGAAACTACAGATATTTGACCAAGAATGTTTAAAAGTTTCGAACACTGCGTACTTCAATGAATTAACTTCGGGTGTTACAACGAGGGCATTAAAAATCTTCATCGGTTAAAAATCAGCTTATACACGGTGTGAAGCCAGCCAAGAAAAGACAGGTAACTATCTTAAGCGAGGTGTAACAGTATCAACTCAGAATTAATTCTCTCTTCGTGGGCCTGGACCATCGACAATATATTCAGTTCTAGACGAGATAGAAGGCTCGGTATAGTTCACAAGTTTGTAAAACTCTTGTATATAAATCAACATTTGTAGCAACTATTTGTAATACTCGTTATTATAAACTGTATTGTTGTTTGTAAAATAAATTTGTGTTAAGAAAGAAAATTGTGTGTATCAATCTTGTTGGCAAATATCAAAAATTTCATACATATCGAAATTCAATTAACTTCTAACTTAAAAATTAAAATTTCTGGCTATTTGAAATCGTAATACATAACATAATAAATCAAAAAATCGTTCGAGATAAATTATAATACGCAACATTTTCTAATACTAGACTTATACTTCTGCAGGGTCTCCGAAACGGTTCTGTTTCTAGAGAAAATAAAACCAAAACTGACAATAAATTTGTATTTCTTGCTTTTAAAGTTCATATATCATGCTGTGTTGTAGTCTATATAAAGAATAATTCTTCTCGTGATTCATGGCATGCGCACGTTTTTCTGTCGCCATAAAAGTACAAATTGCAGCGTTAAACGTCACATGTGTAACGACATTTTAGAGTCTACTGACTGACTGACACAGAGAGACAACATACTGCTGTATAACCAACTTCTGAAATATCAAGAATGGGACTAAGGAACTAACGGCAAATAAACTGGAGGGGTTGAAATTTAATGAATTAATTCTCTTAGTGCTTCATCTTAAAATATTTACACATACGTTTAAATAAAAAAAGTAAAATCGATAATAACCTTTTCATACTTATACACGTAAAGATAAAAGGTTAGTAGTGGCCATTCAGTGCCTCGATTAACCATCAAATTACCGACTTGTTTTCTTACCGATTACTACGGATAACTAAGGGAGTGACCGCAAATTCCAAATTTTGAATGATTTTATGTTTTTATGTATCACACAAAACACAGAGTGTAAAGAAGTGGTGAAAACATTTAGTGACATTACTTCTTTTATATATAAAATACCCACTAGGACCTCCAGAGGAAATAGTGGAATTTAACTGTAATATTGATGGTACTTTGCTTACATTTCTTTTGTTTCTATGCACTGTTTGAACACGTGGTATTAGGGGCCCTGTAAACAATAAAAATATGGCTCTCTCAGTGTTTTGATGCACAAATGTTGTTGTTTTCTTAAATGCGAACCCTAATAAGAGTTGAATACAACACTCCACCAATAACATCAGATGTATCAATATTTCAGTAGGTTTTAACATACTTAAGTGCTGGAAGACGTGTGTATGTGGATATGTGCACTTACAAACACACATACACACATTCATACCTGCATACACATACATATATATACACGCATTCACACATACACAAACATATACTTACAAACACACATACATACATTCACACTTACACACACACGCGCGCAAACATATACAGACACACTTACACACATACTTTGTGCATATTTCACTATCTACAGTGCTGAAACGTTTCATGTAATATCTGCCATAAAAACATGTATGTAAGAACTATACAAGTCATTTAAGAGACAGAACAAGAGAGAGCGAAAGACAGTTTTCTACTAGCCCGATCTCAGGGCTCTTTTGGAACAGAGAAATGGAATCGGTTCGCACGTGTTCCAGCTCTTAAAACACCTCCCTTCACTGCTGAGTGATACACTGTCAACACACGTGAAGGATTCAAGACACGTGCTTGTCGCGCAATGCAACTTCAGCTACACTACGAAGGAAAAAAAAACACGACAAAGTTGGCACCCTCGTGTCTTCGAGCTCTTGTTTTCACAGAATATCACTGTTTATATTACACATGTGGACCCTATGCCAAATATTTAAGCTCCAATTCAAGACAGATTTTGTCAGAATGAATTAACTTGGAAACTGTTTTTATTCTTCAGATAGAAAAAAAAAGGTTGCTTATTTATTTCATCACTATTTTATCCTGTGTTTCTCCACCAACTTTCATCCTACTCTTGTTAGACCGAACAGTAAAATTTGACCGTTATTCCTAAAGCAAACCTAAGTTCACCAAAGTGTGACACAAGTTCTGCGGGAACCACGAATCTCTAGATTCACAGATTGACATGCTAACCAACCGCCCGGGTTCGATTCTACAAATTTATATATATCACTAGAAGTGTTCTGTTTCGAAAATAAATAAAAGCAAAATTAAGAGTAACAAATATTTTTATTACTTGCCTTTGAAGAAGTTCATATGTCATGCTATGCTGTAGCCTACAGAGTTCATAATTCTTCTCGTAATTCATGGCATGTGAAGTTTTATTGACATCACGACAGTACAAATTGCAACAATTATGTAACATAATTTTAATGTCTACTGACTGACTGACAGACAACACACTATTGTACAGTAGTGCGAGTGTTTAAAACAGGTGACCCCTCCAGGCGGCCCAAAGTGTCTGTACGTATAATAAACTTATATTTCAAGTTATCTGTTTTTTCATCTTATTGTTATTGCAAGAACCTAAATTAAGTCGCATACACCCAGAACAGAGAACCGAAACTATTGTCATTATAGCCCCTCCTCCAATGTAGTTTTTTGAAGAAATTTGTTCCTTGATAATGATAAGAAATATGCAATACTAACGAAAATCTTCCTAATCATTTGGTAAACTTTACCAGATTAAAAGGCGAAAGATATTAATTACCGTAATTTACCTCTATTTGATTCCTGTACATAAAGCATAACACCAATTACGTTAAGTCAGTAGTCAAAACACACAAACAGCATTTAATACAGGTGCGAAACATCTCAACAAAATGACAAAAGTAGAGGTAATCAGCTGGGTAAAGTGAACCTGTTTTTGGAAAAAAAAAATATGTAAAGGCTTAAAAAGTTATTAGTGTGTCAGTGAAAAAATGCTTTCTAGTAGAAAACAATGGAACGCACGTCCATTCGAAAAAGAATATTTTAAGCTAAAATATGTCCTGACACTAGTACTGCCTTTGAAATACCAGTTCCTATACTCAGTACCGGCAGAATTCCACGGCTGATTTAATATAACACATTACATAATTCAAGTAAAAACCCTAATATGAGACGAATTTCCGTTGTAACAAAACTGTATGTGTATATGTTTTCCTGATAACACTCTGAAGTGGTATCATTATATACACAAATACTCTAAGTTCAATATCATAATATCAATATCATCATTTAAGTTTTGAAAGTGTGTTATTTTAACGAATTATTTGTTTTGAATTTCACGCAAAGCTACTCGAGGGCTATCTGCGCTAGCCGTCCCTAATTTAGCAGTGTAAGACTAGAGGGAAGATAGCTAGTCATCACCACCCACCGCCAATTCTTGGGCTACTCTTACCAAAGAATGGTGGGATTGATCGTCACAATATAACGTCCCCACGGCTGAAACGGCAAGCATGTTTGGTGTGACGGGGATTCGAACCCGCGACCCTCAGATTACAAGTCGAGTACCTTAACCACCTGGCCATGCCGGGCCTAGCGAATTCGGAATAAACATAATATCTTACTAAGTTATTTGTTTTATTCCAGCGCAAAGTTATCTGCGCTGTAAGCACTGTATGGATCGAATCCCGAACTGAACATCATAAGACCCAGCCTTACCGCTGTACCACCATAGGACCTTACTAAATAGTTTATTTTTTCTTTTATATACAAATTTAACAACTGTAACTATGCATACGATATATTAAAAGAAATATCAATAACACCAGTTATACTCAGTGACGTCACTCCCGAAAATATAAATGTAATAAACAAGAAATTTATTCGGAGTATTTATATATATACATAATTGATGTACATGCATCACGGAAGGAGAACGCGCACAACTAAAGCGAAACGAATATGAAGGCGAATTACCAAATAAACAAGAGCTATCTTATGATTGTTTGTTTTTTGAATTTCGCACAAAGCTACTCGAGGGCTATCTGTGCTAGCCGTCCTTAATTAAGCAGTGTAAGACTAGAGGTAAGGCCAACTCTTGGGCTACTCTTTTATCAACGAATAGTAGGATTGACCGTCACATTATAACGCCCTCACGGATGAAAAGACGAGCATATTTTGTGTGAAGGAGATTCGAACCCGCGACCCTTAGATTACGAGTCGCACGCTTCAACACGCTTAGCCATGCCGGGCCTGCTATCTTATGGACACCTATACAGTACTTAATGTTTTTATTACCTCACAGAGATCAGCATTTTCTGATCATATATTTACGTTATAGTTTTAACACCTGAAAATGGAGAACGAAACTGCTGTAAAAGAGTCACCTGGTGTTCAATAATGAGACAATACATGTGTGTGTGTAGTTTCTAAATTCTATATATAAAATCAGTTTTCTTCTAATAATAATAGTACAGCAATATAATTTTATCTCGTGAAGGAATGCAACAGATTAGATTTAAAAGGTTAGCCAGCATTTACTTTATATAAATTACATTCAAATCATCACAAATATACATATATATATATATATATATATATATACTGGACATGTTCGTGTTAGTAAACGTCTCAAGAAACTTTATTTTCAAACACGACTTATGAAGTCATGTAAAAGCACCCTACATTTTCATTTATTAGGTGACAGTCCTCTGACAACATGCAAGCCAATACAATACGACACCCCTGTTAGATTCTAAATTTCTCAAATTCTAAAACTGAGAACACCAATATATGTTAGGTATGAGATCAAAAAACAACAGATATAAATATATATATACATATGCATATTCAAAAAGTGGACCTTAGTCGGTGACGTATGTAATGCTTGTATTCACAGATATACTGCTGGCCAAAATCTTAAGGCTAATGAACATAAAGAAATATGCATTTTGCGTTGTTAGAGTCAACCACTTATTTGAGTAGAGCTTCCAAAGATGAAAATAAGAAAAGAGAAAATGAAAATAAAAATAAAAACCGTTTTTGGCATTTAAGGGGCAAAATATGAACACTATGAAATTAGCCTTAATACTAGCTTTATGTTCATCGGCCTTAAGATTTTGGTCAGCAGTATATTTTGCTAGAGGACCATTGTCAATGACGTTTCTAATATTTGTATTCACAGTTCCGTTGCTAAAAGACCGATCTCCGTGACGTTCCTGACACTAAATTATGTTGATAATGACGGAGTTTTTCACAATTTAAAATTTTGGAGGTAGTTATTTTTTTGTATTTTCTTTTTTCAAAATAAAGCGAAGGGTTGAAAACATAATTTTAACAGCTGCCTGGTCACACGATTTTCAAAAATCAAGTTCACTTTAGTAACAGCTCAACATTATCCGAATAATTTCGCAAGAAGAAAACAATATATATATATATATATATATATATATTGATTCTGATAGTGTGACACACTTCAGATGTATGTATACGTTTAGTATGTAAGCTAAGAAGCGCCCGCTGATAGTCAGAAATAGACGTTATTATAAAATTTAAAATAATTCACATACAATGCACCTTGCTAATGTTACAAAACATCGGTATAATTCTTTATGTGAACGCCTACTGCTATGTTTATATTTTCTTTGTTTTTGTCTTTTTTGGTAGTTTTCATACCTTTTATTTGTTAGATGCACTACTTCAAATACATAAACTCTTACAATAAATATATTTATAGTTTGTCTGTTAAGAAACCGCGAGTCTGGAACAAAGGACTATTCTTGTGTGTTCCATACGTAACGACTTGCTCTTTCTTTACGGTTAGTTTCGTTATTATTTTCTGCTATACTTTTATATTTAAAAAAAAATAAAAGCCTATATTTCTAAATGTCATTTCGCATCATTAGCTCAGTAAATGAATATAGGGTTAGTCTAAACCTCCAAAATGAATAGATATCATTAGGATTACGACCGAAAATGTTGTTAATAGCAAGGATGCACAGCTTATGGTTTAATGCATTCTAATCACTACATGCGTTTTACTTTTCTTATTGATTGATGCCATTAAGCACCTCTATTCAGTCTGTTATACAGAGTTGGTAACATATACGGTTGATAATTACATTAATAAATTGAAAGGTTTCTGGACAACACGGTGTAGTTCACGAGATCCTTCACACTCATTGATCCTGGGAGTCTGACCAACCTAATACATTACTTCCGTTATCATATACATAAACAAGATTCACCTTTTCTCTATATATACACACACAGTCACGCCTCTTGCACAAGCCAAACTAATGTTCGTTTAATGACATTTTAATTGAAGTGCTTTCCGTTGGTGAGTGATAACTCGTCTTGATAGAAATACAGGTTGAAAATATACAATGCTGTACTAGCAAATACAGAATCACATAGACATAGCTTTAATATGAGAGTATAAATTAAATATTAACCGACTCGGCTATGTTTCATAAACCAACGATCACTTCTTACACAAGCATAAACACCACACATTACCAGCAGTGTACGAACTATCACTTCCTATATAACCCGTCAACAACCAGACATTATCAACATTAAAGACATCCTAAATATCATTTCCTATACAACCTTAAACAACCAAATGTTACCAGTAGTGTACAAACGCTAAATATCACTTACTACAAAACTGTCAGGTCCGGTATGGCCGGGTAGTTAGGACGTCCGACTCGTAATCTTAGGGTCGCGGATTCGAATCCCCGTCACACCAAACATGTTCGCCCTTTCAGCCGTGGATGCGTTATAATGTCACTGCCAATATCCACTATCCGTTGGTAAAAGATTATCCCAAAGGTTGGCGGTGGGTGGTGATGACTAGTTGCCTTCTAATTTTACACTGCTAAATTAGGAATGGCTAGCGCAGATAGCCCTCGTGTAGACTTGCATGAAATTCAAAACAAACTAAACCAAAACAATCTATAAATCCGTCAATTACCAAACGTTACCAATAGTGTACGAGAAGAACGAACATCTGAATGTTCTAATTTTAAGGCAGAAATAACCAGTTATTCCAGACTTACACCCTGATACCATTTCTGGCACTTTGGAGTAGTCAACCCAAATCCCTGTGATAAAGTTAGTTTGATATCAAACCTCATTCAAGAAACCCAAACAACGAAAAATTAAACCTTTCGGATTTGTTACTTTAGTCTGTTGCTAAATGAAAGGCTATCTATTCTGTGCTACCACAGGGATTAAACTGAAAATGTTGTATTATAAGCCCTAAAGTTTATCGCTGAGCCAGCGGTGAGAAAGGGGGAGCTTTCGGATTTATCTGTCTTGATTTTAAACGCAAAGTTAGAGATTGGGCTGGCTGTGTTGTACCCATCGCAAGGATCGAGCCTTAGTACTCTGAACTATAATGTAACATAATATATATATATGATAAACAACTAACAAAAATAGTTTACATCGAATTATATGAAGATACTGTCTTGACGATTCAGTTTGCGCAATGGAAGGCGTGACTAAAATTCAAACACATGACAAATTGAAATTAGAATTTTTTCATGTGGCTAAAGACGGCCAAACAAGAGACCTCTAGGACTGAGATATAGCCGCCTCCGAATTTGAGCTACATGTTAAACATAAGTTAACAAGCAACCAACATCCGCTGCCACAATAGATTCACCCAGCATTTAGATCCTAATAACGGAATTTACTGTTATTTCTATGACGCGCTCGCAGCTGTGTATTCAGTGACGTAACGTCTCCAACCTTAGACTCATCAATCCACAGTCCCACTCGATTTACCTTATTTAGACAATGAGATTTTCACTTTTTATTGTGTTTTTTTAATTTTAAGATAAAATTGGCTTAAGACTTTAAGCCTCATGATTCTGGTTTCTTTTCACAAACTTTCTCAGTACCTACATAAAATAAACTTTTTTAAAATAGAAATAAAATGTTCTTTTTTTGTTTTGTTTTTAAACATATATTTCAGTATTCCTTTCCTTCACTGTGCGATACCACATCTCAAATAAAGACTTCACTTATTGCGTAAAGTGACAGATAACATTAAACCAATCAGCTATGGCACGGATTAATCCAATTTGTGGCTCCTCAAAGAATTCTTTCATCAGAAGTTAAAGATAAAAAACGTTCTCCAAAAGCAATAAACTAAAAGTACTTTGTGATAAATATATATTCTGGAAATCTAAGCAAAAAAACCTTAAAATATAATTTCATATAAAGGGAACTGAGATACCACCAAATGGCGTTGTTTAACTTCTATTAACCGACGTATAAAACACACGAAATATCTTATTACTTTACGTCGACCATACTGCATCTGCCACGTGGCATTAGCTAGCTAACTTATCATGGGGAAAAATTCAACCTAAACAAACAAAACGAAAATAATGCATCATTATTATACCAAAAACTCGTTTAATACAATTTTTTTCAAATATTTAGTAATTTTATTAAAAGCCGCTATTTTCAACAATATAAATTAGATTTTAAAAAATACAATGCTGTTTTCTTAGTAACATCTATTATAATAAATACAACAGTAAGGCTTTTCAACAATAACTCGTTGTACATAATAAGTACGACTCTAAAGCTTCAGAACAATAACTCGTTGTACACAACTATAATTCGTTGTACATGATACACACGACTAAAGCTTCAGAACTATAATTCGTTGTACTTAACAACAATAACTCGTTATACATAATGAATATAACTAAGGCTTCACAACAATAACTCGTTGTATATAATGAACACGACTAAAGCTTCAGAACTATAATTCGTTGTACATGATACACACGACTAAAGCTTCAGAACTATAATTCGTTGTACATGATAAACACGACTATAAGGCTTCACAACAATAACTTGTTATACATAATGAATATAACTATAAGGCTTCACAACAATAACTCGTTATACATAATGAATATAACTATAAGGCTCACAATACCAACTCGTTATACTTTAGACAGAAAATAAGCGTACTTGTTTTGTCAGTTTTACACTGACAAAACTGTTCTATATATAGCTCGACATATGGGCTCCACCGGTAGTAAATGATATAAAAAGTCGATAATTTGAGGGCTAGGCATTTCAGACCGTTACGAATTTACGTAATATCAACGAGTTTTCTTTGTTTATTGGGCTTAACAAGAAAACTACTAGAAACAGTTTAATTAATAAAATTTTCTTTTGAAACTACCACCACCCCTGTGGCATAACGGTATGTCTGCGAACTGACTACGCCAGAATCCGTGTTTCAAATACCCGTGGTGGAAAAGATCTTGGATATCCCATTGTGTTGCTTTGTGCTTTGCTTCAAAGAAACAAACATTTGAGCCAAGTCATTAAAATGTGTGTAACCTACTACAACAACGCTTCTTGTATGTTTTAGTATTATGGAAACAGTGAAGTGATATATTGTTTCTTGCAACAGTACCGAAGCGACCTAGCTGATAATTATATTAAAACATGCACGACTGTTGGAGCAGCAACAACGCCTTTCCCGTTTCTTTAAAATGTGTCATAAAAAATGAATACTATACTGTAAAATATTAAAAAAATAAAACGAACTTGTTAGACAGGCCGTACTTAAGCCTAATCCATCATGCCTTAATTGTGGGGATTTAGAAAGAAAGGAAAACAGCGATTACACTTATAACTCCTGGATCTTTAGTTGTTCTTTGAATAACAATTATTTGTGTCATTTCCATCCAACATTTCTCAGTCTTAATGTTTTTTTCCTAGGTGTCCTGCTCCGGCCGAAAGGATTTAGGCTTAATAATTTAACAATAAGCGCCAAGCAAAACTCGACTGTATGTTCTATCGATGCACAGGAAATATGGAATGCTGCTAGCAACACATAAAAGTACTACCCCCCAACTGAATAACCCATCTTCCCCACATGCATACATGAAGAAACACGAGTTGTTTTTTAATCCGTTTCCTTTACAGTTGACAGATGGTCAATTAATTAAACACCTCAGGCAGAAGAGGGTGGAGCTATTACCTCCCTACTACAAACAGACGTCATTCATTTCCAATCTAACGTTACAAGTGCACAGTAAGCAAAGAAGCGAAATATTCTTTTTTTGTAAGAAATCCAAACACAACAAAAAATTTTACATTTAAATTTCGATACATTTACTGTAAAATGTTTTAACGCGAAATATTTTAGTTTTCTTGACACCCATGTTAAAAGCCGAAAAGAATTGGTAATACCACTTAATATCAACGATGCTTGCCGTAAGGTAGCGAGTGAGTGAACTGGACAACGAAGAAGCAGAGTATAAATGTGTGCGCATGCGCTAAAATTCTTGCCACGTGGGAAGAGTTAGAGAGAACTTTTATTATAGGCTTAATACTTTGATACGTATAACAAACTACAGAATTTTTCTGTTAATTGTGGCAAAACGGCTCATAAAACGTCTCTGATTTTTTTTTACTTTTTGTTATTATTGTTTTGTATTTCAAGTACAAACTTTCAGCTAATATCTTCGTCACTTCTTGGCCGGTTTGAGATCTAATTACAGTTTTGGACTCAAAAGGTCAAACCTATCCGACTGATGCATTTCACCACGCCCAAAGTCCCATAAATTGATTTAATATTGCCTTTCAAAACAAATTAAAGTTGATAGTAGGCTGGTAAAGATCCTGATGAGTAATAAAATCGAATCAGGCAAACAAGCGCCCCGTCGTTTGGTTTTATTGGTGTACGAATATACAGTTGATGTAAAAGGTCTCAGATTAATTTACTCTTATCCTGCCTAAAATAATTTCAAGTGTTGCAGCCACTGAATATCTTTTTTTTTACCTTTTCCTCTTAAATGTTGGCGTATTTTTTCGACTCCATGTTTAATTACATAGCATTTGCCAAATTTGGTAACACAGAAGTAACTAATTACCTTGCACATTTTGATTTTTTTATATCGATTGCGCCCAGAAGCCCCCCGAGTTAGTGCTCTTTGTTGAATTAGTTTTTCCTTTCTTATCTAAGATAGCTAGTTCGAGGTGTTACACAGCAGATATGGCGTGCTTGACACATATTCATTCTTCTGTACTTCCATTCTGAAGTTATTAATAATTATTGTTACAGCCGTTACAGAGCTACGATTTGATTGGTGAAGTCTGTCAGAGTACTGAGATTCGATGTATCTAACTTTAGTGATAAACTAAAAAAAAAAAGAGAGAGAGAGATAAAGATATAGGTCTGAAATTGAAAGAAGTGTGTGTGAAATAAAAAACCTAAAATGTGTCTGTAGGAAGTTACTGGATTGTCTTAAACTCATAATACTAATTCTGTGACTTTTTATTAGCTTTATTACTAGATTATTCCCAATATAATACTCGTTACCAATATTTGCTATTGTAATAAACAACTCTAGCATATTCCCACGTAAAGTTTTTTTTTTCTTTTGCACATAGTCAACGGAAATTTAAAAAAGACGTAAATAGTATACTAATTGGTTCAAAACGTGTAAACATCTTAAACAAACCAGTTTATATAAGAAAGAGATTGGTTTCCATGTTTTAATTTATTACGAATATACGTTATACGATTGGTCAGACTGATGTGTTATTTTGGCAGGTAGAAAGACCTGTATCATATGTTTGATCAAACCGGAGCACACGACAAGATAAGATGGTCACGAGTAAACAGTATAATTGGTCGTTCTGATTTTTCAAAACGTAATAGATATATGTATAACTGGATGTCATAATAGCACGAACACCGTGAAATTCTCTGTACAACAAAAACGTTGTTTGTCTTGTATAAAATATAGTTTGATATCATTGTCTTGCACTACGTCAGTGGTTCCCAACCTTTTATATGCCCCGCATCCCTAAAAAAATTTAATATGTTCTCGCACCCTCGCACCCCTCACAGTAATTATTTATTTAAGAATAAAGGTGAAGGTGGCCAAAACAAATGTTATCTTGCACCCACTGGAACGCTATCTCGCACCTCTGGTTGGGAACCACTGCACTATGTCAATATCCACCAAACAAGCTGTTTAATTAAACTGTACAACTAAATTCACATCAAAACCCAATCGCTTTTATCTTATAAACGAAACTCAACCTTTTCAATAAAACCGGTCACGAAATTCATAGCCAAAATTTTCTCTCCCTTATTAACCTCTGTGAAATCTTTGGTCAGGTTTTCCCTCTAACGAATGAGTGGTGGCCGAAATTTTTGTTTGATTTGACAATTTTTAACACCCTAGTTTCGTATCTTTCCCGATAACAGAAAATGACGTTAAAAGGTCATCACAGAATACACTAAGCGATGACGTAATTTTTATAGCTGATGCCATTCATGGAGTTTTATATCAACTGTTGCACGTGTGTTTTAAATATTCCTTCGCTAACCACTCATATAGAAAACAAACAAAACCGACCTTACGCGGCATAAACGATAGATAACAACTAACACGTGAAGAAACAATGGTAAAACCTTACCAAAACCTTATAGTGAAGTTAAAAGTTTATCTCCATGGGTGTGGCATGACTGTAACAGCCTTTGTAAGGATATTTAAAACAAATTACATCACGCGCATTAGATCCTACTGATTCTCTCCATTCGGAAACCTTTAAAATTTACTAGAAACGGTCAGTTTGTGTTCTTTCGCTCCCCTAAAAATCGTCTAACTGTTCATATCTGTTCACAGTTACGTACACAAGACGATTTCTTTTAAATAGGCCGCACAGGCTAGTTTTGTGTGTGTATAAACGGTAAGTAGCTGTGAATCGTTACGATAAAAAAACCTGGTACCATATTAACATTAACAATACTGGAGAACATTGCACGTGCAACAACCTATTCGTTTACCAAACCTTTGTTACCATAAAATATGAATAGGTCTATAGCAGTAAGAATGATGCAGAAGACCACGTGTCGTAAAGATGAAAGCAACGGGACCCTCTTTACCGTAAAATAAGTGATAATGTCAAACTTTATAAGCTAACAATGTACACAAATTAAGTACATTTTTCTTATTCACTAAGCCTACTTTCAAAACGTCGTTCGTATTCGTGTTTGAATTTAAAGCTATAACAACAAGGATGTAAAAAAAAAAAAACGTGGGGGGATGTGATACGACCCCTACTGGCCGCACCCCATCACGACACGTTTGTAGAATACGAAATGAAGAGACAACGACCTTTCAAGGTCACGAACAGTGCCAGAAGCCAAATCATTAAAAGAAATATTTCTGATTTAAGTGGAACTACAACAAAGAACATATTTTATGGTGTGAATGCATTCCCTAAAGTTGCATATCCCATCGTTTTCAATTTGGTTGAATGGTGATACACGAAAAAATTTTCACTTTCTCTTCTTCGTGAACTTTACACCCCAATGGGACAGCGGTAAGTCCAAGAATTTACAAAGCAAAAACCAGTGGTTCGATTCTCCTCAGTGGATCCAGCAAATAGCCCGATATGACTTCGCTATATATATAAACAAAGCACTATTTGTGATCTTAGAATTAGCAGCAATAGACCTCTTGATTCCTTTGAGATCGATAGATCGTAAACCCCTGGCTAACCCCCCACCTGTTGATTACTTTCTCACTTGTCACTAGAGGGCGTTGTAAGACATTATTAATTGTACTTCTCAACTTGAACACCAACTTATGGACTCGCAGAGTGAGAGAAAAACTATAAATCCCAGAGTATTGGTATAGTCCGTCCCTAATTTTGAACTATCAGACAAGAGAGAGGTCAGGCGTTTAGCAACATCCACCGCCAGCTCCTGCCTAGTCTAATGTGTCAAAGGGTTGTGAATCAGAAACCCTTGGATTCAGTCCGAGCACGCTAACAAGTAATTTACGTTCGCACTCCTATTTTCTTTTTTTAACTGCTAACCAGACAAAGAACAGCCATCAATTAACACCTGCCGCCAAAACTCTCTGAATCAAGTAATGAAATTGACTAACACTTTTACAATACGTCCATAGCGAAGCAACCCCCTTTTAATTTAGGGATAATACTAGTATATACTGACTTGACAACCATTGCAATTTAATATCTATGCAGTACATTTTACATAACTAACAACATTAAAACAATTTTGTTCACAAAAAGACGCAAACAATAACGAAAATCGTTTATTCAAAAAGCATTAAACATACGTAAGGGTAGCACTTTCTACCAGTTTATCAAAACTCGTTGAATTTGAGCTCTAATGAATAAACAATTAACAGCTTTAAAATATCCAATAACTCAGTGTGATGTTAAGATTGCATTTGAAGAAATTTCCTGTAAACACCGTTTTACTAAGAGTTCTAGTTCTCGATTAAAGTAAAAAAACAAAAGTAATTGCTGTCAAGCTGTAGAAAGTGTGTAGAGGATCTTAATTCAATACAAAAATGTCTTATATCAAACACTTAAAACAGTGACGCATTCTTTTACACTTTCGGCTCCATTAAATTCACCAACATATACGTAACGTAATTGACAAGTAACCACGAAAGGTCTATCACACGTTCTACGATCTCGGCCGTGGATCAGTCAGGGTGCCGACTCTTTGCAAACAGAAGCCGGTAATCTTTAATGAACTCGATCGTGAAAATCATTTAACGAAATCTAGTAACGCTGCAGCTGTCGAGGTCCTTATTTTTACGTACAATTGAGCAGGATTCCCATTAAGTAAAACCACTGCTACACGATAAATTTTCTACCGATTTGTCAACATTTTCCACTTGTGAAAAGTGTCTAACTATTATCCACTTACTACGCGGTCGTATACACACACATTAAGTTTAACGATGAAGCCTATATTGTTACAAGGAATCCTGTTAAAAATCAAACCTAACCACTAATATAAAGTAAAATAAAGACAAAGAAAGATCAAGTTCTATATAAATATCTAAATAACAAGATATTCAAATAGACAAATCAATAGGTTATAAAGGAAAATGTAAATCAAAGATATTTTTTCTAATAGTTGATCTACATTCCTCTAACAGCCAGTCAACTCTTCGAACAAAGCGACTCCATGGAAATGAGCGCGCGTTCTTCATCACAGCCGATCCTGCTTCGTCAACAGTCAAACCGTGATACAACTGCCCCTCTTTCTAGAGGCATGAGGGAAAATACCTGAACGTCATAGCTGTAATTTATCTACCATTCCCTATAATTAAAATAATAATATTTAGGGCAATTACTTGAGTGTACCTAAAGTTTGAAAACTATATGTGTATTCGTTTAGACCGTAAAACATGCAGAGATGCAGCTAAACGTCGATCAATAATACGGTTTACGTTCAGTTTATTTGAGTTTAGGCGACCTAGAAAATTCTTCAGTAGACTTTGAAGCCCATGAGAATTAAATTTTAAAATGTTCGTGAGTCTATAACTTCATTGTTACGAGAGTCTCTAATGAGATACGTTAAATGTTTTCGCAAAAATATCATCAATATCGCAGTTAATTTGGTTTGTTTTGAAGTTCGCGCAAAGCTACACGAAGGCTACCCTACACTAGTCCTCCCTAATATAGCAGTGTAAGACTAGATGGAAGGCAGCTAGCTATTACCACCCACCGTCAACTCTTAGGCTACTCTTTTACCAACGAATAATGGAATTGGCCATAACATTATAACGCCCCACGGATTGAAGAGAGAGCATGTTTGGTGTAACGGGGATTCGAACTCGCGATCTTCAGATTACGGGTCGAGTGCTTTAACCACCTGACTATACCAGGCAGATCGCAGTTAATCTCGCTGTTTCATTTAATATATTTTTATACTGAGTACCGTACGAGACAAAAGAATGATCAGACGTATAAACAGGTCAGATTTAGGGGTCAAGGTTCAAATGATCAGGTAATTAGCTGTTTTGTTACGTTTACAAACCACATATTTAATTTGCAAAATACACCAAGGGATACTTGACAGAGCCAGTCTGATTACAAATTACTGGCACAAACACTAAATTAGTCTGATTAAAACAATCAGCACAAACATCTCAATTTGAGTATAAATGTAGCACAGCATTTGAAAAGGTTTAGGAACATTCACTCACGTGCGTCCGAAACACTGTTTCAAACATGAAATGATAAAAAGCAAAATAAATACATAAATTTTATCGTATTACTCATAACAGCACGTACTTGCGTGTCTCGGTCACATTAATTTCTAACTTTACTTTTTACCATTATTTTCCAGTTTAAGACAGTTTAATCATATGTGTATAGAAGGTCAGAAATTTCTTTACTCAAGTTTAGAATTATCAACATCGTTTTAAGTTGTTAAATAAATAAAAAATATATCATTACTTCCAATTGGAAATATTTCCTTTTCACCACTGCTTTTATGAATATACAACGTTTTACACGACAAAGCAAGAATGTGACATCACTTGAAACAAAGAACTTGTGTCATCCTCAAAACGATGCCTTAAACAAATTCATTACGTCTGTTAGCCCAGAAATGAAACTTAGACTACGTCCTTACGTCGAGGTAGATTCATCAAGTTGACAGTTTTTTGTTGTTGTTGTTCCCCGCCCATGACACACTAGTCATCATTCTGGTGTATATACGGTACACATTAGATTGTTTGTTTGTTTTGAATTTCGCGCAAAACTACATAAGAGCTATCTGCGATGACCGTCCATAATTTAGAAAACTTAATATTAAAGTAAAAACGTCGACATTTGAAGTTTACCCAACCCTAAAATATTATTTAGATAAAATGCAACTTTTGTTCCGAGCAGTCATGCGTTTAGTAATCTTTCGGCTGAGAATACACAATGTCTTCAAAACTTCGTTGCTATTGCAACGAAGAGACCAACCATGTTGGTTTTCTACTTCCTTGCATGTTCTGTAAGGGCACTGATTATTGGTGACAGTGTGGAGGTGATCTGGAAGTAACGGCTTCAGTACATTGATTATGAGGAAAAGTATTCTGATCGTACTCCGTAAAACTATATCGACATTCAACACGTGGGATGCGACATTTTGATCACTCTGTATATAATTTGTTACAGTATCCACACTTTCTGCATATCATCTTTATCCTTCTTTTAATACAAACTGCGTTTTGAAGATAAACTGTTTTTATATAAACACACAAATATTTATTTATTTACACAACACTTCATCCCAGTAGCAATTACAGTAGAGATTAAATATTTATATGACCTATTCCAATCTATATGTCAATCCTTATACCTGTTCACTATTCTATAACGTTCAAGTTCCTTTTTCAGAAATGCTCTTGATGTACGCAGAAATAAAACACATGGGTATCATAATATTTGAAGGACACGAAACCCAAGTTTGTGCTAACAGTTGTTTATCTTCTATAGCTACATCTTAATACCTTCGAATTGGCTGTACTTTTGATAAACTGTTAAGACTTAACCTTCAACTTTCCAGCACACGTGCTCCCATTTTACAGATGGTAAAGAAGAGTCACGTGACCGTGTCTGTATCTCATACATTTGTTACAAGGCCTGACGCAGTTCTTTCTATTCAGGTACATCGCGGTGTCTAACTGCAATACTGATAATCACTTGTGGAAAGAGCGACATCTTGTGGCAGTTTAGAATACAATTGCCAAACAGGCCACTAAGCAAACAATCATAGCCCTATAGCGTCATTATATTAGAAAACAGGGTGTTTCCTGGACATGGCACAAAAACAAAAAACAACAGGTGGCCTACGAAGTCTCAATTTCAACGGTACAAGAAAAAAAAAACATGGCCCTCGAGCTCTCAATTTCAACGGTACAAAATCATACACGGCCTTTGAACTATGTATTTCAACGACGCAAAATCACATACGGCTTTTCAGCTCTTTGATACAACGATATAAAAACATACATAGCCTTCCACTCAAAGCAAAATAGTGTATTATTTCAGATTAAGTTAGCGACCCATATACTAAAAACCTAAACACATGTAATTCCAATGCTAGGTTACCTATTAACTACATACCTTCACAACGGCCACACAATACTAATCTTTATAACCGTCGTAAAATAATAACCCTTTGTTTTACAGCCAGAAAGTCCAAGACTCCATACACCACTCACGCACCACAAATCTACCAAATATACTAACTATTAATAGACAGGATCCTCGAATGGTTAAAACAAGTGACCACTCCAAGCAGCCTTCCTGTCCTGTTTTTATATTAATTTCCCAGAATGATTTTTTTTTATAAAAGGGATACAGACGAGAGCATATTTAATAATCGCGAATAAATTTATACTTTGAGAAAACTGAAGTCTAAAATACAACCTTGATGTTCGCCGCAGTACGTCTACACTTCTAGTGCAATTAACCAATTAGGGCGAAGAAAACGTATTCGCAGATTTCTTTAGTTTTTGACCAACTTTATGAAACAGATTTTCTTATTGACGTATGTCAAATGTAAAACTAGCTGTGGAATATTAGAAAAAGCACCAATAGACAGTAGATTTAGTTTGTTACCTTTGAAAATTCTAAAGAAATGCAGAGAATATCTTTATATTATAAAAGGTTTTCCATTGTGTCACCTCTTATAGTCGCATCCCTCCAAGTACCCCGAAGTTATGTGATACAAAACAAGATTATAATAATTAAATATTTTATACTTCTATTAGTAAGGGGGCTTATAGATTGCATACCATTATTTATATTATTAAACAAAGGCGATGAATAAATTCTGAAAGCTGTTTTTAAAACCTACTGGAAAAGAAATGAACTAACAACGTAAAGCTCCCTCTATTGGAAAGTAGAATAAACAATCTGTCCTCGCGTAAGAGTGAATTACACAAACTCATGGAGAGACAAATAAGTTGATATAAGGGATTGTTTATGTTTAACACGTTTGAAGAGAATTTATAAACAAATCGATGACGCATGAAAATTTTCTTTTCTGTTATTTTATAAAAAATCAAACAGATAAGAAGGCCAAAAATATGAAGCGTCGTATACAAAAAAAAAGACAGACAAAAACTTAGGAGCATATTACAGTATATGTGTGCGTGCATGTTACAGCAAAGCCACATACGGCTATCTGCTGTGTCCACCGAGAAAAATCGATCACCGGATTCTAAATGTTGTAAATTCGTAAACTTACCACTGTTCCACCAGTGGGTAGACAGGATCAAATTACAATATGAGACGAATAGACCTAGTAAAAGGTGTATCGGGGAAGGCGATGGAGCCAGTAAGGATACACAATCTTTCAACGATATTTTTATTTTATTAATTAATATGTTATTATATAATTATATTTATCACTACAACTTGTCTTATATATTATCATGAAGATTATCTTCTGGTCTAGAACGAGCCCTCCCCCCTCACCTTCCAAAATTCTGTATCCGCTCTTAGGTTTTCCTAATGAAACATAAATATAAAGATTACGACAACTACATCACCAGGGGCAGTAAGTTAACCCTAACTCCTTCTTTCATGTCACCATTATGGTTATATAATTAACAGTATAATAAAACCTACGATGTCTAGGCTAAAAATGACTGTTATTAAATTAATGATAAACGATATGACATAAAAAATCAAAAAATTAAAATAATAGCAATGGTAAATTCACCTACCAAAGCCTATTTAAAAATCCACACAGTGTGTGTGCGCGCGCGCGTGTGTTTGAAATTAAGCACAAAGCTATACAATGGGCTATCTGTCCTCTGCCCACCACGGGTATCGACACCCGGTTTCTAGCGGTTAAGTCTGCAGGCATGCCGATGTGCCACAAGAAGGCTTACAGAAAGCTACATCACAGTATAATACTCTTATACACTTGTTATTCATACTGTTTATTGAAATATACGAAGAAAGGAAAAAGAGGTTTCAAAAGTGAAAAACCTGGTAATATAACGACTCACCATCTGACGCCAGGTGGTTGTTTGTCTCCATGTTATTTAATAAATGTTCTTCTTAAGTGAAGAATAAAATGGTTAACAAGAACATGAAAAATGAAAACAGACATCACAAGATACACTCTGTGAACTGTGCTTAAAAATTATCCCGATGTCGGAAATGGAAAAGGTTTATTTCACCAGCAACCGTTACCAAGGGCGACCTAATGAACCACGAAATCGTATATATACTGAAGCATCATCCATCTCACAAAATTTCCTCATTATTACTAATTGACTTTTCAGTAAAAATCTGGGTGAAAGAAAGAGATGAAAAAAAATCGAAACTGGGAGACCTACATTACCGTGGACCTTTTCAGCCATTTTACTTTTAACACTTTTTTTTTTTTTGTTCGCAAGGGTATTGATTAATTCGTCACTTATAAGTATATAGAGTAGTGCTGTGGCATAAACACACCAAATCACAACAGTCATTATTTATCTAACTCTCAGTCTTTTAAGTCTCAAGGGATTTTAACCGAGAAAGGATACAACGATTTGTGTGTGCCACTCTCTCTTTGTAGAAACCTAAACGCACGTCAACCGCCTAGTATCACTCTATTAGAAAAAAACTTATAACCACCGATAGACACAACAGTCTGAAGATAAACAGAAAATTCGTTTTTTTATCTAATCAACATAAAATTGTCAAAATGTACGTATGCTCAAACTAGTAACGCGCGTTCGTGCACGTAAAGGGTATCATAAAAACTAACGTCACAAAATCTGCAACGCCATTATATAATAGGCCCACGTTTCCAGATACTAACTATACTATTACACGTATAGCGTGTAGTAAAAATTATGTTAAGTATACGTACTGGGCGTCTCACTAAAAATTATGCGTTTTTTTTTATAATAACGATGATCTGATAAATGTTATATCACTTACGACACATGCTCCTATAAAGGCAGTTCGATAGTTTTCACACTGTCTCATCTAACCTGGCGATTACAGTAAGCTGCCTAAGGTCAACAGTCAACTCAATATGTTAGTGCCTAACTAAACAAATAATACTAACTCCAGTAAGTGTCTAACGAAACACTCTTGGAGAGCGCCAAGTAATGTTTGTTTGGAATTAAACACACATCTACACAATGAACTATCAGTTTTCTGCTCACTATGGGTATCGAAACCCAGTTTCTTGCACTATAAGTCCACAACCATACCGCTGTACCACTGAGGGGGGGGGGAGTGATGTACATAATTCTACACGATCACTTTCAATCTGTGCACCCTTTCACTTGCACTCGCAAGTCACCTACCCTGAAAACCGGTTTTATAAAACCTGCAATACTAAACACAAAAGGGTGTTAAAACCACCATATCTGGATACTATATATAAAATAATTTTAAAACTACCATCTCTGGATGGTATCTATAAAAGGAATTCATTTGTATCTGCCCTGGCTGTTGATTTCCTATACGAGTGTTTTAAACCCTGAATATTTATTACTTAAAGTACGTTTTAGTTGTCTTCATCCAAATAAGGATTTCACTTTACACTTTTCACGCCGGCAATTAGTAGAGTTCGCATGCAACGGATGAGTTCTAAACTGCAATGACCGTGTTACGTTACTACAATATTACTTCTTGCCCGTAGCTTTCAGAAATAAAGTTGAGAACTTCTCAGGCTAGCGTTAACACACGAGAACTGACACCTTGACACTTTCTAATGTTGTAATCTCCTACACGGTGAAGGAAAGTTAGATAGTCAATTTCATTTACCTCATGTGTGTTATCTCCGCTTACGACTATGACGGGTGAGTATACGTGTTTCTCTGGGTAATTAACAGACATCAGTACCGTCTCCAGAGGGATACGACAAAACGAACAAATTCAGCTACTCAAATAACCCGGAAACGGAAATATGTTGTCAAAACAACTAATAAAACATTACGTTTAAAGAGAACGGAATGCGTTGAGTGAGCACAGAACTTCGACATCGTAACATCAACATCAACGCCTACTCATGAAAACCTAGAGTGACGAGTTCGTCAATATGTAAATTTATTAATCCGATACGAAAGAGACTACGCGCTATAATACACAAAAATAACCAGCTCAAGAACCAAAAAGCACGAGCTAAAAGCAACTTCTATGTCTCTTGGTAGCAAGTGAATACCTTAAGTCTTAACCCAAAACGCGCCGCGCAGTATTTCTTAAGTATAACTTTTCATGTGCCAGGTTTGTAAGAATAAACTTTTAATATTTGCCTGCTTAGTTACGTATATTCTTTCACACGTGACTATTTACGTGTGACAAGTCACGTACCAACTATTTTACTGTGGATATTAAAACTATTTTAAATGCAACAATTATTTATATTACAAATAACATAATTTCTTGAAAACCTATAGAAACGTTAGATGACGTCATAAAACATATTCGTTAAGTAATATACATTTCCTATATTTTTGTTTTCAGACAAATAACAACAAACACCGTACGGCCTAGGCTAGCATAAGTTTCCTCTTTACGCCAAATACTAAAGGCCAAGTGAATACAAACAGGAAGTTACTTATTTGTTCACTTAAATATTTTATCTGTAAACGTACTAAAGTTGTCCCATGTGATCTGCACCTCATATAAAGCTACCTCATCCACCGCTAAAGTACATTAATATCTTATAGAATATTTAGATTATCGAGATGTTAACGGTAACGTAGTGACTCGGAAATCTTATGAATATAAAAACAGAAAGAAACTCCGGAAAGGTCTGAAATTCACGTCACCGCCCTAGAAGGAAAGTTTATCTTAGTAGTTTTTAACTTTCACACCGCTCACTACCACTCGTCGATTTCGATGCTTTACGTCTGAAGCATTATCATAAGTAGGCCTAACTTTGCCTTCAAAAATCCACGTCTGACGAGCAAGCCAATCATGTAAAATAGCAGTGTTGACAACATAGCAACTTTCTTTTAGCAGTAAGGTACTTTTATTTAACAGCTCTTAGTTTTTATTGTTAGAGCTAACGTGTATTGGCGGTACTAAATGCTGCTTCATCCAATTAATATATTGCCCCTCAAACACCACAGGTTTCAGTTTTCATTATATTGGATATTAAGAACGTGATGCAATTTGACAAAACTCTTTGGCTTAAAGCGATTGGCTGTACGTATAGTTGTTTGCTTTTCAAATCCATCACGTAAGCCACCCTCCATCAAACTGATAAAGCGCCACATATTAACAACTTGATGACCTAGAATTACGAAGTTACTGCACTTGAGTAATTACAAAACAGAACTAAAAATACTTTTTAATTCTTGAGACTAGGGTAATCACCAACTTCAACCTATAAAAATACTTTTTTTCTAAATCACTATATTGAATGTGAAAATGCCTTTTGGTAATTAAGGTGTAAAAATATACAAGCATGAATTGGGATATTTGATATTCTATTCTTTATCGGGAAACGGGAAGTTTCAGATCAGTATGTTACTTTTTGGTGTTGCGAGAACCTCAGCTTCATCGTAATCTTTGTTCGTGTAACTGTTGTTGTACATTAACACATTATACTGATATCCAGACAAGTTTCTTATCAGTAAAAACTACACACCACATTAATCATACCCTTGCATTGCTTAAATTCAAGCACAATGCTTGGTGAATAGATGGATTTTTGATCTGATAGCACACCCTGACACCAAGTGTTTCTACATTAAGTGTAGTTATTAAGGTAAATCTCTTCCTTCAAACTGTTTGCTAATCTAGATATAGTAATTTCTTCACATTTGTTAAAGTGTTTATCTTTAAAATTTATAACAATAATGGTGAATGATGTTACAAAAATAACATAAACTCCAAATTCACACACCAGCAATAAAGAATGTTTTGTGTTGTTTTTTTTCACATTATTACAGTGTTCACATTGAATGTGCTGTAAGCCTTCTTAAAAGTTCGACAGTAACTACACATATCAAGTAACAGGAAACCCCCTTGGCTGTATAGCATATCACGCCACCACAGCAAAGTCAAACCTAAGCTCAAAAATGAACAATATTTATCATAATAAAGAAGCTAAGAAGAACATAAACCCATCACTACAATCCTCCTTACGGTGAATACCTGAAACACTTGATAAAAATGGCGACAGATTCCAATAACACAGGCCTGCGAATTTAAACTTCACGAGAGTTGTTTTGGTTTTGATAACGGATTGCCATAATAAAGCTACGTAAAGTTCGAAAATAACATTCATTTTTTGTATCTCGTAAGAACGAAAGGAAGAAATAAACTTACTTAGATCAACTTATTTCGTTTACCACAATGATTTTTTAAAATTATTATGCTTGTTAACAAAAACACAAACAAACAGAAGAAAATGGAAGAACACTGATGAGAAACAAATATGTATCCTCATTCATCTCGATTTGTGTGTGTGAAACTACGTGTGTCTTAAAACTACGCATTGCGGTCTTTGTTTTGTGTAATATTTGTTTCTGAATTTCGCGCAAAGCTACACGAGGGCTATCTGCGCTAGCCATCTCCTATTTAGCAGTGTAAAACTAGATGGAAGACAGCTAGTCATCACAACCCATCGCCAACTTTTGGGCTACTTTTTTACCAACGAATAGTGGGATTGACTCCCACGTCACAATTGATCTAGAAAAATCTGTAGCCAGTGGTTATCAACATTTTAAGCATAACAAAATGCGACCCGATTTAAATGACAATGATTCACTTAAGTAAAAGTATATATGGCGTTTTGTGAAAAATCTGTACCTGATGGAAGGAAATGGATATAATTTTCGGATTAAACGTTCAGGAATTACTGTAGAATATGTAAAAAAATTAAAAACAATAAAACCAACGCAGGGCCTGTATAATAACCAAACATAAAGCTAGAAGTATTCGTAAACCATCAAGTACGATCACAACTGGTAGACACAAAACCACCGGGAGACCAAGACGGGAAAAAAATTCAGCATTCCCTATGAATGTGGGCTCAAATATACCAAAGGATAAGAACAAAACGGACAACAACAAAAGAAAGACAAACAAAAGTTATAATTTAGGATCATATCGGACAAACAACAATGAATAAGAACGATCTATCATACCAGAGAAGACCATACGATGAAGTGTAATAACAATAACACAATATAAGATAAAACAATCCTTCTACATCCACCCAACAGATAATAGAGTAACCAGTCAGTAAAACCCGTAAACATTCAATTAGTTCGTTCAAGTTATAAATGGGGAGACCCGAGTGAAGAACACATGAAGACAACGACCAAGTAAACACGCTTCTTCATGTTACCATTATGTTTACTAATGCCGTAAGATACTCCCTTCACATAAAAACAATGTATGTTGTGAGCTGTTGTTTTTTTTTTACATGGCCTCCCTATACATAACTCTTACTGGTGCTTAAAAGTCAACGTTAAGCACGAACTGTTGGTCACACTCTGAAGATTCTTCCTTAATTATTAATATTACAGTTTAGAATACCAACATCCGATCCTTTTATGCACAAACTAAATTGTTGCATAAATTTATAGAAATGGGTAATTAATCAATGTGAGTTACCTTTATAGATTTAACACCAACTTCAAATGGTAGTTTTTCAACAAATACAAAACGATTCTAAAACTGAAATGTTGAAGAAAAAAGTTTTGCTCTTAACCTAAACACTTACTATGAAATATACACAAGTTACGAATAAACACACGTAGCTTGCCGACTTGTTAAGCCTGAAAACGACTGATGTCCTTCCCTCGCGCCTGCTTCCCTCCCTATTTTGAGATGTGGAATCATCCCACAGAACTCACGTCTTCCCCAATAGAGCCAATTTAAAATACATATAAACTGAGGGTAAACTATCAATACACAGAAAACTGCAGTGAAAATACACCAACCTATTTAAAGAAAGTACAACCAATTTTCTACATACCACAGGAACAAATAACATATTGTATATAAAAGAACTGAGAAGTTGGAGGTAGTTTTAGAAGCCATAAAAAATATTTTACGAATTACAACATCAGTGGATACAGTTTACCCATAACAGCTCAGTTCGTAAAACTGCTCATTCAAAAAGCAACACTACACTATAAACTACATATTTCTCAATAAAACTTACTTAACTTGTAACAACCCAATTAATAAAAGAAGCCCACGAAAAACAAGAAAAAAATAATATTACACTAAATACAATTTATATGGGCGATCTCGACCTATTTAAGACTAAAATACTCATGCCCAGTTCGTTCACAGTTCATTACTCTGCAAATATGTATTCAGACGTTTCTCTATAATTAGCTAATTTTGCGTTCATTACAACTCTACAATTACTTTAATTTGAAATAATTTAGCATTGGTTTGTTTCTTAGACTGTTATTAACACCTTTCAATTACTCTTTTCTTTAGTATAGGTTTTATTAATTATTTTTGTTATTTTCTTTTTTCAGATTATAAAACCGTGTCACATACTTAACGATCATAACTATTTCGTGTTATTATAAATACTATTACTCTGTTTACTTTACACGTAGTTTTATTAAATAAAGTTACGTCTACGTAAATTTGTTTTACTGGCCGCGTAATCTTTTTCAAACAGACCAGGATTTTATCAGGCTATCATATAATGCCTTGAAGCTTAAAAAGCGTGCGTAAAAATAGCAGAATAAGAAAAATTAAAATGAAGGGCATGAAAACTACCGCAATAATAAAACGTCCTCCTCTAAAACCAATACATTATAAACTACAACACCTCTCAATAAAACTTACTTAACCGGTAACAGTCCAATGAGTAAATCAAACTCTTCAAAAAAAAAAAAAAAAAAAGGTTAAAATTCCTAGAAATACATACGTGCGTATTTGTGCGTGTGTATATGCGTATTATGAAACCAGATAACCGGTACGTGATGCCCTTCTCACTCCGAACGTCTTTGAAACTAACCCAGTTCCTTCACTGGCTCTCAGAACTCTGTTTTCTTAACCATTCGATTTTCTAAGTGATATACTTGTTTGATTAACCTGTTCTGTGCCGTAGACGAGATATCTCGTCCAAGCCGATCGGTAACACAGTGCCACGGAAGAATTAATTCGTTCTCATAATACCTGACTTCGACGCTAGATGTCAGCACCATACATGCATTTGACCTACTTACAAATTGTTTCACTTTCGATCCAAAATGGCGTCATGAAAGAGTTACAAAATGAAGAAGCATTAGAGTTGTATTGTAGCAGCTGAAATACTTGACAGTCAACAGGTTAGAGCTCGGATGTTTCTATTCGTTTCAGCCAACTTTGAAATAAAAGGTCGGGTTACATAAGAACTTAAATGTAAATAGTTGCTACAACCGAAGAGAAACAGGAAACAGGTAAAGTATGACAAAAAATCGAAACAAGATTCGGTGTTTTCCAATTACAAACGTTTGTTAGACTTTTAAAGGATAACAAACAGAGCAGTATTTTCAAACCTCCAAGCGACTGTTAGTAAGTTAGGTTGTTCTTTTCTTTATTGTTTTTTCATCTGTCAGATAAAACTTTATTTAAAGCAGGTTAGTAAATCTGTTTTCTAGAAGCTAACACGTGATCATCCTTAAAGATGACTGTACCCTAGAAAGTAGCACGTGATCATCCTTAAAGATGACTGTACCCTAGAAACAAACACGTGATCAACCTTAAAAATGATTCTACCTTAGAAACTAACACGTGATCATTAAATATTAACGTATCCTAACAACTAGCATGTGATTCATCCTTTTACTCTAGTACAGCGACAAGAATCCAAGTAAATTGTTTCTTCAAACTAAAGTTGTGAAAAGAAAAGAAACAGTCCTTATCAGGATGTGTGACGAAATTCTGAACTGTGCACATAGTTTTGACTGTTCGATCAACAGTTTTTGCGGTAAGGAAGCAGTCACGAATAAGGAATCTACAAATTCACAGCCTGGGTACGCTAACCACGTGGCCAAGCTCGGCCCCTCTAAACATGAAATAAGTACCAAATCCGTGATCACGAGAAACCCATGGAAGGAAAAATTTCCAGACGGCTGGAAGTATTAAAACTTTTATTAAAATAGAGAACAACGTTTCGACCTTCTTAAGCCTTCTTCAGGTTAACAAAGAGAAGATGACCAAAGAAGGTCAAAACGTTGTTCTCTACTTTATTTCAATTAAAGTTTTAACATACATACCAGCCGTTTTGAGATACAAGTACCAAATCGTTTATGACTTGAGTAAAACAAATTGAAGACTCAACAGCAGCATGACGATACTTTATGCACGTGATTACCTGTATCAAAAAAGCACGCCTGTCGAACTGACCTGATCGAAACGAAAGCCGTGTAACGTAATGTTGTTGTAACGACATTAACAATGTAAATTTAGCAAGTGTGTTTTGTTAAAGACACATCGGGCTATCTGATTTTAGCCACGCAAACACGAACAATTACCACTGTTCCACCGGAGGACTTTTTAATATATCCACCACGAGTATCAAAACCCGGTTTTAAACTCCGCAGATATACCGCTGAGTCAACGGGTTTGGTTTGTTCTGAATTTCGCGCAAAGCTACACGAGGGCTGTCTGCGCTAGCCATCCCTACTTTAGCAGTGTAGACTAGAGGGAAAGCAGCTAGTCGTCACCACCTACCGCCAACTATTGGACTACCCGTTTACCAACGAATAGTGGGATTCACCGTGGCACAATAACGCCCCCACGGCTGAAAGAACGAGCATGTTTGGTGCGACGGGGATTCGAACCCGCGACCCTCATATTACGCATCGAGTGCCTTAACCATCTGGCCATGCCGGACCCGTAATTGTGATATGGATTCTTGTCAAATAGTAATATAAATATTAACCATGTTTGTGCTCTTCGCAAAGTCTATATTTAGACATGGATTCTTAACATTAATCATATAGTAATATCAATATTAACCATGTTTGTGCTCTTCGCAAAGTCTATATTTAGACATGGATTCTTAACATTAATCATATAGTAATATCAATATTAACCATGTTTGTGCTCTATATATGCTCTTAACTAAGCATATATAACTTAGTTAATATATAACATATATTAACTTCTCTATTGTTAAGAGTTTTGAGTGTACACAATAAAAAAGGGTCGTGTTTGTAATATTAACAATGTAATTGTATTACTTCACAATACCGCATACTGTGTTCTTTAAACACCAGTCTGAGTTAATTATACTATAACAGATCGTTGTAACGGTTTTCAATTTAAAATTGTGTTTATTTAGATTGTTTGTTGTTTGTTTTGGAATTTCGCACAAAGCTACTCGAGGGCTATCTGTGCTAGCCGTCCCTAATTTAGCAGTGTAAGACTAGAGGGAAGGCAGCTAGTCATCACCACCACCGCCAACTCTTGGGCTACTCTTTTACCAACGAATAGTGGGATTGACCGTCACATTATAACGCCCCCACGGCTAAAAGGGCGAGCATGTTTGGCGCGACCGGGATGCGAATCCGCGACCCTCAGATTACGAGTCGCACGCCTTAACACGCTTGGCCATGCCGGGCCTTTTATTTAGATACACCTTATGTTATGATGTCGCATTTTCATGTCATGTTTCATGATAAAAACGAATCGTTCTTTGTCTGAGGTAATGTTTTAAAATATTTTTTACATGATTCTTGATTGCTAGTTTAAGTAATGAAATACATTGTTTTATCAATATTATTATGTGTACATACACTGTGTAAAACTAGACACAAAAACTGGACATCAGTCAATTTGTTTTCTGTTGGTTTTTTTCTTTTAACCTAAAATGATTGCGTTGTTTTAACTTGTTTTACCAGCCATTCAAGCATCAGACTTCTTTTCCACAGAATAGAACTTTAGTGTTGTTTTTAACACGAGTTTCTTAACATTGTACATGAACTCTGTATTCATGAACCTTCTTATATTAAATTCACCTTTGTAGAAACATGAGTAAAAACATGAGATATAATCATACAACAAAAACGTAACTCAAGGGAAACATTACTGCGACAGAAATCTTGCAATGTCTTATTTTGTCTTGTTTTTGGCTCGTTCAAACAGGATAGCTTTCGTGAAAGCGCCGCATATTCCCTACACTATGAGTGTGTGACCTGCTTATAAACGCTCATTATAAAATGAAAGACACCAGAGTACAGAATGACTAAGTAATTGGATAGACGGTTAGCTTTCAAGCCATCAATTAGTTAAAGAAGAAATCATTATTTGATGTCTAGGTGAGTTTCAAGTGATATATAAAATACTTTTACAGAGATTAATTGAGTCCTTTGATGTACACACCGTCAGCTACAACAGAGGTTCCCAAACTCTTTTAGTCCGAGGTTTCCTTGATGTGAATAAAAGTTTCACCCCCCACCTCAACCTTCAATATGGTGATTGAAAAATACTGCCACAGTAAAAACAATAACATCCCCTTTCAATATACTGTATTGTTTAATTAATTTAACACAATTTTTATCGGCTTATTGTTTACTTAGAATTGAAATTAATTCAACATCTCTGTTTTCGGTCCATTTTCGGCGACCACCACTTTGAGAAACATTGAGCTTTAAAATAAAATTTGGTCGATCACACACACACACACACACACGTTTCAAAATAAAACTGCCAATAGATGGCACTCTCTAATAAATTTATTCAAAAAACTATTTCAGTAAAAGCAACTGTCAAAATTCAGATGTTACATGTTCTTATCCACCAAAGAACTATATACGCTGCAGGTTGACTACTTATCTGAATACAGCTGTTAACGCTACGCCACCAGGAGAAGCGTAGAAGTATTTAGGTTCGTGATCAGGACTGCATACTACGAGTTCATCGAACTTGTCCCGGTGTCATAATACTAAAGAACGTTTTAACAAGCACACAGAGACACGAAGAATGCTAATTACGTATTATTTTCCAGACATTTCAATACTGACCTTAAAAGCGATTGTCAATTACGATCACGTAAACCAATTCTACCTGGAAGATCTCGAGGTCAAGTACTACCACGAGAAGAAAGATTAAAATAGTACTCGAGAAAGCCCGCCCGTTTTTATTGGATTTTGTTTAATATATAACATTTTTACAAGAGGGCGCTGTTAAACCACTCAGGGACTTTGTAGTTTTCATTCTTTTTTTGTCTTATAGGAGTGAAATTTCATAAGATTTAATGTATATTACGTTTCTGAATATTAGTCAAAACAAAATAAATTATTAACTTCACATCACTGAAATATTAATATCAAATTATTAATTGCGTATACAAAATACTTCCACATCAATGAAAGAAATAATCCCCGTTTAAAACTAAAATAAAGTATCATTTGCCAATCTCATGCTTATTTTTGTAAAACACAATAAAAATGAAATTGTAATTTTTAACCTGAATGAAACCACATGTGAAAGTGGACTAAACTGTCAAACCATAAGCTCTTAGAGGTAGGGAAGAGCCGCCGCTAATTTTGAAATAAAAACACCCTCCAAGCTGCATCTGCCACCACAAGTGGTCTATCTAGCTCTATGAACAAATAATGATATTGGTTCTCTAATAATGCGTTCAAAGTTTAAAGTGCGGAGTGCGTTCAGTAGCACCACGTTTCGAATCTCGGACTCTGTAATCTTCTGACGTAGTCTCAAAAGCTGTGCCTGAACCTCTCACAAAAACTCGTATTTAACGCCCCCCTCTCTTTCCCATATGCACACTTTCCTATTTCCCTTGTGAAGTGGCATTTAATTGTGATGCTAATTCTCTGTCCATACTCATGAACGAATTGTGACAAAAATAAAATCCTTCATTAAATATTAACTGTGTTTGGTATCTGATTGCACTGAAGACTGTCCTTTCAACAGACGAGACAGGAAGAACGCAATTAAACCCTTCTAGTGATATCTGCTTTCAGAGTGTTTTTACAAATAATTACTACTAATACTACAGAATATAATCCATGTTACGTTTGACTACTGCGACTAAAGAATGCTAATAATAAACGTATAGACAAGAGGAAAGATCAAAACAACCATTATTCACAGACGTCGTTGTTACGCGTATCACGTGGTAAATATGTTATCAAACCAAGTTTTCTGTAATGAGGTATTACCATAAATAAACAAGTGATTCCACACCAAGCAAGTAATACCAGCGCTTCAAATCTTATTATTTCCTATATCTTCCAGTATCGAATTTATTTCATGAGTTACTCGCTTATTTGTAAATCTTCAATTTTTCTTACAAACGATTATCGTTAGCAGAACTATCTAGTTCGAGTACCTTAGGATTCCAACATCAACAAATGGAGTATTATCTGAAACAGGCTGTTAGAAGTTCAATCCCTATGTCAAAAAGCAGTATGTCTGTCACATACCGCAGGAGGCTCCAGCCCTCTCCTTACGAGGAAAAAAAAAAGAGTAAAACATATACGTGAGTAATATAATACTGTTACCAAAGTACCTTATCAAAACGAATAATCGACCAGCGTCTTATGTGGTCTCCATACAATCAAAACTATTGTCGTAGTATCTCAGTCGAATAACGTCAAAATAAAACAACCCAATTAATATAAAACTGTACCGTATTATCCAAACCAAATTAATAATCTAATAACGTAATCATATTCCCTATAGGAATACTGTTATCGCTAGCACATTGGCCAAAAAATAATATAGTACTGTTAACAATACCCTAAACCAGTGAAAACTACTACTATCGTAGTAACCTAACAAATAAAATAAATGTATATTGTTGTCACAGATATATATATATATATATATAATACGATTACGTTATCAAAGTACCCTAAACGAATAAAAATTATATACAGTACCGTTGTTTAGTTTGGTTTGAATTTCGCGCAAAGCTACCTACACACGAGGGCTATCTACGCTAGCCGTCCCTCAGTTAGCAGTGCAAGGCTAGAGGGAAAGCAGCTAGTCTTCACCACCCACCGCCAACTCTTGGGCTACTCTTTTACCAATAAATAGTGGGATTTATAGTAACACTATAACGTCCCCACGGCTGAAAGGGCGAGCATTTTCGGTGCGACGGGGATTCGAACCCTACGATTACGAGTCGAGTGTCTTAACCACCTGACCATGTCAGGCCTAGTACTGTTCTCGTAGTAATCTAACCATACACGTAATATAATGTTATTGTCCTAATACTGCAAAGAAACAAATGACACAATATAGATTTAATATTAATTTAAAACAACATTGAAATGTTTCTCGTCTGCATTGCAAGCGTCAACTGTTACGTAACACTTATAACAACAAACGAATAGTACAATAAATCAAATTTAATTAAAAACGCTGTGAAAAAAAAGTTTGGCTAAAAGAAAAAAAAAAGAAGTGTGCGACTTAAAGGAATGATATTAACATTTTGTACAAACTGTAGCTACACTGATAAGAGTTTTACAGAAAACATTTATTAATTAGTTAGTTAGGCCGCGATTTAAGTTCAACTTCGGGCATGATGGTGGTTAAAACATAATACATAGCCTAGCTAATTAATGAGTAAATATTTCTGTAGAATTCTTATCAATGCTATAATTGTAGCCATCAGTTTCGCCGCCAGTTTTGATTTAATTCCTTTAAGCCACACCTCTGAAATTTCGTGCCTAAAGTGCTTTTCATCAAATATGACTTTTCATCAATACATACCAACAAACCACATCAAATAAAAAAGTGACACTCGATACTAACTGACACAAGGTTTAGAATAGTGACCCTATTATTCGGAACAGACTTATACTTTACAGAACCAACCAGATTATTTACAATATATGGTGGTAATCTTCCTCTCTTAAAATAGGATAATAACTTTCTTTATAGTTACGCCATGGAATCTAGAATAATATATTCCTGTCATCACCCAATGCAATCAGTACAGTTATATCAAGCTTTCAAGCTTCATTATTTATGCTAATTACTTAACATCACGTGACACTAAACGATTTTTAATAGGAGATTTTCATAAAATTTAGTATCTTTATGCTTAAAATTTGGCAATGAATAATCACTAATAGTCCAATCGTATATTTTTATGAAATCTTGAGATAGAAACTAGTAACATAATTTGCTTAGCCTAACCAATACTTATGTATCTGTACGTCTTTTCACTCTGTAGATTTGTTGCTTTAAATCAGTCGTCTTTAATCCGAACGACAAAAACAAAAAAAAGACCGATCCACTTGTACTCTTAGGTGAAGCTGCAGTTAAAAACATTAGATCGGTAGCTCACGTGACTTTTTGAGTAGGCCTTCGCAAAAGTTTTGGTTACATTTAAGCGGTTTTTGTTAACTAATGTTGCCTGTATGCCTTAGATCAAATTTAACACTTACTTGTAGTTTGTAAAAATCTATCAGTGAACAAACTTTGAAAAAAAACATTAAAAATAATTTTCTATCAAAGTTTTCTTACTTTCAGTGATAAGCAAAAACGGGGAAAAAATCACTCAAAAGTGGATATATTATACCTTGTGTACTTCTTAACGGGTTGCCTTGAAACGTGGTGAATTCAGTACGGTACATATACTGAAAATGTGTGACAGGTTACCACAGTCCGAGTTACAGAAAGTGGAAAATAGCTAAACTATTACTTCTGTTAACAACAATGTGTTCTACAGTTTGTTTTGGACGCACGACAAATTACCGTGTGCCTTAATATATTATTCCGCTATTTATTAATTGTCAATTGTTTCCATTATTGTACTACAGTGTCGCCTGGTGACAAAAATGTATAAAAACTAGAATTTCTACTTAACCCTTATTATTTCATACTAGAAACCACCGGTCTGTTTGTGTATTATTCATCAGTAAATACATAACTCGGTTCTTCCATGTGATATGTACAGTCGTATTTCTTAGTACAAGTTTATGACAGTAGGTGGCAATTCCCTAATTGTTTTGTCGTTATATTTACGAATAGAATCACACATAGTAATTTTATTTTCGGGAAACAGGCTTTTTAAATTACTACAGATTTTAAATCCAAGACAATTATCTTTCTTTGAAAACCATGATGCCACAATCAGATAAGAACGAACGTTCAGGGGCAATTCATGTGTCGTTGATGGCCAAAAAAAGAGAGAGAGAGAGAAAGACATACTTGAGTGTAGGTAACCCTTATCTGAAGGGCGTTTGTACACGATCTACGGACCCCTTTTCTTGTAACCTGCAGTAGACATGTACAGCCGCACCCCTCAGCCTAGAGGTTCTTCTGTTAATGAGAGTTGTTACCTCTTACCACATGTACCACAAAACAAAGTCAAATCAAAGCCTCGCCCAATGGCAAAACAGACCAGGCCTTCCTTTACACTGCACACTAGGGAGGGTAGAGAGTGACAAACCTTACCATGTTTACAACAAGTATACTTGTGAGTGTGATACAACAAATGTTTGTTTTACACGCGCGCGCGTGGGAGTGCAAGATGATTTATAAGCCTTAATAACTTCCTACTAGTTCCTATCCTGAGTGGGACAAACACTACATGTTACGCTACACAGTTAAATGGTCACAGAAAATTAAACCTAGGATTGAAGAAACTGTCAAACGTAACGTTAAAACTTGATATTCGTAATCTCTTTCGTTTGCTAATGCGTTTCTTCAATCTGTTATGAATCTTGCAACAGACTTACATTGGGGACGGCTATCGACTGACTCACAGTTTATTTAGGCCTACACTCTATATTAATAATTTCAGAAACAACCCCTTCTTCCCTTGGGGAAGGGGGACTGGCAACGCCCATAGTATAATATATAAATAAAAAAAAAGATTCATGAAAAAAGATTTCTCATTTACCAGCTTTATAATCACGTTTATATGACATTATATTTAAAAGTTCTTTAAGTTTAATACAGTTAATTATTACGGTGTAACATGCAAACAAAGTTCTAATACAAACTATACACTTGTTGTGCATTAACTGTTTTAACTGCTTGCTATTAACTACTAAAATACTTGATTTCACAAAATGTCACGACACAGACAGTTCGGTATACTATATCTGCTTCTACAGTAGAATGAAAACATTGAATTTACACTTGGCGAAATGCTGGACTGATTGTCACTAAACCTCACTGCAAGAGGTTAGGATTCTGCCTCTTATGTCACCCCTTGAGGATCCTATACGTTCTCCACGCTATTCCGTTGTTTTCAACTCCCAGGGCCTCTATGTCTTCCCCAGGCGATGAACGAGCACGTTAGCTAATACGATTTGAAATCCAGAAGTTTCCAAATATCATATTTTCAGTGTAACCACTGTATGGTAGTTGTTATAAAGGACAACATCACTGAAGCTAATCTAGTTCCCAAATCCTGTTGTTCTTTAACTTGATGTATATAATATAGATCAAATAAGTATTAACTGAATGTAATAAACCACTTGACTCGTTTATCATTCAGTAGGTATTAATTATCAAATATGCAATGTTGGAAATACTGTTTGTGTAGGTTAATAACCAAAATAAACCATTGTAATTAGTTATGAAGTAAATACACTGCTGCCAACAAAGTAAAGATGGTATTTAAAGAGAATTAAGACACATAGGTTCCTACATAAGGGTTATGTAAAACTGGACAAGTCATCAATGGTAAGGGGCTTATAGAGTATGACACGCCTTATATAAGAAGTTATTTTTCAAATTGTGGAGCAAGTACATTTGACCCTTAAATATATAAAGAATGATACAGCATGAATCCTTAACGCAGTAAAGTAAGTTCGACAGCATGTTGACCAGTTTTTTTGGTTTTTTTAACTGTTTTCCTAGCTTAAAATATAATATTTTTCAGGCCTGCTCATACGAATGATATGTTAATATTTCACATTTTTTTTATTAACGGCAACCTAGCTTGAAATCAGTTTATAAAGGGGGCTAAAAAACTTCAGGTTTTGCTGACGCATAAGTCTTCAAACAAGGACATTGCAGTTTGGTGGTAGACAATAAAACGTTGCATGTTTGCTTACAATAACACAGTTGATACAACCTATCAGTATACAAGGAAAACAAATATCGCTAAATGTCAAAGCTATGTAGGGCTGGTAACTAAACAGGTAAAAATAAAAAAGAATGGAAGTCAATCGAAAGTTTGATGTTGGAATAGATTATCATGTTTCATCATTATACTTTTTCTTTAGTTAACTTTAGAACACTACGTTTATGACAACCTTACAATATTTTACGACTGATAATTTTGTTTCTATTTGTTTTACCAGTGGAAATGCCAGTAATGTAAATTCGTGACAGTTTAGTCTGTCATGTGATCTGTAGCTGATCAAGTGACATGTCTCCTTTCATCTCCACTTTGTCGGTTCCATTTTTGAAGTTCAGTAGACATCCCTACATTGTTTGTTTTTAAATTTAGCAATATTTTTCTTTATACTTATATAATAAACCATAAGTTAGAAATATCTGTTTTGGCTATTCGCTGGTTTCTGATTTTGGGCGCTCTGGATAGCTGAAAAGCGGTATAGACACTGAATATTGAGCGACTACGTTAGGTAGCTTTTCATATCTAGCTTCTATTGACCTGTAGAGATGAAAATCCACATGAATTTTGTATTGCTTTAATACTAGCGTTCGTGTCATCCCTACAAAAAGATAAATTAAATAATTACCAGTAAATAATATAAAAGTGACTGATAAATAATATGTTTATTCGTTTTTGCGCAAAGCTACATAAAAGGTTATCTACATATAACTCCATAATTTTGAACGTATAGATTATAAAGGTAGCTAGTCAACGGTATCTACAGCCAACGTTAGGGCTCCTCTTGTCTGACCGAAACAAAAGGACTCGAACAGCACTCTTATAGTGCATCCACATCCCCAAATTTGCAGTTCATATAGGCTACAACTAAACAGCATTGTACGTCTGCTGATTTACAACGCTGGAAACCGTGTTTCCATACCCATAGTCAAAATACTTTGTATATAACTACAAACAAACAATTTTATGCGACTTTTCCAAGTTAGGGTGTTTTGTTTTGTTTTCAGTTTTCCCTGCCATTGTTCCCCTTTTCAAAAATATCCTAATTTTACAGGTTCGTGAATTCCCTAGATATGTTACAATATGCATATCCCCTAATTAACACTATTCTCGGGGTATCTAGGATTCCAATACTTGAAACGCAAATTCCGTAAAAGCAAGTATTTTTCTCCGTACGTAGAAAGAATATTTTAAAAGTAACATATCTACAGATAAAATACAACTTCAGCACAAACACAAGCCTCGATAAATACACAACTAAGCCCACTGAATACATTTAACTAAAACATTTGTAGGCGGACAAACTAAAACAATTTGACTTGAAAGCTAAACGTTCCCACGTTACGAAACCTGATATTTATACTTTATTACAACCGGTTACAAATCTCGATCTAGGAGAGATGCAAGAGCTGAATCATGAAGTAAGTATAGAACCAAAAGTACTTGATTCAACCGTAATGAAAATTAAACACCAGCTAACACACATCCTGTATTGACAGTTCTGTATTCTTTATCTGGACGATAACTACGCCTAATTCCAGGTTAATTCATTAGTGAAAGCATGCTTGTGTGTATGATTAGTCCTGTCCACGAACTCTGCTTCTTTAAACGAATAACGAAGGTATTTGGCTGCTAGCATGTATAATTAACACGAAGGTTAGCGGGAAACGAACTGGTTAACCAATGTTAAATGAAGGTTTGCTGAGGAACAGTAGGTTTATTAAATAAATGGGGTAGTTGTCAAGAGTATATTATAGGATTATACCACAGAGGGCTGGTTATCGGGAATACATTATGGAAATATATCACAATAGGGTAAGGAATTGGCAAACTCCAACAAATATTTTTCAATATACTTTTGACCTTCTGACATATATTTTATCAGCTGTTGTTGTTAACCTAATGAACTAATATAATTTACACAAACACGTGTGTGTGTGTGTGTGTGTGTGTGTTAGATGTATGCATACGTCATATTTCTTATACTGCATACTTTGGAATATTTGTATTCACGTTGATAATGTTACATTTCCAGTTTTCCGATGCTTAGATAATACAATATGACAAATTCCAGCATTCTATCCACACATAAAAATGACCCCCCCCCTCCCCGCTTTGGCAAGGTGGATAGGGCGCTCGACTCGTAATCTGAATCCCACTATACATTGGCTAAAAGAGTAGCCCAAGAATTGACGATGGGTGGTGATGACTAGCTAGCTGCTTTCCCTCTAGTTTTTCACTGCTAAATTAGGGATGGTTAGCATAGATAGTTCTCGTGTAACTTCTCGCGAAATTCAAAACAATCCCCCTCCAGGCTATAATTAATATTCCTTTCAGCTGCCAGTAAGTAGTCATATAAAACCTTTTAAAGCCTATTTTTTCAGGTATAGCATATATACTTCAAATGAAAATCCACGTCATTAACTGTAGATTATAGCACGTGGTACGAAATATTCGATCAAAACGTTCCCCTGTTTGTTTGTTTTTTATTATTTAAACGTTCAATCGAACTAAAACAAATTTGTTAAATCATTTTCGAGTTAGTCGTCGAAAATGTAATGACGTCGCGATTTATTCTCCTAAAGCTTCCTTTCTTAAAAGCAACAGTGACATTACAAATATTGAACAAACAGCACAAAACAGCCGTATGTAACATTACATCAAACCTAAGACAACTTGTGCAATAATTGTTGGCCTGTTTTTAAACTGACTTTGGTTTGGTTTGGCGTTTTATGGCGCAAATCAACTAAGCTATCTGCGCCTTTTGAACTGATAAATTACAGAGAAGAAAGACATCCAGTAAGTAAACACCTATCGCCACCTCTTTGGAAACTCGTATCCAACCACATATCTAGGTCTGATTGTCACTCCTATAACATGCCCATGACATCAAAAGTGCGGAATGAGTTTTGGAGAAAATGGGACGCGATACCATGGATTCACAGTCCGAGCACTCTTACCACTAAGTTACATTTATTGCCGTTCAATAAAGAGCTTCCAGGGCAAGTTAATTTCATATTAGTAGTTAACGTTTCAATCACACAAGAAAACACCCAAAATATTCCAAATTGTGTGTGTAATCCTGACAACAAATTTTCACGGTAACCTCAAAATAAATTATTAATTCTTACCCTAATATGACTTGTAAATAGCTCAAGTAAAATACATAAAAATTACATTTAATCAACTTGTTGTAATTTACACCTTCATGGATTACTAGAATCATTTTGTTTCCGAATGTGAAAAGAAGTCATTTGGGGGTATTTTAAAAAAATGCAGCGTGTGTAACTTTCATATTTCTAAGCCTATATAGTCAATATGTGGTGGACCTTTATATATAATGCGTAGTGAACTCAAAATCACTTCAAAACATTTATTCACGTGCCCAAAAATAATAAAAAAATATTATAATATAATTTCTGAAGCACTTTAGAATATAGCGTAATATTATGTCCATATTATAAAAGTATTTTATATATCACCCTAAGCCTACTGCATGCAGACGTTACAGCTTAATGAACCAGTAGGGGCAACCTCGACTTTAGAAACAGTTACTTCTTATTTTCTTTTTTATTATTATTCTTTTAGGCAATGCAGTAGCTTGAAAGGCGGGGCGTGACACATGACGACCACCTTGATATGAGCACTACAGGAATGCCAATCAAATGGAGTTTTCTTCAGTAATGGTCCTCTGTCTGTTCATAAAATGGTAGTTATAGCTAACGTGCTGATAGATTAGTGCGATAATTACACGCCGTGCCGTTACAAAATGGCTAAAAATAAATTTCGTGTAACAATTTAAATATAGGTATAACAATTTAAATACAGGTATAACAATTTAAACACAGGTATAACAATGTAAACACAAGTATAACAATTTAAACACAAGTATAACAAATTTGAACACAGGTATAACAATTTGAACACAGGTATAACAATTTGAACATAGGTATAACAATGGAAACACAGGTATATCTTTTCTGCTGCTGTTGATCTGTGTCTGCGTTTCGTTCCTTGCTCAATTTTGTCATTTCCACTGCGACCCAGCAAAAGCAAGATGAAAAAGAATTAATTTCCTCTTCATTACGAGGTCCTACTCCTAAAATATCGCAGACTATTCATAACACCAATTGAATAAGTCGGTTAACATCAGGCTCAAACCTACTAGCAGGTGGGTGTTTAAGCTCAGCATAATAAAAAAGGAACACCTATAAAGCAACAGTAACCGGGTGGTAAGGTTGCAAGTACAGGAATGTCCATAGCCAGCTGTTAAGTAATACAGCTGACGTAGCAAGTTCTAGCCATGCGCGTGGCGGGTGCTCGTATGTTCCATATACTTTAACGTGGCACTTTATAGTCCCATGTTGCTATCACTAAAATGAACTAGTACATTTAGTCTTTATATTTCACACACGAATCGTTTTTCCGAGAACCTTTCGTTTGTTATTGTTCAGCCCAACTAACGAATTCTGGTACGGAACGAAAGTCCTCTTGGGCAGTAAAGTCGAAAAAGACAAAGTTTGGTTTGTTTTTGAATTTCGCGCAAAGCTACACGAGGGCTATCTGCGCTAGCCGTCCCTAATTTAGCAGTGTAAAACTAGAAGGAAGGCAGCCAGTCATCACCACCCACCGTTGGGCTACTTTTTAACCAACGAATAGTGGGATTGACCGTTACATTATAACGCCCCCGCAGCTAAAAGGGCAAACATATTTGGTGTGACGGGGGTTCGAACCCGCGACCCTCAGATTACGAGTCGATCGCCCTAATCACCTGGTCATGCCGAGCCTGAAAGAAACAAAACATAGACTTGGAATATATATTTTGCGCGCCTCTAATTTAAAATCCAAAATGGAAAAATTAAGAAGGCTTTGTATAAAAACACCTGCAGTTTATGCGATTTTTACTATACCATTGTTGTGTAACATTGTTGTCTTAGTACCATTGTTTTCAAGCATTTCTTAGCTTCCGGCATTTCATCTCACATGTTTATGTTCATCGTTACTTACAGTTCAACACATTTTAAAACAACGACTTGGTATGCAACAATTTTTCTTCAAGATACTCTGACGTCACCACATCCGAATGAGTGCAACCCACAAGCACAATACAGACAAAAATCTGGCAAACAAGAACTTCGTTATGATAACGATAAACGACAAACCACTCTTGACCAGTCCTAGAATAATAGTATCCAACACCAGTGTTCCTCTAGATAGATTCATTCTTCACTGGCGACGTCACAAAAACCTAAGTGACGTCGCCCAAAACAGTATATGATGAAATACCTCTGATGTTCAATTTCGAATCTGTTACAAACTCAAAGCGTACTGATTCATCGTTTAATGCAAGTCCCTAATTTAGCAGTGTAAGACTAGAAGGAAGGCAGATAATCATCACCACCCATCGCCAATTGTGAGCTACTCTTTTACCAACGTATAACGGGATTGACCATCCCCTTATAATACTCAAACAGCCAAAAGGGCAAGCACATTTGACGTCATAGGGATTCGAACTCGCGACCCTCAGATTACGAGTCGACCGCACTAACCACCTGGCCATGCCTGCCTTATTACAACGGTTAAGATTGAAGAACTGACCAAAACAGAAAATGGAGAAGTCGCTTAATTTGTATGTAAAACACATACAACAATCAGTGTTATTAGTCCCTATTTTGATGGTAGTTTGTATGCGATTTGTATTCTATCACGATTTCTCTTATCGTGGACACGGCGCACGTAAAACAGTCAAGAAAAAAAAGGTTTTAGAAAGTCAAGGAGTTTAACGAACCCCATCGGTAGTCACGAAGAAATCAAGAATAAACATCATAAAGTGTACTAATTCCTTGGCAATAAGGAAATAATAAGAGTACGTGTTAATTTCAGCTTTTATGTACAGTTCAAGCGCAACGATAGGTGAATATCTGTAGTAAGTAAACGAAGTCGTAAAAACTGTTTATTGTTTTTAAAAGACAATGTTTAATATGTTAGATATTACGAAGTAGTTTATGACGCAGTTCATCAAAACTTTAGACAATACTGTGAATTAACACTTTAAAAATTATTTTACTTTCTTCTTCTGATTAAACGTCGAAAATATTTAGTCAAAAGTGGAGAGGTTTTAGAGTCAAAATATGGTTTCTGATTTTTGTTATTTCATCCTGATACTACAAAACGTTAGTTTAGGTGTAGTTTTCGAAAATGTACAAAAGATTGGATGTGTTATTCTAATTATGTCCCTGAAATAATTTCATAGAAACTGAGTAAATATTAAAAGATCAATTTGTTGTGGATGACAATAAGTTTTCGAAAAAATATTCCTGTGCGTAGATGAAAAAAACGTTCAATTTAACTTGATATGTCTCATCACAAATCTATTCCACATTGTGGAACACGATAATGCGATTTATTTAAATACAGGAAATAGATATTATACAGGCTACTTGTTATTCAACATGTGCCCAGATTACTGTTGTCTATTTTATACGCTAACACCAACACGACAATAACACCACGCATGCGCTCTCTTAATCTTCCTCAACCATGACAGTTGTTCTGGGTTATTCCACGCGCATGGTGAGGCTAAGCAAACAAAGCTACACAACGGACTATCTGCGTCGTATCCATCGCAAGAATCGACGACCGAATTTACGCATCAAGTTTAATGTCGAGTTAGCGGAAGGAAAAACGAGCTTATCTTGCGACTGTATTAATTTATTTTCAGCTGTCTATTATAATTAAAATTCATTGAAGAACAAGTCTTATCAATAATCGATCGATAAAATTAATTGAAGGCAAGTGTGAGAGTAATAATTTCTATCAACTATTACTGAGAGCTCCCCCTGCAAACAGATAAATTAGCAGTACTTTAGCAAGTAATATTAGTCACCAAGTGCCGGGAAGTGAGCACTTTGACTAGATAAACACTTGCTACGACATACATATTGAAGTTAAGATGGTAGTTGTTAATGGAGTTCGAATTTTAAGCCTAAACAGCATCTTATACCCACATGGGATAAATGGACGTCCCTATGCTTCAGGTATAGTCGTCCCTAATTTTGAATTTCTCACCAGAGGGAGAGCAGCCAGCTACCGGAACCCACAATTACAATGGCGTTCTAGAGTTATTTGAATATAACAACAGTAGTGAGTGATTTTAATAAATGCATCCACAGCTGAAAGAATGGAACTCGTTCATCAGTGTCACGTCTCGAACCTTCGATCCTACGATCCGCAGCCCGGAAGTAGCACATTAAAATATATATCGACTATTTTCTAAGTCGCGTTGGAAAACAGAATCTGAGACCTTGTAGCTGTTCTGACTTACACGACACTCGGGTTTTCTCCACCTAACGGTAACATTGTACGAGTAAATATTAGTCCCACATGACCAGATGAAAACGACAGTATGAAGAATCGGCTCTCTTTACTTCAACCTTGATAAATTACTCAAACGCATCAAAGCAAAGACGTGTCTCACCAATTTGCTACTTTTGAGGAAGTCACTACGATTCTCTGGAATTCTTTACACCAAATTTACAATTTATACCACACTAGCATCTCTTATACCACATGAATGGTGAACAGAATATATATATGAGAAATGGTATTTAGTGCCTGGCCTACATAAGCTGTAGAGAACTGACAAATGGTTAATCGTTTCATAATTCGATCCAACTATACAAGTTTTATCACCTTATTATTTATTTATTCAACACCATCTACTATAAGTTAACCATTTGAAACCAGCACAAAACGGTCATTTGAGGGTTGGTAATTTGTATAGCAACAACCATCTACCTAGAGAACTGTAAGGTGTAGATGTATTTTTGAGCCTCCGCTGAGAAATTATATCTTAATGTATAGGTGCCGATGATGCGGCAAGTTAAAAAGATTTCGAAATGAATAAAAAAATATTTTATAAATATAATTTTCATGGTCCTTTCCCATCCGAATTCGAGAGACTTCATTATTTTACTGACCGAAAATACTCATTCAGAAAATATTGTGCGTTTAATATGTAAAACCCAATATAGAGTCGTTGTTGTGAACTTAGATAAAAAATAAAATAAAAAACTGTGTTCAACTGTCGATCCTAAGAGACGAAACTCTAGGAAAGGCTAGGTACAAACGAAAACAAAATTAAACGAGAGCCGTGTTTGAGACGGTTATAAATCACTTACACGTATATTACGATATATAACAAAATATTTATTTCTGATTTGAACAAAGCACAAAACGTTTCTTAAAAAGTTTATTTCGCTCAGGTTTGATTGATTGTTTCTAGCAGTGCGAGTCCGCAGACATGCCGCTGAGTCACTGAAATCACATTTATAACACATTTCGAGAGATAACATGAAGCTTCGTAATAAAATATAATTCCGGTTACTTTTTAACAGTTGCCCATTGAGTTAGCGTTGGATCTCAAACAGTTTCCTTTGTTTGTTATTAAGCACAATGTGCATAATGGATTATCTATGCTGCCTCTCCCCCTCGAGGGAATCAAACCACGAATTTTATCGCCAAAGCCCTCGAAATTACTGTTGATCCACTGCTGGGTAGTTCAAATGCCCCCCCCCTCATCCCCACTAATGGCTTCAAAAACAACCATTTCAGAAATCATTTATGCACGAAAGTGCTTGTAGGTTCACGATTACATTGATAACACAAACCAGACAAAAATAACTACAATAAAAAGGACGCCATTATTTACAGCTGATAATCTCGTAGTATTCTACATACACAATTCATGAATACTACAGCATTTCTTTGGGAAGTCCTTTGCACTCGGTGCTTTGACAACCAACCATAATTGAGTATAGTGTAGTATATGGACGGACCCTAGCGATAACGAACAGTATCCAAGGTGGAAATTTTAGAGTTTTCCCTAGCCTCACTTGAAACTACTACCACAGTGCTTGTACTTGGATGTGTGTGTGTACGTGTATAGATATATATATATATATATATTGATATACTTGCTCTAGAGAAGTAATGGATATCTTTATTATAAGAAAGAAAACTTTGTTTATTGAATTTCACGCAAAATTACATAAAATTGTACATCATCCCCACAAACACTTTACAAACAAAAAGAAGGATTAATCGCACATTATAATGCCCCCGTAGCTAAAAAGCGAGTATACTTGATAATGGGACTCTAACCTTCGAATTAAATGCTCCACAAGGTCAAATGAAGGAAAGAAAGTACATAAGTTAATATGTAAATTCCATTGTACAGACAGATACCCCCATTTTGTGTAAGTTAAACAATGGTGTTTGGTCGAAATGCTCACTTTCAGTGCTTTTTCACTACGTTTTATCATCCTGACTGAACTTATTAAGTTTCCGTAATTGATACTCTAATAAAGTAAAGACTAGAACATATTTAAAAGATCTAAAAATCGCGATATAGAAGGTAAAAAGCAACTCGTAGCGGCTATTCACAATAAACCTATGAGGACATGCATCAACTTAATCTTGAAATATGATAACAGAATTGTTGATTGTCTGTCAGTATGTATCGTCAGTTGCGACTAAATTTACTCCCGATAAATGCTGTCATGCACCTCAGAGGCAAAGGACAGAGAGAATTGAATGGTAGAGGGGGGGGGAGCTGTCGTCAAATCCTTTTGGCTACTGACCTTGACATTTGTCGCGACCAAGACTAGACTGTCGAAAAAAGTAGACTAACATTCGTCCTGGCGAACAGAAACTTGTCTGTATGTTCCACGTTTCTTGGGGTTCACGATACAAATCTCGTAACGCTGTCTAGTCTGCGGGACTTTGTCTAATTATCTGGTGTAAAGGTTGGCTGTTTACGTTGATGTTGCTGGCTTACGGCCTTATGACATGAAAATCAGGACAAAATGCGAACTCCAACAACACCAGACAAGATGGACATTGATACCTTGCTTTCTTGTGTTTTTCTATAGACATGGTGAGAATGGTACCTCCGCCCATGGGCGGGGAGTACCATTTTCACAATGTTCGTTTATTACAAAACAGACCAAAAACTTCAGGTCAAATTATGTGAATGTGCTCACCTCTTAGGAGGCCAGACAATATCGAATTGTAACCGACCTCACAGCAAACGTTATAAACATTCATGTTAAACCCTATCTTTGCAGAACTGATACAAAAAAATGATAATCCACAAAATGGGCAGTAAAGACCCTCCACCTGCTCACTTGGCAAAACAGAATTGATGATTATTCTTTTGTATTTCAGCGACCGTGCATATATAGTACAATCATGACGACGTTTCACTTCTTGTTTCATTATTCGGTATTAGGGAAATCTACTTCGGCCCACATGTGTGTATAGATATAAGTATATATTCATAGCAGGCTGAACATTCCAAATTTTATCTGAAACGTATGCCCTTTTCGATTGTATATTTCATGTTTTCTGGTTTCTTATGAATTAATAGGCGACAAAATTCCTGTGTCAGGAACTATAACAAAGGCATTAACTCTGTGTATAGTCGAGTCCAGACCTGTCAGTCACATCGAACATACATGTAAAAATACTAGTACAACAGCTCTGGATCTCAGGTAGGATCTAGGATTGATCTTCGACGCCATCATTAACTTACAAATTCTTAACTAGCCTTATTTTTACTTTTCTTTTTCTCTTGTTTTTAATTGATAAAATATCAAATTTTTTCCAAGTATTTACTGTTAACTTTAAGTTGATAAATTCTCAGTCTTGGAGTTACATCAAACAGTTAAATCTTCGCTAATAACAACTACTGTATTACTTCTATGTATAACGAAGCGCTTTACGTTCCAGAACGAAATACGTTCAATCAGTTATTATCTTCATCTTTTTCAAAAAGATAGATAGTCACTGTTATAGACATATGTCCATGTTTTGGTTCGTGGTGTTAGGTTATAATGTGTGCGTTTTTCTTATAGGAAAGCCACATCGGACTATCTGCTGTGTCCAGCGAGGGGAATCGAACCCCTGATTTTAGCGTTGTAAATACGCAGATTTACCGCTGCCTCGGCAGGGTACAGTTGACACTGGAATTATTGTGGAAGTGTGTTAAAGTTTTGGTTAGGGATATTAAGTGGTACCGTAACTGTTGTGGAGGTGTGTCAAAGTAGTTAATGAATATTAAAGGGCAATTCAAAAGGTCAATATGACGTTTACATAAGGTGCCAAAATACCATTTTTATATCAAAGATCATGGTCGTCCTGTCATATGTTAAAGATCAAAGTAACGCTATTTTACACATTATGCAAATATTCTATCGTATAAAATGTTTTATAATTAAAAAATTAAAATCTTTTGATGGCTCTAATCTAGTTTGTTTGTTTTTTCTTTTTTACAGTAACGTATGCTAACTGAAGTCCAATTTGACCCTTGAACGGCGGCCATCATCAAATGATGCTGCTACCTACAATATTCCCGCTGTTTATGGGTTAATCAACTGAGCAGAAGTCTGCAACCATGTACACAACAGAAAACAGTCTAAACACACGAAATTTAATATAAAAACATGCATATCTTACTTGACAACAATGATTCGCTTGAGTACAAATTTTAAATTTTTTGACAATCTATTCCTTGTGAAAACGTATTTAATATAAAAACATGCATATCTTACTTGACAACAATGATTCGCTTGAGTACAAATTTTAAATTTTTTGACAATCTATTCCTTGTGAAAACGTATCTGAGTTTCGAGGAGTAAGAAAAAAGACGTGACAGTTTAAAAATAAAGATTTTGTTTTGGACGTTCAAATCGATAAACTATGATACTTTAACACACTATATTAATACAATCAAATCGATAAACTATGATACTTTAACACACTATATTAATACAAACACCAAATAAGACGATACAAACTTTTCCTGTTTTAAATTACTTGATATGAGGAATTTTGCTACTACATTAAGTCAACAGGAAAGCTGGTTTTAATCACTCAAAAGAATTAAAATGTTGTCAGATTTAGGGTTAAAACAATTTATGTTACGCAATGTAAAAAGTACAAAATATTAGCAAATCAGGAGAAATGTAGGAGAAGGACGGCAAAATTCGATAACGGCCTCCTGAATATTTTGTGTATTTATTCTTTCCTTTCAGTTTGTATATTTTAAGAAATAAACACCACACTCAAACACGTTCAATATTCTACATGCTGGTGAATTTATTCTCTTTACTGAAACGTAAATTTCAATGTACAAAAACAGGTAGAGACCGAACCTAATTCTTTGATTGTACATTCTTGCTACAACAACCACGTAACCCAGCTAAATTTTATTTTGGTTTTAAATATACACTTAAACATCACCTATCATACCAAATAATTTGCGTTAAAGACATACAGAAAGTTAAATTATCTGAAAAACGCAGACAAAACAAGAAAAATATACAAACAGCAACAAAAAAGAAGACGACAGCTAGACAGTTTATCTTCAGTTAACAAATAACACCGATACAGCATGTACTCAGCTAAACAGTTTATCTTCAGAGACGTATAACCCTCTCACTTATGATGACACCATTAACCTCACACTACAGTGATTTTGTTGTTATTAATCAGAAGAAACAAACGATGTTTGCACTCTTTACCATCCAGTCCAAATACCCATTCGCTACTTGCTCCAACTAAACACCAAGTGGACCAACTAACGCATCTCAATACGCTGGGAAGCGTGCGTGTTCCGAGGTTAAACGCTATTTGCTGTTTTTCAAGGTAAACGTGTACACATTTTTTTTTTTTTTTTACCTTGAAGAAACTCCACTGATGAACTCTCAGGTGCACACACAGCAGTGATAAATTGGACGGGTATAAGATTAGTAACAATTTGTGAGTCATGGACGTAGGTTATTATATAGACTATCAGAATATAAAACTACAGTTAGACGTACAGAACTATGCCGTAATTGCAATCCAATTAGGCTTACTGACGGACCAAAAGCTGTGTTTTTATGACATACGATTATCTTAACTTGCACTATGATATTTTTGTTTGTTGTTTCATTGCGCTTTACTTATATTATTATTGTTATCGAAATAAAAATACAAAAAGTACAAATTAGAACGTGGGCAAAAACATGTAATGTAGCTAAAATTAGTTCAGTAACTATTATAAGTTAAACGTGTATTAACTTTCAATGGTAAATTTATGTCTCAAAATTCCACTGCTGAGATTAGCAGAGTAATTATTAAAACCAGGAATGAATCATATATTTAAAGCAATTATTATAGACTACATCACAATGTATACGATGTAATAAAATCACCAGGCTGTTTTACAGTCACCAGAACAACTTTGTCCTGGCTTTTTACTTTTTTTTAATGACTCACTAGCACGTTGTTTGTATTGTTATTTATCAAGCGTGTTGCTGTTTATACACCAACAATGATACACGTTGTGTATATGAACAATCTTTGTACCAAAGGCAAGGTGCATTAAACAAGTTTACCATTTTAAACGTTGTATACATTTTTTGTACTAGACTATGTCGTTGACAAAACAATTATCGTTTGCAATAATTTATTATGAAAAACGCCATTGTTACTTTGCCGAACAAACAAAATAACATTGTTTTTTTCTCAAAACTTCACTCAATCACGTTCGGATGTATCATCTTTTCTTTAACGATAGACTTCTCTTGTGAACTCAATAAACCATTTCACGACAAACAATCTAATAGACACACAAGCACAACTTTGCCACTAATCAAAAAGTACACATTTCAATCAAAAATACGTTCTTCTATTGTTAGATAATTTGAGGGTCGCGGGTTCGAATCCCCATTACTCCAAACATGCTCGCCCTATCAGCCGTGGGGGCATTATAATGTGACGGTCAATCCCACTATTCGGTGGTAAAACAGTAGCCCAAGAGTTGGCGGTGGGTAGTGATGACTAGCTGCCTTCTCTCTAGCCTTACACTGCAAAATTAGGGACGGCTAGCGTGGTTAGCCCTCGTGTAGCTCTGCGGGAAATTCAAAACACACAAACTACACTACTGTTAGGCAATTAAATGTACCTTACCCTCCTGGGTATTTAAAATGTACCTGACCCTCCTGGGTATTTAACAACATCAATACCCAAATACCCACACAGTCAAACTTAGGCAATTAATACAGAATCTAGCAAAATAACAACATCAATCCACTTTGTGTAATCACTCCTGTGGTTATTGATGAAGTCTGTCAAACCTATCGCGTTAATAAGGCTATGTTTGTGACCACTGGTAAAGTCTATAAAATAATTGTGTTAAACTATTAAGCTCCTATTTACCATTACAGATGGAGTTGTATTTAATCCTTTAATAAGAAATGTTTCAAGACTTACTTTTTAAAGAAAGAAAAACTTTTGCAGTGATATCAAATATCTCATCATGCATCTGAACCAGAAGTGCCATTTCGGGATTTAGTAAGAAAGGTGGAAGTAGCTTTAAAAGAGGAGTGTTGAGTTATGTACAGACAGAAAAATAAACACATTTTAGATATATTTATTGTTCCCAAAATCAAAAGTAGTATAATTCACTGGGGATAACTGCCCCAAGTTCTTGATGTAAACTTGATTTATAGGTATTTATTTGTTATTTATAAACTTTATGTTACATCGATACATTCGGATGTTAACTTGCTCAGTTATTTAATTCTTTTAATAATGTTAGTTGTTTCAGTCTTTGTTTTATCCTGTAAACTACCTGTTACTTTTCTTATCTGTACAATAAGAAAAAAATATGTAAACTAAGGCAGGATAAGGAATATAATAAACAAATTAGGTTTAAGTTACATCAGTTTGCCTATACTACATCACCAAGTAAGTTAATAGATGTCTTGAAAGTACTTTAATGTATGTATATATATTTTAGCTACCATTTTAGTTCTGTTCTGATTCACCAAGAATACTATTACCATTTACTAACATTTTCAACAAACAACTCAATTTTCAAAGCACCCAAAGACTGACTATCATCACCAGGGGAAAAGATTGAAGTGCTTCATGCAGATATTTTCACAAACTTAAAACTAAATATTTTTGTAATCATTTGGAGTTTTGGAAGAATAAATGTGTGATTATGAATTTACTGTAAAAAATCCAATATACAGTAACATTATGCTTAACTTTATGTATGCAATTCAAAATTTCTAAAGCCAAGTACTTGTATTAACCCAAAAAATGCCTTTCTGTGAATTCAGACCACAAGAAACACACTTTATCAAATTTGAATATCAGAAAAAGTGTGTAAGAATAAACAGATAAACATGTATTTTCTTCTGTAGTCTAACCGAAAATCATAGTCTAGTCACTTTATGTCAAATTTTAGGATATCACAATGTCATAGAACAGCTTAAGTAAACCTTGGTTTTTCTAAACTTCTTTTCATAATGACAGTTGAGTTCACAATAAAAATCACATAAAATCCAACATCACTTTACCTATATCAGATTTCAAATCAGAAATGTTAAAAAAACATTACTTCAGATCTATTCACCTCTCTCACACAGGTCATTACCCAGGAGGCCATTTCATAAATACCACAAGCTGGACCATGAGAGACAAAAATGTATCTGAAATGCTATTTATACATACATTACATGAATTTCAAAAGTCAATTTGGTTACATTTTCTGAAGCACAATTTTTAAGGAAGTTCTTTAATACTCAAAATGAGTGTTGATGGCTTATTCATAAAGAACACATCAAAGAGAATCTTTTCATAGCATGTTCACTTAATACATCATTAAACACTTGAAATTTGATATCCCTTTTAACAAACTATCACTTCATCCACTGCCTATGTGACTTCCTGCTGCTGTTACAATAATTGGCTACATTTTCACCTGCTGGTACCGAGTTTTTTTCTTCTATCCAAAAACCAGTCACTGCTACTGAGCATAGTTTTAACATTAGTAATTGTTTCCTTTACTTGTACGTTCAGGTGGTTTTGTATTTTATGATGTAGTAACTCCTCATGCCAGTTTTTTTCTACCGTTGTTTGTTACAACTTTTCTGCCTTTGATTATCATGAAAAGCAATAAGAAAAAATTGGACTTAAATGTCATGCTAACTTTTCTTGGAAGGTCTGATATTTTTTACCAACACACATTTTAAGTTTAATTTCTCTTTATCAGGTCTGCTTAACTATACACTGTCTTTCAACCCTACCTGGGAAACAAAATATTGGTATGCACTTAATTATACAAAGAACTAAATATGTACTGATCATTTTGTGCATTTTTAAAAGGATTACAATGAAATACCTGAATAAGAAATTTAACATTCCAGACAGATACAAATTAGATCATTATACAATACATAGTATGAAACCCTATATATGCAAAAACGGCTTGTTTGGGTTGAGAAAATATTTTACATAGAAGAGCGAACAACGTTTCGACTTTCTTCGGTCATCGTCAGGTTCACAACTAAGAAGGTCGAAACGTTGTTCGCTCTTCTACGTAAAATATTTTCTCAACCCAAATGAGCCGTTTTTGCATATATATTTCTCAACAAATGGGTTTCTCGACATCACTGATTAGTATGAAACCCTATTGTTTTATCTTGGTCATCACTTCTACTTATGGAAATTTTGCTACTGTAACATATAAGAAAAGAGGACGAAGCTCATGAACTATAACAACAAACTGTTTTTCTGTTTCTTAGATGTTTGTCCAACTTCATTAAACAGATTTATTATTTCTATGCAGAGGCAGACAACAACTTGGATTCAGTAAACCATATGTTACAAGTCTACAAAACTAAGTGATTAGGTTGTAGCACAACCAAATGCTAAACAACACTTTTCCAGTCTTCTGAACAGCAACAATGCAAATGAACAATTCTTAAATACAAACTCCTGTTGCCAAGCTCTCAGTCTTCTAACTAGCAGCAATGCCATTTGCAACCACAGCTTTTAATTATGTACTATTATCTCTGTTGTTGTATTTCCTTTGTTACCATGCTCTTATAGCACTCACTTCCTTGTAGAACAATGACCTGTTTAACTATCTGTGTTGCCTTACCAGAACATGCTATAACATTTTATGCTTGTCTTAGCATAGTTTTTATCTCAATCCATTTCCCATACCAGTGCTTGAAGGAAGTGTGAAGTGGTTAGATTCTGACCACTTCTACAGGATTCATTATGAACTAATAAAGTGAGACATGACAACAGAACAATTGGGATTAAAAAAAAAAAAAGAGACTAATTTTAAGTAAATTACACATTTATAAGTGTACAGTCTTCATATACTGAATTGTCATTTCTGAAATTGAAAACTCTACATTCCTTCATGATCTGAAGTGTAAAAACTACATTTTAAGAATTTGTATTATTGAATTGGAATTTTGAGATTTGTTTGATTTGTTTAATTTAGTTAAATTAGTTCAGCAGATATAGTTTGCATTCTAAAGTATCTTGTTTATCATGGTCTAGGAACTAATGAAATATGATTACCTGAGCACAGTATTTAAAAGAAGTGTAATAAGAACTGGCTTTGAAACATCAATCAATAAATACAGATGATCTATCAAACTGCTAGCATCTCTCATCAAGTATGTGTACCCAATTCCACTTGGTACACAGCACGTAAGGACTAGAACCAAGTATATATTATATATAAAAGATAAAAATTAATTCAACAAAAACTACTAAAGGTAATGAAACAAAAAACAAAAACACTACAAAAACTTACATTTATCAAAATTAGGCCTAATAATTGCAAAGATATCAACAAAAGATAATACAAAAGTAGTTTCATGTATTTTCCCAGAAACTGTATCGACTGTGTAACAAAACAGTTTCTTACATTTCATGATTCACTGCTACTTAGTAACAGTACAATAACAACTACAGTTTAACAAACAAGGTTTTATTCACTTATTATATTAGGTTTCTTACTAAAGTGAAAAATATAACATTATCAGCCTTTTACACATCTATCATTTGAACATCACAGATATACTACAATACACAAATACACTATAATATCACAGTCGTACTACAATATACATATACACTATAATATCACAATTACATTATATAGATATATTATAATAATAAAAGATATACAACAATATTGTTGGAAAAAATACATAATTCATTTTAAACACATTAAAATCAGTACATATATTGTGCCATGTTTCGAGAAGCTGAAGCCCTACAGTGAAATTTGTTCATATTTCCTGTTTCACATTCCTTCATTTCATATACTAAATCCATCACATAAACAAAGAAATAAGATAAGACAAATATTTCCATTTGTCAGGAAATACTAAACAAACAACATATTTTTTCATATTCATAAAATGAATCACAATGTTACAAATTTGTAAGTTCGTCAAAAAGAAAATAACCAAAATGTTTTGGTGCTCTAAGCTCATTAGCCCATACATCCCTCAATAAGTACAGGCATTTCTAGTACATGTACAAACTAGTGGTGCATGTAGTTTAACAGTACTTCAAACAATGATGACCTACTTTCAGAAGCAGTTCTATACCTACAAACATGAAACGTACTTTCAAATTAAATTCATCTTAACACTAAAAAACAATCACCATTAGTATAAAGAAAATATGAGTACTTTCTTTCTGTTAAACATGCACATTTCCACAACACAGAACAAGGCTTAGGTTTAAAAATGAAATTAAAGACCATTGCTCATTGTATGTGCAGACCTTAACCTGCTCACTAAAGATAAGGAACAATAGTTGACATATGGGCATTCAGCCATCTAAGTTACTTGAATATCCACTTTGAATGAAAATCTATTTTATTTATAAACTTTCCCAAACTAGTTTATGGAATCCTTTAGTTAATGGCTTGGATATTTTTGCCAATGAACATACAGTGTTTTTACTTTTCCAACTATCAAATCCATTAATATTAACATTCGAGTTTCTATTGCCAAATCTATGACTACAGCTTTCTAAACAGTAATCTGCATTTAAACCATGAATCATCCCACCTTTTTCTCTCTCTCACTCTCTCTCTCTCTCTCTGTGAACTTGTTATTTAAAGCAGACTTTTCATCAGCAACAAAATCATAATTTAAATAGTTCTAGCAAAAAAACATAACACTGTATCTTTTAAAAGGATAAGTTGTACCAGATGTTTATTTAAACAGATTAACAGGTAGTAAAAATTAAGTGACCCAAAATTAATATTATATATAAAGAAAGATATGCAAGAATGATAAAGCAATTGGATGGATAGTTAAACGGAAAAACAGATATGAATTTAAAAAATTATTTAACATCAGTTTAAAAATATGATAGTTATCAAAATTTGTCACATACATACAGTCAGAGTAATAGATTACTGTTATAAATCATTTTATATAAACACATAATGAGACACTGGGTGTGAAGTGTATTAGTTTCTTATATCACAAGTGCAAGTGCTGGTTCTTTGCATAAACATTACAGGAATGAAACATTTAAACTCCTAAATTTCTGATAAAAGTGAAAGCAATAACAATTCTAAATACTAAACTATATAATCCCATTGTTTTATGAAACAGCAAGCAAACTTTTATCTATTGTTCTATTCATCAATCCGTTCTAACACTATTCGAGGCTGCACTTCAGAGAACTAAAACAATCATAGTTCTAAAATACGGTTTAGATATTCAGATAAAAAGAAATGCTCATTACATGTCAAAATAAGTAGTTTCTATGTGAAGTAATCAAAACTTTTTTCAAGTTAAAGGCTTTGTTTCAACTTCTAGAACAATGCATTTCTAAAACACTAAAGCATTCTGTATGCATACAATAGCTCAAAAGCTTTGGACACAGAACATAGCAAACATGATGACCTTTCTACAAATTATTTAATTCTTTCATTGATCAGAAAATTGAACAATTGAAGTACCGTACACACATAAAAGCAATCTAACAATTTAATTGATTATATATTAATAACCATTCTTTTTCAGATCTGTTAATAATAGTAAACTGAATAGATGCAATATATGATGACTTATTTAGGATATAATATCTATAATCTGCAGGTCACAAATAATGAAACTTAAAACTGAATTTAAAACATCAATTTAACTAAACATTTCTACTGAAATCATCAAACTACAAGTTTCACAGCCACCTACCAAACAGCACACACTAAACCATTAGGTAAATTATTCTATATAACAACCACAAAACTTGTAGTTTTTTCTAGATCTGAATACTCAACACTTACATGCTAAGTCTGCATTTTCAACCTTATTTTTCCACCACTTAAACATACCTTCTGTAGGCAGTTTATCTGATTTAACTAAGAGTATTTCACCCTTTTTTTTCTTTTTCATTTCCTTTAAAATCAATTCAAGTCTTTCATCATTTTGATAATTCTTTACTTCACCATTTCTAAGGTGACAATCTCCTTCCTACATTACGGAATTTGAAACTGAATATGGCACTATAAGAATTTTGAATTGAGGCTTATATTCAAAGAGAATAAATTTTGCAACTGCCAAACACAAATTATATAGTTATAGACATTTGTATACAGCGTAAGCAAATATAGAAAGTTTCATTTTTAAACATGTGAACAAGCATGATGTCAGAAGGTCACCTTGAGAACAAGCTTGTACGGTACTAAGTATTAACTTAAGATTTATCCTATATAAACTAACATGGAATACAAATTATATTTTATAAAACACTGCATCAAGGAAGATACACTATTCATCAAGACTGAGAGAATCAGCAAGATACAATTTACTGCCACAGAGCTATCACATCAGTCAAATGAAGAAAAAAATTATAACAAAACTGCTTATCAATCCTTATTACATTATGTATTTAAGCCATGCAGAATGAAGTGGAACAGCATTTGATTCAACATTTCTATTAATTTTCAGGAAAATATTTATCCCATGTTTTAACCATCTCTCTAAATGTGCAATACTTAGAAAACCTACTCTAAATATTCTATATTTACAAGTTAATTACTCAATTTTTTAAGAACCACAAAATCATAAAAAACACACCAAATAATAAGGTTATACTTAACATACAAAAACAGTTCCTATTAGCAAGTCCTTTTTTTTTTTTTTTAAGTCTCTTCTCAACAGAACGTTTAGCAAAAATTTTCCCCATTCATAATTATCTATTATCCAGAATTTGTCTATGATGCTAATGTCAATACTAAAAATCATAATTCAAATTCTTGGAGATTTATTTAAGAAAAAAACAAAAATAACCTTAAATGATGTTTCTGTATTTGAATATTTTAATTGTAAAATTAATTGGATAACAGCCATATTATTGCTACAAGTTAACATGCAAATCAGAGCAAGCAAGATTTTACAACTGTCTTTGGACAGTGTAAACCTTTCACTGCCTACTTTTAGTCATGAAAAGTTCTAAAAGTACATAATAAACAAATTATATGAATCTTCAAATCTTATTTTGATGATGTGTTCATAAAGGAAGAAACATTTTACAGATTTCCCTGAACCATGAGCTCAAAGTGAGAAGACTGCCAATCTCTTCTCTCATTAAAAACAAATTGTGAATATTGATGACAAATAGATGCAAGAAGTCAACTTGTTACAAGTCACTCAGACTCATGTGAGGGAAATTCCATGTCTCATCAGTCAATAACTGTAGACAAGAATTAGTTTATGTGTGTGGTTTCTTTGGTTGTTCTTGACCTACCACAACTAATGCTGTTCCACTTCATTCTACATGAACACAACTAACCAACAATCATGAATGTACGGTGAATGAAGATCATACCATATACAGAAGCAATAACACTATTTACTTGATGCATACATACCACATTCACAAAAATTCATTGACCAGCTGTCCATTAACTTTCTGAAATTCTTTAGTGTTTTGAATGGGATGTTAATTATGAAAATTAAAGATATAAATAGCATTTAGACCACTACTATGTCTGTCTTTCAAATTTTTAGCGCATACTCAAGGAATTTACATCATTTGGTTAAAAGGTTTTACAAAAACATTTAAATTCCAGACATTTAAAAAAATTATTTTAATCAATGTTTTACCTTTGCAGTTTTCCTCAAGGTTAAAATAAAATGCTTAAAATAAATTTTTAATATATACATCTCGATCATCAAAGTGTGGTTGACTTATTATAAAATGTTATTCTTTGCTCTTGTCATAAGTTCTTAGAATTGTAATTTAAAATCAAATGTAACCATCTTTGATTCTAATGAACCTGTTGTACTTAAATTCAGAAATAAATTACAACTACTGCTATTCAATAGGATTTTTGATTTAATAATAGAAGAAATAAAGACAGAAATATGTCTGATTAAAAATACAGAACATACAGTTAAAAGAATGCATAAAATAGTTTAAATATTCAGGATCTTAGAAGAATTCAGGCCTTCTGAGGTACTTGTTCTAATCTAGATTACCTTTCTAACACTCTACATAGTTGTAGTATGATTCTAATGACAAAACAACTTATATGACATGAATAAATAATGCAATTTTTTTGCTCGCCCTGGAAGTTGTTCTGTAGTAATAATTTTATTTCTAGGCCACCAAGTGCAGAAATGTTATTCAACCCTAAAAATCACTACTTCAAAATCACTTCAAATTTTGGTAATTTACATATAAAACAAACTTGCAGATATCAACATTGTGAGATATTAAAATTTCCTAGTCATAACTTATAGCATATTGGCAATGGACAGAAACCAACAGTGTAGTAATCATAAATTTCCAAACAATGCATGTGAGAAAAATAGTTTGTTGTGATTAGCTTCACATATACTTCCCATTACTGAACACTACTATTGATAAAAAGTTTTATGAAAATATTGAACTCTTTTAGTTAGAACCAAGTTTAATTACTTTTAAACAGTACTGATTGTGCATAAACTTGTAATAATAAACAAATTTTGTGAATCACCTACTGTATTTATCTAATCTTTAAGCAGGACATACAGTATCTTTGTTGGTTCTTCAACATATAAAACAGTATTAGTAAATGGTATCTTACATAAAACTGAAATATAATAATATTTATATTTTATTTCTTTACTGTCTTCCAAACAATGGATTTGTTAAGTTACATTATTTTTCTGCTTTACTTATTTTATAACAAAATGGATAAAAATAACTTTGTAGAGTTTTCACAATACACACTCAGATAGGGCTATACATTAATTTTATGGTACTTTACAGTGTATCATGCAATCAATATTAAAAAAAACCTAGGTTTAAAATAAATAGTATGGGTTATAGGTACAAATTACTATTTTCTGTGTGAATTAAACTGCCTATAATATTTTAAAACTGATTAGCATAATTCCATATTGAATTATAACTATACTGATTATTCAGTAAACTAATTACGATTCGCTATAAAAGTACTTTAATATTTTAAGGTTTGTACCTTCTTACTATGTGCGAAACGGTTCGTGTTTAGACAATGAATGTTGAAAGCACAGTCCTAATCACGGGTTTTACTTTTCGTATTATAGTAGTACTTAGAAATATAAGCCAAACCCCTACCTCTAAGTCCTCATATGACCTAAAGCTGAGAATTGAAAATCCATCAATTAAATCCTCTTCAAATATCGGCTCTTTACTTTTTTTCCTACGATTTGGGGGTCGGTGAGGCTTTAGGCGAGTGGGGGATTCATCCCCCTCCTCACCATTAGCAGCATCGCCCAGACCCCGACCCTGTGCTGCCTGCTTCTGCCTCTGCATTCTCACAGCTCTCTCACGTCGACGGTTCCTCTGATTTCGGCGTTTTGAATCGACTTCCATGACGATATATCCTTCACAGTTTAATAAGCCATAAAACACTGTATCTAAATCACATCTTCTTGCTTATAATATTTATCCTTGGTGGGTCAGACGAGAAAAACGCATCGATAAACTCACGAAATCACCACAATAACACCTACAATCAGACGGACATCGGCTTCCCTCGATTGTTCGGATCAAATGGCGGATAATACACTGTGGCCATTTCACTCAGCAGTGTTGATACGGAAATAATTCCGCGTAAGAAACATAACACAGAAAATAGTACGGTACAAACACAGCAAAAAACTACATTTTCTTTCGATTACTAGACATTACTACAATTAATAACTTGTAACAATAAGAAACGGTAATTGCAAATAGAAAACAATTTCTTCCATGAAACCGTATTTACTTTTTAGATAAATTACTAAATTGCAAGATAATTACGAAATTGCTGAGATGAGCTGGTGATAAGTACGCACTGGAAGCAAATATGTAAATTATGCATAGAAAATTGTGCATAATCAAAAGTTAGCATTTATGTACACAATATCATGAAAAATTATAAATTTATTACATATACATAGTTATATGAATATATCAACAGTTTCTCTGCAGTGTAAACCCCCTTTTAATTTTTCAGTTGAAATTAATTTGTATTTGTTAAAACATTACGTTGTTTAACCGTATCACTAGGGGTTTTTCTCTAAAAATATTGGTACAGCTGAATAATCACCTATAAAAGTAAATTCAAGTAAATAAATATAAAAAACAACAAAACATTTAAGATGACAAAATTCCATTCCAAATTTGATAAATAAATGCATTTAATAAAACATTCTTATTCTCTTTTATTATTATTTGTTTCTAGTCCTAAATACATGAGGCCCAATAAGGAATCTTTTTTTTTTTTAATTTTCCAAGAAATCTGGGCTAGAAATCCGTCTCTTTTAAAAGTTTGATGATATTGAACACTATCTTGGAAGTCCTCTTTATATCATTTGTTACGTTTTACCGTATTCATTTTATTCTAAAAATATAAAACGTCTTTGTTATACCGCTAGAGATGTGTATCTTTCTACTGTATAAATGATTTCACAATATATTATTTGTGGTTTAATTATTGTAGGAATAATAAATTTCAATATTATATTTTTTTACATTAAACAACTATATAGGCAGACGTGTAGAAGATTTCAAAATGCATTCATTCACACTATACTGATAAATGCAATTTATTCATGAGCTAGACAGATATTAAGCTTAGATAATAAACTGTGTTATAACGGATCATCAAATATTAAATATATGTGTAAACTTAAAAGAAAAACAACACAAAACAATTAAAAACAAAAAATCACAAACTAAATGGAAGAACTGGCACAGTGCCAGAATTTGTAAACTTAGTCGTACTTTGTAGATATTGGTTGGATAAATAGATTTTTAAAAGGTAGAGTAAGTGAAATACTCTTATGAACACACGTACTATTTATAGTTTTTAATAAAATGAATCTAAAATATCAATTTTTATTTATTTAACAAATTAAGAATGTAATTAGCATGAATGAAGTTTTGCACCGCAGAATATAGTTATTAGTGTTGGTTAATCACGTGGTACACGTGAAGTCAAAATATATTCATTACTGCTTTGTAATAGCAAACCATCATTGTACTTTCTTTTTATGGAACGTCGGGTATAACGTGTTAATTACGTTTATAAATCTCTAACACTTGTAAAGAAAACAATGGTAACTGCCAACTAACATGGACTACATAAATGTTAGAACAGAAACAAAGACTTGTTGGCTCTTGGCCAGTTATGAAAGATCAACGTAGGTGACTTGGTATTGCTATTCGTATGTTTTATTTCCTTTATTATAAATAAAAACAATGTAAAGAAAAGAACTTCTTAGGGTAAAACGAGTTCGTGCAAGTATATTCATCAGAGTGATATTTTATTTTTTGCTTTATTTAATGAATTGTTCATATACATTTTATTTGAGGTGCATTTTCTTTTATATTGATGATAAAAGGATGATTCTCTTTGCCTATAGGCGGCCCTGCATGGCGGAGGGCAGTTCAGTGGCTGTCCTGCCGGACTGTGGCTCTCGCTTTTCTACCATAAAAAAAAAAAAAACCACGTAGCCGTGAGCTCGTTATAAAACTGACGGTCTAACACTACAATTTAATATCGATTAGAGTAGCGTGCGAGTTGGCGGCAGGCGGTTTTGACTAGCTACTTTCCCTCTTGTCTTATCACATCAAAATTAAGGACGGCTCGAGTACGTAGCCCTTGAGTAGCTTTGCGTTTGATTCAATAAACAACTACTGTCCAAGAATGCCGAGAAATGTTTGATAATATTCAGCCAATTGGAAACTTTCTTTGTTTCTCTGTATTAGATATGAGAATGTCTTTATTGTTAACTGTATAAAGATATGATGAAGAAAGAAAACATGCAAAAATTGTGCGAGAGGGAATTCAGTTCAAACGTCTAAGTAACGACTCTAGCGATATGTTAAGTTACGTAATAATAAACAGTTGGTTTCTCTTTGTGAAAACATTGTCCAAGTTAACAGAAAAATTGACTTTTCACAGGGTCTAAAAAAAAAAGACAGAAGATACTTAAAAAATAATTAAAGCTTCGTCTACATACAGTAGTGATTGTTCGTTTTGTTTGTTTTTTTTAATTTCGCATAAAGTTACTCGAGGGCTATCTGTGCTAGCCATCCCTAATTCAGCAGTGTAAGACAGTGGAAGGCAGCTAGTCATCACCATCCACTGCCAACTCTCGGGCTACTCTTTTACCAACGAATAGTGGGATTGACCGTTATATTATAACGCCCCCACGGCTGAAAGGGCGAGCATGTTTGGCGCGACGGGGATGCGAACACGCGACCCTCAGATTATGAGTCGCACGCCTTAACACGCTTGGCCATGCCGGGCCACGTACAGTATGAAGATTAATGTACAAATACTTAAACACGTCAAGTCGATTCATTTATTGAGCAATTATTATAATTTATTTCCTATGTTTTATCTATAAAGTTATACTTCATCTACTTAGGTATTCGTAATGATGCGACACCCAGTAACGAATTCCTAAACGAATGTTTCCATAAAGAGAGGAGATAAGCACACTACAGAAGAACAATATTGCTTGCTTTTTTTTTTCGTCTTCTGCATGTTACAAGTAAAAAAACGTTTTAATTCTGTCTTGGTTAATTCTCACAATCTTTACAACGCATCTCTTTGATAGTCAGTAACGCATTTTCAGATATGTATGTGTTTTATCATAGCAAAGCCACATCGGGCTATCTGCTGAGTCCACCAGGGGGAATCGAACCCCTATTTTCAGCGTTGTAAATCCGAAGACTTACCGCTGTATCAGTGGGGTACTTATGATATGCGATGTTTATTTTTATACGAGTAGATATATTAATAACTTGTACTTACAATAGTTGATAAGAAATTACAAGATGTTTTAAAACGGCACCTAGTTACACACTATTCATACATGTAGTTTTATGAGTATTACACTAACAATATATTTTCTGACTTATTCGATTTTTATTATTTCTTTGTGTGAATTTAAATAACAATGTGTTTTCTAAGATTAAATGTTATTCCATCATATAAGAAATTACGTGTTGCAAGTGGTCTACAGCCTGTATGTTGCCACATATTTCTGAATAATGTAGTTTTTATTGCAAGAATTTTAAGCATCTTTACTACTGCTACCGAATAGTCTGGCCTCTTTCAATATACACTATAATAAAGAAAACTAAGAGAGTTTACTTTTTAAAATATAAAACGCTTTTGATACCAGGAGGAACAAAATAAACAAAATATTATTTAGGGTTTAAGAAATATTGTGGCAGTGTGAGCAAACTGAATTATACTGCTTTTTAATTAAAATAAAGAGAAAAATACAGTAAGAAAATAAAATGTATCTCCCTTAAATTAGTTAAAATTTTGCAATGAAATAATTTTTAAATTGGCATAAGTATGCAGTTAACCTTTTTCAAATACAAGGAAAAATAACATTGTTCCATTTGTGCGTGTGAGATTTCAACAAGTATATGAAATGACCAGCAAAGTTTTCTACCAATATATATTTATAACAAAAATAGTTTACTAATAACACTATGTGTGAACTCATTTAACTATTTACAGTGTTCAAAGCAATATACTGAACAAAGTCTATATATTCTTAAACATTTTTAGTACAAGGTGAAAACTAACTCTCAGATCTGTTTTTAATGTACCACATGTTTTCAGTCTTAGGTCTACCTCAACTGGTTCTTATTAGTATTGGGCCCGGTATGGCATGGTGGTTAGGGCGCTCGACTCGTAATCTGAGGGTCGCGGGTTTTAATCCTCGTCACACCAAACATGTTCATCTTTTCAGCCGTGGGACATTATAAATTCCGGTCAATCCCATTATTCGTTGGTAAAAATAGCTCAGGAGTTAACGGTGGCTGGTGATGGCTAGCTGCTTTTTCTCTAGTCTTACATACTTATATTAGGGATGGCTAGTGCAGATAGCCCTCGTGTTGCACGATTGGGTAGAAGATCTTCAATTTTCGAGTTGGTATCAAGGGTGGTTTTCTTTGTGATATACTTGAATCAATTTAAAGAATTAGAAGATAGCTACGTAGTTAAAATAATTTTACCTCAAGTTATCTTTCAGTATCATAAAACCTGTTGCATCAATAAAATAAGATTGGTTCAAAGACGACAAATAACCCCTGTTGGTGTTCTTACAAATTACATTTCACGGTATTTCTAAGCTTTCGAAAACTACTTTCCATGAAGACAAGGTACCTGACACAGGTGTACAAAGGTGTCTCCTTTATTAATTAACCTCTATCGTTGTACGATTATTCGGTGACAAAAAATAAAAAAAATATATAACTATTATGATATTATCTTTAACACAATTAATGATTTTAATTATCTCACGTGAAAAACTTTTTATAATTAAGTATAAAGCACAAAAGACGTACATAAAATACTTTCATTAATAATCACGTTGCAAGCTGTCTTTCTGTCAGAAATACGTAAGAGGCAAAAGTAATAAATACCAAACATAGCAAATTGCTGTAAAATACATGTAGTAGATAAAACTAATCTATAATAATAAAAAACATGTTTGTATGTGTGTGTGTGATTGTCATAGCTTCAAGAGACCGGAGACGTTGCATTCATGGTAAGGAGATTCTGGGAATGTGAACCTAGATATTATTTTTCACAGTTGACTCAAAAAACTTTGGTCAGATTTTTGCCCTATCACCCTTGAGCTCCATAATTCTACTTCCTGAAGATATATAGATTTTTTTTTCTAATTATCACTTACTGAATGAACAGCACGTGCAGGTTTCCTATCAAATACTCTTTTTCAACACAAACATGAGAAGAAATATACAAGTCTGAGAATTATAATAAAGTTGAATTGAACTAAATTTGGGAAAATGCAATAAACAACGGGAAGTAAAATATCAATAAAAAGTATTGGAGAATGGGAAGAATTGGAAGAATTCATATAAAAAAAACATGGGAATAAAAAGGAATCTGAGAAGCTAAATTAAAACTATTTGTTCTTCAAAAAAGTTGAATTAAGTTCAGGAAATGACAACAGACAAACTAACTAAAGAATTGGAGCATCAGGGTAGCCATAGAAGTAATTAACATAATAGAGACGCTTGACTGGTACATTTAAGGCCTCTGTGAATAGTAAGGGGACCTTGGAATCCCGCAGCGGAGCGTGGGTATTTTTTATTATGAAGAATAAAGGTAATAAGTTGACTATAAAAGACGTGTAGTAGATAATAGTCACAAATACTACACATAGAAAGTTTGTAAGGGACATGTGGTAGGTTACATTAATATATCTACTACGCGTCTCTCAAAGTCAACTCTCTACCTCTGTTATTTATTGGTTTTGTTTACTACACGTCTTTTAATGATATATTGCTATAAGAGACTTGTAGTAAATAAAACTAAAAAAAATAGTAAACGTATTCAATTTGTTTGTAATAGATGTGTAGTAGATAAAAATAATTAATACCAAATAGAGCAAATTGTTTGTAACAGACGTACAGTATATTAAACTCATAAATACTAAACATAGCAAGCTGTTTATGAGAGACGGGTTGTAGATAAAACTTAAACATAATCTAAATTTAGCATGTCATCTCTAAAGATCAGGTTAAAATCGATAGCGTAAAGTGAATGTTCTATGGAAAAGTGTTATTGTAGCTCTATGTCCCAAACTACGATAATAGTTCATAATGGGGATCCTAAGAAATTGTACAAACCCTAACAGAATGTTTCGGGCTATAAAACACTTTAAACAGTAAAGATTCACTTCACACAACACTTTAAATCCTTTACTATTGACTGCTAAGATTGTACATACATAAAAATGCACAAAAAACCCACACATGTCGGTCTTACAAAGAACAAACAAATCCGCTCAAAACGGGCCTTTTGTAATTCGTGATATTATTATTCTCTTGCTAGCCTACAACAAAAACTGCTTGATATATTGTACCCAAACATTTTGTACAACACTAAATAAGGTACCACGAAAGTCTTAGAGGTATTGAAAAGTCGATGGTTTCTTCTGTATTTTAATTATATTGTATTCAACAGTGACAACTAACTTCATGTTAGATTATCGTGTTATATTATATTCAACAGTGGCAACTAATTCCATGTTAAGTATTATGGATGATCATGGATAGTAGCAGTCAATTCAATGTTAAAGTATTATACTGTATATTGGACAATAGCGACCAGTTTCTTGTTACAGTATCATATTATTTTATAGTTGTTCAATGTAATATGATACGAATGTTTTAGTAGAAGCGAAAGTTGAAATCATACAGAGAAGCTGTGGCGAAAGCCAAACTACAACTTACTAGTAAACTACTTATTATATGTTACTTACACGAAAAATGTGTAACGAATTACAGGATCTATAATTACTTTCTAAATAAAGTCTTCGTTCATAGTGGAGGACAGATTTTTTGTTCTTCATTGTGAGAGTAATTATTTTCTTTACTGTTTAATTTTTAATTTCCTAATTTGTTTATAAAGATTAAAATCTAAACAAAGATTGTTATTCTGACTGCTCATACACCAGTTTTGTTTTTTTATCACCATCTTTCTTGCTCGTTTATGTTTCCACGACCAACTACTGAGCTGAGGCTGAGAAGCATGTGCAAATATCATTAAATTCAGCGACACCTGTCACTAGAGTGCGTAAGTAGATAAATGTGGTTAAAAATGTTTTGTTTTTTTTCGTTTTATTGCTGAAGTGAATGAGTGGTTAGGGTGCGTTGCGGCATATCAGTAGCTACCTTACAAAATAAGACTTCTGCATAGTAAAAGCAAAATATAAATAGATCATAGTTGCGAGTTCTATAATCATAACGTCTTATGTAGACGATCAACAAACAAGCTAAGAACCTGTTGATTTGTGCTACTCTGTTTTTATCTTTTTTGCAAGTCCTTCTATAGTAATAAATAATGGGGCTGTTACAAGAAGGCTCCACCTGTAATTCTAATAGGTAATTTAATGAACGGCAGTTCAAAATCTTGCATTAAGGACTTGTTAAACACTAACTTTAAATGACCGAAGGTGTTCCTCCATTACTGTTAAGATTGCTCTTTTCGCAAAAATTGTTTACGCCCTAAATTACAATGAAAACTTTACTGGTTCACCACTTCCTGTATCATTATTATGCTGTAGCAAGGTTTCTTTAATTTAATTTAGTTTTACGCTTCGAAAATTAAAATTTGTTTTGTTTGTCTGATTTTGAATTTCGCGCAAAGCTACACGAGGGCTGTCTGCTCCATCCGTCCCTAATTTAGTAGTGTAAGACTAAAGTACTGAATGTTTAATATGAACTGATAAAAGGTTACAAAGTCATCACCACTCAGCGCCAAATTTTAAGCTACTATTTCAACAACGAATAATAGGATTTACCGTCGCATTATAATACCCTTACGAATGAAAGAATGTTTGGTGGGACAGGGACTCAAACCTGCGAACCTCAGATTGCGAGTCGAACTCTCTAACCACCTGGTCATACCAAAATTTTAAAAAAATAAGAATGTTGTAACAATGATATTCTTTATTTCAGTAATTGACTACTGATACTAGACGTGAACAGAAAACAACTACAGACCAATCTACAGTTTGACCAAAATGTGTGTATACTTTGTGACAAACAAGATCATTATTATTAAGAGAGAATACAAACACACTTAGCTCTGTCAAACTGAGACGGCCCGGCATGGCCTAGCGCGTAAGGCGTGCGACTCGTAATCCGAGGGTCACGAGTTCGCGCCCGCGTCGCGCTAAACATGCTCGCCCTCCCAGCCGTGGGTGTGTATAATGTGACGGTCAATCCCACTATTCGTTGGTAAAGAGTAGCCCAAGAGTTGGCGGTGGGTGGTGATGACTAGCTGCCTTCCCTCTAGTCTTACACTGCTAAATTAGGGACGGCTAGCACAGATAGCCCTCGAGTAGCTTTGTGCGAAATTCCCAAAAACAAACAAACAAACTGAGATATGTACGTTATATGAAATATCTACATTTGTACTTTGTATAATGAGACACAGTTTTATGAAGATCGTAGACATCTGTAGAAAGGCACATAATTCAGCATTTCACCTATTACAACCAAAACATGTATAATGACAAAATGTAACAACAAATTATTATAAATAGCGTTTGTTACCTTTTATCAGTTCATATTAAACATTCAGTACTTGATTGCTCCTCGCACTCTAATAATCTTCGCAAAGCAAGGTGACATATTATCGTTGAGGTTATGAATATAATTTACTGTAATTTCATAACAACTTATAAAAGAATAACTTATAACAGTTTTCAATGGGATTACAATCTGGAAATTTTTCTGACCATGGCGATCTTGTAAATCCTTCTTGGTCGAGATAATCTTGTAAATGCACTCACTGTGAGCAGTAGTACTGTCATCCTGGAACACAAAATGATTACCAAACATGACCTGCCATATGGCAGATATCTTGTCACCATTGACGTTTCCTTAAAGGATATAAAGAGCAGTTTTTCTATCATGTTGAATAGCTGCTCAAACATGTACTCCACCACCTCCTGTGTATTCCCGGTGAGAAAGACAATCTTTCCTTATCTGATTTCCAGGGAAATAATGAACATGAATTCTGTCACCAGCTTTAAAAAACCATAACCAAGACTGTCTGAAAATATTACATGCCGTCAGTGTTTTAACCTTATGTGGCTTACTATCTTGCCCAAGTAATATGGTGATGGCGATGAACTATAGTTAATATCTATTTTGCAATTGTCTTTATTACAAACTAACTTGTTTGGTCAGTCTTCTATTCACTCTTTTTCTGGATACCCTAGAATAAATGTGTTTATACCATTTCTGTCATAAGGTGTTGCAAAACCTCCTTCGACCTTGTCACATTAACTTGATCAGAACACGGTAATCTGGGAAAATAGTTTTTCGGGGTCTACCAGTAGACTTTTCTGTTTACTTACTCTGATAAAATTTCAGAATTCTGAATACAGTACATTGGTAGTATCCTACTGTTCTGTACAGTCGAACAATTTGACACCTTATAGCTTTTGTTACATGACGAGACATGACTCTTCACCAACTAAAAAGAAATTGTTTGAAAAAAGCGTTGACCAGTGCCAAAAAGATTATAGCGAAATCACATCGTTGTATACAAAACAGGTGTGTATGTGTGTTTTCACGAAAAACAAATGCCTAAAACAACTTATAAACACCAGAATAATAACTCGTACATGGCTGTTCGATTATACTCTACCTATTTTGTTACTGTTCAGTGTGGCTTATTTTACACGTGTATTTGTGTAAGCTATATTTTTAATGTTTTCTAGAGAGAGCTAGTACTTACATCACGATAATGTAAAATCTAAGAATTTAATGAAAGTGTAAAACATCTATAAAATCTAGAAGCTTCGTGTAATATGTGGTAATAAGAGTATAATATAAATACTAGACTGACTGTAGTATTCAGTGAAATATTGAGGTAATCATTTCAGTGTTAGTAATTTGGATAGTGAGAATCCTTTCGTTTGCGATTCTGTTGGTCAGTGAGTAAACCAGAAAGTTTGTTATCGAGGAAATTCTACAAGTATTTTCTTTGAGAGTTAGGCATATATTGGTTTCGAAATTGCTGTTGAAACGGCAAGTACAAAGTTAGGCGTACCAGCAAGTTTAAACTGCAGTAACCGTCATTGAATAAATAAATTAATTCGCTATCGTTACATGAATTTTAATTGAAACTATTTTTTTTACAATATAATAAATAAGAACCTAGCCAACGATAAAATATGATAAGAACATGTTTCATAAGAACCTAACCAACAATAAAATATGATAAGAACAAGTTTCATATAAAACCATGACGTTCGACAATATCGAGCTTAGTGGACTGATGCTCCAGCGTTCATTTTAAAGAGATTGAAAAATTAGAAACTATGGCATTCGAAACCTTTTTCTCTATACTCATAAATTATTGTTTCAGTTGCTTATTGACAAAAGTTTTCCGAGTTAAGTTATAATCACGGCATTAAGTATAAAGTGAACTACTGATATAAAGGCGAACTTAACAGCCAGGTCAGAGATCTTTTGGTTCCAGGTATAATGGTTTATAATTTTGAATTACGGACCAAAGAGAGAGGGCATCAGTTGTTACCGTAAGAGCTTTGCCCAACTCATTCTTATCAGGGATTCGATTCCCCTCGGTGGGCTGAGCAGATAGCCCTTTGTGGCTTTGCTATAAGAAAAACACACAAACACACACCCAACTCATTCCAGTGATCAGTGGGACTGACTGCCACTTCAGAAATGTATCCATAATTGAGTGTGTGAACTTTGGACCTTCCGATATAAAGCCCACCACGCTAACCTATAAGCCACATTTCGGTCAAGGATATAAAGCTCGTTTTTGTTTGTGAAGAAAACAAAAAAATACAAATGTGTTTTAATACAAATCTTGAAAATGCAATAAGGGCTAACTGACAAACGTTATTAATCGTATAAAATGTCTTGAACGTTAAGTGGAAAATATTAAGCTTGTTTCTAAGATTGAGATAAAGCGTGTTACGATAAAAGTAAATCTAACAGAATCAACAGTCTAATGTTCCTCTGTGTTGCTACCTGCCGATCTTTCATTGAGATATTTCATAAGTGAACCTACAATTCGAAGAATTATTCATTCAAATCATTAGACACTTTTGTATTAAAACACTCATAAATTCACTAGTAAACCCATCTACCTAATACAGGAAATATACATAGACATGTGTGTGTTTGTGTTAATGATGCCTGCAATTGTTCCTTAGGATAATCGTAATTTGAGGCTCAGAGAATCCTCTTATTGTTTGAAAGAAATAATTACCCATTAATGTTCCTTCATATTTTACCTCTCTATCAGCTTTATCATAGGTATTAATAAGTCAATATTATTTCAAATAATAGAATCACGGAAATGAACCAGAAAGAAAAACCTAATTCTAAAACAACATTAGTTACAAAATAAAACAAATAAATAAAAACAGTAAATACAATATTTCGAAAATACCTTTCGATAACTGTATCGAATGATAAGTAACAATAATTAATTATTCTCTTAGTGAAGATTCTGGCAGGGTATTTATTTACTGAGTAGCTCACGAGAGAACAGCCTCATGTCGTCAGAAATTTACATACTCTTCTGTTATATTAATATTATCCGTACGTTACCGCTAGGGAAACTAGTGTCAGTTTCATCATACACATATATTTACTCAAAATACAAATAATTAGGTAGAAGGTGAGTTATTCGTTTTAATGCAACTAAAATTCATAGAGAAATTAAATGTTAGAAGGAAATAATAAACGGACGATAAACACAACCACAATCACAAAACAATAGAATTCGTTATCTCACAACCTTTGACCTCTACATCAGTTCAACTTCTTGAATATTGTTGACATACCATTTATTTCTCTATCAGTTCATTTTCTTCATTGTTATTCTGTTGTGTACATTTTACCATACGATTATTCTCACATCATACTTCATATTTTTATTTGACGTATGAGATAAGCGTATGCTCTGACATAAAATAAACACATAGTTTTCGAATAGAAAGAAGTTAAAAAGGAAGTTTATTGCTGTCAGATATTACATTGTATACCTTAACGACAGAGTTTAGTCCTTCAAAGATATCAAAACTAGATTATATTTGTGATATCAGATAAACTAGAAAGTTAAAATTGAAGTTTCATGCCTCATATACTTACCACTCAGTAAAACACCAAAGAGAAAGAACAACAAATCGCATGCACTCTTTTAGAAGCTTTAGTGCAAGGCAGAAACATTGGTAACAAACACTGTGATAGCTATGTTTACACAATATCTGAATCCAAGCTTGCTTTACTTTTGCTCACCTTTCCTCTGTAATGATGTATAAAGATCTATATGACATGATTACATTTAACTGACGCTGTGGAGGTGGGGTATGGGGGCTAAACCTAATGTTATTTGGATGTGTTCAAGAAGACCTAAGAAGCTTGCATAAAGAGACACATAGAATGTTTATATTAAGTTGTACATACGATTTCAGTAGCTTGTGTAAACCAGAATCCAAATATATATAGCGGTCTTATTTTAAAGCACGTTTGTTTCTATGGAAGCATAAGAAGCTTATGCCATTCTGTGTTTGTAACATGATTGTTAATTCACGTAGAAAATATGTCTTTTTTTATTATTCACTAAATGTGGCTTACATCACCAATTAGTCTTCCAGTTAGATTTCAGATAAACCAGGCTGTCATCAAACACACTCGAAGTCATATTCGCTATGTAGAAAATATAATATTAAGAATGCATCATCCCTTCCTTATAACATGTAAAGTAAGGCCAGACGGTTAGAGGGCTCAATTTGTAATATGAGGTGCACGGGTTTGAATCCCCGTCACACTAAACATTATCGCCCTTTCAGCCGTAAGGGCGTTATAAGTAACAATCAATCCCACTATTCATTGGTAAAAGAGTTGCCCAAGAGTTGGGGTGGGTGTTGATAACTGGCTGCCTTCCTTCTAGTTTTACACTGTTAGATTAGAAACGACTAGCGAAGGTAGCCCTCGTGTGACTTTGCGTGAAATTGAAAACAAACTAACATGCCAGGTATGTTTCATTATAGCATACCAAGAATGATGAAGTGTTTCAAAAACGTAGCGTAAGAAAAAAACAAATTCTTCTGGTCGATAACTTTTAATCTCCAAGTTCTATGTAATGAAGACCACAGTCATATTTGTTTAATATCCAGTATACAATTAAGAGTCACAAACGAGGACTTTTTGATTGTCTAATGATACACATGTGTTCTAAACTATTGGGTAGTGTAGTGATACAATAAAAAACATTTATTACCTTCAGTGTGTTTTCAGTTCTGTTCGTCTGTCTTTTCTCTGGGATCGAACCACGGAGTTAAAAATCATTAGATTTGCTGGAATGATTATTATTAGCCAATTCTTCTAGCGATTTGATTTTTAATTTTTGTTAAATAACGAAATACCAACTCTTAAAGCGACCTCTGGAGGAAACTAGATACAGTAATAATAAAAAGTACTTTAGTTCAGTTGATAAAAGAATCTACTGAGAGCTCGTGAATACAAGAGCAATCACTTCCACTAACATAAGTAGTTAATATTTACAGCACTACAGTTAGTATTAATATTGTTTACAGAACATCACACATGTACACGTACGTCTTTATATCCATTCAGAAAATACTCTTCTTTTTTTACATATATGAAACGAGCATTTTTTCGATAATATATTGTTTAAAAGATTAGCTGTTAAAGTTTAGTTTGTCCGCTTTTAAATTTTATTTGGTACCTGGTTTTATGTTGTCTGTTATTTAATGTTTTGTTATTTATAATTACGAAACCAGGCCTATAAGTTAAGTTCAATGAGGCCATCCAATCAGATTCGTTATTACTGTCTAATAAAGATTCTACATTTTCTAACAAGTATTTATTCTCTTCTATTCCAAACAAAAAAAAAAAAAAAAAACTTCGCTTGTACGTCACGGAATTTTGGATGCAAAGAGAAAAAATACCCCACAACCTTGTGAGGACCGTTAAATCGACATCTGTATAAGTCTCCTTCCTCGCGTTTTTCTGGTTCAGTTTATCCAAGCGGGAGCGGCTTGAATCAGAAAAGGATTCCTTATATAAAAAAAAGAAAGAAAAATATTACGTATAACAGCATGAGATACAACACCTTAACATTTGTATAAATAACCTAGTTATCTTCGGTAAATATGTGTCCTGTTATGGATTTATCGAAACAGTTTGTTGCCTAGTTTATTTTTGTTCTTTTTTGGTCCGCACGAAGTAGATAAATCAACAAACCACTCGATATCTCGGAACTCGACAGAGTTACTTCTGTATAATATAGATATTTTAAGTTGTTGAAAACATAACATTCAAAACTATTTTAGTGGGAATTATATCAGATGTACTTTATTGATTCACTAATATGTGCTTTGCGTGAATGATGAAAATTGCATCCCAAGCATGTAAAAAAATATATAATTCTATTTATATATGTTTATAAAATTTTAATTCTCTCTCTTATTACCTTCCAATTAGCTAGGAAAGAATTTGATCTATTAATTTACTGATGTTTATATTTCATTAACTGTAAAATTATTTTGAAACACTTGTATTATTACAGTTACAATTTCCGTAAGACACCCTCGCATCCTCCTCATATATATATATATATGTATATATAGGTGGCCCGCTAGAGTGTAATGTTACTCTGGTCGATTATATTTTGTTTCTTTGTCGTTGTGTTCCCTTCGAAAATTGCTTGTGAAATCGTAGTAGGGATAATACGAAGCAATTTACTCTAACTTATTTTGAGTAATAATATAAACACTACTACACAGGCTACGTAACTTACTTGGTGTCGTCTGACATATATACTAAATATATCAGAAGATCCAAACTGTACAAATTATATCAAGTAGCAAACCGAAGATTACATAAACAATCACCAGGTACATCTAGATTTGCGATCGATAGATAAAAATTTCAGTGTAAGTTAACACTCCCTGACTTATATGTTGATGTTTTAGGTTTTGAAAAACCTTGCAATATCATTAAAGTGTTGAACAAATTATTTAATCGTTAGTTAAACGTACTTAGCTAAAGAACAACGTGTTAAACTATGTGAATTGAATAATTATGAGTTAAAGTGGTAAACTAGGTGAATAAATAAACTATTAGTCAAAGTGCTAAACTAGGTGAATTAATTAACTGTGAGTCAACGTGTTATACTATAAAAATTAATTTACTACGAGACAAGTGGCCAACTATAGTACAGCTTTAAGTCTACGAATTTAAAACGCTAAAATCAGGGGTTCGATTCCCCTCGGTGGACTTAGCAGATAGTCTGATGTGGCTTTGCTTTTAGAAAACACACATACATATATGTACACGAGACAAGTGTTAAACTAGATGAATTAATTAACTATGAGTCAACTTGCTAAACTGCTTGAATTAATTATCCATGAGTGAACGTGTTGAACTATGTGAATTAATTAACTATGAGTCAACGTCTTATACTATGTAAATTAATTAACTATGAGTCAACTTGCTAAACTGCTTGAATTAATTATCCATGAGTGAACGTGTTGAACTATGTGAATTAATTAACTATGAGTCAACGTCTTATACTATGTAAATTAATATACTACGGGTCAAGTGTTAAACTAGATAAATTAATTAATTATGAGTTAACGTATTAAACTATGTGAATTAATTAACTATGAGTCAATTTGCTAACCTATTTGAATTATTTATGAGCGATCGTGTTAAACTATAAGAACTATGATTCAACGTGCTAATCTAAGTGAATTAATTAACTATGAGTTAATCGTGCTAAACTAGAAGAATTACTTAACAAACTAAGTGAGATACTTAACTATGAATCAACGTGTTTAACCGTGTAAATCACTTAGTTAATATTCAACATGCGTAACTACATGATTTACTTAACCATTAGTCAAATTGGATAGTCCTTAACTTGTAGTCAACGTAATTAATGACGTGATTTGCTTAATTATGAGTTAAATTGTATAAATAAGATAATAACTTAACTGAGTGAACGTGTTAAACTAGGAGAATTACTTAACAAAGTCAGCTTGCTCAACCAAGAAAGCAACTTAATTATTAATCAATATTTTAAACTATGTGAATTAATTAACTACGATTCAAGGTGTTTAACTGTGTGAATTACTTAAGTGTGAGTCAACGTGTTAAACTATGAGAATTATTAACTACGATTCAAAGTGTTTGACCATGTAGATTACTTAACTGTGAGTCAGATGAAGTACGAAACTTTGAATGAATGTGTTTAACCATGTGAATCAAAACACACGTTAATAACTCACGCACAATAAAAGAAGAATTGTAACCATCGTATTGTATTTTGTTCACGTGTTTTACAATTTAACAAAGATACGCAAAGAACCTGCAGATAGCCGTCCCTAACTTTGAAGTAAGGGGAATGCACCTACTAAATATCACCCGCCCCAACGTTTCTTTTACCAAAGAGCGGGATTTGGTTGTCACTCTTGTAGTGCATTCACGGTTCTCAAAACCCGAGTCCAGTTTTTTGGGCAAAGAGACGAGAACCATGAACCTTCAAAATTCACATTATTTTCACGCTTACCCTTGGAATATACTTGGATTCATGATCAATGTAATAACTTTCAAAATGTTCCAGAACACGAATTTTCAAAAATGTTGTAGCAGCAATAAATACACCTAGTTAGTTTGTACTTAAATGTGCAACACACTGTCTAATTCAGTAGGGTAGCAAAACTACTATTAATCCAGCTATAAGAAATCGTCTTAATTCCCCACTGATTATGCATATACATGATTACAACACCACAGTTAATACAACTGACTGTCTCTATTCCTTTTAGAAAGAATTTTGATGCTAAGTTCTTTGGATAAGACAGGAAAGATGTCGTGGCTTCATAAATGCTCTAAATTCATATTTGTAATTCAGTAAGTAACTCATTACAGACACTGGTGGTAGTTTAAATATATATATTTAATCAAGCTAAACATGCCAGATCAGATTCAATATAATCTTCTATTATATTGTATTAATATTTTAATAGATTAATAGAGGGCCCCTCCCAAATCTAAAGTAAGGAAAGTCCCTGTGGGACCTGTATATAGAGGGTTGAGTAAGTTATATAGAAACCGTTTTCAATATACACATCAGACGCATGTGACAATCGTGGTAAAACGGAATGTATCAGAACTACATTTTATAATTGTTGGGCGTGGCTTAAGTAACGTGATCCCACCGAAACTTTGATGCAAAATATTCGTACACTCAGATCATAAAGATGTATTCAGGTCTTTTTTTTTCTTTTTTTAGAATTTTCAAGACGGGAATATTCCTTGTCTCTCACATATAAAAACCTCGGGACAAACCCATTACTGTAGCAGTTCACATTAGGAGAAACCCATTATTCGAGCTCTTCATACGAAAGCTCAGTTAGGACAAACCCATCACTGTAGCAATTCACACACAAACTCTTTACCAGTTTATAATATGATATTCCAATAGTCCTTGGTCATTTTTGGGCTCGTGGCGACGTGCTGTTATGTGGCACTCTAAATAAAAACAAACAAACAATAACGATAATGTTGTCAATAGAACCAGTGAAAGCAGATATACTATCCAGTAAATGATGTTATAACTCAGCTTTTGCACCTACCTGGCTTCGAATCCACGAGATTTTGCCAGTAAAACATTTTAAGTTGATTTAACCTACTACAAATCACACTACTCTTAAGCCGAGCGTGACCGTCAAGTTACCATGTCAGACCATGAACTCGACTGTCCATGTTCTTGCCCCTCTTACACAAAATTGCGCTTCAAACTTTGCGACCATAGATACGTTATAAAAATGACACTAAGTGTTATTGTCTAGTTGTGGTTATTATAGTTTCCCACTTTATAACTTTAGACGGGTAGAAAGGAGAATACTCGTATATCTGAAACAAACATTTTTCTCGAATACGACTCATTTTCAAACACTGGAACACAAAGTTGTACAAGCCACGTATTCTGTCTTCTCTTCTGGTATTCGATTCAGAGTCTTACGAAATTGAGATTTTTTAAAATTAGTTTTTCTTTGTCAGCTGAGTTATATATACTACACTAACTACTAACAAATTCGCCAGTGAATTGGTAGGCAGTAGGACTGGTATAACCTACATAACGTATGGTTTGTCGTATATACATCTAGACCAATAGTTATTCGAATTTCTTTTTTAAGTCGTCCAAATCTTCTTGGACACGTTTTCTAATGAAATAGCGTACTGTTTACATGCCGAAAGTCATGTATTTCTGGGTAATTTAATAGAATAAGCCAGTGTTTAGTGGTTGTCTGATTGGTGACGAACAGCATCTGAAGAAACAACGTCTGGCCCGAGATGGCCAGTTAGTTAAGACGCTCGATTCCTAATATGAGAGTCACGAGTTCGAATCCAGCCCCCCGCTAGTACAGCGGTATGTCTCCGGATTTACAATGCTAAAATCAGGGGTTCGATTCCCCTCGGTGGGCTGCGCACATAGCCCGATGTGGCTTTGCTATAAGAAAAACACACACACAGAAACAACGTAAATATCGTGTGTGTGTAGGTATAGATAAAAAAAACATTTGAAATATGTTGAAAGTGATTATTATATTCGTATTTGTATATTCGTACGTACATATTCATTGACAGATAGAGATAAGCAGACGGATCCATCAAGAGATAAGAACTGGTGAGTAAAAAATACTTTATTCCCAAATGGGCAACATCTGCTCCTGCACTTTTTTCTTTTTCGTAATGTTGTAAACAGACGACTCGTTAACACAGAAAGATATATTTTTTCATCTTATATTTACACATCTCACGCGATACAGGCTAGATAGGTAAACGTACATAAACAAAAAATACGGATTACGCTGGCTATAAGTATCACAGCAAAAAAAAAAAAGTATATAGTCAACAATACGATTTATTAGAGATAAAGTCTAACTAGGCCTAACATGAAATACTACTGTGAGTTTGTGTTTTTGTTATCCTGCAATGCGAGAAATCGGTCTTCAAGAAATTTGGAACTGCAAATCTTGTTTGTCTGCTTCAGAACAAAGTCACATTGAGCTATCTGCTGTGTCCACCGGCTGGAATCGAATCCCAGTAAGTAATGTTGTAAGTCTGTAAACTTGTCGCTGTCCCATTGAAGCAGTTGCATGTCTAATCGCATGTATCTATTTGATGGACAACGAGTGTTTTTATTAAAGATAAGTTTTCTTTATTTTTATTATTCCAGTTGGTGTTGTTGAATAATATTTATAATTCTGTAAATATTGGATTGCATGTTGTTTAGGGCCTAATCTAAATCCTTTAAACTTGTTGAAGCGCAATTGGAATTATGGAAACATATGTCGTTAGCATGTCGGGTACCCCTAAATGATTCATTCCAATTTAATTATTACAAAGTTTTCAGTCCATCCACATTACTGTGTTGTAAATCGTATGATCGTGAATCATTTATTGATCTTTTAAACTGAAATGTATTTTCAGAAACGTGGTCGAAATAATTCCAATAATCACATTCTTTATTACGTTGGTCACGTGGTAAAATGTTCACAAACTTAAAGATGTAAATGCAGAAGAAAGAAAAGTGAAGGAGTGCATTTATAAACACTCAGCGACTATTGTTTATCGGTAACTTGTACATGAGGTTAGGAGAAAAGATCAACTGTTATACTACAGGGTGTTCGGAAAGTCACTGTGCACTTATATATTTATTAACAGACATGTTTCAATATAGAATACAGGAGGTAAATATGAATGACAATTATAAACAATGTTGAAAGTGAGCCCCGTTGGCATCAGTACAGGCCTGGATCCTTCTTATTTTGTTTCTAAACATCACTATTAGTTGCTGGCTTGAAATAGACTGAATAAAATATGATTACAAAACTGCACAGTGACTTTCCAAACACCCTATAGTATTAAAACATAAATTTTTCAGTTTCTTCACACCAAATGAGATGTAAAATTACATTTTTTGATGTACAATGTGAATTCACGTTTCTTTGAATAATCCAGCATCACCCTTAAATGTTTGAAATACACTTACTTGAAAAACGTACAGTGCCCATGTTTTCGTAGCCGGATTCTCCACTGAGCCCTGGCCCATGCCTTAAATAGACCCAAAAAAAAACTCATCGAATGGTGTTCTTTTTTCACATTCTTGCGATAATGTTTTTATTTTAGGTCCTCATCACCCCCCAAAAAAAACAATAACAAACAAATAAATAAACAACAGAGCAAAACATGTAAGTTTATGAATTTTAACGCTGAAATCTAGAATTCGATTCTCTGCGGTGGACGGTGGGCGAATAGCCTATCGTGTGACATTGTACTTGAGACAAGAGAATATCCAACCAATAATATCTATATTTTCATGTCTTTTATTGAGACTACGTTTCATTAGTTTGATAATATTTAAATAATCTCAAAATTTTATAATTTTTTTACGAACAATTTAATCATGACCTGTATTCTTGAATACCAGAATGGGTATGCTTGATGTTTTTTGTGTTTTTTTAGCTACTTAACATTTGTTTCCTCGTTTCAATATATTTATTTTTGACGTAGGTAAGATTTGTTATGAATTTGATAAAGGTCGTAATTATTGAGACTATATAGTAGAGTTGAAACAATTTGTTTGTGTGTGGCTAGGAGACCATGCTTGGGTAACATGAGACTTGATAACGTAAATTCGATAAATAGATAGATGTATAAACAGATAGACGTATAAATTATTCTCAGTAAAGCATACTCATGCACTGTGATATCGCATAACATGTTTTATTAATTACTTTCGAGAAGAGTACTGCTGACAAAATTATCTCAAAGCAACGGAAAAATATAATTGGCACATTTCTAAATTATACGGGGAGAAAAAATCTATGTTCACGATATTTGATTAAAGTGTTTAGAAATAATTTGTTATCCAGTAAAAGTAAAGCAGTGTATTATTTAAAAAAAAACAACAAACAGTGATGTTGTAAAAGACGCACATCATAGTGAGTGAAATGACGAAGAGTGGTGACAGCTAGGCTTAGAAAACTCTGATGGAGTAAATAACTGGAGTATTATAAGTTGTAGTCTTTGACTAATAGAACAAAGAAATGGATTGTCTCATGTTATTGCTTAAAGGTGAATTTTCAACAAATTTAATAATTGCCTTAGAAACTGTACTTTGGTTAGGTATACTTCCTGTGTGGTTGCCATATTTTTAAACACTTTAGTTTTTGAGTAAAAAATGAAACAAAATATGCGGGTTCTCGAACTCAAGTTACTCTTGTTCGGCTGTTTCAGTGACGTTTTACAACAATGACGTAATAGTTGCCAAACACGCTTCGTTGCGCGCCGACCATTTTGTTCCTTTCAGTACTGATGTTTTATGTAAATCTATCGATGCGTTTTTCGGATTACATACTTTGTGAGACTATTTTTTGTCTTGATATTGCTACTTTATGTTTGTTTTATGATAACATGGTTTACTGCGTTGCTTATGGTTGTAAAAACGGTTCAGTATTGGGCAAAAGCTTCTTTTCGTTTCCGTGCAAGGAGAAGGAACCAGCAAGGTGGTGACAGTGGGTGCGGATGGTCAATAGGAAGAACTGAACTCCTTCACACCATGCAAAGCTTTGTCAAGATCACTTTGAACGCTCATGTTTTGTGTCGGATTCCACTGTTTTGGATTCCATGGGTTTCAAGCCAGGCAGGTTCAGACTGAAAAAAACATTGGCAGTAGACAGGATCGTCCCCACCATATTTCCTCGTGTAGAGCTGAGGACTGATCTCAGCCTGCTGCGTACAGATTCCACCCCTCTGAAGCCATCCATTGCCACCACGAAAGGAACAAACTCCTAATTTTGCTGACTACATAGGCTGGCAAAATGACTCTAACAGTTTTCCTAGTCTTTTCCATATCCACCTGACAAATCTGCGATAAGCTAAGTATCTATATAGCCTGAAAATGCAAAATTACAAACTTATAACCTTAGTAGAAAGTCACTCTTCTCTCCTAGTTATTTTGCAATTCTGTAGTTTTGTTTTGAATCCATCCATGACCATTTCATAAATATGAGGAGAATATTTTCAAACCAGTCAGCTTGCAAAATAATATTATTAAAATCAAAATTATACTGATGATTAGTAGAAAAACTTGAAAAGAAGAAATATGTGCAACTGAAACAAACATCTCATTGGGCTTTGGAAATATTGATACACTTGAAATGATTAAGTAGGATCATAGTTTTGGATAAACAGTATCTTTAACTGTAGGTTAAACTCAAATATACTAATTTAGTTTTAACTGCATCTTGAAAAATACACACTCGTGACTTGGCTCCTCATCATTCAAGTCAACAAATTCACAGTATGATGCTTCCAAGACATCGATATTCAGGCAATTTCCATCAAAGCCTCGAGTCTGGGTAATGCACTCTTCATCTTTTAATCGGTTGACACCTTGTCGTATGAGCGACAACAAACGCACTCTCTCCTGGTTGGCATCTGCTCGCATAAACCACACCTACACCTTGCACAAACATACGGAATATGTCATATAAATTATACATTTATGGTAAATATTAAATTAACTATTCAGACTGCTACATCTAGTTTGATTTTATAGACAGAATTATGACGTATAATTGAAATTCATTTTGTTACGAGTCATAAATACCCTGTACAATGATTGTGGAAGGGCCGAGTATTAGTTACCATAGTCGGCAAAGTATAAACAAATAAAACCAAGTCTGTGATACCAATAATTTATTGGTATATTGGTTTAGTTATCAATAAATTACCAATAATAATAAACACCAGACAGGTTTCGAGACGCTTAAAATTGCACGTGAAATAATACAGACCATATTTGTTGTCATGACTTAGGCTTACCATTCTTCCAATGAAGGTATGACCGACTCCCAACCTGCCTGGGCGCTATCAGTATCACTCACAGCTCCGCTACTCTCGTTCGTGGAAGTGTTCTCATCACTAGAACTTGTCAGATCTGTGTCAAAAGTAACTGTTCCAGGTTCGTTCAGAGTAGGTTTGAATTGATATGGCGCTAATCGACACTGTTCAGAACACAAAGTCAAAACAAACTCCGCCTCTGTTTCTCCGTATGCACTGGCCATGTTTATTTACATTCAACGCGCTGGCGTTGGCGGTTTGTTTGGCAACTATTACGTCACAGTACTTTTCCTAGCGGCAAACATAAAAACTAAAATGTTCAGATTTTCGCTAGGAAAGGGCTCTTTCTGCACCAAGTTCTATGTTTCATTTATTAGCACACATTTTTTTATAAAAAATGTGAACCTGCGAGTAGTTCTTTTGACTGCAAAGTTTTCTTTTTCCTGTAAGATTTAGCTTTAAGGGAATGGATTGCAATTTAAACCTTAGATGTTTCTCGTGAGAGAGAGTATTACAACAGTTTTATAAAGGTCTGCTTAGATTTCCTGCAAAGGTAACAAGATGGATCTTATGTTCTGTATCTCATTCACGATGATTGAAAGAGATGCACTCCTAAATTCACCAATATATGTACGAAACATATTTGATTGGTGAAAAAACACCATCAGCTATAATCACAATGCACTGTTTTCAGTAAAAATTACAAAACGTTTTTCGAAGGGGAAATGCATTCCCATTTAAAATTACTGTCTACGTTTCTGTATATATATAGATTTCGAATTCACCAAAGAAAACAACTCAATGTATGGTATCAATCAATACACGTGTTTTTTTCCTGTAACTTTCTCAATAATAAACGAACATATTTGGCAATAAAACATATTATTTTACCTTGCATAAAACAGATGCTAACAGTTTTACTCGCCAAAGTGACAGATAAGTAACGGTGGAGTTAGCCTAGAACTATAATTACATTGGTTCATCCATTTTTATTAACTAATTAATGATATTTGATTAATTTTGTTAAATGAATTAGGCGAAACCCAAAATTAAATACATGGATGGGCAAACAAAAGTGAACTAATTGAAATAAGGTTTAAGGAACTACAGTAGGTACACAACACTTTTTATGAGAATATGAAACTAAAATTGTGAAAACGTCAGGTATCTATGAAGTCAGTGTTAAAATTAGGATTTGAAATCGTATTTGAACAGATCTCTTCGAGTGTGTTTTAAAAACATATAGTTTTACATATTTTCTACTATCTAATAAAAGATATGGTAAATTAACAACATTTTCAAAAGGGCAACTCTTTGTCCACCCTGTATATTGAATTTTGCGACCATAAGCTCAAAAATCAAGAAAAACCTCTGGCGAGGTACAAAAATAGCCTAAGTGGAAAAGTGTACACATCATGTGACACTTGTCATGTAATCGTGAAACAATATGTGAGATGGGCGGTACAGAATCAGTGTACATGTTTTTGTTTTACGTATAATAAATTTTGATATTTTTACTTTCTTATAGTTCTAGTTGAAGTGGCTCGATTAAAAAATAAGGAAGATAAAAAATTAAAAATTTAAACCAACTCTTACCTGTATGAATTTTTAAGTAGTACGATTTGTATAAAATATTAAAATTGTTTGTACCAAGAAATACACGACCAATTTTTCAGAACATTTCCTTTATTGACAAGCAAAAAAATGTTAATGGTACACTCATCTCACATAACATAAAACATTTATATGTTTATAAACCTACATAATGGAACAAAATACATTATTTGATTTAATATGACAGAAGTAGATAAAGTTAGAAAAAAAATTAATGAAGTTTAGAGAAAAAGTTCCTAGAGGATGAATTAATTAATGGAGAATATTATTCATTACGGTCATCTCTCCCACAAGAAAGTACCTGAGAGTATAGGATCATATTTGATAGAGATTACACAGGATGAATCAAAACAATTGGTGGTTAAACCTACAGAGAGTAGACCAATGTAACTATGGTGAGTAAAGCTTATGAAGAATTAACTAACGTGACTGTGACGAGTAAAGCTAATAAAGGGTAGACTAGTGTGACTGTGATGAGTAAAGCTAATAAAGAATGAACTAACGTGACTGTGACGAGTAAAGCTAATAGAGGGTGGACTAGTGTGACTATGGTGAACAAAGCTAATAGAGAATGAACTAACGTGACTATGGTGAGTAAAGCATATAGAGGATGAACTAAAGTGACTATGGTCAGTAAGGTTTATAGATGATGAATTAACACGATAAAGGTGAGTAAAGCTTATAGAGAATGAATTAACGTGACTATGGTAAGTAAAGTTTATAGATGAAGAACTAATATGACAGTGATGAGTAAAGAGCATAGAGAATGAACTAACATGACTATGGTGAGTAAAATTTATAGATGAAGAACTAGTATGACAGTGATGAGTAAAGAGCATAGAGAATGAACTAACGTGACTATGGTGAGTAAAATTTATAGAGGATAAACCAACGTGACTATGGTGAATAAAGCTTACAGAGAATGAACTAATGTGATTATGATGGATAGAAATTCCTATTATGCTAAGCTTTGCTGGTTTTCTTTCAAGTAAATAAGTGAATAGGAACTAAAGAATAACTGGAGGTTAGCCACAAAATGTATTACAGAACAAACATCTGAATTCTTCAACCTCAAGCGTGTTTAAAAGAAAGAAAAAGACTTGGCACAATTTACAATACAGAAAAATTATATTTATTTTTAGCACAATAATTAAACCCTGAGTAAGATGGCCATGTGTTTTGAAATAAGACTAGAAGTTGTTTCAGACTGAGAAAACATGGTATTATATAAAAACCAACAAAACTATTCTTTTTACGATGCAGACACTACCCACATGACTTACAATGATTCTCTCTCTGCAAAACAAGGGATGTTTTATCCTTAGAACATCATCCGATTTGCTATTAGAAAAGATCACTGTATATTTCTGAGCAGCATTTTCTACATGATGGTAATATTTTTTTCATAATCCAGTGCACACCAACTGTTTGGGTTAATTTTCATCAAAGCTGATAGATCCCATGGAGAGTGACTTGGGTGACAACATTCGAAATTGAACCCCCTTGTTTTTCATTTGCTCTTTCAAGGCGAAGTTGAGACTGGTTCCCTTTGTTTTAAGCATGGCAGGATAATTAGAAAAAGAAACTTTCCTGAAATTGCTAAATAAAAATTCGCAATATATTTTCCTTCCATCTTGGTGTAGGTTTATAACCCAGGCAACACTAGGGAAAAGAAAATAAGCACAGCTAGCTAGTTGAAAACAAGAAGAATTTGATCTTGTATTAAAGTCAGAACTGAAATGCATGGCCAATAAAATTCTGATTGGCCAATTGTTTGGTTATGAGTACACATTAAAGTGGTAATAGCCCAGCTGCAATGATAATCTATTCTGTAATTTTAATTACAAACAGAGTGCTAAAACTACTGCAATGGTCAAGTGACATTTTTACATGTGCTCTAGTGTACATATTTCTTGCATAGTATACATCCCTTCCATGTGTAGAAGTCGCTGTCAAACATGCCTCATCAAGTCTTGTGCTTGACTTACAATCACTGTTGTTCTCTGTTGCTGTTATTACCATGATAACAACTTGGATCTCAGCCACATTTCTTTCACTACTATCTGGCTATGAAAACAGAACCTGGGTGTAGTAGAAAAAAATAAGAGGACACGATGATAAACTTTTGTATCTAAACAAGTAACCATAATAGGCCAGCCACTACACTGGCACTAACCATTATCTTTTGATCATGGAAATTCATTTGCACTGACATCTCATTTCCTATCAGCATCCTCTCAGATGCAAGTTTAGCACAGTTAAAAGCAGCTGTGAAGCAATACCAGTTGTATGTTACTTCTTTCCTCTGACTGAGTACTCAAAGTCTGTACGTTTATACACTTCAAATGCACTTTTTATTGAAACAGGGTTAAGAAAATATCAGTAAAAGAGATTCTCAAAATACTTTAATTTGCATGACAAAAAGTATTTCATATAATGACATAACACACTGCATGCACGAAGATTACATTTGGTATGATAAAAGCCACTATTTGTGAATGTCTTTTCTGCAGATACTTTTACTTATTCGTGAATATTTTGGTTTGATCCATTACTCGCTATTGCTAGTATAAACAACAGGTGTTTTTGTCAAAGCTCTCGACCAACACGAGGCTGAGGCATTCTAGATGTCAAAAGTGTAAAGGAGCAAATGTCTTCTGAAATTTTTCCAATGAAACAAGTGTTAGATCCTTAGATCGCATAACTCTAATGGTCGCAACTGGCCCAGAAAGGCTAAACTACTTTTCCCAATCTATGCCTAATTTCTCATTTACAGGCAAAACTGATTTGTTTGGTGGACTTTGTCTGTTAGTATCTCTTCCAGACTTTCTATCAACTCTTCAGAAGTGATGTTGAAAACAGCCAGGCTTGAAATATCCTGGAAATTCTGAAGAAATGATTTCATTCGGTCTTGGACTTGTCAAATTACGCAACACCAAGTCCATCCTTGATTTGCTGTTTGAGCTGGTGAAACTTCAGGGGGTGAGCCCAACTGCCTGCTTTTGGAGCACTAGTTTATGATAGTTATCATTTCTGTATTTACAATCACAATAAGAACAAAAGTTATAAATCTTTGCAAAATTGGCAGAAGTCAGATTTATGGAACGTTTTTCTACTGGCCCAAACAGTTCCACCTGACAGCCATTACTTCTTAGTGATTAACTTCCATATACACTTGTCAGTAGAAAAATAGACATTCTGGAAAAACTTCTGTGGTCACAACACCAAACTTTCTTCTTCTTACTTACTCTGTGGTATACCCAGGTTCACGAACTTTTCTTATAGTAATCTGGTAGGAACCAAAGAATAATTGAAGGCTTACCAGAACTTTTATTAGAGTAGTTTTTCCATGTGAAAGTGAATGTGAAACCTAGCTGGATGAACTAGTTTTGTGAGTAACTGGGGTGAGAAGAAAAAATTGTGTTAAGTAAGGGACTATGTAACACAATGTGTGCCTGCAAACCACAAGTTACAGAAGATGACTAATCTTATATGGTGGGTAAATGTTAATGTTAGTGGGCTGTGTGAGCCCGAGGTAAATGTGTTAAAGTATCGTTTATGATAACATTATCTACAATAATGCTACTAATACCGTTTTTATCTAAATTTTTAAATATTTTATTATCAGTATTTCACTGATATTTGAGATAGGAGAATACTGTCACAATACCTTTTCTTTATGTTTCCACATATAGTTAATTTATTTCTATATATATATATATTATACAGCATAAACAAATCGTACAGTCAGTTTTCTACTAACCCTGATTATAAGTACGATCATAACTGTAGGACAGTTTTAACTTACATTAATGGAAACAAAATTTAAATAAAGCTAACTGATTAGTTTTGTTTCATTTTTGGCTTAAAATATGAAAAGAGGTCCAGTCTAAGTCTCCCAAACTGACCGAGACTCTCACGAGATATTAAGATACCGAACGAAAATCTCTCCAACAGAACTTGTGCCCAAGTGATCATCCAATGTTAGTATCGTAAATAAACAATTTTTAGTCAGACTGTTACGTCTGTATTAATGTTACTTTTTATTTCTGACTTCTATAGTCACTAGGTAACTTACTTTTCAACCGAAGGTTTTTTAAGTTAACAATTCCGTTGAAGCTTACTTTGATACTATTTTCTAACTTTAATTGTCAAAAAACACAACAACAACAACAACACAATTAAATATAAAGATGTACAAACGTTGATAGTATTTCTTAAAGCATAATTCCGTATTGATGTAATTATTTGATAAACTGTATTAAACGTTTATATTTATATCCATTCAAAAACTCTTGATCCAGAAATAGAGTCAAATTTCTACTACATCTGAAACAGCAGACAATAGTTTATAAACATGGCAAAATAAAGTAGCATTACACTGTTCGTATTTTTTAATGCACAGCTTGTTCTGTAATCCTTACTAAGTTACGATTTACAAGGTGTGGCGAATTAGGAGCTCTTCGTTCATTTTTTCTAAAGTTGTCCTTTTTTCAGCAACAAATAATGGTGAAATAAGTTTCTTTGAAAGCCATATTTTTAAAAATGTAGATTTTACATCATTTGACAATCAAATATCGTGAAGGTAAACACACTTAACTGTCCTCTTCACACTCGCACCATAAACGCTAACACTATTTATTACACAGGTCTACAATTTAAACTTTATGAACATTTTGGTTTTGATAACTGGTTTCCCTTAATTCAGCTGCACAGATTTCAAAAATAAATATTCTTTTTTTTTCTATCACTTAAGGAGTTTATTTTCCTTACGAAGTGGGACATAAACTTACTTAAATCAACTTATTATTTTGTTTATGACAATGAACATGTTTTATTATTATGTTTGTTAATAAAAATATAAAAAAATGAAGAAAATGGAAGAACATTGATGTGAAACAAATATGTATCCTCATTCATCTCGATTTGTGTGTGTGTGAAACCTACGTCTTTTAGTCTTTGTTTTATGTATCGTATCTGAAGTATTTCGTTTCAATGCCAACAATAATCAGCCATCATACTGATGTTCCACTTTCCCTGATATCTCCTCTCCATTTCCTTGATATCTTGATGAAACATTGCCAAATTAGAAACGGTTAGCATAGATATCCCTTGTGTAGCATTGCAAAAAATTCAAAACAAACGTATAAAGAAACACAACCGTCAACAGACGTTATCAACAGAAAATGAACCCTAACTATCACTTTCTCTAGAACCGTTAATAACCAAACGTTACCAATAATGTACGAGAAGAATGAACATCTGAATGTTCTAATTCTAAGGCAGAAATAACCAGTTATTCCAGACTTACACCCTGATACCACTCTGGTACTTTGAAAACAAACAGCAGTTATCTAGACATAAACCACCCTCGCGTTACAGACGTACAACACTAATATCCAGGGTACGAATTCCGGTGGACACAGCAGTTAGTCCAATGTGGCCTTACTTTAAAACGAGCAAGCAAACATAGCATAAACATATCTTACCGAAACAGTTCTGGAACGGGTAGTGTTCTCCACTCTGTGGTTAAGATTCATGTAGTAAACCAATCACCAAAGGAGTGGAGGGACTAATAATACAGGGGCCTGCAAATTTAAACTTCTTAAAAGTTGTTTTGGTTTTGAAAACAGATTTACATAACCAAAATATACTTCATGACCAAAAGTATGTAGACACCCGACCATCACACCCATATGTGCTTGTTGAACATTTCATTCAAAAACCATGGGCATTAATATGAAGTTGGTCCCCCTTTGCTGCTACAACAGTTTCCACTTTTCTGGGAAGGCTTTTCATTAGATTTTGGAATATGGCTGCGGGGATTCGCTCCTATTCAGCCACAAGAGCATTAGTTATGTTGGAAACTAATGTTGAGTGAGCTCTGTACAGGGCAGTCAAGTTCTTCCACACCAAACTCGGCAAACCATGTCTTTATGGACTTAGCTTTGTGCACGGGGTCATTGTCATGCTGTAACAAAAAAGGGCTTTCCCTAAACTGTTGCCACAAAGTTGGCAGCACACAATTTTCTAGAATGTCATTGTATGCTGTAGCATTGAGATTTCCCTTCACTGGAACTAAATAGCTTAGCCCAAATAATATAAACCAGCCCCAGACCATTGTTTCTCCTTCAAAAAATTTTACAGTTAGCACTATGCATTCAGGCAGGTAGCGTTTTCCTTGCATCCGCCAAACCTAAATCCGTCAGTTTGCCAGATAGTGAAACGTGATTCATCACTCCAGAGAACGTGTTTTCACTGTTCCAGAGTCCAATGGTTGTGTGCTTTACACCAGTCCAGCCGATCCTTGGCATTGCACATGGTGTGGCTGCTCGGCCATGGAAACCCACTTCCTGAAGCTCCCGACGAACAGTTCTTGTGCTGACGTTGCTTCCAGAGGCAGTTCAGAACTCGGTAGTGAGTGTTTTCTCTGTGGACAGACGATATTTACGCGCTACGCGCTTTAGCACTCGGCGGTCCCGTTGTGTGAGTTTGTGTGGCCTACTGCTACGTGGCTGAGCTGTTGTTGCTCCTAAACGTTTCCACTTCACAATAACAGTACTTACAGTTAACCGGGCAGCTCTAGCATGGCAGAAATTTGACGAACTAACTTGTTGGAAAGGTGACATCCTCTGACAATGCCACGTTGAAAGCCACTGAGCTCTTCGGTATGACCCATTCTACTGCCAATGTTTATATATGGAGATTGCATGACTGTATGCTTGATTTCATGCACCTGTTAGCAAGGGGTGTTCATATATTTTGGCCATGTAGTGTATAAACAAACTGAAGAAAATGGAAGTACATTGATGCCAAACGAATATGTGTCATTATTCATCCTGATTTTGTATGTGTATGAAATCTAAGTGTTTTAATATCAAAACTACGTGTTTTGGTCTATCTTGTATGTATTACGTTTTGCGAAAATTCTGTACGTGATAGTAAAAAATGGATATCACTTTCGGATTCAATATAACAGTTTTACATATTCTACGATAACTGTAGATATTTTTTCAATAACACAGACCGGTGATGGTTTTATCGAAAAAATACCTTCTCTATGCATGAAAAACGAAACATTCTTTACTTCGTCACCTACTGCACGGACAGAAACAGAAAGCACTAATTGATGTGATTAAACTTCTCCCATTGGTTGTTTTTATTCAAACCTTAATCTTGCATATTTTATTTATAATGATTAAACCACCTAAAGAGAAAAGAATAAAACAGTTCCATTTCTTCTTTCCCTATTTTATTTTGGCTACAATACAACCGCGTTTTTTATCCCACTTATTAATGGTATCTAACAAAAGAACATGGTGGATAAGACGAGCAAGGTCCGGCACAATTTTAGATTGCACAAAAGAAACAATCGGAGATACTATAGTTATGACGTCATTCTTTTCAGAACAAGAACTTTATCACCAATATCAATAATAATAGCAGTAATTCGGTCAAAGTTCGTTTCTGATCACATAGTTCAAGTTCATGCTTGTTATTGAACAGCAACGAATATCACGGACATGAAACGTAGTTGGAATATCCAACACACAAACACAGGGGAACGAATTTTGAACATCCAGCACACACAGGGGAATATAGCTGGAATATCCAACACACACAGATGATTAGAGTGGCTCAGTGATTTCGTACTTTGGTATCGTAGTCGAATAGTTGTGAATTCGATGTTGGCTCACGTATTTTTGTTCTGCTTTTCCTGAGTTGGTGCTTTACCCCACTTGTTACAGATGGGGGTTAATCTGCCATAGGCAGCAGGAAGGAAGGAGTTATCAGACTCCTTTGCTTGTGCACCTTAAAATCGGTATTAGAAAACACTGGTCCTGTGTACCTAGCAAAGGCAGCACAAAGATTTAACTGTAATATACGTATACATACATTGATTTTCATTTAAAAAAAAACTTAATTTCGTCACTGTTTTCGTCTTAGCACTGTGCATAATAATCGTGAGAAAATCAACTTGTACTTTGAAATAAATCCTGAAGTTACCACAGTTTATTCAAAACACTCTTTTTATTTCTCATATTTCTTTTTTGTGTTTTACTAATAGTGAAACGAATTTCATTAAATTTTGTCGTAAAACATTAAAGAATTAACTTATAAGTATGTTCACATTAGCGAACAATTTTAATTTACATTAAAATAAACAAAGTTTCAACAAAATCCATTGTTTAGTTTTGTTCTTATCGTAAGCAAGTAAACAAATCAATAAAGATAAGTTTATTCAGTATGAAAAATAAAATATGTTCTCAATATGGGAGTGACTCTGGTAAATCTGGGGGGCTCATACTGCTAAAAATCGCGTTTTGATACTCGCGGTGGGCACAACACTGACAACTTATAGTACAGCATACAGAAGTAGGCTGATAATTAGCAGGTAATATAGTCCTCTCTTTTTAAAATTAACTGTAACTGTGATAATTACATACGTAAACCCTCAACTATTGTTTTGCACTAAAGGTTTCTATGAAAACACATTTGTTCGTTAAAAAAAAACACGAGGTTTTCTTCACTTGATTACAAGCCAAGAAATAAATAAAATATTGCAACTATTGTATTCATTTTCCGAAAACAAGATGTCGGAGCACGCAATGGTCGTCGTATTTGCTCCCCTGTTTGAATCCATAAAGACGCTGGATGTTCCCCAGGTGGGTCAGCCGGTAGGCTTATGGTGTTACAACGTTAAAAATACTTTTGTATTACCTTGCACTAAAACAAACAAATGACAACATTAACTGACATACAAATGTTTTTCAAATATCTGTTAAAGTATTTTAGCTCCAAATTTTGAGTATTCATGGCTATAGACGGCAGAACCGACGGAGGGGAACCAGGGGCACGTGTCTCATATTTTGGCCTCGTAGCAAAATGGCCCTTTAAATGAGAAATAAAAACTTGTGTACAACTTTCGTGAAGAGCCTTTGTTTCAGTTTTGAAGTCAATGTTCGCTACTAACACAATAAGAAAGGTGTACCAATCGTCGGCGCTTTGTGTTCGTATGATTCAAGACCTTTCGTTACAACGCTAAAATCTAGAGTTATATTCCCTGCAGTGGACAGAATAGATAGCCCAATGTGACTTTGCTCTCAAACAAACACAACTTTTGGATTATCCAGTCGAAATATGTTTCACCTTACTCGTCATTCTTTGTAGGATTCTCTGGACGATAAATAAATCTAGGCTACTTAGTTATGAATCATATATTTCTATAATTTGTTTCAGGTGGGTTTTGTTAAGATTTCAAGGTATACTTTGTTCAAAGGCAAACACTCTCTCTCCTTTCATCGATAAATCATAATATCAGTAGCTGATTGAATGTATCTCATATTTCTGAAATTGGTAGCAAGTGTTTCGATTAGTCTCTCAGTTCTACACTTAACCTGTGTCACTTTAATTTAAACGAACTGAGAAAACCCAATGCATAACTAATGAATCCAAACAAAACTTAAAGGTACGAATTTTGAAACTGAGCTGTTGGATATTCAAAGACAAGTGACGTGTAATATTATTTCAATGCAACTGTTCAAACAGTTCGTCTACGTACTGCTTCACAGACAACTATTTGGTATGACCAGATCAAAAATCTTATACATTTTACAGTCTAGAAACGACTAAAATTCCTTTAATAGCTCCTGCTTATATTATCAGCAACCAATCAGTGAAGAGCTTAGAGATTCTTCCCTCGTCTTACCCAATCAACAGCTCGCTTTGCAAGTTTTCCCGCCCGCCGTTGCTCGAGGTCCTCGTGCTGGTAATGTAATAGTATTTTTCAGTGCAATAAAGTGATGTTATTGATCTAAGTATCTCAGTAAAACTACCATCTACCGCCAATGGTTTTACTGGACGAAATGTTTAGCGTAAATCCATCTCAATGAAAATGAAAATCAGAAGTAGAAATAACATTGATAGCTCTGAAAGGAGTCAATGGTGAGCATTGTTTTATTGAAAAATGAATATACATAATTCTTAAAACGTCTTACAAACTGTTCGGGAGTTGCATCACAGAAGTTTGAAGCAACTATGTGAATCATTTGGTAACAACATGAGATAACACAACTTCATATAGTTTTAAGTATAAAACGAAACGTCATCCTCTGTTCACTCAACAGCTAGTTGTAGTCTGTTACCGTTCTCAAACTTTATACCAATCAATGACAAACTGTTTTGACCATAAACTGTATGTCATACAAGATCCAACCTGGTTTCTCAGAAGTACGATAAGTTTTCCAAATGATGATACTGTCTTATTGAACAAAGACTTTGCAGACCCATTAGATGTCCAACATCAACTTTAATTTCAAAATCATGTCTCATTTCAGCCTCGTCGGTTCCGACTTTGGCAGATGTAGTGTGATTGACATATTATTCTCTACTTTCACCACATTTTGATATTTTCTTTGTCCTTTAAAATTTTGCGGACTATCTTCGCAAATGGACCTATAACTTGGAATCGGATATTTTTCATGTGTCTCGACTCTTTGCAAGCTTTTCTCTTTTAAACTGCTAATGACACACAGCTAAATTTTCAACAGTATGTTCAAATGACTCGGTGATAGTCGGATTCAAAACAGTGTTTGTAATTGTTCAATGTTAAAACAACTGCACACGCTAGTACTAATGTCTACTTTCTTGCCAAACGCAAAAGTTTCACTTCTATATAAAATTTAAACCAAAACTATAAGATTTTCTCCTTTTTAATCCAATAATTTCGATATAACTAGTTTATGTTTGTTTGTTTGTTTTTGTAATTTCGCGCAAAGCTACTCGAGGGCTATCTGTACTAGCCGTCCCTAATTTAGCAGTGTAAGTTGTTGTTGTTGTTGTTTTTGTAATTTCGCACAAAGCTACTCGAGGGCTATCTGTACTAGCCGTCCCTAATTTAGCAGTGTAAGACTAGAGGGAAGGCAGCTAGTCATCACCACCTACCGTCAACTCTTGGACTACTCTTTTACCAATGAATAGTGGGATTGACCATCATATTATAAAGCCCCCACGGCTGAAAGGGCGAATATTTTTGGTGCAACGGGGATTCGAACCCGCGACCCTCAAATTACGAGTCGATCGTCTTAACCTCCAGGCCATGCCGGACCCGCAAAAATGGGATTCTAACCTTGTGTATAGCAGAAATTAGTTATTCGTACTACGTGCCTAAAAACGCGATTTATAAGAAAACAAAACCACAGAACTCTAAATCTGGTGACTAACAGTGTTTTTGCCATTCATTATTTGAACGGATTAATTACAGACTCAACACATAAAATATAACATATATATATACACACACACCCATAGAAATTGTTTACCTGCAAATACACATGATATACATTGTGTAATACAGTTGATATATTGTATAATACGACCAATATATGTTTGTCTAACACGGCTATTATTATGTAATACTGCTGTTATACGATGTGTAACACGACTGATATATTGTGTAACACAGCTGATATGTTATGTAACACGTTGACTTATGCTGTGAACACGACTAATATATGCTTTTTAAAGCGACTGAAATATGGTGTGTAACACAGTTGACGTATTGTATAATACGGCTGGTATATTATTTAATACAATTGATGTATTGTGTAATACGGCTCATATATGTTTGTGTAACACGGCTGATGTATTATGTAATACGGCAGATAGACGTTGTGTAACACGGCTGATATATTACGTAACACAGTTTATTTATGCTGTGTAGCACGGCTGATAACTTGTGTAACACGACTGATATATTATTTAATACAGCTGATGTATTGTGTAATACGGCCCATATACGTTTGTGTAACATGGCTGATATATTATGTAACACGGTTTATTTATGCTGTGTAGCTCGGCTGATATATTGTGTAAAACGGCTGATATATTGTGCAACACTGATGATATACGGTGTGCATCATGAATTATCACTACGATCACAAAGTCGAGAGGGCGCCAGTTAAATCGCTAAGGGCCGAAAATACTCGTGAGGCCATGGCAATATTTCGTCGCTTGCCTTTCACTTCTAATTAAAATTAAAGCCTATTCGTAAGTCCTGTCAGTTATATGTTTTTACATAATATTTTGACTAAAGCTAAAGTACCTGGTGTCGAAGACTTGTTATTTAGCTCTAAACAAAATATACTGTCTAACTTTGAATTCACGCTGTACTGACGTATCACTTATCTCGTGTTATCGTACAACACACGTCACCTAGTTTAAGCCGAGTCTAATGTTATTGTACTCGGTTCGTAATCTACGAGTCGCTGGTTCAAACCCTGTCAGCTGCCATGTTCCTCTTTCAGCGAATAGTGTAGCCCAAGAGTTGGCGATGGGTTGTGCTGCTGCCTTTCTTCTAGTCTAAGACCTCTCGGGTCTTAGAGACGGCTCGGGGAGCTTTGTACGAAACTTCACCATACAAGTAGTGTCGGACCTTCCAACTCAGGTCGCACTGTCAAACCTTAAAATTTATTTTACGCTTTCATACTTTTTTAAAATAACGTTCCACAATCAGACTTTAAAACAACGTGTTACACTGTAATGCTTTTAAACGAACGTTACAATAAAGATGTACTATTTTTAACTCAGCGGCACAACGGCATGTCTGCGGACTCATACCGTTAAAAACTAAGTTTCGATACTCGTGGTGGGCAGAACGGAAATAGCGTGTCGTGTAGCTTCGTACTTAATTTCAAAAACAAAGTACTACCAATTTTAAACACAACAACCAAGCATGCCGTCGTTTTATTAGTATTACAACTTTTAAACACATTTTTGAACAATAGAGAACAATAGCTATATATGTAAAAATGGGTGGTATGCGTTGAGAAAAAAAAATATGTAGAGGAGCGAACAACGTTTCGACCTTCTTCGGTCATCGTCAGGTTCACATGTGGTCAGCTATTGGTCAGTTACCTCTTTCTTTCTTTGTGTTGAAAAATGACGATAAAATCTTTTCTCTACCCATACCAGCCGTTTTTGCATATATATTTCTCTACAAGTGGGTTTTATCGTCATCACGAAGAGAGATGTACTGTTTTAAAACACAAAAACCAAGCATGCTGTCGCTACAACAGTAGTATTACTTTGAATCATATTTTTTTCAGCACCAAAAATGTCCTACTTTATAAAATGGTGAGTGTACAATAGAGTTATTTTCTGCTTCTTTTCATATTCTAGACTTCCCCGTATGTTAAGTACTTGTGGCGGGGACAGTTGTTCAGTTATTTGTTTTAAAGCCCATTAACGTCACCGAATGATTTATACGTTATCTAAGAGGTTGTTTAATCCTAGAATTACCAATGGGGGTCAATGTTTTCCGTTCAGTTGCACGATAGTTTGTCTACATATATTGCTACCAGATGATTGGATCGATTAGGGAACGTGACATCGAGGAACAACGCCTGTATGGTTGCCATGACGACTGATGTTATTTTAATCGCGCCATTAAGTATTATTAAGTATACGGACTGTGATAATTTCGTGGAACGGTTTACTAAACTCCGCAATCTACCAAAAAAGCAAGAAGGAATGATAGTGAATAAGGCTGAGCGAAAACATTAAGATTTTAATCGACTATCGGCAGAACTTTTAACAATAAAATCGATATTATAAATCGTGTACTTTGCTGTACATTCGACGACTCCTAAGTGCGCTATTCATGGTATAAATATAGTACAAATTAAAAGCAAGCTAGTCTAACGACTTTTTCTCGATTCGTAGGATTTCATAGGTATTTCACTTCAGGTATGTGCGGATATTCTGAGAAAATGAGAGCATTGTGGACTGAAACTTTTAGTTCTAACAGCAGTCGAGACTTCGACTGATATGAAATCTATAGAATAATCAAGTTAGCTAAGAAAATGTTCAAAGGAAAATTCACCAAGTTCATCTTTGGATTACAGTGGAAAAAAAAAGAAATATAATGACCTCATATTAGATAACAATAACAAAAACACCATGTCTAGTTGACTATTGAAGTTTCAAACTTTTTAAGACTGGTAGTTTTGAAAGCCACCTGATAAAGCTTAGTATCTATAGTTATGTGTAGTGGAGAAAATAGATCCTTTTCATACTCCCTCTTTTAGTAAAATAGGACTACAGTCTTGGCCACAATATTTTCATATTTTGTAACAAATAAAATCATTAATATTGAGATGGAATACAAAAACAATTAACTCTATCAAACTGAGATATATATGTTATATGAAACATCTAAATGTGTAATCTGTACAAAAAAACAAGTTCTATGGACATCATGACCAGTTTATTATAATAGTTAATATTTGTAAAATGATGTGTAAATCAGCATTTCACCTATCTCAACAAAGCATTACCAAAACATATGTAATGAAAAAATATAACATGAAATTATTATAAATATCATCTGCAACCTTACATCAGCTCATATTAGACATTCAGTATATGGTTGGTCCTTGTACTCTACTAACTTCCGCAAGGCGAGGTGGCATACTGTCAATGAGGTTATTGATGCAATACACCATGATTTCATAACAATTTATAACTAGAAGATACCACAACATACCACACTGGTTGGCTTAGGGCTGTGGTTAGCTCTTTTCATGCTCAGTACTGGCCAACAGTTCTCAATGGGAATACAATCTGGAATCTCTGCTGGTTATGGCACATTTTTTAATGTCTGCCTGTATAATATGTGCACTGTAGTTAGTGGAATTGTCATCCTGGAAAACAAAGTTATTACCAAACCCTGACCTAGCATATGGCAGATATGTTTTCTGCATGTGATGTCTGTAGGAAGTGCCATTGGTGTTTCCTTGGAGGATATGAAGTGCACTTTTTTCCACCATGATAAATAGCTGCTCAAACATGTACTGCGTCACCTTCTGTGTGTTTTCTGAGAGAACGACAGTCTTCTCTCACCTGTTATCCAGGCAAACAACGAACACGAATCTTTCCATCAGCTTTAAAAAACCAGTAACAGGACTCATATAAAAATATTACATGTCGCCAGTGTTCTAACTCTACGTTGGCATGTTGTCTTGTACGAGCAGCACAGTTACGACGGTGATTTTTGGCTGATATCAGTTTGGAGAATATCTTACTGTAAAATAATCTTGTTTGGCCAGTCTTCTATTTACTGTTCTTATGAATACCCTGTAATAAATGTGTTCATGCCATTTCTGTCGTAAAGTGTTACATGACTTCTTTCGACCTTAACCTATTAACCTAATCAAAACACGGTCATCTGAGTCGGTAGTTTTTCAGCATTTAACAGAAGACTTCTTTCTGTTCTGGCAATGTCAGTTTGCTTCATATCATTTCTGGATAGTCGAACAATTTTACACCCTATAACTTCATGCACGTGTTTGTATGACTATAGAATAAGTTTTGTTTGTTTGTTTGGAATTTAACACAAAGCTACACAAATGGCTATATGTGCTCTGTCCACCACGGGTATCAAAACCCGGTTTATAGCGGTGTGAGTCCGCAGATATACCGTTGTGTCACTGGGGTCCTAAAAGAAGTATAAAAAATGTTCTGAACAAAGTATTGACTTGTTTCAAAAAGATAACAGCAAAAACACACCCTGTCACACAAAACAGGTGCGTATGTGTGTTTTGACAAAAAAATGTTAAAAACGACTTATATATACCACAATAACAACTTGTACGTATTTGTACAATCATACGGTACCTCATCTGTTACCACCAGGACATTCACTCAATATCTCCATGTATGTAGAATATAACATCAATATATAACAGCAAACAATCATTTTGGCCAAGACTGTATAAAAGTAATTTTTCACTTAAAAAAAACAACAACAGAAGTAATTAAAGTTTTGCTATAAGTAATTTACCAGTTCGTGTTTTCCTAATATATTAGAGCGAATTGTTGAAAATTAACTGAAGAATTATTCTGAGATAAAGAATATTTATTTTTTAATATACAATCCCTTTACATTCTGTGAAGTACGCGCACTGAGCACGTACATATATATATATGTAATATAATCAATTGTGCAATGGGCTCTCACGGAGCGAACATTTGCCTCTGTGTTTTCGTTTTTGAGTGTACATTAAAACGAGTAGTTGTAAAATAAAGTGATAGTGTGTGTTACAGTGTTAAACTTTCATAGTTAATGTGTTAAAACCATTATATATTTAATATAACTTATAAATGCGCACTGATAATACTTCTATGTATATTTTATGGTGTAGAGATTATATATATATGTATATATATTTGTTATAACCTAAACACAATCCTAAACAAAATTAAATTAAAACATAATAAATAAAGAAAAAGGCTGCACTAATTAAAAAGATCCCAGGGTAAAGCTATAAAGTGATATATAAAATGTTCCCTAGGTATTGGAGGTGACAGAGAAAGTAGGACTCGCATTGCTGTGGGGATACACCGTCTATTAGTCTTAACCTCCATTCGCCAGCCTCATATAAAGAAATAAAATAAAGGAGTAGCAGTAGACATAGAAATTAAGAGAGTGAGATGTGAGTGCTCAAACCTACAACGTCCCACATCTATACCACCCTTCACTGCCTGCAGACAGTTGTGGGAAGGTGGCTGCTCTCCAAAGTAAAGAAGAAAAAGTTAATTGAAAAATAGGTACTACTATTTGGGGGTACGTAAGTTAAAAACTTGCCTCTTGAAATTAGAATTCCAACTCCAATTATGATAGAAAGGCACTAATTGGTAGCCCAGTAAACGAAATATACTACTATAACAGTCCCATTAACAGTCCATATAAACTAGTATAGCACCCAACCACCACCCATTTATTAAGTCTACTGTGACTATCGTGCTCTAAACAAGCTTTTATATGCGGCAATATGTACATCCGCATAAAGTAGTATCAAGCTGTGACCTTATATATAACTAAAACTACTTAATATAAATTTTTAGTAAAATTTCTCTAATTTTCAATTTTTTATATTTATTTAATGCACTCTTATATTTGTTACAGAATAGTTTAATAATTTTATTTAAAGTTTCTTTATTAAATCCAATAACTATTTATATTTGTATCAGTATTTGAAAATTACTGATAAAATATTGTAGAATATTATAAAATACATATATATTAAAGACACTAAATCAATTGTATTTTTATAGCTCGTACATACCAATTACTATATAAACTTATTTGAGGAGCGTCTGGTAACTATAAACAAATTAAAACCCTGAAATACAGTGTGCACGTGCATGTATAATCCAAAGGCGGGAAACCTTTTAAGATTTAGTTGGCGCTTTGGCACTATAACAATTTACTATAACACCACAGTATATGATGAAGTTTAATTAACGGTTCTAATACAAATGGACAGAATAATTACTAAAGTCAACCTATTACTTGCGTCTTTACAAGATACTATAAATTAAATTCTCGTTAGCGTTCATCAAGAATATTTAAGAACACTGGTGGGCACCATGAAAATGATGGGCACGATAATTAAAAAACAAACAAACAAACTATTTCTGTTATTAATGTTCGATTACGTCACAAATTATACGTCGAACATCAGGTAAAAAATCTACATGGTTTAGGGTAAAACTTTTTATAGCTGTCTAGTAGATAAATAAGTTGAATTGAAGGAATCTCATCCTCACCGTAACTCATTCGTTTTTTTGGAATTTGGTGAATCTGATAGAGGAAGTTTGAGAAAACCTAATCAACGGCCACCAGGCGGTTTTAGGTATTTTTAAGTATTTATTTAAATTTAACTGTGAAATATAAATTACCAGTTAACAACCTGTTTAAGTTGCTAAACATTTTTTTTTACATTTCCTTTTTTACAGCAATAATTTTCGCTTGTTTTGAATTTCGCGCAAAGTTACACGAGGGCTATCTGCGCTAGCGGTCTCTAATTTAGCAGTGTAAATCTAGAGGGAAGGCAGCTAGTCATCACCACCCACCGCCAACTCTTGACTCTTGAGTTACTCTTTTACCAACGAATAGTGGGATTGGCCATCACATTATAATGCCCTTACGGCTGAAAGAGCGAGCATGTTTGGTGGGAGGGGGATTCGAGCCCGCGACCCTCAGATTACGAGTCGAGTGCCTTTTCCACCTGGCCATGCCAGGCCAGTTTTCGCTTGTATCTTACGTTTCGCTTAAGTTTTGTTACACTCTTTCCTCCTATTTACTGACTGAATTTTGCAGGGCTGGATGAACTGTGATTGATTTCTGAGGCTCTACTTTTCATGTATATTAAATTTCTTCCTTTACTCACCACCTCATTTTCCAATTTCAAATTGGAACATTTTACATCAAACAAAGAACATGTTCTTCTGACGTGCACGTAATGATTAAGTTGTTATTATTTACGAAATTGAAATACTCCTATATAGCAAGAGATTTACAGAGTTTACAAGCATCAAAATGTCATGTTTCCCATGGATAAGCCCATTACACACTGTGAACAGCATAACAACATGGCAACAAAATGTAAACATTAAAAACAACAACATGTTACAAAGCTTTAACTATTTTAATAAAATAAGTAGTGGAATCTCGTGCCTTATATACGACACCTCCAGCAAATAGATGAACTACATGTTTGCCCGCGAGACCCATTTATTGCAAGCGCCACCCAAAAAAAAAAAGAGACTTTAGGTAGTTTTTATGGACATATTGTAGTAATACTACATTTATTGAAGTGTTGTACCCGCTCTTTCACTACTTTTTTGTACGAGCTCTCCAATTCCAGTACTGTTTCTGAGGGATGATTTTTTTTTTTAAACTTAGATATTTGTTGTATAATTATTTGCATTAAGAGGTCTGTAAGAAAGAATTGTAGTGAATAACAACAGAAATAGAAATCAGGTTATGATTTCTTAAATGCAGGGATCCAAACATTTTGAATGATGTTATTATATTTAAATAATAATAGTATAATAATTAGTAACGAGAAACACAGCTTTCTAAAGGCAGTTGCCATTGATATTTTAAATAGGGTTCCTTTTAATTTATTTTAAAAATACGGATAAAACAGCCGTACTGTATTCTAATCCATAAAGTCACATACATAATAAGTTTTAGCCTATATAATTTCACCGCTCTATTTACCCCTCCACACTCTAAAGTCTCTAATTAATCCACGCTTGAATGTTTGCACTTTTACTATTCTTACCTCATATAGCGACGACCTGATATGGCCTGGTGGTTAGGACACTCTACTCGCAATTTGTGAGTCGCGTGATCAAACCGAGTTACCGAATGTGCTCTATCTTGCCGCCGTAGAGGCCTTATAATGTGGCAATCAAACCATCGTAAGATGGTAAAGAGTAGCTCATAAGTTAGTTGTGGGTGTGTTGACTAGCTATCTCTCCTCTTATCAGTTACTTCAGTATTAGGGATGGCTAGTGCAGATAGCTCTCGAGAAGCTTTGTGTATAATTCAACAAAAACAAAGATGAAGTGACGTTTTAGAATTCCAAAGTGTGGCTCCAGGTTCCGTGATCTCAAGAACTATAAAACATTGAAAACCTGATTACTTCAGAAAAGATTAGATTTCTCTCTTGATAAATTATTTCCAAATTTTTAAGCACTTTAGAATAGTAAAAATATTTCAGTCATTTTAAAATTTAGATACCATCCTAAGGATCCCCGGTTTGTCAGTTTAAGGACTTACAACGCTAAAACACAGCATGCAAATACTCATACAAATAAAACTATTCTAAGTTTTGTATATATCTTAGTAGGACATTAAATTTGTTTCAAATGTGTTCTGTAAGGTTATTTTTATAAATATCTTGTCAACACTGGAGTGCGTTTTAATTACTGATCATTTTGATTTCATTAAGGATCCAGCCATAAAAGTTCATTTTCTATCATAATTCAGACCGTACTTTGAAATAATGGACAAATAGACAAACCCTAAAAAAAAGAGAAAAAATATATGGTGCATATTCGAGAATAAAAAGATTTAATCATCAGTGATTTACGATGTCCCTGAAAGTGAGGTAAACGTTTTTTGTCTTTACTTTCTTTTCATGACTTATTGGTTGAGTGTACACAAACTGAAAAAGAAATGAAAAATACTCTAATTTAACTCCAGTACACTCACGTATGATTGACTTGGTTTACAGAGAGCAAGTATGTAACAGACAAAATCTTACCGCCATAACTGAAAGTAATACTGTAATCCACGAGTTAGAGAAAACAACTGTCGTGGTGACGTTTCGAGATTGTTTTCCATAATGAAGGCCTCAAACATTAAACGAACGACCATTTATTGCAGAGATAACTTTTATGATGCCATAAACCGTGATGAAGGGTCTTTGTCTTGTATGAAAAACTGATGGAAATGTGAGTGAAATAAATAACATTTGCTTAGATAAATAACAGATAGTTACAATATTCTTCGCTGTAAATAATAATATGCGTCTGACAAATTTAATAAAGGTTCACCTTTAATGAGTTAACATTATATAAATTGGAAAACACTTCTTTTAAAATATAAACTGTTATTTTTCTCAGCAAATGCCAACTAAATCAAGTGAACACTTATTGACTACTACCGCGCGAAATAAGTTTGTTCATAGTTTTTATTAGTAACGTAATTTTTTTCATTATGCTATAACATATTCACTGTATTGTGAAAGATTGTTATAATTTATGGTAGAAATTGGTGTGCAGTATAAATGGAACATGCAAGAATTTAAACGCTTTGAAGAAAGAGTCTCAGTATTATAATATTTGCAGAAAAAACAAAAAAGAAAACCGTAAAAGTTACCTATACCATGCACTTTTCTTGTTACTATCGCTGCCGCGGTCAGTAACCAATGATGCAATAATTTTCACAATTAACTAAAAAAAGGGCATCGCCTTATTTGCACTTTGTTACTTAATGCCGCTAAGTTTTATTATACAAATTTTAAACATGTATAAAGACAAATAATGTGTTCATTAAAAATCAAAATCAAAATAATTTCTCTGAATAATTTAGCCTGATGTAAATTACAAGATCTCCAATCGATCACTAATTGATGTCTAAGCCTTTCAAAAAGATGCCTTTAACGTTGCATTGTTTAACTGTTTCCGTAAAAACGTTTCAATTTGAGTTATTTCCGCCAGAAGAGTCTGCAAACAGAACGATTAGTTAGAAGTCGAAAGGCTATGTTATATTTAAGTTACGATTTTCGTAATGTGTTTTATAGCATAGTTTATTTGAAAGCTTATTCTGCTTCACAGATCTTTTGAGCTCAGTATTAAAGCTGTTCTAACATTAACAGTTTTAATGAAGTTTTCCTAACTTTTCATCTGAAATTGTAAAGTCGATCTGACAAGGTAGGTTTAACAGTGCTACTTTCTAGACTATAGCTTTTTACTTTAGGTCTACTGTAATCTTCGGTATCAAAACTCAGGTGCAGAGAGAATAGAAAAGTTCTTTAAAATGTTTCAGTATTTTAAATTTTCATGAATGTATTTCATCTATCTACTAAGCAGTTTGATGTTTTTGAAATTCTAGTGCAGTTTATGTTATATACAGTGGTTCGTGTAACAAACTAATCAACATGAGTATATCAAATTAGGCCTATACTAATCATGGTTAAAATTGGACGTTGTTAACAATACTAAATATAATTTAGACATTAAGTAACCTTTATTTAATTGCGAGCAGAACAATAACAATTATATATATGGACTTCTTAACATATAGTAGAATTCTAAGTTTCATAAAATCTCTCCAATGGATATTTATTGATTAAGTTAGTTAAGGCCCTCTTGCATACCCTCCTGAACCAGCTACCATTGTCAACAAACATTCAAAATATTAAATATTGATTATAACAATTCACTTGGACCAGCCTACGAACCAACCTAATATTAAGTAATAATTCTAAGAACTCATGAGGGAAAACAAAGAAGAATATATAACAATACCTCAACCACTCTCTCATATCCAGAGCACACAAAACAAACACTAAGAAAATGCCTATTTTTATGAATGATATATCTGAACAGAACAACACATTTAGTACTCAACATGTCCAAGTAGTTTTATATGAATTGGAAAAAAATGTCTTACCTGTCACATATACTATAAAATATCATTGGTATGTTTTGATTTATTACTTATATGTAAGTGTGTGTTTTCTTATAGGAAAGTCACATCGGGTCGTCTGCTGTGTCCACCGCGGAGAATCGAACGCTTGGTTTTAACGTTATAAATCCATAGAGTTACCGCTGGACCAGAGGTGGACTACGTATTGAGGAAGACAATTGTTAGAGTCAAGAATAGCATGTCCCATAACATCACAGTGAAAATAAAATATAATACTAAAGAAAAATAGACGATGCCATGTTAACTGTGGCAAAATGTGTTGTTGTATTGTTATATTTTGCAATCCCATTTTACCTTGAATTACTTTAACATGTACATGCGTTTGTTTTTTAGAGCACAACCATATGAGCTTCCTGCGGTGTCCATCAGGGGAAATCGAACCCCAGATTTTAACGTTGTAAGTCTGTAAACTTATTACTGTTCCACCGTATGTGTGTTTACACTGTATAAAAGTTTAGCATTTTAACTCGTATTTTAGAACATTCTTTATTGTTTTTGTGTAAACCGGTAATTTATTAACATTAACTAGGAAACTGTCAAATGAGTTGTCTAAATTATCTACATATAGCCCACCTGTGTAATCAAATCGGTATGGCGGACTTTGGTCTTTCATGATAAATGTCCTATTTTGGGGCATTAAACCCCAACAAATAACTTGTTTCGTACAGGCCAGGCTTACGTATTTTTAAATAAAAAGTATATATTTTTGTAAAGTAAACCATGCATCAGCCTATATTAATTCACGTTGAATGTTTGTGAAACTAATTTTTTTATCCGTGAAATCCTTCTAAAGTTTTAGAGCTAGTAAGACCAAACTTGACAGGTGGACTCTAGGTGGCCTGGGGCTGCCCTATATGACCTACTTCCTGTAAGAAAGCTAGAACACACCCGAAAGACTATCCAGACATGATAGGATCTAGAAAAAGGTTTTCAGGGTCGCTGAACTTAAATCTTGTGTTCTTGCCCCCTTTCACCAGGATCCAGGGGAACTAACTTTTAAATCGTGCTCCTACTCATATTCACAAGCTAACGGGACAAAACGTGGCACGTCTGTATGTTTAAAACGATAAAAACTGGGTTTCGATACCCGTAGTAGACACAGAACAACTAGCCCAACTTGTGACTTTGCGCTTAACAACAAAAGAAACAAACAGAGTTTGTAACTCTCTGTCTTTTGTGGCACGCTTTGGAGCTACTTGCGCCTAGTGCCACTCTTTGGAACTATCAGCCCTCTGGTGACACTCTTTGGAACTATTACGTAACACGACTTTCATATAGCAAAGGATACCCCCTACCCTGCTTGGTAGCACCCTTTGGGTACAGGTTCAAGTACTTAACTGGTGTGTAAATCTAAATATGCGAAAAATATTGTAATTATCCATGTGTTCGCGCTTAGTGGGAAGACAGTTCTTTCTCCAAAATAATCTGAACATGCATCTCAGGATATCCAAATTTTGAAAATTTCCTATTAGAAGACCCCGAGGACTCTTATAAGAGGAAACAAGTGTAAAGAATTTCTAGTTAGCTCTGCGATATACGTGTGTAAGTTATGTATTTACAAACGTTTATAATGGCAGACAAAAGATAGACCTAAAAATCTTTTTTCACTCCTGTGAATTCAACTCTGCTATAAGCTAACTAAAATGAATCTGGTAACAAAAATCAGTAATATCCACTTTTGCTAAGCCTAATGGGTTGCTTGAGGTATTTATTATTGATAAATAACCGTACTTGAATGGCAGTCCGGGAAAGTATTTCACTAGAGATGTTTGTTTGTTTTGAATTTCGCCAAAGCTACTCAAGGGCTATCTGCGCTAGCCGTCTTTAATTAGCAGTGTAAGACTAGAGGGAATGCAGCTAGTCATCACCATCCACCGCCAACTCTTGGGCTACTTTTTTACCAACGAATAGTGGGATTGACCGTCACATTATAACGTACCCACGGCTGGAGGGGTCGAGCATGTTTGATGTGACGGGGATTCGAACCCGCGACTCTCAGATTACGAGTCGAACGCCTTAACCCACCTGACTATACCGGGCCCACTAGGGATAAATGATAGCGTACTACGAAGACATGCTCTATGTTTTCATCCCTTTTTTTTAATTCACAATTTGTGAAATTATGTTGTTTTTTACATAGTTACCCTTTTTGAACAGAGTGAAGCACTCAAACATGTTAACATGCTAGAAAACAGCAGTGCGGTTTTATTAATGTTTTGTGTCCTTCAAACCAGGAATTGCAGTATTACCATACAATTGTTTTTACGTCCAAAGTTTTTCTATTAGTTTTACTTTAAAAAAACAAACAAACCCATCCACAAGAATAATATTTTGATGTTTAACATAACTGAGAAGACCAGACGATGTATTTGTTTAGAATTTTCGCGCAATACTACACAAGTGTTATCTACATATAGCTATCCGTAATTTATATCTGAAAGAGAAGTGGGAAAGCTGTTAGTCAACAGCACCCACCGCCAACTCTTAAATGATCGAAAAGTGGGATTTAACTATCACTCTTAAATGATCGAAAAGTGGGATTTAATTATCACTCTTATGACGCACCTACAATCCAAAGTGAGAAGCATGTTTTTGCGAGTTAAGCGTACTATGAGATTTTTTGTTCGTAGTTCGGACACGCTATACCTAAGATCACGTCCAACCCAGGCTAAATTATACATACATTTATTACAACGTGTTTGTTACGTGGACCTGCACTCGATAATGAAGTATATCACTGGGTGTAGGAATACTGTTGTGTGGGGAGTCCGAGTTATGCCAATTTTTCAGAAGGCAAGAAAAACACAGCACACAAGCGTACTAGAACGACTCATTAATGAAATTCTAGGCAGTTTGTCTGTACCGAAACTGTATTCAAACATTCAACCAAAATGAAACAAGACGCAGAAGAGTAAACGAAAGTGAAGTACTGAACAATAAATCAGTCGACAGAACAACCTCAATTGGTCTATTACAAATTTCAAATAATGTATAATAGGGTAATTAAACTTTATGTGATTAGAGAAGTGAAAAAAAAAACAGCAATCAAAAGTAATTTTAAACAGTTTTAAGTCAAATATATATGTAAAAACGGCTCGTTTGGGTTGAGAAAAGTTTTACGTAAAAAAAAAAAAAACATTCTCAACCCAAACGAGCCGTTTTCACATGTATATTTTTCTCTACAAGTGGGTTTTCTCGACATCACTGAGTTTTAAGTCAATTAAGTTTCCTTGCTTCATCTAACACAATCGGAGTCAAGTTTTCCGTGATGAACTCAGCATTTTAAAAGAATTTCTGGGCACCATAAGTCCAGCCCAGCTGATGATTTCTGGAAACAAAAGAAAGACCTCCTATGTAATGACTTGTGGCAGACAAAAGATAGAACCAAAAATCTTTTTTTTTTTTTTCCGCTTCTGTGAATTCAACTCTGCTATAAGCTAACTAAAATGAATCTGGTAACAAAAATCAGCAATATCCACTTTTGCTAAGCCTAATGGGTTGCTTGAGATATTTAGTATTGATAAATAACAGCAGTTGAATGTCAGTCCAGGAAAGCAATCCACTAGGAATGAATGATAACGCACTACGAAGACATTCTATATGTTTTCACCCCTTTGTTTAAAGTTAACAGTTTGTAAAATTATGTTGTTTTTTCATAGTTACCCTTTTGGACACAGTGAGGCACTTAAACAAATTAACATTTTTGGCTTTTGCTGGAAAACAGCAGAATTAGCTTGCAAATAGAAGGTTGTCTGGTTCTTACAGAAATTAGAAATCAATTAATTAACAAGTTAAGCTATTCTTATAAACGAATCAGGAAATAACTGTAGGTATCACACCTTTATTATCCAGACGTACCGCTAGCTGACTGATGCAACTAGTGCAAGTACGTGTGTGCGTGATAAGTAATTCAGGTTTATTTATATAATTATGGCTATGTTTGGCCCAAAGAGTTCAGAACTGTGTGTAATATTCAGATTAACGCGTGTTCTTCAATTTCCACAAGTGTTTAGCAAAGACTTGACGGTTTCTGCTGAGTTTATTTTTCTAAACTTCCGCTGTTTTCATTCAGAGTTCTTTTAGTTCTCACTCAAGGTTACTTTAACTTGTATTTACAGTGAGTGTCTGTACGGCTCTCCAATGTTTTGTTAGCGTACAGCAGGGATGGCGAACCTTTTTGAGAGTGTGTGATGCCCAAATTGGGGATCATCTTCTAAAAAATTCTCTTGCGTGTCCGTGGTAATTTTTAGCAGCAGATTATTTTGTTTGTTTGTTTTTGAAATTCGCACAAAGCTACTCGAGGGCTATCTGTGCTAGCCGTCCCTAATTTAGTAGTGTAAGACTAGAGGGAAGGCAGCTAGTCATCACCACCCACCGCCAACTCTTGGTCTATTCTTTTACCAACGAATAGTGGGATTGACTGTCACATTATAACGCCCCCACGGGTGGGAGGGCGAGCATGTTTAGCGCGACTCGGATGCGAATTCGCGACCCTCAGATTACGAGCGCATGCCTTAACGCGCTCGGCCATGCCAAGCCCAGCAGATTATTATTTATTATTATCCTGAATTATTTTAAATAAAACAGCTTTATGAGTTACATGTTATTAATAACTATAGTAATTCACAATAAATAAAATTAATGAACTAGTTACAATAATAATTGACTTTTTTATATTATGTAATATAAAAAATAAAAAACCAAGGAAAGGAAAATAAACATATTTTACTCTTAGTGAGACTTTTGCTGCTGCACCAACGATGTTAGATATTTATATCAGGTTTGTATTTGGTTGTTTTGAGAACTATGTATGCAGTACTAGTTTCATCAGCAAGTCTATTCCTATAATTACACGTTATAAAGTTCATCACTGAAAATAATGACTCACATAAATATGTTGACAAAAATACTGTTAATACTGTCATTGTGGCATTTTTCAGACAGTCAAAAGTTTCACGAATAGAGTTCCAGAGTTTCAGAACCTCATTTTCTGCATTATTTCAGTCACTAACCAATCTCTTTCAATATTTTCTAGTTCAGCTCTTAAGTCGACAAATTTATGCCTTCAAATTGAGCCGCTTTGTAAATGAATCAGTTTCATCTCAAAATTATCCGAGTCAATCCACTGCAATATTTTCAAAATCAGTTTGTGTAATGTTACACTGCCTCCATATTTTATAAATTTTGCACTTTCTTCAAATAACCTGAATTTATTAAATCTTAAAGAAAATTGTTCAAAAATTGAATTAATGATGCTTGAAAATTGCATTTGCATGCTCCAGCTGTATATTTTCTCATGAATTTCAAGATCTGTCATGTTTTTTTTAGGTTTGGGAAATATTTAAAAGTGCCATTGTAAACATCACATTTAAAGATTTTCAGTTTGACTTCAAAAGCTTTTATGTTATCAAACATAACATCAAATGTTTTGCCAGATTCCTGTAATTTGGTGTTCAAGTCATTTAAATGTGAAAAGAAATCTGTTAAAAAACATCAATCTACAAATCCAAACAACATCAAATAATTCTTGACAAGAAAATTTTTCATTTATCAAAAACACGAATTTCATCCAAACAGTCAACAAATTATTTAAGGACAGAACCTTTACTTATATCCAACGAACATTGGCGTACATAAGTAGTCCTGTCTTCACCGAATTCACTTCTCTGGGTAAATTCTGAAATTGTCTTTTTTTTTTAAAGCATGCGTAGAAATGAAATTAACCACCTTGGTTGCAATTTCCATCACTTTTTCAAGCTCCTTAAGGCCAGCTTTTGCACACAAAGCTTCCTCGTGTACAATACAATAAAAGACTACCAGTGGATGTCCAACATAGTTGCAAACAGATTTACAAAACCTGCTTCTTTATCAATCATGTTGGGTGCACCATCAGTTGTCACGGAAACTATTTTTCAAAACTCAACCTGTCGATTGGATAATTCAGGCTCTGTGGTATGTTTAGGTAACGTTTACTAGGTTAACCAATTCTTTGCAGATTTCATCACCCCTACAAAATCGAGCAATAATGACAAGCCTAGCTGATGATGTACCACCAGTGCTCTCATCAAGACAAGTGGAGAGCAACTCACATAAACCAATATATTTTGTTAGCTGTTCTGCTATTTGTTTCCATCTTTAATATTCTATCTTTTACAGTGTTTCTACTCCCTAGCAATTCCTCAATGCGCTGAATTTTTTTTTTTAAATTCTTTGGAAAACCGTCAAAAAGGAAAGGAGCACATTCTAGCCATGATTCTTTAACACACTCCCCATCACTAAGTGGTTTTCCATGTTGAGTAATAATCTTTGAAATCTCGAAATTAGCAGCAATTAAGTTGGAACTACTTGAAACAAATTTCATCAAAACGTTTTACTGCATGTTGTTGTTGTTGCTGACTTTTCGAGAAATGTGTTATTTTTGTCTTTGCTCACTCTTATCACAGAGCCGTTTATGAACAGTTTTATAATGCCGCTTTACAGAGGAAATTGGCCCGGCATGGCCAGGTGGTTAAGGCACTCGACTCGTAATCCGAGAGTCGTAGGTTCAAATTCTCGTCACACCAAACATGCTCGTCCTTTCAGCCGTGGGGGCGGTATAATGTCACGGTCAATACCACTATTCGTTGGTAAAAGAGTAACCCAAGAGTCGGCTAAAATAGGGACGGCTAGCACAGATAGCCCTCGTATAGCTTTGCATAAAATTCAAACAAACAAACATAGGAATTCCTGCATACAACTGTTTCAGAACATAAGATGCATAATGCTTTATCACGCTTTTTGATCATGCTAAATCTTTTACTCCACGATTCTTAAAAATCTCTGCTGCTGTTCCTTCAATTTGAACGTTTTTTTTCTTTGCTGGTTGAGCTGACATTCTGACAAACTAAAAACGGTAAATACAATTTTAAAATATCTCACCATTTAACTTAAATACAATAATTTAACTTGCCCTAATATAACAGCAAGTAAAAATTTATGTCCTTGATATAGGAGTAAAATTATAATTAACTAACTGATCAAAAATAAACGCATGCCACGCCAAAGAACATAATTTTAACAATATAATTCATATACTTAATGCGAAAAAATGAATGCATATTTATCGTTATTATCAATAAATATCCAGCATTCACTCACAAACAACAGAAGAAAAATATAAGCGAAATCAATATCAACAGTTTACTTCCATTTATATTCAAATACTGATGTGTACACTGGGTCTGCGATGAATTCAAAACGTGTCATCCGATGTCATATGTTCCTGAAACCGCAAAGCTGGTGCCAAGAAAGTATGAACATTCCTCACTGCTCCCGGGTTAAAAAAATCATTCGCTGCTGCATTTGGCAATAATGATAATTGTTATATATATATTCATTTATTATGGGTTAGTGTTAAGGTTTAAAGAATCAAGAAGTGGCACTGCACGCCGTGTGCCAGAAACATTTTTTCGTGTGCCGAAGGTTTGCCATCACTGGCATAGAGTTTGTTTCACATAAAGTGTAAAACGTTTTTAGTGTAGAGTTTGTTTTATATAAAGTGTGAAGCATTGTTAGCGTAGAGTTTGCTTCAAATAAAGTGTAAGTCGTTGTTAGTGTAGAGTTTCTACATAAAGTGAAATACTGTCAGTATAAAGTTTTCTTCATATCAGGTGTGAAACATTGTTAGTGCAGAGTTTTTGTTTCGCATAAAGTGTGACATGTTGTCAGTGTAATGTTAGCTTCGCATAAAATGTGAGGTGTTGTTAGTGCAAAGTTTGAGTCACGTAAAGTGTGAAGTGTTATTAGTGTAGCTTCCTTCACATAAAGTGGTGTTAGTGTAAAGTGTACTTCCCATAAATGTAAACGTTAATAGTCTAAAGTTTGCTACACCTTAAGCGTGAAGCGTTGTTAATGTAGAATTTACTCTAAGTTAAGAACGGAATATCTGTAGAAATGTTTTTTAACGTTGTAGTTGGTGAAATCCAACAAAAAAACTTCAGTTTCACGGTGTTTAGCCTAAACCTTGCTGAATAGTGTTATGCTTTAACTTAACTTATTTCAGTCATACATGAAGTAACAGGAACCCATTTTTGTCATTAAATTATTCATGGCCCTCACCAACTCACATCGATGACTTGCCCTGTTGCTTATCATATTGCTGTAAATTGTTTTGTGTATGAATTTATGTCGTCTCTTTTCTCAAGATTCATCTGTCGCTAAACGAATGAAAATACACCTGGAAGACATAGATCTGGAAACCTCCATTTCACAACAGGCCTTACTTTCTACACTGTGGTCAACCCACGAAACGCCAACATGGTATTAGGTAAATAATATTATGTTATGAATTATTACTTTAAAATGTTATACGTAAACGACTTATGGTAATTACAGTTTACTTTCTTAATGTGATTCACACCCTAACAGTTGTTGTTTATGAAAATTGGTAGTATACATATAGTGGCTGGTATGATGTGAAAGGTTTCGTGGACACGAGATATGAAAGATGCAATGTGCTTGACATGTTTCAACATATTCTCCCATGTTAATACTCGACGATGGTTGAATGATAGAACAACTCTGAGAACAATTATTCATATAAGCTTAATGTAGTTTCTACTTAAGTGAAATGTAGGAAGCAAACGAGAGAATGCTCATTTCAAAACACATGTTACACGTTTTCAAAACTGTGAAAAATTTTCGTCTGCCTGTTGTTTTAATCGCTAAGATTGTAAAACTTACGAGAATCAAAGACTTGCGGGGCTGAAAACAATAGGTAAATTACATCAAATATAAATAATTATTGTCTTTTGTTATTAAGCATAAAGTTCCATAAAAGACCCATCACGATATCGAAACCCGATTTCTAGCGTTATAAGCTCGCAGACTTTCTGATAGTCGGTGGGGAGTAATTACAAATAAATGAATAAAGGCCTAGCTTGCCGACAGGTGAATGTTGCTTCTGGTGACAACAGATCCACCTGTCGGATGAGCTACATTTATTTTTGAAAGAGGCTGATGGATTTTTCACCGTTCTTATTAAAGACTTCACACACACACACACACACACCCATTCCTTCCGAAAGGATTCGAAACGTCTTATCCTAAGCTATGGAGCCATAGCAATATAACATTTTCTCGTATCAAACAGTTTATAGTGACATAGTAAATTATCTAAATAGGTGTTTGGTTTTCTTTATGTTATATGCTAAAAAAATAGAAAATTTCCAACAATAATATCTGCAATTATCAAAATTTATCAAATTAAAACAAAATATTTTAAACAAAGGGCTTTGAAGAACTTTATGCTAATATATATATATAAACAGTAAACATTCTCATAAGTACGCGGGCCCGGTATGGCCAAGCGTGTTAAGGCGTTCGACTCGTAATCCGAAGGTTGCGGGTTCAGTTCCCGGTCGCACCAAACATGCTCGCCCTCCCAGCCGTGGGGGCATTATAATGTGACGGTCAATCCTACTATTCGTTGGTAAAAGAGTAGCCCAAGAGTTGGCGGTGGGTGGTGATGACTAGCTGCTTTCCCTCTAGTCTTACACTACTAAATTAGGGACGGCTGGCGCAGATAGCCCTCTTGTAGCTTTATGCGAAATTCAAAACAAACAAACGTAAGTACGCAGGATGCAATCGTAATTTTATCCACAAAATCCATTACAGAGCGGAACAATATAATCACCACGAGCGATTTAAGTTTTCAAAACTAAGGAAAATAATTCTTTTTTTTTCATTTTATGAGCTCTGAATTCCAACATAACTGCTTTAAGGCGACACCTTGTGTTTCTTTTTAATAATAGTTCTAGTTTCTTGGAACACCACGTTAAGTCTAGACTTTCTTATTAATGCACGTGAGATTACAAACGATTTTTGTTCGTAACTGCATTCTTCCGTGTGTATATTATCTTTGTGTTCTTTCTTGGCTGACTGTGTCACGAAACATCATTTGCATTTGTTGCTGTCAACACTGTACATTGGTAGTAAGTTAGCCAAATTTTCGAAGCTAAGCCTACTTTTTTCCAATACTTTTCGTAAACACTTCGAGATTTACATTTATTTATTTTACTAGTTACATAAAAAAAAAGCGAGATTGCTCGCTTGAGTAAGCAGGCAGGAATAACTGAAAATGTCGGATTAATATCCATGGAAATTGTTTTAAAATGTACAGAATAATTTTTTTTTTGTTATTGATCAGTGTTTCTTCAAGTGTTGTTTAGCTACAGACACATAATGCCGTTATGAAGCTGAGTTACAACGCTAAAATCAGGAGTACGATTCCCCTCAGTGGACTCAGCAGATAGCCCAATGTGGCTTTGCTATATGAAAACACACACACATAAAGCTGAGAGTTTTCAAGATAATTATTATATTGAACTACATTCTTTCACAATCAACTGAAAATCTTATAAGTAAAACTTAAACTAACGCTTCATAGATACTAGCGTACGTGGCTGAGAAGAATGGCTTGTTCTGTTACCTATTTTTCTTAATTTGAAAGCAGTTGTCTGCTTTCTTTAGAATATTTTTGCACAGCTACAATACATCTTCTAAGCTGATGGTCACGGGTTCGAATCCCCGTTCAACCAACTCTGCTCTCTCTTTAAGCTCTCGGAACTATTTTTAATGTACCATATGTTTTCAGTCCTAGGCCTACCTCAATTGTTTCTTATTATTATCAGGCCCGGCATGGCCAGGTGGTTAGGGCGTTCGACTCGTAATCTGAGGGTCGCGGGTTTTAATCCTCGTCACACCAAACATGCTCGCCCTTTCAGCCGTGAGGTCATTATAAATTCCGGTCAATCCCGCTATTCGTTGGTAAAAGAATAGCCAAAGAGTTGGTGGTAGGTGGTAATGACTAGCTGTATTTTCTCATGTCTCTCACTGCTAAATTAGGGACAACTAGCGCAGATAACCCATGTGTAGCTTTGCGCGAAATTTAAAACAAACAAACACTAGGGTTATTTATATATAGATGTTATTAAATTTTATCGAGAAATCCACATCTTTGGATAACATTTTAGACTTTCTTCTTTCTCGTTGGCACCGACACACTTTAAAACTATACCTCCCGGAATTCTATACAACTTCTAGACTGCTTCTCTGTCCACATACTGTCACACTTAAAACATATACCTTCTCCAACTATATGACATCGTGATAGATCTATTAACTGTTTTTTTACCCCACACTTTAAGTATTGACATACTGTGCTTTTTTATATTAAAGGTAGAAGTTTCGCTATAATAAAATGTTTATGTAACTTATTTATTTACACGCAGAAGTATTCGACAGTTTTCAGCCACTTGCGAGGTTTTTAAACATTTTGTTCTTCTTTACTTTTTATTTCCCTTTGTTTTTCGTAATTTCATTTCTGTTCTTAAATTTTAAAGCTAATTGGGTTTTGATCTTTCACAGTGGAACATGGTAAGTCTATGGGCTTATAACGCTAAACTCCATACACGGTGGACACAGTAGACAGACCAAAGTGATTTTGTTCTAGAACAAACAATCACACTGCATAATTTTTCTTCGTTTGTTTCTTTATAGTTAAGCACAAAGTTACACAATGGGTTATCTGTGCTCTACCCACCACGGGTATCGTAACCCGGTGACTAGCATTGTAAGTCTGCAGACATACCGTTGTCCTATTGGAGGGTCTTGGTAATTCATCGTATTTAAATTCTTCTTTTGACATTAATTAATTTGAATGCATATATTAGACTGTCTTCTTCAAGGACAACACAAATATTCCATTAATAATCCACCATTGGTGAATATTTATGTCAATGAAACAAAACTCCGAGATCCCTCAATGATGACATCTTGACATCTGTATAAAGAAACCACACGTTCTCTCTAGTGTATTACTCATGTTAAAAATATCTCGTTGATAGAAGAGTATCTGTTTAAGAGAGAGTTGCCAACAGGGGCATTCATTGTGTATATAAACAACTCTTTCATATAGAAGTAAACAGAAGGTCTCCAACGACAAAAGTTTCCCATTAAATGTCATTATAGAACCTGCACAACCAAAGAATGTATATTTGAAGTCTATAAGCTCTAGGCAACATTGGGTAATTGGGCTATAAAATTCTATTGACACAACTACAATTATAAAGCAATTGAGAACTTGTACAGATTTGATACAAACTGGAAATAGATTATTCGACTAATTCGTATTTCATGGATTCTTTTGAAAAATTATTAATAATTATTACTCCATTTTTTCTCGATAAAATTTTCAGTAAAGAAAAGTTGGTATTTCAGAAGAAAAATAAAATTTTCACAAAACTAGATTTCTATTATTATATCAAGAGCAGAAACGAACTGTAAATCATTCAAGACACAGAATTCCACTTCTATTTTTTCATAATTCATGATACAACCGCTAAGTATAATCATTGTACTCTGTTTCTCATCTTCGTAAGCGCCAGGTTTTTGTTGTTTTTTCTGTCAAATTTGTATATTTAAGATTACATAAAATTCAAGACATGGCGGCAAAAAACAACAATAAAAAAACAACCAACAAACAACCGGCAAATAGAAATGAGAGACTACTCACTAACCCTAGAGGCGATTGCCACCGAATAAAGCTTATTTGTTTTTATACTTGAAGTCGCGTTATTGTTTCGTATTGTTATTAGACGTAATGAATAGAGGATCGCTGTAAATAATAATCTTCGAATATGATAGTATATACAAATACGTATGATGGAGTTTCGTGTTCTGTGAATGTCGTTACAACGATTTCTGTGAATAAATATTACTAGAAATTTTAACCGCGTTAAGACTTTTATAATTATTAGTTGCTATCTTGTTTGTTTGTTTGTAATTAAGTAGTAAGCTATCTGTGCTCTGCCCATCACGAGTATCGAAACCCGGATTCTAATGTTGTAAATCCGTAGACATACCGCTGTGTCACTGAGGGGGGGTCTTTGCAAGCTTTCATCCTAGAAAATATATACACACACACACACACACACACACACATATATATAGTAACACATAACTTATTTTTGTCCGCCCCCCCGTGTGTCAGAATTAAATTTACAGGCTTCCAACGCTAAAATCCAGGATTAGATTCCCTGCGACGGTCAGAACACAGCCTATTGTGTAGTTTTATGCCAAGACAAATAAACAATACTATATAGCCTCGTTTTTTATAATTTTTATTTATGATAATGCTACAAAGTAGCGTTTATCCTATACGTAAGGGCCCCGCATGGCCAGGTGGTTAAGGCACTTGACTTGTAATCTGAGGGTCGTGGGTTTGAGTCCCCATAACACCAAACATGCTCGCCCTTTCAGCCGTGGGAGCATTATAATGTGACGGTCAATCCCACTATTCGTTGGTAAAAGAGTAGCTCAAGAGTAGGCGATGGGTGGTGATGAGTAGCTGCTTTCCTTCTAGTCTTATACTGTTAAATTAAGGCTAGCGTAGATAGCCCTCGAGTAGCTTTGCGCGAAGTTCAAAACAAACCAAACCTGTACGCAAGTTTATACCTCCCCTTTTTTATCTTTGTTGTTTAACACGTGCTACAGTATACTGTTTAATTTTATCAAAATATTCATTTAACCAACATTCTGAACACAGACTAAGACTATCTGGCGCCGTACTTAATTTTGAACTACTGGCCAGAGAAAGAGAGTGGACAGTGAAACAGTTGCAACCTACCACCAATGATCTATGCTAGGGGTGACCAGTGGATAGCACAATTGTGGCCAGCTCGAGATGCAACAGCAACAATGCAAATATTTATTATAAACATGTATAGTTGATACTATGTTAGACCGAAAATAATGTAAAACGCATTACTCTTTACTTGCCCATTACATGTTTCCAGTAAGAAGAATCATTCCATTTCAACTATATAGGTTGAGTACGATGCCACGACATCATTATAGTCTCTGTCACTACGCTTGATCATGCTCTATCGTGTAAAAAGCTCCATCATAAAGCTGTCATGGCCATAGAACACCGCCTCTCCCTGCTGGCTTTCAAAAGATTACCTTGTGTATGAGGACAGCAGATTTATAGCGCCTGTTTCAACAACGATCACACAGGAATATGTTGGTGCTGTGTTCGGCGATCTGACCATTATATTTTTGTATGGAATAGCATTGTATAGATGAACAAATATGTCATGCAGAAATCTTGTATACACGTGACCTGTATCTTTCACAGATAAGGATCCTTCCTGATTATTCTATGTACTGTTGCCTTAAACACATGGACAGCTTTTGCCAGTGACCTTTGTGTTAGTCGATTTTTATCTGTTAAAATATGACAAATTTTGCTTACCGCGGCTTGGATACGATTTGTTACAAGGCTATTTTCAGATGGTCTTGAAATCTCAGGTTGATCCATATTTCTTTGTTTTTCGATGCAGTTAAGTACAGATAACATTCCCATCTTGAAAGTTCTAAAATCCCAGTCTTTATTATCTTAATGTTACATATTCTTCCCAAAAAGAGACCCATTTTCGGTAGCATCACACTGCGAAAAATCGAACAGTATTAAAATGTAGTTCTGATTCATCGCTTAATATTTCCTATTGTTCTCAAGTGACTTACTGATTTATATATTCAGTATCGTTTTAACCTATTGATTGTGGCTGCTCTATACGCGCGCGGATTTTTTGTAAGCCATACGCTATATACAGCACATTTGCATTCAACTGCCGGAGGCCGACCGTACTCTATAAGGCAAATTAATATTTAATAGGTTAATATAACGTACAAAGCATACCTTGTTTCCTGTGCACAACAGCCAACATGGCATTCTGCTCAAAATCATAGCTCGTCAAGAAATAAGACTATATGTTGTAAATGCCGTTTATATCAATTATTTATGACATAACATCCATGCTGGGATATTTAGAAAAATTATGTGAATTAGCCCTTAAATCACTAACTTTTTCTTTGTATCACTCAATAAGAGAAACTTAAACATTTTCTCTAGTACAACACTTTTTATCAATCTTAATATGGCCTAATATCACAGATATACTAATACTATTAATAAACAAGCAAAAGTACCCGTCCACAGTGTCGGGAAAGTTAATCTATCAATTTAAACTATTTCTTGGACTTTAAAAAGATTGCTTGTGTTTCGCTCTTGATTTCACTCAGAACAAAAACTCTGAGCTACTTATACCGCTCATCAGAAAGTAATTATTGAGAATTTCAGTCATGCTAAGAACCCCTCAAGAATGACATACAGTAAATCTATATTTTTTATTCTTTAAGTGACATCACAATTTAAAGTGTGAATGATAGTATGATTAATTCCTAACAGTTTAGTGTAGAATATCCTGCTTGAGAAATAAAATTTGGCATCAACATTATTCGTGTCTGTTCTCCCATCATTTCAAAAGTGAATGTTGAGTTTTGTCTGCGTGCACAGCTTTTCAAACGCAGCACAAAGGGAAACAGACGAACGAACGGACAGAAAATACAGTTCGAAATACTTCATAATGACAAGAAACTCGCTTGAAGCAAAAATGTATTCTAAAGATGGCTGGTATGGGTATTAAAACTGTCGATTATCTAAGAAGGTCGAAACGTTCTGTACATTATTTTAATTAAACTTTTAATGCCCATACAAGCAGTCTTTAGAACACAGTTCGAAATATATATAGGGTGTCGTAATCTTCAAGATAAATTGTTCTATAATTGTTCAATTATTTATGATAAAATTGTCAATTAATTCTAAATTAAAATAACTTAGTTATCATATTAATAAAATACGTACATTCATGTGAGTATACCTACGTAAATATGATTATATTTATGGTACCCGTAAATCTGAGTGTGACCACACACACGAACATTTCAGTAGAAATCACGACAGTTTGTAAAAAAGGATTTACTGCTAGTGTAAAACAAGTTCATAAAATACAAACCATAAAATAATTTGTTATAACTATTATTAGCTTTTCTGCAAAATATATTAAAATAAACACACGAATATCGAGCTCTAGTATTTACACAGGCTCCAGAAAACTGATCTACCAACTGCCAAATGTCCAAATATTTCAAAACTTTTAAACACACTTCTTCCATCTGTTAACCCTATGGTTAATTTCAACAATTATGTTTAAGATTTACAAAATTGGTTTGGTTTGTTTGTTTTGAATTTCGCGCAAAGCTACACGAAGGCTATCTGCGCTAGCCGTCCCTAATATAGCAGTGTAAGACTAGAGGGAAGGCAGCTAGTCATCACCACCCATCGCCAACTCTTGGACTACTCTTTTACCAACGAATAGTGGGATAGACTGTAACATTATAATGTCCCCACGGCTAAAAGGGCGACTATGTTCGGTGTGATGAGGATTTAAACCCGCGACCCTCAGATTACGAGTCAAGTGCCTTTACAAAGTTGACACTGAAAATTCAATATTATTTATTACGTAATATGATTAGTTACTGTAAATAGTTTAGGATAACTGTTTGTTCCAACTAGTATTGACTCACTATGAATGCAGAATAATAGCAGCAACATAAAATTATATATTAATTCTGAACATTCAAATTAAATAGACCTATATATATAAATTTAAGTGCAAAACTCGTTGTTATAGTACGTGCAAAAATAATGTTCAAGTATGCCTACATAAAATTATTAGTGTGAATTTCATAAATTTGTATATTTTCATTTTTCATTAGTTGAGTGTCTTTACACTGTACGATATTTATGTAAAAAAAACGATTATTTAATGAAATGCTCTCATGAGAACTAAACACTCTTTAAAGGTACAAACTTGAAAGAAAAAAGTATAAAATTATAGAGAATTAATTTAGGCGACAAGATATAATTTAACTATAATTAATAACGTCCATAAACATGCTAGTGAAATAAAAACCCATTATTGTTGGTTGTCTTCCTTAGAATCAGACTGGCTACTGACAAGACTACATCCGGTAATATTATCCAATTGATTGTTTATTATTATGCTTGACCACGTGTATATATAAATTAGGTGTTGTCCAAACATTTATTACCAGTAACAGCCAAATATGGCATACGATTTATTCTACCCACTTGCGTAATAACCGTACAGTGATGAGATTGTATTTAGTATTACATATACATACATGTCCAGGCTTTCAGCGCAAGTAGCTAATATAGTGAAATATTGAGTAACGAACTGATAAGCTCCAAAGAAACAGGTCGGAAGGCGTGGTCTAGAAGCATGTTGAATGTGAACCTAAGGGTCAACAATACACATCTCGTTGTCGCTTGAAATAAACTTTAAAAACCGCACTTTGGGGTCGTGGGTGTGTTATCAGGGAGACAGTCAAATTCCGCTATTCGGTTAAACAAGAGTCGATACTGAATGCTTGTGACTACTGCCTTCCCTCTAATCAGTCTTCTCTATTAAATATTAGAAACGACAAGCGCGAATTAAGAATTCAGACTTTCAAATGTATTGATAAAGTCGTCGCGCCAAATTCAAACAATTAATTCCAGTTATACAATAAAATCTATATTAATACGATAAATAGTTTCAATTGAAAAACTAAAAATATATTTGTATCTGTCAATTTTTTATTTATTTTAATCGAAAAGCAACACAATAGCTGCGTCTGTCGCGGGTATCGAAACCTGATTTTTATCGTTATAAGCTCTCAGAATTACTGGTGAACTACCAAAAGGCACGTGCGTTCATATTCACGTTTACAACCAATATCTTGAAATTCAATCAATATGTGATTGTTTATTGTGATTTAGAATATGTTCGTTAGTGAGTACTCTGATCGTTATTGTACAGGGTAATTGTAAAGAAAGTTCCACAGCTCACCGCCTCATGTCTCACAAATAGTGAAATTGCACAGGAGTGTTAAGGGTATCGTGCGGATACAAATGCCACATGTAACCACCAGAGGCACTGTTATGACCTTATGATTAATTACAGCAGCTTTTCAGAATGTGCTTCTCCAGTGTGTAGTTTTCATCCGTGTGACATTGGATATTACAGGAACAACAGGGGTCTCATCTAATTTCTTGAACACTTTTTAGATACTTGCATTATTGAGGTCTGGAACTGTTCGATGTGTTCCACGGTAGTCACGTGACTTTCGGTATAACTACAACCAGAAGATATTAATTTCGGTAAACGAGGCAACCATTCACAGGAAAAGTGATCAAAAACAATTCTATCCTGAAAACGTTCCTACAAGAAGTGTTTCATTTGGTTATCACCATGCAGCATCTTGTATGAAAATCGTAATGTCTATCACATGTTACTGATGTAGTGTGATAATCACAGTTGTGGTGAGTATTGCATGGTATCGTCTAGCACTGGATATACATGTTTGAAGTCCACCTGGTGGAGTTTTAAATAAGTACAGTCCAGTAACAGAGTCAGCTGTGAAACCACACCAGAATGTTATCTTAGTCATTATGAAGGTGTGTAGGAAAAGTTGCATGTGGATTAGTTTCCAACATGTAATACAGTTTCACGTGTCGACACTTCCAGAAAGGGTAAAATGTGCTTTATCACTCCATAAGATATTAGCAGGTTATTGGTCATTCACTCTCAGATTTGCTGAAAAACTGCAAGGCAAGATGAACACGTTGGGTTAGACTTGTTTCTTTCACTGCTTGAGCATGAAGCAGTTTACATGAAAAGTCTTGACAAACAGTAGAAATTAGCCAATCCATCCATTGACCAACATCACTTGCACTCGTTTCTACTTGTTCTGCTGTAATGACCATAGCTATAGTTTTAGTAGGTTTTGGTGTCCGTAAGTGGGTTATCACAAGTGCGACCTGTTTCCTTAGGGATTTTTTTAATGAACTTGCTCAGACCAATATTGCAATAAAATCGTCTTCAGTCATTAAGCACTCTACATTATTTCCTACGTGCTATTTCGCCATTGCATTGTTTGGTGTAACAACATTTCACTAGTTTACTTCTCTTCATACTTGATAGGTTCATACCTAACATAGCACCCACACATGTACAGAAACTTCAACGTATACAAAATTCAGTACTAACTTCAGCATATAAAGTACCACGTAACACCTCAACCACATTCATGCACAAGTATGCAAACATAGATACAATATCTGAAAGACTCTTGCATAATTCTCTAAAATATTTCAATAAGAATTGGCATAAAAATGACTTAATGTGTGATCTCGACAGATATCACGTACATGATGTAAATGGTCCTAAATACCTCTCCCCTTTTAACATATATTTAAGAAATGTAACACAAGCTGGCCACTATGCACTAGACACTTAGTCCTTGTTTCTTTTTATTATTATAATTATTATTTTCTTTTTTTTAATCATTTTTTTTCTCTTTTTGAATTATTATTCAAGTATTGAATAATAATTATTATTATTACTTTCTTTCTTTTTTTCTGTGTGTGTGTGTGTTACTACAAGTAGTAGTAGCATTCTCTCTATCGAGAAAAAGGAGAAAAATACAAAAAATATATATATATGAAAATACAAAAAATAATAAAAAAATAAAAAATGAAGAAAAAAAACACAAGAGAAATAATAAAAGGAAAAAACAAACAAAAAAAACTTCTTGTTCGTCCATGCACGGACTGAGCCCTGAAATGGACCTGAGTATGATCTTATACTTTTACTCTGGCCCAAATCTTAAAAAAAAAAAAAACCAAAAAAACCCTAAAGACAGACGCTATAATCGTTCGGGAGGGAGGAAGAGGTCAATTGTACCTGACCCTCCTGGGTATTTAACATCAATACCCAAATACCGACACAGTGAAACAGACCTCGTATATCATATGAGAAAATCGTGTTGTATATAACGGTTTGAAATAATTTGTGACTGTATATCACATGTATATGTCTTGACAGACTAAAAATTACAATTATTACTCAAAATACTAATTTGAAGATAATTAATATTAATAGAATTACAGTCTAATTGTTTGACACATACCGATAAGGTTTCGCTATGTAATTATGACTTTCAACAAATTCTTCCCCGTTCACCATCAACACTAACTGCAGTGCATTTACATAAAAATTGTTCCTAACAGTGGCCTCTGGCTGTTACAAACATAAATACGGTTCACATTTTGTATCATACTATGATGGAACTCTTGCTTGCATGATACTGTAAAAACGTTTTTTTATTATGCGATGTGCAATCCCCAATTTCGCGAAATTTTTATTCTTTGTGCATGTACATTTGCAATAGGGGTCACAGTTTTTTCTGTTTCACCTCCGTTTCGGCCCGAGATGGCCAGGTGGGTTAAGTCGTTCGACTCGTAATCTGAAGGTCGCGGGTTCGAATCCCCGTCGCACCAAACATGCTCGCCCTTTCAGCCGTGGGGCGTTATAATATGAAGGTCAATCCCACTATTCGTTGGTAAAAGATAGCCCAAGAGTTGGCGATGAGTGGGTGACTAGCTGCCTTCCCTTACACTGTTAACTTAGGGACGGCTAGCGCAGATAGCCCTTAAGTAGCTTTACGCGAAATTCAAAACAAACTTATACCTCCGTTTCCCATCACAGAGAAATTTATTTTTCCCCATTCTCTGGGTGCATATATGACGTCATGAATACGTCACACGCGGATACAATACATTGGCACCACAGGTAATTAAAAATAATCTTTCTACTTATGAAATAGTAAAATTGATCGTCCAAAAAAATAACTTTTAGAATAAATAGGTTAATCTAGAAACATCATTACAATTACTTGAAACTCGCTGTGACAAATAACGTTAAGGTTTTAAACTTAAGACAAACGTTATTTACTTTTATTACGTAAGTAGAAACACGTGAACCTTTTTGTAATAATAATAAATAACCAATAATTGGTTTGTTTTGAATTTCGCGCAAAGCTACTCGAGGGCTATCTGCGCTAGCCGTCCCTAATTTAGAAGTGTAAGACAAGAGGGAAGGCAGCTAGTCATCACCACCAACCGCCAACTCTTGAGTTACTCTTTTACCAACGAATAGTGGAAATTATCGTAACATTATAACGCCCCCACGACTGAAAAGGGCGAGCATGTTTGCATGTTTGGTGTGACGGGGATTCGAACCCGCGATCCTCAGATTACGAGTCGAGTACCTTTATCACCTGGTCATGCAGGACCGATAACCTAATAAATATAAAATAAATGTTATTATATATCTACTATTCACAACTATGGTGTATTTTTTTTATTTCTTTATCATTACTTTATTAATATTTTTCAGAATACTAATGCATTCTCTGAAATCTTTGAGATATCCACATAAAACACCGGTAGCTGATTTCAATTTGATTAACAATTTATCTACTATAACACCGGTGCAGATGTAATAAACTAAAGAATTATCAAAGTGAAACTGAGTTATCAGTGGTTTCAAACGGGCACCTGGTGGGTTTAATAGAAATAGACGGCACGATATAAACATTTACGGCTTTCCTGGTTTTAACGAAGGTAAGATAAAGATATTCTTAAAAGAAAAAGAAAATTGAAATTTCAGTTTAAAATGCCTCTAGTGGTAACTTAAATATATATATATCACCAGTATGGTTTACTATTAAATGGAAATTATTGACCATTTCATTAACATATAGTACTACTATAGACCACTCATGGCAGCGCTAGTTGCGAATACATCTATTTCATTAATTATATTAACTGATAAACACATCTATAAGGGTAGACACACAGGGGAATAAATGTACAATACAACTTTCTAAATATAACGTTAGCTGCGCGAATACGACGTAGAAGAGAAAGCAACAGCAGGAAAAATATTCGGAAAGTGTAGTTGCCAGCATCTAAACTAACGTTACACATAGAATAGCAGGATTTTAACCTTGTGGTTCTCCACTGTCATTTCCAAAACATTAACTATTTTAATATGATTATCCTATTGTAATAACATCAAGACAAGTGTACATTATTATAGAACTATTTACTTGCAACTGACAGATTGGTTGGTTTGAAACTAGTGCCTTTCAATTGCATTACCACAACTGGTCTACTTTGGTATTAGCTCCATTAATCACAATTTCACGACTGGTCTGATTTGATGCTAGCGCCCTCTACTTGAAACACCACAACTAGTTTACTTTGGCATTGATTTCATTTGTCGCGATGCCATGACTACAATTTATCTACTTTAGTTTGTTTGTTTGTTTGTTTTGGAATTTCGCACAAAGCTACTCGAGGGCTATCTGTGCTAGCCGTCCCTAATTTAGCAGTGTAAGACTAGAGGGAAGACAGCTAGTCATCACCACCCACCGCCAACTCTTGGGCAACTCTTTTACCAACAAAAAGTGGGATTGACCGTAACATTACAACGCCCCCACGGCTGGCAGGGCGAGAATGTTTGGCGCGACGCGGGCGCGAACCCGCGACCCTCGGTTTTCGGGTCGCGCGCCTTACGCGCTTGGCCATGCCGGGCCCCTCTACTTTAGTATTGACTCTGATAGTTGCGACTTCTTATTGTTGTTTATGTTCTTAAGTTATGGATTTGTTCACATAGTTCAATTTTTGCTTGTTTCAGAGATTTTGAGCAAAGCTACACAAAGATTTTTTTTTCTAATTTCGAGCCGATAAATCAGAGGAAAGGCAGCTAGACGACAGCACCTACCGCCTTCTCTTGGGCTACTACTCTCTAATCGAATAGTGAGATTTAAATGTCTCTCTTATAGCGCACCCATTAACCAATATGCGGAACATTTTTTTTTCTTTTACACGGTGTGAACCATGACCACTTGATTTCATCTGTTAACCTTCTGACTCTTTCTATCTGAAAAACGTAATTTATATGAGCTTAACTTTGTAGCCAATGCTTACTTTGACCCAGCCTTCTAAGCAGTTTACCTTAAAGCCTGATATTGCTCATTTAAGCATAACGAAATATATTTTGAAATGATCATTTAGAGCTGGTGTTTTGGGGGGATAGTGCCAATTACACAGGTAAGAAGAGTCAAGAACTGGAAACTAGGAATCTTTAACAGATTCTTATTTGAGTAAACACTTTCCAGGAGGTTTGAGTCCGTTATTTTGGGATAAGTGCATTTCATGAATTACGTGACACTGCGTATATAACCATTCAGTAATACGACTACATCGAAAGCCTAACTGATACCAGGAGCCTACAACGTGACTTATTATAATAAACATCCTTGGAATATATTGGGTTGAGGAATAATTGGTGAGCGTTTTTTCAAGTTAAAAAATATATTCATAAATGAAACGCTTTCGCAAAATATTTCATGTCATTTGGTAGATAATTTTTTGCTCTAATAGATGGTGTGTTTGATTTTCACATGTCTTTAATTTTTGCTTTCATTTTCAGCTCATTAAATGGAATGTCAAGTGGACAAAATCGAGCATTTTCGACACCATCTGCTTTTCGCATTTAATTTCTTGCAATTTCGTTTAAAACAATGCATACTATATACCTAGGTATTACATGAAATAAAGTATCATAATAAATGTTTTGGGTGTAATGTGTTCATGCATTAAAGTATTGTATAGTCTTGCATGTAATGCTTGAATGAAATTATTTAAAAACGCTCACGAATTATTCCTCAACCTAATATATAGATGTCACAGGTTCGTGTATTGTAAACTTTGTTTATTTGCTTTTTGTTTCGTCAGTGAAGGTAAACATCAAATACCAACACACACAATATTAGCGGATTAATGTAACATAGTAATTTCAGCTTCGAACAGAAACAGAGTAGAGACTCCGCTATCCTTGTTTGTAACGAACTAGAGTTACTTATCAGTAGAATACTTTAAAACGTTAGTTTAAAATAGAAATCCGATAATTTTATTCATAGTTTTCTCTTCTCGCTTTTTGAATTATCAATGCTCAAAAATACATACAAAATATAGATAATAATAATTGGTAGCAGTAGTAATAAGTACCTTTGAAGAGATATTTCGTGCACAAATAGAAAGTAGTTTCAAATATCTTAGCAGGTGTCATTTTGTAGAAATAATTTCGTAGTTACCTACAAATACGTTGTATCTGAAGAGTGGTTAAGTGTACTTATGATGAACACTGTGTGATGACTGTTGAAGAAACTTTCAGTAAGCCTAAAGAAAACAAGAACTCAGGTAACCATGACAAATCGAAATGTAGGAACTCCCTTAAGACAGAAAATAAAGGTGACAGCTTACACTACCCACTGAGTTTTATAATAAGCTTGGATAGATTGCGTGCTACTTAGGCCCCAGTCTGGTTGGAACCAAATGAATGGAAAATTGAAAACACTTTCAAACACATCCGTTTCAACAAAAATTACAATATACGCTTTACAATCATGTTTGTAGTGATTGTTATTTGTTATTGTCACTTCTAACCCCACCTCATCCCGTGCAGTACGAAAAGAGAATATTCCTATTCAAAACATATACACCGAATGTCTGTTAGACATAAATACGTGACACCTTCTGAATTATCTTCCGTATAAACATCTCAAATACTAAATTATGCCTTTCATAAGAACGTCTAACTTTAGGGCGGATACTTGTTTCTTGTAATACCGCGCTAATTATTCGACAACTAACGTAAAAATAAATTTACCTCTGCATGACTGGCCGATTATGTAAGTGAATATGCCTGATAACTTATACTGTTTGAAATACTTCACTGAAGCAGTCTGACTCAATGTTCGCCGATTCTCGTATTTACAACGTAGCCTTGTTTCTAGACGCTTCGTTCATTTTTAGATCACTGTATTCCCGAACGATTTATGTATGTTAAAAGTAATTTAATGCCGTCTAGCTAACTTATTAATTAAAACTTTAGAAATACGGGTTTCAACAACATTTTACCTGACCACGTGGAAGTTAAACCGGTTTATATCAGCAATATATCTAGCTGCTATAAATAAATAAATTCTAAACACTATGTGTGTGTGTATATATATATAACTTATCTAACTTCTTTCGATTATTTCCACCAAACATATGTATTTCATTCAGATATACGTTCATCTTTCTGCATACTTAACATAAAATACAATTTGGCTGTTTTATCCGCTACACACTAATAACCATGAATGCACTTCATTTCTGATACTGCTACCGCGTCCTCTAGTGTCTTTTAATGGAAGCTATAATGCTGAGGCTTGGGATCTTACAAGACGTAAAACATGTAAACGTAACACCCTTTTTAATTCCTTACGTTGAGCCCACTCTGTTAAGCAAATTGAAGGCTTGTGTTAAATGTAGTAATTTCATTGCTTCGTCCATTTCAAGCATTTAATTTGTAACACTTTTCATGCTATGTTCAAGAATATCTGAGCCCTTTATCCTTACTCGTGCACAGTTAATTAGCAGTAAGGCAGATATAATACGAAAACCGAAACATATTTACACACACGCCTTAACTTTTGTGTTTTAATTAGGCCTCCGTGTGTGTTTGAAATCACTTCACCTCTGCGATCACAGTATTACCTAGTTACACTTGGTTATGATAGGCCGAAACTAAACCAATTAGGTTTTTCTTTATTATCCATAACGGGTGTTATTGTTCCTGTCAGGGAAATATAATATTTTAAAAACCTTGCCCTTTGCGTTTTGGTACGTAACCCAATAGACCGTTTCGTTGGTGAGAGATGTAATGTTATACTTATTCTCGTAAAGAGTACGGCCTGAACGACACCCTTGTTTTAATTATATTACACAGTAGTGATGGTGATTAAGTGCCTGTGCCTAGTATAATTTTCTGAAATGGAAGGATAAAACGTCGTGCGCTATACTTGTATCATGGAGTAAGTAGGTATCTACAAGTGTTTTACACGTTTTAATCTACAATAATTAACAATTTCATTACTAAACAACTCCGTTTTAAAGTCGAAGGCACGTGCCAAGCTCAGACTTTACGCCATCAAGAGATGCGTCGTTCTGTCCAGTAATTGGTCAGATCAAATCACTGTAAGTAGTGAAGCTCCAATAATAATTTCCGTTCTAGTATTATTTTCAGATGAGTTCAAATGATTGTTCATGTATATTTACATTCATTAGTAAGAGTTTCTCTAAAAGCGAAGCAACCAGTGCTTAGACCATATACAGTCATCTTGTTTATTATATTCCACAGACTTGTTGTTAACAAATGTACCAGATGATAAAATATTAGTACAGGCTTAAATGGTTGGTACTACATTAGTGTTCAAATGTGCCAACTTAATTAATTTATGTCTTTTTATGTATCATAAAATGATCACAACACAACAACAAATTATCTTAATAACCAAAATATTTTGTTTGTAACTTACAATTTTTTATTCTTTCTTATTTCTGTTTCGAGTCGTTTGGAAACTAATGAAGCCTATGCACTGAACTAGTGTTGGAATAGTTCACAGCTGCAGATCGAACAACCACCTGAACTTTATAAGTTGAAACAATAAATTATAAAAAATACACTCGATTAATTTCACAGAAAGTGGTTCTTCTTTAAGTTCTTTCTTCGGATGTAAACAAGAATTGCCTCTTGTTTGTCTGGCAAAAGTTACGTGAAGTTACATTACGCTAAGTAACAAGCTCTGAATTAGTGTCATCTTAAACAGTAGCCAGGTGGAAACAATGAGCTTGTTAATAAAAACTTGGGAACTATAAAAATGATATCACTTCTGGACCACATAATATTTCTTCAAGGATTTTAAAGCAGGTTAAGGACTGAATATATAAGCGATCTATTACTATTCTTTTCAAGTCCTTGAATATTAGGCAAATGGTGAAGGATGGGCGATGCTATCTTTTCAAAGAAGGTAATAAAAATCATCCCACTTTGTCTTACATCTGTAGTGTCTAAAACTCTGATAAAATATGCTTTGAAAAGTCAGCTAACAAAGTTTAGAATTAGGTTAGATAGACCTCATTGTTTCAAAAAGGGAAACAATAATTCCATAGTTGATCGTTTGGCATTTTTTAAAGAAGTTACTGCTTATACTGATGAGGATAAATATGTGGATTTGGTGCACCTGATTTTTAGAAAGTCTTTGACAAAGTGCTATATTCAAAACCTCTGTAGGTGTAGGGTTAAGCTGACTAATGGAATAGAAAACTGACTGGATGGAAGAAAGCATGTTATAAATGAAGTTAGGTCAAACCGGATTAGTGTAACAAGCGAAGTATCTCAGGGCTAAGTCTTAAAAGCATTGCTCCTTTTAACGAGATGGGCAAATAAACGGTAAATGGCTTTTAATTATAATAAATGCAATGTATGTGGGCTATTATAATTTGAATTACAAGTATCGTTTTAATAGTAATAACTTTAATAATGTTATGGAAGAATATTATCTTGATATTGTAGATGATCAGAATTTTAAGCCATCTAAGCAAATGTGATCTTAGGTTTGTCTACAGAAGCATTGAACACAAGTCTAAACAGTTACGATTTTATTGTATAACTCACAGGTTAATCCTCACTTGTAGTGCTGTGTTCAGCTTTGGCTTCTTTATTTTATGAAGGATATTTAATTGTTGGAAAAGGTTTAGATGATGGTTACTAGAATTGTACCTGAGATGGGAAGGTTGTCGTCTCTGAAATTGGTTTCTTTTGAATACAAAATTAAGGGGTAGCTGAGGTCTGAAGGGGCCGATGAAGACTGTTAAAGGAATTGATAGTGTCGATGCTCAATATTTTTCGTAGTGAATGATGCATTAGGGGACAAAAATATATAGTTTGGCAGGGCAGGAGTCATTTTCAGCTAAGACAGTTTTATTTTTCTCACAGGGTGGTTGATCATTAGAAAGAATTGTCTTCAGATAAGGCGGATGTAGTAAATTTAAGTTACTTTAAGAAATGGCTTGTTAAATATCTGAATGATAAAGGCTGGCTTTAAATTTGGTTTTTCTTAAAGTTTAGTTGAGTGGATGGTATGGTTTAAAAGTCCGGTTACAGTTATCTTACAGATACAATGACATTTATTTCAAGCAGTATTGGCGTCAAAGTAGGCTTTGGTGGCACTTTAAGATAGAACAGCATCAGAGTAAATACCTGGTAGAATAGTTTTAGTTTGAGATTTAAAAAAACAATTTATCAAGCTTGAATCAAGTTATTGGCTACTATACTTAAAGAAAGTGATTTATAGTTCTTTTAACATTGGAGAGAGATTAAAAGTCTGGACATACGATTTCATTCGCCTTCTTGGTCGTTTTGTCCTTCTCGAATTCTTCTGATCAGAAATTCTGTGATTTCAGTGAATGTCTTTATTCACTGAAAAAAAACTGATTTTAAATGGAAAAATCAAGCGAATGTATTTAAAAGAAAGGCATTTCAAGAGATTAGCGAATGCCTTGACAAATGCATTTGCTAGATAATTTTATTGAATATATTTTGCTTAACTGCAAGATATATTTACAAGTCGTTCTTTTTAGTTCAGTCCGTCTTATTAATGATCAACTGTGATTTCAACTGCATAAACATCTACAATTTATAAAATTTCGCATCGTTATAAATTTACTTTTAATTTTATTTGAAAATATATACTGTACTAGTCTCCGAATTACTACGGAATAAAGCATTATACATATACCAGGATATAAATGATATCTTACAGCAACACGTCATTCAACCTATACAGATGTCAAAATGTTTAGATCAAATGATAAAGTGTATCTGATTTGTTAGGAAGGTCATGCGCATTGCCACCTACTTTAGAAACAAAACGCAGACATACTAATTCCTTTTCAACGAACACAGGCGTCATCTACCGAGTATTTGAAGCAACGTAAAAATAAAATAATGAAAACTTTGTAAATAGCATGAAGAGTCTAGCGTCTTCAATACATAAAGTGCATTACAACACTTTAATTTGCTTTCATATATTACAAAAAGGAAAGAAAGCCATACACACACACATGTATATATAATGGCTTTGTAACTTACTGTGTAGAACTTTCAAAGAAGGCTTGTATCATAAAGTCAAAAGGATCTGTGACGCCAGTAAGCAATGGTAATCTATACTATTTTAGATGCATAAGGCAACTAATAAAAGAAAAATGTAAATTACTTATTCCATAACTTGCCAGATCTAATATTTATATTCGATTTACCTAATTTTCAAGTTATTAAGATTGTCCCAAGAGGGTCAGTTGCAAGTTTATGGACTTACAACGCTTAAATCCGAAGTGGACTGAATGAAGATAGCCTATTGTGTAGTTTTGCATTAAAACACACAAGTATTTATACACTAGAGTATAGCCCGTCAAGAATGGGAGGACCTGTCTACTATCCCTACTTTAACAACCTCACGTTTCATAGATAACTGAAATAAATACATTCTGCGAAATCAAGCTTGACAAACAAAGAGGCAAGAAAAGTGCAGTCGAGACAGTTAAACGTCGGTAAATTTCTTTGTGAGTCATTCAAAATTAAGACCATTCGTGAAATGAATTCGCAGTGTGTTCGTAGAATAATTATTGGTAAAAATTAGTTATTATTCTTAATTTTGGTTAATGCAAACTGGAATTTATTACGAAAGATATCTATGAACGTAAATGAAAATCACGATCGAATTCTTCAATGCTCGATTTACGAATGACAGTGTTACAGTTTACCTTTAACTGGAGTAGCGAACTTAAAGGATATCTATAGTTACTGACGAAGCAGCAATAGCGAAATACTGAGCTAACGAAAGTTACATGCTGAAGATATGGATCGTCATTTTATTTACGTTTAAAAATCAGTTAGATTAAGAACTTCTAACATATAGAAAAGCCGGTGCGTTTTTGTGATACTACGATCCAACAATAGCTTTTTTGTCATGCTGCTTAGCAACAAAAGTATAACCTAATACTGTCGTTAGTCTACATACTGTATGTACTGAAAGTATAAAATGAAACGTACAGATAACAAAACTAGAAAAAATATTTGTTGATTTCTTAATTTAGCCTCTGTTGATTAAAGAGGTTTGTTTATTCATAAAGAAGTTGGTTATATAATAAAAATAGTTTAATTCAGAAACGATTTAAGTTTAAAAATTGAATCTGTATTTTTACTTTCACGATATTTTTTTTACATTTGGCTCTAGGCTAGGTGATCCCACACTACGTGGGACTTATTATACCAACATTCGCTACACTTATAAGATTTCACGGCCCTCTTGTACACCCGTTACTAAAATCGTAATGAGCAGACAGTAATGGAACTATACTCCATCTGGATAAATGCATTTTGGCTTTTATAGTCCTTGCTATTTCGAAAAATCAAGCGTGGCATGACAATGTTTTTTGCTGTTGTTTGCAAAGGTTAGATAAGATCTTACAAGGCGCATGTGAATAGCATTCACGACCGAGAGTCCAGTAATTCTCCACGTTTACCGCGGTAATTTTAAATTCGTTACATGTGTTACTTCGTTAACTACAAGTATTGTGAGCTAATATAGCTGCTTACAAATTGTTTTTTACCTCTGCTGGTTTCAAATTAATTACTTAACGTTTTCGCTTATTCCTATGGTCGCTCAGCGATGCGATAATGTTACAAACTCACATCGCTAGAATCCGAGGTTCGATTACCCATGGTGTACAATGCGCGATTAGCCCACTGTGGAATTGTACGCTAACAAAACAAGAACAGCACAACTGTCTTTCAAGCACTAGAGGTCGTATGAATCTTGTGAAGTATAAAAACAATTTGGAGCACGATAAATACCACCCCCACCCCCGCAAAAAAAAAACACACAAAAGTTTCTACTTTTGCCTGATAACGTGGTTACTCGGAGTGAAGGTGACAATTAAATGTTATTTGTAGTCTTACAAAGCTCACTGGCGAACTCACTAACACTCATACATTAAGGGAAAATGGGGGAGAAAGATGGGATAGGGAAAAAAGCTAGTCACACAGTGACGTAGCAAGCATGAGTTTGGTGTAAGCTCGATAATTGTATCGTCGAAAAATTAGCAATTATTAAACACAACTTTAAACCAATTATGACTGACAGATTGTTTGACTTCTAATCGGAGACCTGCTGGAGACTGGGAACGGGGGTCCTCCTCAGTACGGGGGCTTATGTTACGTTATTTTGTTCACACGTAAGTTCAATAATATTAGACATTTAGAGACTTTTATAGTAGATTGCACATGAGCATAAAAATATACTCAGTTTTGTGCCAAGTGCTAATAAAATATTTCCACTGTCTAACTTCTGTCTAAATAAATTCGAAATACAAACTAGTTATGAAAGGCTTCAACATTTGAACATTCTTTATAGATAGAGCTTAATACATATGGCTATTTTCGTTAATATCTTTCAGGTATGACATTTGTATGTATGAAAAGAAAATAGGTGAACTGAAAATAAACATTGCGTCATATTTCTTTTGTTTGTTTTGAATTTTATGCAAAGCTACACGAGGGCTATCTGCTCTAGCCGTCCCTAATTTACCAGTGTAAAATTAGAGGGAAGGCAGCTAGTCAACACCACCCACAACCAACTCTTGGGTTACTCTTTTACCATTGAATAGTGGGAGTGACCGTCACATTATAACGCTCCCATGGCTGAAAAGGTGAACATGTTTGGTGTGATAGGTATTAGAAACAGTGACCCTCAGGTTACGAGTCTAGCGCTCTGACTACCTGGCTATGCTGGGTCGTACAGAAGACGACCACGACAAAGGTGTAAAAAAGGTAGTTAGACGTGAGTAATCCTTATTAATATATAAATTATAACCTGATACTGTTGATCTGTTTCTTCATTTTTATCTTTCGATCCTGATTAAGATACAGAATTAGTTTTAAATCCAACAAAACTATGAATGAAGAGGAGGAGCAACAAATAATTTAAGTAAATAAAGTTTCAAGTAAAATGCAGACTAACAAATATTTTTATTTATTGCTTTTGAAGTTCATATATCTCCATACTACCAGCCTAGTCAGGAGGTTAAGGCACTCGACTTATAATCCGAGGGTCGCTGGTTCGAGTCCCCATCACACCAAACATGCTCACCCTTTCAGCTGTGAGGGCGTTATAACGTGATGCTCAATCCCACTATTCGTTGGTAAAAGAGTAGCCCAAGAGTTGGCGATGGGTGGTGATGCCTAGTTGCCTTCCCTCTAATCTTACACTACTAAATTAGGGACGGCTAGCGCAGACAGCCCTCCAGTTACTTTGCGTGAAATTCAAAACAAACCAAACGGAGAGCGGGGCAAAAAAAAAACGTATTCCGAACACTGGATATTTTGAGTTGATTATAATTTTATGAAGTGAGTTTTCAATATTCTAAATTTCATAATATTGAATCAAGACCCTCTAAAAAAAACCGGTAATGTTTGCATGTATTTTAATATATTTCAATACATACAAATACATCTATTTAGAATTGAAACGTTTGATACCTATGACAAACTATATATGTTTGACTTTACAAAATGAAATTTTCCGTTTTTCCGTGTTCAAAGTTTAAATATTTTCAGTTAAATATTCGAGTATTTTGACAACAATGTACCAGAAGAATTTAAAAATATACCGAAACATTGTTGAATGCTATTTCTTAAGTTCATGTGAAAAAGATGGTTCGTTAGATAATAACTCCACTTCTAGGTTACGAGAATAAAACTATATGTATTGTGATATAAAATATACACTCATAGTCTACATACACGTACACGTAATCTTTGGGAGAGCGACCAACTGTCTTCCCTCTTCTAACCATGCTTCGGGAGATAAAACGTGACTGCGTTGACAAATCAATCGCGCCTACCATAATACTCTATTTTCTTTTCCTTCTACATAAAATAAACGATTTTTTTTCTATTTTGAAAGACGAAAATATGCCAACTTATTCAAATTTCTACACATGAAGACGTGCTGGGCTCTGTATCCAAACATCCAAGGTTCGCGCCCCGTTAAAAATTCGCGCTCCGTATTATGAAGTCGTGAGTGGATTATAAGAGTAATAAGATCAACCTTATTTTTCAATTATATTAGTAGCTCTGAAGTTGGCGGTAGATGCTGTTAATTAGTTGCCTCTTTTCTATAAGTTGAAATTAGGGATAGCTCGCGAAGTTAACTCATGTAGCCAAGTCCCTGTTTTACTATGACAGTTCCAGTCCACAAACCGTTTCGAGTGAAACCAATGTTGTTGTTTTTTAACTATTCTTTCTGTAGGTTTTGTTTTTTAAACTATGCTTTCTGTCAAGTGGAAAGCTTCAAAAATGAACAATTTATGTTCTACCTAGCGCGGGTATAAAAGTCCGATTTGAAGCGTTACAACTTGCCAAAAACTTCTACAAACTGGGAGTCGTAGTCAGAATTCTAAATATCTAATTATTTTACTGAGTCAGTGTGGGCATTGTAAAACATAGAGAGAATATACATAATTGACTGTTCACGTCAATTTTAGAATGAAACTTTCTTTCTATACCCTTTAAAGGGCATTTACGTGACGATTTTACATCATCAACGAAAACTGTCGAAGTTATTCGAATTTCATCAAGAAATGAAATTTCACCATCATATGAATCCTTCCATTCTCTGTTTTTGTTTGACGGCCATCCGTCTTTATTTGTTTTTATCTAGACGGATTTCAATTTTTAAGTTGTCTTCATTGTCAAAAACTGGCGCCCGTTATCTAGAGTGGTATATAAATGACTTGCATTCAACATTCCGCACATACGCGATCGATATAACTGCCACGGAAAACTTCCAATAGCTTTCTGTTAGGGCGGATTACTGAGAACGTGACACAATAAATAATAATAACATTGTGAGAAGAACCCATGTGTGGGTATTTAACTTGTATTTAAAACGTTGTACACAACAATAATTTATTCGATACTTCTGATAGCTAACGATAGAAATCGATTTATAGTTCCTGTGACCCTGGAACTCATGGTCAGAGGTTAAAGGTCTTAAGTGATGGTTTCTGAAGCTAGTTTCAATGTGAGTACTTGGATTGAACATATATAACTGCGGTGATAAGTTGTTTTTTTTAAAGAATTCTCGTTCTAGTTCCAGAAAAACTTCTTTTTTCCGTCCGCCCGTTTGTTTTGAATTTTTGTAGCGTAAGACTAGAGGGAAGGCAACTAGCCATCATCACCCACCGCCTACTCCCGTGCTACTCTTTTACCAACGAGTAGTAGGACTGAACGTCATTCGTAACGCCAATTTACACCCAATGTCCAAATATTTCAAAACTTCTAAACACACTTCTTCCATCTGTTAACCCTAGGGTTAATTTCAACAATTATGTTTAAGATTTACAAAGTTGGTTTGTTTTGAATTTCGCGCAAAGCTACACGAGGACTATCTGCGCTAGCCGTCCTAATATCGCAGTGTAAAACTAGAGGGAAGGCAGCTAGTCATCACCACCCATCGCCAACTCTTGGACTACTCTTTTGCCAACGAATTGTGGGATAGACTGTAATATTATAACGCCCCCACGGCTGAAGGGGTCGAGCATGTTTGATGTGACGGGGATTCGAACCCGCGACTCTCGGATTACGAGTCGAGCGCCTTAACCACTTGTCCATACCGGGCCGCAAAACGAATAGACAGATGATTCATCTTTAAAAGAAGTTAAACGAACAGAGGAGTTGAGATTATCTTTTTATCATCATCAGTAACGTTGTTAAAAAAAAAGGAGAGACAAACTTGGAAAGCAACAGGTTGAATTAGTTAAAACTACTTTATTCACACCCAACAGTTATAAATCGTTACGTGATTAGTCGTAATTTACCCTTTTTTCCTCAGAGCTTTCAGTTATTGGACATTGATGAATTGGTCTCAATTTTTGTTGTTAAACACAATTATGATTCAAGCCCAACATACCTTTTTTTTTCTCTTGCTAACAGTCAAGTATCGATAAATTAGTACTGATTCTACAGTTCCGAGGTAAAGATTGATATAAAAAAATTAACTGGAATTCCCTTTGCGTTTTACTATTTAGAACTGTTAGTTTGTCTAAATTTATCTTTGTATAATTTTTATATAGCTATGAAAGTAATTTTAAAAAATTGCCGTAAGGGTTGACATCTAGTTGTCTTGCTTCTCGTGTAAGGAATTTATCCTTTACCTTTTTTAAACTAAATATATTGCCTACTCATTTTCATTACGGATTTACATTTTTTCATATTTCTTTCTTTCGACAACTACACTCATTAATCACGCTATACATTCATAGCGTATCACCAAAGTGCTAAGTAAAAAAAAAAAATTTTTTTTAAAGCCCAAAGTGATACCTTCGAGCTTAGTGCCTAATTGATTCCTTAGTAAATTGACGAATCTAGCGCTATCTAGTACCAAATATGCACACGAAGCTTTGTGGAAACGAGAAACAAACATTTTCGTACATTTATGATGTTTATTTTAAAGACAGAAATTTTCGATGTTCAGTTCGGTCTCGCTACAGACGAGTTTGTAATGTTAAATAGAATTATCCAATATCGTTAAGACTCAACAATTAACGATTGGTTTTTCAATTAAATTTCTTGTTTATTGTAATAATTTTCACTCTAGCATCATTTTTCCCCTCTACTAATTTCAGAACTGACGTATGTCTGTTATATTTCGCGTCATTAATATCAATTTCTGATTAGAGCAAAACTACCTATTTTATATCAAAACAAAAATGATTCCACTGGTAATATAGCTAACTCTGCATCTGTTCGTTATTCTCGGCCATAAATAAAGTATATCACAAGGTTCGGCCAGTTTAGGTGAATTAGCTGAATCTCTAAGCTAACACTGCAGAACAATCCTTATATTAAAAATAAATAATAATAACAGATTTAAAATGGCTAAACTTGATACAGTAAACACTAACCAATACTGTAAACAAAACTAATATTAAAGAAAGAATAAGGTATAACTTACTTATAAAACATCAAAACGTTTTACGTACTGTCGTAGTTTAACGTTTGTTATACTACGCAATACTAGTATAATCATACTTTCCAGTCAGTCTTCCTAGCATGGCCAAGCGCGTAAGGCGTGCGACTCGTAATCCGAGGGCCGCGGGTTTGTGCCCGCGTCGCGCTAAACATGCTCGCCCTCCCAGCCGTGGGGGTGTATAATGTTACGGTCAATCCCACTATTCGTTGGTAAAAGAGTAGCCCAAGAGTTGGCGGTGGGTGGTGATGACTAGCTATCTTCCCTCTAGTCTTACACTGCTAAATTAGGGACGGCTAGCACAGATAGCCCTCGAGTAGCTTTGTGCGAAATTCCAAAAACAAACAAAACTTAAAAACAAACGTCTCGTGATAAATAAAAACCATTAAACAACTCAAAAAGTGTAACGTTACAGTAGTCTAAAATCTGAGATAAATTACTATGATGATGTCACTGTTTAGAAGTAGAGTCAAGTAACATGACAAGGTCAATAGTTTGTTTTCTAAAAGCAAAGCCATCTTGGTCTATCTGCTGTGTCCACCGAGAAGAATCGAACCCCCCGATTTTAGGGTTGTAAATTCGAAGACATCACTTTCCTACCAGGGAACAGTATAAATAGTAAAGTCAGATGCTAAAGATAAGAATTTAAATGAATATCTGAATTATACAATAAATAGCTAGAATATTGGTACTCTTAATTAAACTATAACAAAGCCAAATGAAATAAAAACAGTATACTTAATGTACTTTAGGATGTCTAATGGAACTGACTTAGAAAAGGAAGTTACAACAATGCAATAATAACCAGACGAAAACTTTATTGAACTGGAATAACGTTTTATGTGTTTTATATATTAGAAAGTAATAGAAACCAAATATCATTTCCTATTACAACAAACTTTGATATATTTAATTGCGTCATAACGTTATGGAAACCAGTACAGGGCGAAACAGACCACAAACATGACAGATTGGTTATGTAATGTTTATTACAAACACTTTTTGAATTATGGGCATATGTCTCACCCAGAAAAGAAACTAATTACTTGAATTTGAAACATCTTTATTAAAAATAGCCTTCTATGCTATATTAAAAGTAAGCTACTTAAGCAGTGTATAATTAATTATTTTTGAAAATTGTCTACAAAGATCTATCTTCATACACTTTGTTATTTGAGCTTGATAATACAGAACTTCTTTACTAATATACTTTGGAAACAATAATCCGCAAACAGTTCTGTGCTGTCATCTATTTTTAAGAAATATAAACAAGCAAGTTTGTTCAAGATTAGCTCTGTTGTATTTTTTATTCATCACATCTACTTATGTACAATGAACTGTATGATTACATCTAAGTTATCAAACAGCAAACAGGTCTTGAAATATGAACCATCATGCTCATTACAATTATTATAATACTAAATTACATATCCAAGCTTTTTCTAAAAAAAACTGGAAGTTTCAACATTTAACATCAGAAAGCTCTATTGAATTTCATGCACTATTTGGTATTGTTTCAACTTCAGTTTGGTTATTACAAATTCAGAGCTAATTAACGTGCTTCTTCAAAAGATGTCAGAATTCACTGTATCTTTTATCTGAAATATCATTGTTAAGATTCATTTACCTTACATTTACCATATTTTATTGTTTGAATAATGTCCCATGTTTCTAGAACTTGGCAAACAAAATCCAGTAATGGAACTCTAATCTAAGGTGATAAACTGTCAGTAAACCACTTATCGATATAGATGATCTGCCTGGAGGTTGGATGCTATCTCAGCTTCCCATTTATCCCCATTGTTGAGTAATTTTTCCTTATTATACAAAAGCTCTTCATGGGATTCTGTGGAAAACTCAAAGTTGGGACCCTATGGATGAAAACAAGAGACAGTTCATAATGTTATAAAACATTTATAATAGGTATAACTTAAACACTCCACCACATTAAACACTAGCATTCTCTTGCAACACTGATAACACATTTGAGTTATCTTTAACCATTTTTTCAAAAATTTTGGTTGGATGATATAGCAACTGTAAAAATGTGTCATTAGAAGTGTTACAACAGTAACTCTGACTGTGCAGTTTTTCAAAATATGTCCCATTTAAAGTTACAATAGTGGCTCTGATTGTGTAATTTTTAAGAATATGTTACTTAGATTCTCTTCTTACACAGTAGTACTGATCAAGCAGTGCAATGAATTACTAATACCATAAGTAACTCATCTTTCACAAATCAAACATCCATCAGTCGGAAAGACTAATCACAGAACTCCCAAATAATCACACTGGAGACTTTGGATGTAATTTGGTCTATTGTCACATCATAACAGTATAGTGTCATACAAATGTCTATCAAGGAAAAGACTGTTTAATAAGCTTCCAAATAAACCACAGAACTCTATAGCTTATAAACTGATGACAGCTCACACCTCCAAAGGTAACCTAATGAATACAGGTCTTTACAGCTAACAAGGGCAATCTTTTGGGCAAGAAATCCTTCTCTTTGATATCTCCTACAAACAAACTCTAGTACATTCATTACTTTGAAAAAGAGAGGAACACAAACCTAGTTGTTGATAACACACAGCTTCATGTACCCAATAGAGCCAAGGTTCTCAATTCATACACAAAAAGTTCTTTACACTTTTTCTGATTCATCCTTTTAAAATAGTAATAATGGATGCTAGACTTTGCAGATTTCTATTTAGATGCAAAGCTTTGTTGTCTCATGGTCCTGCACCTCTTATCACCCTAGACTAACAAACACCTCTTGTTATACAGATAGCAGTTCTAAGTTCTGAAAATATTACCAAATCTTTGCCTACAATACTTCCAAACTTATAGTACAGTACTACTTTGTATAGCCAAGGACACTAATCCTGGTTCACCGTTAGTAACTGCTGTCTTAGTCTCAGATGAATATTGCAAAATATTTGGATTTCCAAGATTAATTTATTTTTTCAGTTACAACTGAATATTGATAGTTTGTTCATTCTTTATTTCATTTTTGTATTCTTATTCCATTTTTCTTGTCCTGTAATCTGGAACAATTTATTTTCCAGAATTTTCAAAATATATGGGAACTGTGAATAGTGCTGCAACACTTTACATACAATTTTTAAAAACCTACAATGTTCGTAAAACTTAACGTAAACACATTTCATGATGCACAAGAGAAAACTTCACATAGTAGTTGCCCAATCAGTGGATTATAATCTGTGAAATTAATGATTTTATAACATATAATTAGGAACTGAACTATCTGTTGCAAGGAATATCTTAGGTGGGCACAGCTTAGCTACCACATTGTTTTACTGTTATTTAATCCAAAAGTTCTGTGGCAAGTTTTATTACTAAACAAACATTATGTTATATTTGTGAGCAACTCCTTATACGATATCTTCACATGATGTACATGTTACTCTTAAAATTATGTAAATAAATACATCATGTTTTTTTTTTGAGTAGATACCCTAGAACCTCATAGTATCTGAGGGCAAAAATAAATAATTTAAAGCAAATCCAGAGTTTTTATTTCTCTAATACCTTGTGTGTCTAGTCTTAACTGAAAACACTGCTTGAAACCTATGAATAAGGCTTTCTTCTAGCTTTTGAGGATATCAGTGAAAATTGAATTTGAAGAATCTAGAAGTACTGTCTGGAGTTCTGACTTCTATTTCCACTGCCATAACCGTTTTTCTTCATCAAGATACTTCCACACTCTAAAACATTGAAGTCTAAGTTGTACAGAGACTACACTAAGCATGGAAGGATTTTATCTGATTCCTTTCTATTAATATATTGTTAAACTGTGGGTTTGGGATATAATTATAACATAGGAAAAGGAAATTTCTCCTATTAAATAACATTCAGAGTAAAAATGCTTGATGAATGAGTATATTCTTATATCAGATCACCAACACTAGCGGTAGTTAACCTCCCTCTTACTTGGATACTAACTCCACTAGACTTGTGTGAAGGCTGCAGACAATTTTCCTTTAACCTGCAACAAACCTACCAATGTTTATTGGTTCCAAAGAGCTCAGAATTTGCCTACTCAGACCAAAGTATATTTCTCCTCTGAAAGGTTGTATAATTTTTTCTATTTTTGCAAACTTAAAACTCTCTTGTTTGTTGCCTTTTCAGAACAAAGGTTTCCTTGAAACTTTTCATCTCTTTTTAACACATTTTGTGTTACACTGAAGAAGTATTAACCTTGACATTAGTGGTTTATTGAAATTCTGAAAAAGGCAGTTGCTACATTTAAGTCTGTCTATAAACGAACTTAGCCTGAGGACTTAATATAAATCTGGAAGGCTAAAATGATCTACCAGGGCTACTCTTATCCTAAGTAGTATCAGTTTCATTCTATCTTGTGATACAGTTTTGATACTTTTGTTCCAACAAAACTTTCATATTGATGGTAGCCCTTTTTATTTGAAACTATTACAGTCTGCCATACTTCATCAGAAACTGGACTCATATTCATAGTTAGAAATCAACAGTCATTTTAGATTCATACACAGAATAAAATTAAATTTGCTTTGTGTAGACAAACATAACTCTAAATCTCAAGAACAAGACAGAATACTCAATAGCCACAGCACTTGAAATTATTTCAGGCAGAATTAGAGTAAATTAATCTATGAAACATATTTTTCCTATTTTGGTGCACCAGCGATACCAAATGTGGGGTGCACTATACTTATTTGATTTTATTACTTATCAGCATCTCTATCAGTCTACCCTCAAATGGAAATCCTTTTACAACATGATTAGAGTAAATTAATCTACGAGACCTTGGGTTTGGTCAAACAGATCACTCGAAAGGGTTTGACCTCTTTAAGTCCAAAACTGTAATTATATCTTAAACTGGTTAAGAGATGACAGAGCAAAAAGTTAAAAGTCTGTACTTGAAAAAACCTCAAGAGCCATTCTATAAGCCACTATGACATGGCTAAAAAATGTTTTCTAACTATTTTATGATAGAAGTTTAATATGCAGAAGGCTACTTGATGTTGGACATAACTACAACAGCCACATTATTAGAGCATTTAAAAGTTGTGTCTCTATTTGCATCAACATTGCTGTTGTCAGTTTGAACATTTCAAAAATAATTTAATTAGAAATCATTTAAACCAAGTTTATGATTTGGAAGATGTTTGAAGAAATAAGGTTTTTGATTGACAATATTTCTCTAATTTATCCCAGTCCAATTCTACATAAGAGACAAAATGGTGGTCTCTAACGTGACTACTCTAATTCATTCTGGTCACATTCTACACAAGAGACAAAATGGTAATCTCTAACATTATTACTCTAACTCTCCTGGCTACATTCTACACAACAGACAGAAAGGTGGCCTCTAATTTATCCCAGTCACATTCTACACAACAAACAGAAAGGTGATCTCTAACATGATTACTCTAATTTATCCCAGTCACATTCTACACAAGAGACAGAATGGTGATCTCTAACATTATTACTCTATCCTGGTCACATTCTACACAAGAAACAGAAAGGTGGTCTCTAACATTATTACTCTAATTTATTCCAGTCACATTCTACACAAGATACAGAATGTAAGTCTCTAACATGACTACTTTATCTCATCCTGCTCACATTGTACACAAGAGACAGAATGGTGATCTCTAACATTATTACTCTATCCCAGTCACATTCTACACAACAAACAGAAATATGGTCTCTAACATGACTACACTAATTCATCCTGATCTCATTCTACACAAGATACAGAATGTTGGTCTCTAACATGACTACTTTATCTCATCCTGCTCACATTGTACACAAGAGACAGAATGGTGGTCTGTAATTTATGCACAGTAGTGCATATATAATTAATCATTCTCTTTAATGGAAATGTTTGATATAAAAGCCTCAATGTAATTATCAATGATAGTGTTCTTTCTACCTCCACAATTGCATCAACAGGACAAGCTTCTTGGCAGAATCCACAATAAATACATTTTGTCATGTCAATATCATAACGAGTTGTTCGACGACTGCCGTCAGCTCTCTCTTCTGCTTCAATAGTAATAGCCTAGAGAAATGTTATTAAGAAACTACTGTAATAAAGACCCTAAATAATGAATTATAATTTTTCAAACATTTGTAATAAAACCCCTGCCTAATGAATTAGAAAAGTTAAAATTCCTGTCCTAAATATTTTCTCTAATCATTATTAGATTCATGAACTTTGATTCAAATGTTTCCCAGAAACAATGTACAGCTTATAGCTGTAATATTCAACAGAATGATTAATAATTCTAAATAGATAAAAAAAAAACTGATATTGGCTCAACCAAAAGGTATTGAAGCCAATATTATTCTTCAATCTTTGAAAATAATAAAGTATAAAAAAGATAATGAATTATTAAATAGACAATAATTGTTTTTTAATATAAAAATATTAATAAAAGTTCAGAGAATATCTGAGCATGAATGAGGTACAACCTACTCGATAAAAGTTATGCAGGAATAGTAAACCAATACACAGGGCATATTACCTAGTTATAAAAAGTATGCACATGACACATCCATGTCTTTCAATTCTCACCTAATGACGACATTGTATTGTCAAAATATGTAAGGCCAATATTTAATTAAGACCATAAGCTGGTTTTATTTAAATATGTTTTTCAATGTATACCCATTTTGGCATTGTGTGTTATATATAGCAAAAGCCAATAATTATATTGCATTCAATACTAAGTGAAGGTCCCTTTTACTACAAGAAATGTGAAGACACATAATGTACGTAAACACGACCTTGTGAACTAACTTTAAGGGTATTTCTTCTTGGAAAAATTCATAATTTCAATTATACCAACTCCACTCAACACTAAAGCCCATAGAGCAAGTTGGTGAAAATGTCATTAAAAACAAAAAACTTTCAGGGAACCCAGATACTTCCCACAAACTTAGAATTTATTATTGTTATTTTATTAACCTATTGTCAAACACAGCATATAAACTTAATTAATGGCTTTAAAATTATTCTTATGCATAGAATGTTAATTAATTAAATTACCCAATTTCAAATTAATGTGACTGTATTTCTTCCTTTTCACAATGACAAAAATATATATATGTATACAATAAAATGTATAAAATAAATGTTAGCAAATCAATTTGACCAGTACCTATATTTCAAATAAGTCTTTCATCAACAATTTCTTCTCCAAGAGTATGTAAAGCATACAGCAAGTATTTTATCTGTTTCCTGGGTAAGGCATGTTATTTATTTATTATTATCTTCAATAATAACATTGGTCATATTGTTTAGTACATAGAATGATATTACTTTCTCTTCTAGTCTATCATTTATTACAAAGAGAATCATGCATTCCCAGTTTAATATAGGTAAAGCAAAAATAAATTAGAATGAACAACAGCTTTTCAACCAACTTTGATTCTGATGATCCAATCTTACACTAAGTACAGAAACATAAATCCACAACTGCTAAAGATCTTAAATTTATCTTATCCACTACAAAAATTGAATTTTGTAATTTCTCTTTATTGTTCCACAAAAACCTAAAAGACCTTCCAATGTACAATAAAGAAACTCTTGACCAATCCAGTTATTTATTTCATTATGAAAATTAATACCTGTATTTAGAACTAATTTAAATCTCCTAAGCTGACCAACTGAACCACGTGGTAACTTAAACCAGTAAAATATCAGTAACCACTATTAACAGATAAAACTGAAGCAAGTGGTAACTTAAACCAGTAAAATATCAACAGTAACCAGTATTCACAGATAAAACTGAACCAAGTGGTAATTTAAACCAGTAAAATATCAGTAACTAGTATTCACAGATAAAACTGAACCAAGTGGTAATTTAAACCAGTAAAATATCAGTAACCAGTATTCACAGGTATAACTGAAACAAGTGGTAACTTGAAGGTTGACATTAAAGAAAGGTTGAAAGTTTGTAGAGATGTAATATTTGGAATAGTAAATGTGAAATAAACAGATGTAAAGTACTTACTTATTACAACTAGAGTTAACATTTTCTTTACAGAAAACTTTCATAAATAACATGCATGTTCCTTAGAGATTTGCATGCCTCTAGTTTTTAGGCAACTTCTACCTGATCTTGTGAAGTTTTTTGTTAACTGTGCTATTGCATAATGAAGTTGTTATGCAGTAAAAACCCTCCATGCCAGTAGGAGAGAAACACAACATCCATGCATTCTAGTTACCTCTACGCTGTAGTACTTGTGATATTTGTTATTTGTTCTTTCATGAGTCAAGAATACTAAGTTGCACCCAAATTAGGTAGTGCATAAAGAGGTATCTATCAAAAATTTATTTTCAGGTGTGGAAAATGTTAAATTCTGAGACAAAAAAACTAGATTCCGGTACTAATATTGTGGAGAGAATGGCATGAAATTTATCTAGATGAGCTCCCTTTTGGAAGGACCTGAGAAAACCCATAAAGTGTGACTCCTGATGGCAGATGTTCTATAGGGGCTCATCCATAGGAGACTGCATCTCATTTCTGCCACTGTACATTTTACCAAGAGTAAAAAGGAAGAAGTGACAAACAAGCCCTACATGTCATGGTCATGAATGAAATAAGCACATGTCTGCCCAAGTACATGCATACAAGAAGTCAAAGAGCAATATGTGTACCTAGTGTACACCTCAACTCTACTGTCAGAGTTACTTGACTGACACTAACTCCAGGAAGAGGACACAGAGATTGTAATCCATGCTTGTCTCAATTCTACAGATAGATTCTTAGACCAACACCAGGTGTGGGAGGGATGGAACAGAAATTCATGTCATAAGTTATGTAATATCAATCATGCATGCATCAACTCTACTAGTAGGACAGCATCAGTTGTTGTAGGAGAATATGTGTGAATAGTATGTGCTTACCTCAACTCTGCAAAACAGTTGCAGCTTGCAGGAGGAGGGGCATATAGTATGAAATACTTCTGGCACATTTAACAGTTTAATAATATGAGGGGTGACCTGAATTACAATGACACTGTCACCCCTACCACACATCTCACTAACTGGCACCCCTTCTTCTAGACCCAGCAGTTAGGTCCTAGTCAATGAGGGTTTCCCATGGTTCACCACCCCAGCAGCTAGGAATTGGTAAATGGTAAGGGTCTTCCTTGCTCCACTTGAAGAAAAAAAGAAAATAATTCAAAGTTGAGAGACCTGGAGAAAATACCCAGATTCCTACCAATCCTGCTTCAGTCCAAAAGATCTTTACAGGAAAGAATGTAATGAGTGACTTCATAAATCTATCTGGATCAAATATCAGATAAATATCAAAATGTATCACAAGGGTACCTGAAGTGGTCTTGAAAAACACCCCACCTCAACTTTGGACATATATGAAGCCAAGGTGAATAGTATAAGTGTTTACTGTTATCCTAATTTGATTTGGAATTTGTCGAATTAAATATGACACAGGACGCAAAACCAGCCTCCTGGTGGGATCATGTAAGTAAATGCTATGAACCAGAGAATGTACTCAACTGTCTAAAAATGGTAGGTAGAATGACAAACAGGGGCAGACAAGATGATGAGAGACAAGATAGTCTGATGGTGAAGAAAGTTGACAACAAAGTTATACAAGGTATTCAAGATGCCAGTTTGAAGGACCTTGTCCACCAGCAATCAGGAGTGAATAGCAAGGGAATGAAAGAGGTGATGAATCTGCTGGGATGAAATCCAGAATATCCACATTCAACAATCTCATAAGAAAAATAGATCAAACAAATAATCTGGCAGATATTACAAATAAAGGTATAAAAATACTTGTCCCTGTAAGAAGAGGAATGTAGTAAGGAAGACAGAAACCCTGAAAGTTAGAAGTACAAGCTAAACATCAACAAAGAGCATGAACACTGCACAAAAGTTTCTCTGGAGTCAAACAGTCATAAAAGAGTGAAATAAAAGGAAAGGAGAAAGAAAGGACTTCTCTGGATAAATTAGAATATAACAACAATGGAAAGGGTATGGGAAGAGCTGCTAGCATAAAGGTCTGAATGATGATAACCATATCTGAGAAGTAAGAAAAAGATTTCTGCAGAAAAAGTTGTAGAAGTTGCAGTTTGCCAATAGTTTGAAGGGACACAAGTACGAATTACAAGATGGTACTAAAGACCAAGTTGGGTATGGGAATAGAGCAAGCGTATCTATGGACAGAGAAAGACAAGAACAAGGTGACAGGAACAGGGAAGGAGAGTTAAAATAACTGTGGTAAAAAGGATCAGGAAAAGACAGGAATACTGGGTTATGGTGGGTGAAACTAATGCAAATAGTTCACCTCCACTCATTCTCCCAGTAAGCAATGGCAATCCCAAACAGGAGAATTCTGAAACGGATGAAGAATGATAAAAATCAAGGAAACAAGAATCATAAAAACAAAGGTTGAGGCTTGATGTCACAGAAATGTAAATGGTCCAGGAATGGTAAACAAAATGAGGTAAGATTAGGATTAAAAAGTGAGAAACAAGATAATGAATATGATACCGAGGAAAGAAATAAAATTGATAGAACAGTCAAATTACCCCTTCTCATATTTCCTACTGGGGATGATTCACATTAGATGTTTAAGGGGAGATCAGCTTCTCCATACTACCTTAAACAATCCCCCTCCACTACTATCCCACATGAGTAGAGTGATACTCTTGCATAGAGGAGACACAGAAATCTAGCCAAGTACAAACTTTCTTTAATGACTAATGTGGTATAATATTGTCCTGACACAATGATCTGAACGAGTTTCTAATTACCTGTATCATGCCTACAAAAACATCACCACACCTGAAAAACTTCTATTCTAGTTATGAAAAGATAAAATTCTGGATGTTTTCAACTGTTGCAACAGTAATTTACTATAGTCAAATACATTTAGTCCCAAAAACTTTATTCTTTACCTGTGCAGGACAAATTGCCTCACACAATTTACAGGCAATACAACGCTCTTCACCAGATGGGTATCTTCGTAGTGCATGTTCTCCCCTGAATCGAGGACTAAGAGGACCTTTCTCAAACGGATAGTTGATTGTTGCTGGTTCTTTAAATATGTGTCCCAAAGTAACACCTAAACCTTTTATATGATAACGAAGATTTTATTAATATCTTTTAATATGTGAAAATACTGAAATAATTTATTTTAATAAACAGTAACTTTAGCTATCATGTTATAGTATCTCTTATCAATCATAGAATAAAAAAATTTTAAGAATACACACAACACTGAATATACAATGGAATATACTAAACACAAAAATGCCAATCACTTTTACAGATTAAATGAAAAGGTTTATAATATTGATACTTCTATGGAAGCTTCTTATTTTACACAGTTATTTCTGAGAACAGAATTCCATGTTGTTGACCAGCACCATTATTAGCTTAGACCTGTAGAATACATTTCTATATTCTTCTCAAATCTGGATACTAACCTCTAATTATTTCTGACCAGAAAGCAGTATTAGCTGCCCGATCTGTGATATCTTTCCAATCCATGCTGGGATCTCCTGGATTTACTATTTCTGTTCAAAACATATATACAAGTAAAATCAATACACAAGATGTTGCAAAAAAACAAAACATATCAATACATTTCTTTTGTACATTATAAATTCCAAATTCACATTTACAGTACTTCTTTCTTTTGAGAAATAAATTTTAACTTACCATAACTTGAAAAACATTTGCAGTGGCTTTTTTTTTTTTTTCCTTATTCTATCATTTTTATCACAACATTTAACCTACACTTGTTTGCAGGTATTATGTGGTATGTCAATAAATCCTGGTCTATTTGAAACAAATTCAAGTTAATCATAACTTTATGCAATAAAATAAAACTACTTGTAAAGTAAACAATAAAATAGAATAATGGGATGAAACAGCTCAGAGCATTCAGTATATGACACAGTTTTACAGTTTGAAATGAAAATGAAGAATAAACCCAATACTAAAGAAAAAAAATAGCTAAAAGGTGTTTATAGCAATTTAAGAATAGAAGCAAAGGTAAATTATTGCAAAGTAAAATAAATGTAAAGTTGTAATAAAGGCAAACTTAGCTGATTATGCTGAATTGTAAAGTTGTAATGAAAGCAAACTTAGCTGATTATGCTGAATTGTAAAGTTGTAATGAAGGCAAACTTAGCTGATTATGCTGAATTGTAAAGTTGTAATGAAGGCAAACTTAGCTGATTATGCTGAATTGTAAAGTTGTAATGAAAGCAAACTTAGCTGATTATGCTGAATTGTAAAGTTGTAATGAAAGCAAACTTAGCTGATTATGCTGAATTGTAAAGTTGTAATGAAGGCAAACTTAGCTGATTATGCTGAATTGTAAAGTTGTAATGAAGGCAAACTTAGCTGATTATGCTGAATTGTAAAGTTGTAATGAAGGCAAACTTAGTTGATTATGCTGAATTAAATGTACTTGTATATTTTAACTTAAACAAGTCAAGAAAATTATGGACGAGCAAATGCAAGTGTATTATTTATAAAGACACTGTATGTACAACTGAAATGTAAATTGTTTTTTTTACAAATAACCTTGTACAAACACACAAACTCATTACAACAAATACTTGCTTTAGAGACCAAAAAGAAAATCTCATCTTATGCATAAGCATTCATGGTTTCATATTGTAAGCTAAAACGTTTGTTGTTTTAGGTTCACTAATTTCAAACACTTATACTACCATTTATTGTTGGTTAACAACCATATAAGAAAACTTTAGTACTAGTGTCTATTACAGGCCATATTAATATTATTTGTCAATCATTTAATTTTGTAGTTCATATTGGTGTACAGAAGATATTTTAATAACACAAGTGGTTTACTTCTATTACTATTTGGTGCTGGTTGGCAAGTGTTTAAGCAAACTATGGTACTAGTATTAACAGGTTTTTTTTTTTTTTTTTTTTTTTTAGGGGGGGTCATTTTATGAGCTCAAAGAATGAAAGTCTTGTTTTGACTATTTCCCTTCTAGTGTTAGTAGAAGCTGTGAAGAAGGCTGAAAAGGTTAAAAAGAAACAAAAAAATGTCTGAGCTGGAGACAAGAAAAAAGCAAAAGAAGTGAATGAAGGAATGTTTCAGCACCACATAGTGTCACCAACTGCATGTGCTCCACCTCAGAGTAGCAATAGCTTCTTTGCTTTCTTAGTCAGCCTAAGTCTTTATCCTTCATGGCTTAAAAGTTCTCAAACACTGTGCCTCACAAAACCCTTTAAATTCAGAGACCAATTCATTCTATCTTTGATAGTATCAATAATTTTCTCACACTGGGTGAAGAGAAACCAAAGTTTCTGAACATTGTGGATTATTTTTCAGACCACAAAATTGGCATTTAAGCCTGAAAGTTTTTTAAAACCTGTCAAGAATTATGGTTTGGATTAGTATTACCAGATTCATATTATTTGATGCTTGTTAAAGACTATTTATTTATAAGTATCTTTATCTTTAATTTCCAAAGAGTCAACACTATTATAAACATTAGGCCACCAAGATGTTCCTTTTTAGCTACAATAGTTAGATTCAATGGTTGACACATGTCAAAGATGTTAAAATTTTAATACATCCTATCCTTATCTCGCTCCAAAGATCTATCTACTCTCTTTCCAATTAAAAAGAAAAAGTTCAAACAAAAAATGGTTGAAGCTATTATGAAGTAACAATAATTCTAATATAAAAAGAAATGTATACAACATATGCATGCAACAGTAGATCAGTTTTATTTCAAAATTCAATTCCACAAAATAATAATTTTGTTACCACATTTTCTTGGGGAAGTTAGCTTTGTGCAAGTAAATGAATACTTCTATATAAATAACATGGAAAACATTGCATATGTTAACTACAAAACCTATAAAAACTTAATAAAATAAAAGATTATTTTAATAATTTTCAGTCTTTTTTTTTTAAAGAAAAACAAACAAATTATTGACTGACAGGTTCTAAAAGGTTGTCAGTATTTGTTGGTTTGAAAATAACACGGGCCTGCAAATTTAAACTTCATAAAAGTTGTTTTGGTTGTAATAATGGATTGTCTATAATTCAGTTATGCAGATTTGAAACATAATATTCATTTTGTTCTATCACATAAAATTTTTTTACAAATCAAGAAGAAAACAACTTACTTAGATCTAATGATTATTTCATTTACCACAATAAACAATCAATAAGACACTCATGTCATGACTGGTCTGCAGAAATCTATAGCTGGTAATTGTCAACATTTTAAACATAACAACATGTGACCCTGTTTCAGAGAAAATGATTTAATTATGTAAAAGTACACATGACATTTTGAGAAAAATCTGTATATGATGGAGAAAAATAGATATCATTTTTGGATTCAGTGCAGAGGAATTACTGGAGACCATATAAAAATTTCAAAATGATAAAAAAACCACTGCAGGTCTGTGTAATTTGCACTCTGTCTTCAACATGCTGACACTTCATCAATTAGTTCTTAAACTAGTAATACAGAAGAACTTGCATATTGTATTTTACTGTTATCATCAGTATCAGCTGAATGTGTAGGCCACCTAGGTGTAGTACCTAGGCCATATCTGGAGCTCCACCAACCACCTAAGTAAAAATGTTATGCTTTACAAAACCAGTAGAAAATATGGAAGAGTGTTTATTATTATTATCATTGTTGTTCTCAAATATTACCCAGGCCCCACTAATCTTCAGACTGGCCATGATCACTAACTTTCATTAGTCAGAAATAATTTTTATTTAATTTTATAAAAACTTCTGTAACTCAATTACACTCTGACACAAACAACACCCCATACTTTAACAATACTAACAGTTGTTCTTAGCTTAAGAGGACAGTAAAAAATGAGTAATTTTCACCTTTCCATTATATAAAATGGCTGCAACTATAGCTGACAAGTTTCTTGGACTGTCAATGTAGCATTTCTACTTGTTTATTAATGGAGGTGAGGACAGATTTGATATGAAACTACCTACATGGATAAAAAACCCCATTACAGCACCAGCAAGACTAGATGTTAGGCTTAAATGTACTTGCTGATGTAATATGGTTCATTTCTAGTCCATTTAATTGGAAGGCCTGTAATTTATAAGTAAGAACTAATTTATAAAATAAAGTTAAAGCTTTATTATCTTGCATCTTCCAAGTGCCAGACAAGCAGCAATTTTGATCACAAAAGTACTTCTGTTATAGTATCTTACAGGAAATGTTTGACATTTTGCTAATCTTCTAAACTACATTGTTTCTAGATCAGTTATAGAAACAGTAGTTTTAAACAATAATAAACATTGTAAGAAATCTTAAATTGTACAAAAACAATAATTTAATCATTAATCACATTACAGGTAGCTAACAACTGATTCTTGTCAGTGGGAAAGCAACTAAAGCCACAGCAATGCCAATAAGCTACAATGAGTATTTGTATAAGGAAATATTGAAAGTTTTAGTTATAAGGGTTCTCCAGATATAGAGATTCTGCATAACCAAGTTATAACTGTATTTCCTTCATAGGTCTTTATTAACCTTTACTGAGTAGAAATTATTAACCCTTAAATACTTAACAATACTCTCCATGTTTCTATAAAACCTGTAGATTTTCAAAACCCTGTTTGACCTTTTATTTCACCCTTTTCATTACTAGTCTATAAAGCCTAAAGGCAAAGATTTTAGTCTCTCTTCACAGAATAATCCCACCATCCCAGGTGTCATCCTAGTGGCTCCTCTATGAACCTTCTTCACCAATTCAATGTACTTCTTGAGGAAGGGAGCCCAAAACTGTACAAAGTACACTAAATGAGGCCTTACAAGTAATCTACAGTGAAAAAATAATATCCATTGTCTTGTATTCAGTATTTCTATAAAAACTATCCAAAATCCAATTAGCCCTATTGCTAGCTACAATACAATGTTTAGATGAGAGATTTTTCAATCACAACATCAAGATTTTTTTCTTTAACCACAGTATTTAATGTATTCCCATTTAAATTGTAACAATAATTTGAATTAAGAAAACCTACATGCATAACCTGACATTTTGATAGATAAACATAACCTGTTGGTGTGGGGGAAATGCTATCCAATTTGATAAAAAAATTTAGTTGGAGAGTAGAAAACAGAGATTAGGGTTAAATGGAGTTATAGCTGACTGGATCCTAGTTACAAGTGGTGTGCATAAGGGCTCTGTGCTGGGTCCTCCACTATTTGTGATTTATGTTAATGATATTGACTCTGGAATGACTAATAAAATTTTAATGTTTGCATATGCTGTTAAGATTTTTGGGATAGCTAACTGCATCAGAGATACAGACTTATAGGGAGTTTTAGATCATTTGATGAAGTTAGTCTGTTTTCTACTCTCCAGACAAATTTTTTTTATTGAATTGGATAGTATTTCCCCTACATCAACAGATTTAATTTTGTAACAAGTCTTTTGTGAGGCAACTTATCAAATTATTTCTGAAAATCAATGTAAACCAAATCCACACTATTTCATTCACCAACTGTTTCAATAAAATCCTCAAAGAATGTCAGAACATTTGTTAAACAAGAATTTATCTTAGTGAAAACAAAGCTGGTTTTTGACACTATATCAAATTGCTTTAACCTGTTGACTGCCAAGTATTTCAGCTGCTACAATACAACTCTAATGCTTCTTCATTTTGTAACTTTTTCGTGATGCCATTTTGGATCGAAAGTGAAACAATTTGTAAGTAGGTCAAATGCATGTATGGTGCTGATATCTAGCGTTGAAGTTAGGTATTATTAAGAACGAATTAACTCATCCGTGGCACTGTGTTACAAATCTGCTTGGGCGAGTTATCTCATCTATGGCACTGAACAGGTGCAATGCATCTTTAATCACACTCTCCAATACCTTTCCAACTACTGATGTAAGAATAACTGGTCTATAATTACTTGGATAATGTGTATCACCTTCCAATCTTCTAATATACTTCCACTACTCAATGACCTATAAAAATATTAGCTACTGGATCAAAAATAATATCTTTAAATTCCTCTAAAACTCTAGGATAAAAGTTGTCTGATCCAGGGGGATTCATCAATTTTAAATTCCAATGTTTTATTATACAGTTTCAGAACTTACAATGATATCTTTTACATCAATGTTTTCCCCTTACATTAAATGCTGTAGTTGAGGCATAATACTAGTATCTTCCTTTGAAAAAAACAAAGATAACATATAATTTAATAAGTTTACAATCTCATAATCTTTTAAGATCAACTCCACACTATCATTTGTAAGAGACCCAATCCCCATCCTAACATTCTGCTTACCCATCATATACCTAAAGAATTCCTTATCTTTCGATTTAATTCTCTCAGCCAACCCTCTTTCATGTGCAATTTTTGCCCTTTTAACTTCCTTTTTAACCAGCTGTTTTGATTTCTAATAATCCTCTATGTTCTTATTATTTCCAGTATAATTAAATTTCTTATGTTTATCCCTAATATGACTTTTTAAACCTTTAATAAACTATATTGGTTTATTCCACTGTTGCCATTTTTTTCTGTAGGGAACATGTATGCTGTGTATACATACCAATCTTTCTCTAAATGCTTCCCACATCTGTTCAGTCCCAACTCTTTAGTCCAACCTATAGAAGCCAGATCATGTCTCATTCCATCAAAATTGGCTTTCCTAAAATTTGGAATCAGGGTACTATTCTTCAATTCTACATGCAGTAAAATCACAAACCTAATATTGCAATGGTCACTAGTACTTGAATGTTCACCAACCACTATTCTATCATATTCGTACCTGATGCTAATATTAAATCAAATATAATTTACTCTCTATTTTATTGTTATTCTATTTGCACACATACACAGCTAATACACTCTAACCCTGCAGTTCACAAAATAAAATGTAGTCATACTCCATTAAAAATGATTTCTTACACCCTTGTCAATTTCTTTCTGTTTAACTCTCTCTTCTTTGATAATTCTAAACATAACTCTTCATCAACTTGTCAACTAAAATATATGCTTTCATACCATCATAACAATGATGTTTGTAGAAATGTCAGTGTCTGGACAGCATCAAAAATAACAGCCATCAAATTTCACTTTATTCAACTATCTTAACCTAATGATTCCTTCTTCATTTGCTAAATATTATACCATTTGACCAAGCAATAATTGTGGTAAGTTTGAGAAATAAAAAGAACAACATATATTCATACTTGTCCCAAGTATTCCACTTATCAATCAGAATGTTGATGATATACACAACTACAACCCCCCAAATCACCCTGGGGGAGGCTAAAAAGTCAGAATTCCACCAACTGGCAGAAAATTTTTATGTCTCTAAACAAACCAAATTATAGAACAAATAAAACATAAAATTAAGACTTAGATTTTCATGACTGTTGCCTACACTCAAGAACCTATAAACTGATTACACATCCTAATCTGTAAAATATTTATCTCAATAACATGATATACAAAGTTTTTATTTATTCCATCTTTTAAGGAATAAACAAAATTCACAAGCATGTTGTTGCAGCCTAAAAATCATTATTTTTTTAACTTTTACACATTCAAAATGTTAATTAATCCTTTTGCAATGGGTCAAGAATTAAAGGCCATGTCTTTGTGTTTGTTGACTTGCATTCGAAATTTTAGTGAACTATTTTATTTGGAATGAAATTGTATATTATAATTCAAACATTAATATTATATATGCATCATTTTCGTTATTTGACATTAAATATTAAAAGATAACTAAATATAGATTTTAGTGAATCACATATGTTAAATGCACCACTATTTAAATTTAGATATTTGTAATGTCAAAATACTAAGTCTATAGTTTATACAAATCAGGATCTCAAGTTACTAATATTGACAAGCTAAAATATAAAATAAGAACCTCATATCTTTTTATTTTGCTGAGAGATTGTTTACTTACTGAATCAAAGACAATATCCCCATTCAGCTCTTTCCATTTTTAAAAACAGTCCCCTATGTACTCTTACTACAGTATATGAAATGAATAACTAATCAACAGCTTAGAATGTCCCCAGAGTGGTTTTCTCAACCATTTTAATCTGTGAAGAGGCTACCACACTCTTTCAATCCAAGTTTTCAAGTTTATATATATAAACCTAAAAAAAATTGATATTCTCCACATGCAAAATTTTAAAAGGCTTAGCAACCTATGTCCAGCAACAACTGAGTACAAAGGTTGTAGTGAGAAGAGGTAATTGTTTACTTTACTTCTTGATTTAGTGTTCTATATTTTAAGAAAAAACAAATTCAATAATTTATTTCTAACTAGTAATAATCTCTATACACACATATGTATATATAATGTATAATAATTGAAATGTGGCTGTATATTACAAAATACTAGTCCACTAAAACACACCTAAGACAGAGAAGACTAAAGATCAGTTTCATATCACTGGATACATAACAGGAGTGCATGTGCATCATATCAATGCAAGTTATGTAATATTAGCTAGGCATGACTGGAAGGTCAATATAATAAAAAATAATATATATGTAAACATATAGTGTTATAAAACTTAAGCTACTTAGACGAAACATTTGTATTTTTGCATTATATGTAGTCTGTCTAGCAAGAAAAAAGCATAATTTATGTTTATTTCTTAATTTTTTGCAATGATTGTAAGGTTGGTTAAGTGACAGATTCCACATAATATAGAAAATAACCTAAAATATAAAGTCTTACTGAAAATAAACTTTAGAAATGTATTCATGAGGTTTTAGAGATTACACAAATAATATATGATATTTTGAGGAGGAAAAATAGTTTTTCAATCATAACATGAAATCACTTTGCACTCAGACTAGTAAAGAAACAGACTCTATTCTTTCACAAACAAATTTTTAATTAAAAACTGATTTTTTTATATAAAATACTTGTAATCTTTACTAAGTCTACCAAATCTTGCAAACATACACATGCTGCATCAAAAGTTATAGTGCAAATACTTAATGTGTGCAAATGTGTACATGTGTATATTACACCAAGCCTGTAGCACAAGTGTTAAAATTCATAAATGTTAAACTTTTATTACCATTGTCAATATTTTCCAATGAGTAAGTAAAACAATGTAAAAGTTTTTAACCATAAATGTCTCATACTTTACTCTATGTTAGTCTTTTGTGGTCTGAGTGGACCATATCATAAAATATTACGTTAAAAATATTTAAATAATAATAATAAACTATAATTTTGAAACAAAAAACAACACTAACCCTCAAAATCATTTCCTTTATCTGTTTCTTTGTTTGAAATTAAGCACAAAGCTATACAATGGGATATCTAAGCTTTTCTCCCACACAGGTATTGAAAACCAGTTTCTAGTGTTGTAAGTCTGCAGCCATACCACTGTGCAACTAGGAGGCTTTTCCTTTATTAATCAATAAATGAACATTGAATATCAAAACATTTATTTTTTTGCCACCTAAACTAAGTGTAACAATTTAACACAAACTAGCCAATTACTGAAAGTACATAGAACCATAAACATATGTACCGATGTTTAAAAAATTTTGGGGTCCGTGAAGACTCTAGATGACCAATGCAGGATTAAACCATAATCATGATAGCTGTTTGAAGCTGAAACATGATCCAGTTATTTATTCAATTATATTTTATGCTTGTTTCATAAACTAAACATAAATTGTGCTTATATTTTTCAACATATTCAAAGCACTTTACATATTTTTCACTTGTAAATAACCTTTCACAACCATTTGGTCACAGTTATACTAAAAATACATTAAAATGTCAATGTATAAATAAATGTGTTCACCTAAGAAAAGAAATGGAAATTATTTTCAACATTTACATACAAAATAATTTCAACAGAAACTTTCAAACAGATATTAATAATTATCCTCAATAATAAATTCATTCTATCACACAGTCTACAATAGCCATGGTATGCCATTAGGTTGAAACTGTACTGATACAAGCCAACCCATATTATAATTGGCAACATATTCCCTACATCATACAAAAGAAATTTCTGGAACAAATATCCCAGACTTACTATAAGTCAGTTTCGAGGAGTTGACAGAAAATGGTCTAACAGCAGCTAAGTAGAATCTGCCAGCTGTAAAATAGAAAGAATATTTAAATTAAAACTATCTTAGAATACATCTAAATCTATATTCTGTTCACACTGGTACAGTATTATGGTACTATCTGAATGACTAAGAGCAACCATTCATTGTATATAAAGTTGTATAAATTCTTACTTACATTTTTATTCCATTTTTCAGCATTACTAAGTAATTGCAAGAAAATATGAGCACCCAACTAGGGATGCAAGAACATATTAAATTTTTTTTAGGGGTGCAGGACATAAAAAAGGCTGGGAACCACTGTTCTATAACATTAAAAGTAGAATCTTTCTCTAGCATGAGAAAAGATTATATGTACATTAAGAAAGAGGATTTGCTGGAATCTCCCTTATTATCCACAAGAAAGAACAGGCACACAAACACTGCATATGATCATGCCTTTCTTGTATCTGATTGGCAAATTGTTCATATGAAATCAGTGCTATTAAATGATGTAACACACACACGCTGATGTGTTCTATGAAAGTGTTCTTGTTAGTGTTTTATAACTTCAATATTCATGCTTATTGTTATTACTTGTTTTATGTGGTTATCTCATACAAGTTCCTTTGTGGAAATGTTTCATTTAAATCTCTCTATTTTTATGTCTGCTTTACTTGAAAATCAACAAAAATCATTTACATGAACCCTATTCTCTAACAATGTTGTACCATCTCCACTTATTCACATGAACTTTATTCTCTAACAATATTGTATCTCCACTTATTCATGAGCTCTATTATCGAAAAATGTTGTACCATCTTCACTCATTCACATGAACCCTATTCTCTAACAATAATGTTGAACCATCTCCATTAATTCAACTGAGAAGAATTTTCTATGAAATTTTTCAGAACTGTTCTGTAAACAAGTGCTTGGCAACCTTTATGCATTTCTTTCATGTAACTTTATTGAATGCATTAAAATTGTCCTGAAGTTCATAAAAAAAAAATTAAAGCATCAAAATGACGACACACCATCATTGTCTGACTTTAAAACAAGAAACATCTATACAAAATATCTCCTTTAAACTGTTTATGAAAAGACTGGATGACACACTAGTTACCACACAAAGAAAACTAATACTCTACTTTTCAACCTTGACATCTGACGACACAAACAAATGGTTACTAGCTTTTTTTGGTTTTCACTTACACTTCTGTGACAGCTACTAATAACAATATTATTATCCTTTAAATTTACATGTAACTGTATTATAATTATATATTTCATGTATTAATATATATAAATATTATGTGTCATGTTTTCAAATATAGTTGAATATTCAGTGATGTTGAGAAAACCCACTTGTAGAAAGGAACAACTAACCCCTAATTTTGTAAAGGTAAAACTTTCAAAAGATTTTAATAAATACACAAGCATTATCCAAAATTTACAGAAAAAACTATTTAAAGCCATGTTGAACACAAAATACAATGAACTACATGACTTACAAAAAATAAAAAATGAACCTAGACCATCAACTGGCATGCTGCATTAAACCAGAGATTTACAGACTTATACAACAAAACATAAACCAAATCAATACTAAGAGCAACAGAGACAAAAAGATCTGCCACAACAAAAAACTAGAAAAACTAAGATGCAAACAACAGAAAAGACATCACGACAAACCGTTAACTAACCTCATAATTAACAGATCCGACCGACAATTAAACACAGACGAGATACATCTACTTAACAAAGGACTCAACTTCGCAATAGCACCTAGGTACATTCCAACCATAGAAATCAAAACATGTTTAGAAGATCTAGCCAGGGGACTTGTGATACTTTCCACAGAAAACAAAAACAAGGAAACAACCAACAGAAGGAAGACAACTTGGATAATTTTATTGACATCCAACAGCCAAACTTCCCAGGTAAAATTAAAAATTTATATTTTCCAGAAACACCTAAAAACAACATCTTAAACAATTTTTTCAAAGAATTTTCTCACAAAACCATCAACATAATTTCACAAAACAAAAAATTAAAAAACAATATTACAAAAAGAGACATTAATTCCATTAAAAACCTAAAACAAGACAAAAACATAAAAATTCTAAAAGCAGATAAAGCTAACGCTATTGTCATAATGAACACGAATGAATGCATCCAAAAAATGAAGAACATCTTATCAGACACAAATAAATTTAAACCAATACACACAAATCCAACAAGGACACACAAGACGCAACTAAACAAATTACTACTAAAAATGAAAAAAGCCAACACAATTTCGCAAACACTTTATTCCTACCTACATAAAACCGACTCACACACACCACAAATATACGGCATCCCCAAACCTCATAAACCAGATTGTCCATTACAACCAATAATGTCCACATATGAATCGTTTAATTACAATCTTGGTAAATACATAGCATGGGCATTCTCCATATATGTAACATCAGCCAGCTCATTTATCAAAGACTCTTTTAATTTCAAGTCTAATCTAAATCAACTTAATTATAAAGCCTTAAAGGCCAGTTTTGATGTTATATCCCTCTTTACAGAAGTTCCAACCACTAAAGCCTACAAGATAGCCTTAGAACTCTATATCAGAGACCCTAACCCAACCATAGACATTCCCAGCAACCAATTAGCAACCCTCATAGAATTCATCACAATAAAGACAAACTTCATGTTCAACAACCACAACTATATACAAACAAATGGCCTAAGCATGGGCAACTCAGTATCACCAGTTCTAGCCAATATTTTTATGACACAAGTTGAAACACAAGCAATTAATACAGCATTACATCCACCACTATACTGGTACAGATATGTAGATGACACAGTTGAGGGATTCAGATCTACAGAACACACACTTAATTTTTTCAATCACATTAACTCTATACATCCCAACATTAACTTCACATGTGAACAGGAAGAAAGCAATCAAATATCATTTCTTAATCTCAAAATTACAAGAACCAGCACACAATTTGAAACAGAAATCCACCAAAAAATAACCCATACTGGACTATACATTCCTTGGGACTCAGCACATGAAACAAAACAAAAACTCAACATGCTAAAAAACCAAATAAACACAGCCATAAAACTATGCTCACCAGGTAAAATTAACAATGAATTAGACAAAATTAAACAATACTTCATCAACATCAATAAGTTTCCTCCACAAACCATAGAAAACATTATACACACACACCTAGACAGAAAGCAAAATCAACCAACAAAAGTAAATATATCTCACGACTAAAAAATTCACGAAACCATATACTGCTACATACCATATATTCCCGACATCAGCAGACAAATAACCAGCATTTGGCAAAAACTAGTAACAAAATATGACATTCCAGTTAATACCAAATTTATTCAAAAACCAGGCACAAAACTGAGGTCTATACTATGTAAAAACTACACTGACAAACACCACACCAACATTATTTATTAAATACAATGTGATAACTGCCACAACTTCTATATTGGAGAAACAAGTAGAAAAATGGAAACCAGATTCAAAGAACATAAAAAATCACCTTCACAAATTTTTGAACACTGCAAGTCAAATAAACACAACATAACCATAGAAAACACTCAAATACTAAATAAAGAAACAAACATAAACAAATGCAAAATTAAAGAAGTCTCACTTATACAACAACTTAAACCCAAAATAAACCAATATAAAAGAACGCCTTTATACCTATATTAAATATAATAAAATAAATAATATAAAATTATATATTCAAACATCTAACACCACCCTCTACATTCCAAAACTCAGTTACACAACCCCTTCCAAACATGTGGTCAGCTTCCGGTCAGTTACCTCTTTCTTTCTTTGTGAACCTGATGATGACCGAAGATGGTCGAAACGTTGTTCGATCTTCTACGTAAAATATTTTCTCAACCCAAACGAGTCGTTTTTGCATATATATATGTGAATATTAAAACTCATCTGAATTATGTAAAACTTAAAAGATGCTTGACTTGCTAGAAACTAGTGCATATAGACAGGAGCAACAAATAATACAGTACTCCACTGCTGCTGGTCACTACAAAGTCAAATATATATTATTTTTGACATTTACCACTTAAACTTTTGGAATTTAATTTGGATGTAATAATGAACTAGAAATCATTTAAATATGAGATGTCTTTTCTACATTTCTCTTAATTTGTCCATGGTTAACACATCTGCAATTTACATGATTTCCAGTTCATTATTACCGCCAGTAAGATACCACTTAAACTCACTATTTCTAACCACAGTGCTAACAAACTGCACTGCAGTGGTTGGATAAGGCAAATCTAGTAACCAATGAAATCAGTTGAAACTGCAATCTAGCAGCCAATGAATTCAGTTGAAATTGCAGCTCACTTTCCTCATACTTAACCTCTGTGTGCCATGCAGTTCTGGCGTATATTGCTGACCAAAAATATGAATCTCCAAATATTCCTTCTGAAATGTGTTCTTGCAATGTCAGATATGCCTTTAAGTTTTACTAGAAAAACTGCAAACTAGCTAAAAATTTACTAGTTTGCTAATTAGTGTTAACTTCATGCCTTATCTAACTGTGTAGAAACTATTAAAGATTAGTTAAGCTCATGGAACAAAACCATTATCTAAATACTGGTTTAAATTGGAATGTAATTAATAATTTCTTTCAGAGAATTCTCAATATACCAGTCATCATTCATCTCCATCTGAAAACTGGTGCACATTAGACTGTGTTGAATAATTATATCATTTTTACACTAATTGTGCAGATTGTGCATCAACATTGTTTTAACCTTCAGTCTCTGTTGTAGCTATCTCACAATTTGATAAATGTTTGAAACTTCTGTTACTTTTACTGATACTCTGAAAGATGTGTTGCATACTCTCTTATGATGTCTACAGATTATACTTATAATAACAATATATTATACAATTATAGATTTACTACAGAGAACTTTCAGTTTATTATTTCATATTATATATCTTTTTTGCTAGAAGCATTGTAACTTTGAAAATTTTGATATTTATTTAATTCATTATTTCACATTATTTAATAAGCAAGTGTTCTGTCACATACAGTCAACAGAATTAAAAAACATAAATTTGAATTGTTTTGCTAAATTGTGAGGTAGGTACAATATAGTTCAACTGTCAGTCTATGCCAATCTTAATCTTCATTAATATCTGTAAACAGTTATCAACTAGTGGTTACATACAAAATATTACAATATTACATTTTTTGAGTTATAGTGAGGTAAATTTAAAACATTTCAAAACCAATTATCTGAGCTTAAAAGCTGCTCATACTTTGAACTTGCTTATATCAGAATACAACTGATCAAGAGATGTTAACTGTGGCATATCTTACGAATATTTAATATTCTGATTTCAGATAGGTTTCGTGTCTTGGCACACATTATGCTAATAAAATAAGATGACAAACATAGATTTATAAGCATAACAAAAGTTTGTTTTGAGGGAACATACTACTTGTTTCAACAGAACACTGGTCTATCCAAAAGATGTACTATGTTTCTCAAAATAAAACAACTTCATTATGCTTATTAACTCAACTGACTAGTTTAAACAGGTCTACTACATGCACATTACTAAGTGTACCTTCATTAGTGTTAGATATCCATGACATAACCAATGTTGTAAAATATTAAAATCCACACACTTAATAAAATAACAACATATCCAGCTCTTAAAATATCTCTGCTTAAGTATAGCAAAAAAGTATTTATGTGAGCAACTGCTTTCAAACATTTCTAAAGAAACAGGATCACCTACTTCTGACAGTTGTTTTCATACACCTAACTAAACATTACATTTTCATGTTTCTATTAAAAATTTGAACCAGAAATAAACAATAAGTCATAAATTTAATTGAACAATAACTTTCTCTTAGATACAAGACTAAAGGCAGCTTGTTTAACTAAAGTTAATTTTAAACAGTTATTTGCTTTTGATATTAAAGTTTTTAGTATTGCAGACTCTAATGAGGATATATATTATTTGATGAAGTTAACAAATAAATAAAGTTTTAAAAAATAATTAAATGCAAGTGGGTGATTAGAATTCAAGCTATAATTTGATAGGAATAACATTAACAGTGTTACAGAAAAAGAATCTTGGTGTTCAACATTACATATTTAAAAATGGGTGGAGAAAGCACTAGTAGAAAACACTACCCATACCAGCCGTTTTTAAATATATAATTTTCTCTACAAGTGGGTTTTCTTGTCATCACAGATTAGTGTTTAAGGTTGATGATTCTCTGAAGTAACGTACTGTTGTTAGTGGTTAAAAAAAAAGAAAAAATGGCTTTTAATCTGATCTACAGAAACACTGAACCTGAGTCTAGAGAGTTATAATATTACTATACAAGTCAATGATGAGGCCTCACTTTGAGCACTGTGTTCACTCTGTTTCCTTATCTTAGGAAGGGCATTGAACTGTTGAGAAAAAGATTCAGAAAAGAGCAATTAAGGTAATACCTTGGATGGAAAGGTTATCATACAGTCATACAAAGACAGGTTAACATTTCTGAAATTATTTTCTCTCAAAAATAGAGGAGTGAATATTATTGAAGTGTTTAAGGTTGTTACTGTTAAGGAATTTAATGATGTTGATGCATCCTCTTTACAATACTTAATGGGGAGAAGGGTAATATAAGGAGACAAAAGTATACATTTTGGCTGGATAGGAGTCATATTCAGCTAACAATCGCTTATTTTGCTAACAAGATAGTTGGTCATTGGAATGGATTACCTGCAGACTGCAGATGTGGTGGATGCTGTAAATTCGTGGGAGTTTAAGAAAGCTTGATAAATATATAAAATAATTTAAGTGAGAAGGGCTATTTTAAAGGATTTTTAAAGTTTGGTATAGTGCATGGTTGAGCGTCGATGAACTCTTGTTGTTCTTAAAATGTTGACTTAGAATAGAACTCAAAATCAAATTTTAAAAATTAAAAAGGCTTAACTAAACTACAACAGTCTCCTTTTCAGATTGCAATCAACATAAAGTTAATTAACAACACATATTTTGATTTTTTACACAGTAAATCAACTTCATCGTTCAATTATTCACTGTAATATTTATAAAAAAAATGTATATTACCTAGCCGAAGCGCACACACATTTCTCAGCGCAGACGCCATTTTGAGAACTAATCTCAAAACCGAGTTACTTGAGTATTAAAACTCGGATATCTTTTAAAAGTTACCTTTGATTTAGGAAAAACAAACAATATATCTGTTTGTATGTGTCTATATCAAGTTGGGAAATTATTAATATATTTCATTGCTGTGGTAAAATAAGAACTATTATGGTATTTTCAAATAAAAATTGAATAAGTTTCATCTAATACAAAAGTCGCAAGAAAAATGGAATAAATCCCAAAGACGTCCTGTATAGGATGTTGGCGACAGGAAAAAGATCAGTTAGGCGTCCTCATTTACGCCACAAGAACGTTTGCAAAATTGATACAAAAACTTTTGAAATTTGCGTTGACAACTAGGAAGAAGTAGAGAATTGCAGTGTTTGGAATAGCTGTCTGGAGGAAGGCATGAAGGATCAGAATAAAAAACGAATCATCAGAAAAAATTTAGTACAACAGAAAATATTTGCCCCAAATAAAACTATACAACCATAAAAGAAAGAGCCAAAATAATTACAAATTTTATTCTTGCGAGACTTACAGATGTCTATGAATAGAAGCACAAGTTAAGGACTGTAACTTCCTTCTACCCGCTGTGTCGATGATAAATAATTTTACCAATAAAGCAGTGATACGAATACTTGCTTTAATTTTATATGAGTTTTAAATTTTCGTTTATTTAATTTTTGTTTTTCTCTTTATTCTCTACAAGCTGAAATAACCGTCAACTGACGAGGAATGTTTAAACATAATTAAAATAAAGTAGGTTTAACAGCAATCATATATTTCAAGGTAATAAGTTGAATATAAACTTTATCTCAACATGTTTATGTTGTAATAAAGCTTCTTCATAAACAACAATTGGAGCTTGCTTTCCATCTACTAACAAATATATAATTTGAGGTGATCCCATCCTTGAACACCCTATATCTCATCCACTATAACATTGTTTGTTTTTGAATTTCGCACAAAGCTACTCGAGGGCTAGCTGTGCTAGCCGTCCCTAATTTTGCAGTGTAAGACTATAGGGAAGGCAGCTAGTCATCACCACCCACCGCCAACTCTTGGGCTACTCTTTTACCAACGAATAGTGGGATTGACTGTCACATTATAACGCCCCACGGGCAGAAAGGGCGAGCATGTTTGGTGCGACCGAGATTCGAACCTGCGACCCTCGGATTACCAGTCAAACGCCTTAACATGCTTGGCCATGCCGGGCCAAGGTAGAATGACAGTGTGATTAGTTCAAACAATTTAGTGTAGAATATCCTGCAAGAGAAATAAAATTCGACATGAACACTATTCATATATGTTCTCCCGTCGTTTAGAAAATGTTGAGCTTTGTCTGCGAGCACAGCTTTTCAAACAGGAGATAGACGAAAGCTCGGACAGACACCATGATTCGCAATATGTGTGTGTGTGTGTGATATGAAATAAATTTTGCTAAAAACTTATACAAATCTGTGGTAAAGTAAAAAGTTCATTATAAACAAACTGCAAATATTAATAAAGAAATAGCATAAACCTATAAGGTGCTGTAATTAATTATCAGTATTACATAACGGTGTTATTTTGAATACCATATGTTTACATAAGTTAGTTAATAAAGTACATGTACAATTGAAGTAGCTTAAATTAACTACAATATTTTTAGGGTTTTATGTTTGTTTCTTTTACATTTAATGTCACTAATTACTTTGAAAATTTGTTAAACAGTACTTTATATAGTTTGGATATTGTACAAAAAATTTTTTGTAATCCATATAATTTGAAACTATTTTTGTTTAAATAGAAAGTTTTATTCTCAAAATGTGAACCTGTAAATTTTATAGATTGTTATTTGACATGGTGATACATTCATGTTTTAATAGTTAAACACTTTATCAAACTGTAAATATTCTGTTGAATCACATGTGTCCATCTACATCAGACAAAACGTTTTGTTCAAAACTACTGTCAAAATAGCAACGTGTAGTCCTACACAAATGTATTTTCTTCAGGAAATTCTCTTGTCCGACATACTTTCCTTGTACTTGCTAATACTTTACTGAACAGCCTCTATTGTTTCTTCGCTGTAAACTTGGTAAGATTCTACAGGGTGTTCGGAAAGTCACTGTGCAGTTTTGTCTGTTAATAAATATACAAGTGCACAGTGACTTTCCGAACACCCTGTAGAATTTACATCTATCAATGTGTTCAAACAGCCTGCATTACGTATTATATTTTTTGCCATTATGACTACGTAATCAACCATGAATCATATGGCTGCTTGCTTATATATACAGTGAGAGTACGTATTTGTATGCATGGTCATCCTTTATAAGCTTGTATACTCGAGATCATACCTGCATATCACATATACATGCAGAAGAACTATAACATGTCATGATCTTTAGTGACACGTAAAATTAATGTTTCATCATCGATAGTGCAGCTTCCTACTGCTTTCATTGAATACCGTATGAAAGTTTTTAATCTACAGCTTTGTCATTGTTGAACAATATATTTGATACAACAACCATAAGATGACCCAGTAGCAGCAAAATATAAATAAATAAAGTTTCAAGTGATCCTGGCTTAAATTATATGTCAAAAGATACTTCAAACAGGTTGAAAATGATGACACTAAAGTTTCATATAATTGTTGGAGAGAACTGAATGTCTGTATAAACCCAGTGAATATTTTTTGTACGTCGAGTTGCATATATTATTTTGTTGACATAAAAATATTTTTCTCTTTCTCGAAGTAAAGGTTTCCAAACTGATTTTTCTTTAAATTTCTCATCACATTCTTGTAACACTTAACCAGTTGATTTCTCGAATTAAACGAATTCAAGCAACTATCCAATGTTTTTTATACATTTAACTGTGGTTCCACTTCCCTTACAGTTAGAAAAGTTTAAGTTTTTGGTGTAAAATTGTATGACATCTGCCACAGTTAAACTTAAATTTGTACTGGAAAATTAATTTTTTTTTTTACTTTTGCCATTGAATGTGCTTTGTTTGTAATTCATTTCCTAGGTGTATACTTTTTTGTTCTCGGAATTTGTGCAAATCAGTAATTATCTGCCATTTAATGTATTCACCATTTCCATTTTTTTAAACTTAAAGTAATATGATCTGTTGGTGTACTTGTAACAAGAGTGTTTTTCTTATAGCAAAGCCACATCGGGCTATCTGCTCAGCCCACCGCGGGGAATCGAACCCCTGATTTTAGCGTTGTAAATCCGGAGACATACCGCTGTACTAGCGGGGGGCTTATAACAAGAAAAACAGAGCCAATAAAATTCTTTCCATCTTTTTCCACATGTTCTCTTATTACCATTTTATCAAGCGTTCAAGCTTAAATAACTTTACTGGTTCCTTCTTTTAATTTTGTTGACACGTTTTAAGATGCATTAAATACTTATCGTGTAAAGCCTTATGTCCCTTTAATGCTTTGATACCACTTTGGGATAACAGGTGAATGTGGTAAAGTAAGACTAAAAGTACGACTTAAAAAATTGTAAGCTATGGTAGAATAAAATTGCACTATCAAGGCAAAAGACTGCAAATGTGTAGAAAATGCTTATCGAGTCAATTTTTCTCTTATCAGAACCACTGGTGCATATCAAATGTTTATTATTTCAGAACTTGCACAATCACCCTTAATGAAATGCTATTTTTTCCTAGCTGTGTTCAAATGGTCAACTGTTTTGTACATTTTTGATGTTCAGGAATTACCATTCAAACAATATTTGCTACATAAACTCTATGACGTCTAGCGCTGTTCGGTACAAATATTTGTACTTGAGGTAATTGGATCTGGAGCGATACTGTTTGGTGTGCTTAAATTGAAGTTCCTTTTCTCGGCAAACTGCAAGTAAATTACAACCAGTGTAGGAGTTTGTTTAGTAGCTATGTATAAAAATTAGCGCACTACACCCAGCTGTTTGAAGAAAAAATTTACCAGTAGCGATGAAAAACTGATAAAATCTCTCATTCTCTTTCAATAATCAACATAACAATTGCCCTATGACCAGCACAGGAGTTTTTTAGTAGGTTTGCCCAGGTTTGGAAAAATATTCGTAGCCGTTTATTCTATAGGTGTGTGGAACAATAATAATAATTTGAAGAACAAATGGACAAATTTTGAATTTTGTTCAGCAATCGAAAAAACTCAATGATTTTGATATTATAAATATTTTAGCAGCCTTAACCATTGAGATAAAAGGTCCTGAATGTTGTTTCAAAAGCACATATGCACGTTAAGATGTTTTTTGCCCCATGGTTCATTAAAATTTTTGTAAAGTTGGTAGGTGATCTCTATTATGAACTATGATAATGGTTCATAATATGTGTTTAAGTGTTAAAGTTCGCCTCAGCTAAATAACATTACAGCCGTTTTAAAAGTAAATAATTTACGCCTTTTAAAAGCAAATGGAGATTTCGTTAGTAATAACATGCAACTAAATAATTGTTAAATTTTACAGGATTATGTTTTAACTTTTTTTTTTTGTTTCAGTATGGAAACTCTGATGGTTATTTTATAGATACGAACTTCGTTACATCGACCTGTCCGAAGCGAGAAGGTTAAAACGGCACTCGAAATCGTACTTTAAGATACCATTAGTGCCCTGAAAATTGAAAACTGTTTGTTTTTAAATTTCGATCAAAGCTATACGAGGGCTATCTTCGCTAACCGTCCCTAATTTAGCAGTGTAAGACTAGAGAGGAGGCAGCTAGTCATCACCACCCACCGCCAACTCTTGGGCTACTCTTTTACCAACGAATAGTGGGATTGACTGTCACATTATAACGCCCCACGGGCAGAAAGGGCGATCATGTTTGGTGTGACGGTGATTCGAACTCGCGACCCTCACATTACAAGACGAGTGCCTTAACCACCTGGCCTCTAAATTAAAGTCTCTGATTACTGAAGGCATTTTGGATTCATCACAGGTTTCCAGTATTTTACCATCTCTCAACTGAGATTGTTAGTCTACAAGACTGATGTCAAGGTCTGCGACTCTCGTAATAGTATCATTACTAACACTACATTACTACCCCTCAACTGAGACTGTTGATATGTGGAAACAATGTCAAGGTCTTGGGCCTCTCCTGATGTGATGATTATTGACACCAGATTAACGCCTTGTTAGTGATATTGTTGACCTGTAAGAACAACTGAAAGTCCATGCAATGCTTCTGGTGCAATCTGAACTTCCATCTTTAATTCCTATATATTCTAGAGGAGCAGAAATAAGTCACTATACCCTTTTATTTAAACAAATATTTATTACCAAGATTGATTGGTAGAATCAAGAATGGTTTTAAAATGATTTTGAATTGTTGCATTGGGTTTTGAATAAGGTTTTTCTTTTCTCCATATTTAAACATTACCATGTTATCAAGGAATTTCATCTCTCATCAAAAATTCATGTCAACACATATTTTTGAACAAGTGATTTTGGACAAGCAAGGGCACTTGTAAATCCTTCACCAGACTAACCATTTTCAAGAGAAGGCATGATTTGTTCCTAAAATAAGAATTACAGTTGATAAGCTTAAGTAACCTGTTGTCAATGATGCAGCAACTGAAATATGAAGGTGAAGTTATTGACTCCACGTATAATTGGTATCTGAAGATAACTGATACACATTTTTCTCAGAGATAAATTGTAATATTGATTGGATTTTTCCCTTTTAGTTAAAACCTTACCACATTACTAATTAAATTATAATTTACTTCTATAATGTGTTTTGTTACCAGTAATATGACAAACATCCACTGTACATAAAAATAGTTAGTTCAGAAGTTGTCAGTTTAACAGTAATTCATAAATACTCTTAAGCAATGCTCTAAATCTCCTATGAATTAATTTAGAATTGTATTTATATCCATTATGTTTTCCTTATACATGCAGAGAACCATTAAATAATTCAGACCCTACTGAGTCATTATATTCCAAATAGATGTTCTTTAGATGCACTGAATGATCCCTTAAATGTTGAATTACTAACAGGCGTGATTGAAATAAGCTCCAATGTGTTTTCAATTACAATAGTAGAATTCTTTGACCTGGAAAAAGTGTTAGAAAAAACTTATTCATATCAAACACAGTTGGATATTTCTGCCAACTTCTGGTAATGTAACCAAAATATTAATAACTGAGGTCCAAGATACTGATAAAGATTGTCTTTGTTTAATTTGCAAAGAGATTATAATTCTTCATGTTATTCTTCATTGCATGGTTTTCCCTAATGCTTGCTGAAACATTTGTAAATTTTATAGCAAAGCTGGTCATATCAATCCTGGATACGATTGACAATAACGTTCATATTTCATTATAGTTTTGCGTAAAGTACTCCTTTGGAATTTCAAGATGTCCCATCGGATCTGTTGTTAACTTCCAGCATGAAGAAAGTTGTGGCTCATTGATAGCTAATGTAGTTTTACTAGATAACTTTTATCCAGAAAAGGTTAAGCAATTCAATACTGCAAAATGACCTAATAGTTTGAACTATTATTCAAGATATTTCTTGACCTTTGACTTTCTTCCACTGACATCGAATTGTGTTGTAGGACTCAACTGAAGTTCATAACACATTTTAAGATCATTTCACAAACCGTTGCTTCCAAAAAAGAATGTAATGTATATATCTGCATGGATGTGCCATGTATTATGATCTTTGTTTTAGTACTACATGTTACCATGACTCCTAGGTCTGTTTCATAAGTGATCTGCTAAGTTTCATAATTCGTGATTATATTTTGAATTAAATCTACTATAACAGTCCATCTAGTAGGATAAAGTTTGTTTGTAATTAAGCACAAAATTGCACAATGGGCTATCTTTTCTCTGCCCGTCACAGGTATCGTAGCCTGATTTCTAGCAGTGTGGCTCTGCAGATACTGATGTGCCACTAAGGAGGCAGTAAGATTAAGAACTTTTCTTTAAACAGTGAAAAATGCCTTCTCTATATGAAGAAAATTTAAGTAACAAATTTATTGAGTTAAATGCATTCTTCATTACCCAGAATTGCTTCAAAGTATCATTGGCTACAAGTTCAAGTGAATACCTTTAATACCGAGTCAACACTGCCTTCGTTACAAGATCTCCAATACTTTTGTCAATGCTGTTTCTGATGTTGCTATATTTGCCCATTAGCTTCTCAATACATTAGTTGATTAGGATAAAAAATCCTTGATAACAATTTAAATCAAAGCAGCATCAACCAAAGAAACAAGAAATAGTCACAAAAAATCATCATGCACTTTCAATTCATCAGGTCTAGCATAGCCTATTGGTAAAGGTGCTGAACTCGCAATCTGAGGGTCGCAAGTTCAAATCACTTTCACTGAACTTGCTCACCCTTCAGCCACGAGAGCGTTATAATGTAACACTGCCTTCGTTACAAGATCTCCGATACTTTTGTCAATGCTGTTTCTGATGTTGCTATATTTGCCCATTAGCTTCTCAATACATAAGTTGATTAGGATAAAAAATCCTTGATAACAATTTAAATCAAAGCAGCATCAACCAAAGAAACAAGAAATAGTCACAAAAAATCATCATGCACTTTCAATTCATCAGGTCTAGCATAGCCTATTGGTAAAGGTGCTGAACTCGCAATCTGAGGGTCGCAAGTTCAAATCACTTTCACTGAACTTGCTCACCCTTCAGCCATGAGAGCGTTATAATGTAACACTCAATCCCACTTTTCGTTGGTAAAAATGTATCTTAAGGGTTGGCAGTAGGTGCAATTGAGTAGCAGCCTTCTTTCTAATCTATCCCTCTTAACTTGGGGATGGCTAGCACATATAGCTCTTATTTAGTTACATGCAAAATTCAAGCAAACCAAACACACAATCTAATTCATCTGTAATGTGAGCCATGAGAGTACTTATGATGCAAATCATCTTCAAATAAAATTTTTACTATAGATTTGTATCTGAATTTATTTTAGTCAGTCTAACTTGGACTCTAGTTAGCCTGAGTGCAAAGTGATTAGCATATTAACAAAAACACATTTTCATCTTAAACATTTCATATTTCTGCCTTTCATTTGGGTATACTTGAAATCCTTCTAAAATACTGTATAAATGTCGACTTCTTTTTGTGAGCAAATCTTAAGATAAAATTCCTTTTCAATGCAGCATAAATAAAACTCACACTCTTGCAAGAAATGAATTCAACTTGAACTTTTTCAAATGGTATGGGGCTTTAATTATAGAGCTTATTATAACAAAATAAGGTGGATAAAAAATCTGTTATGGTGAACATGTATGTGAAAAAGGTTGTGAAAAACTGGGTAAAATGAGAGGGCAGTAAAAAGATTACTTGAAAGTTTAAGAGGTTTAATGACAGATATCAATAAAAGTTTTAAACTTAAGGTTTCACTGGTTTTTGTAAAGGTTGTGTTCAATTTTTACTAAAGTTTTTACTAATTTCTAAAGCTTTTATTCATTTTTCTAAAAGTTCCACCCAATTCCTAGGAGACATTATTTTTAAGCATGAAATTCCCATTTTATTCATTGAGTATAGTCATGAAGCTGATGGAAATACTGTTGAAGTTGTCAAATTTAGGGAAACTCTAAGGGCCAGGACAAGACGTGTACACAGATGGCCCAGCAAAGTACCCACACAGGCCATCTAGGAATCTTCAGAGGTATAAGACAAAAATCAGTGGTTTTAAGACTTGCTGTTGAGACCTATAAAAACAAGATTTTTGTTGAAGATATAGTCATGAGGATTATTAAATAACCACATCTAGTGGTAATTACACAATATGCCTCATATATGGCAATGGTTCTGAAGCAAAGGGCCAGCTTATGGTATATAGCACACATGAAGAATTGAGATGGGTGATAATCATGCCATGGGACCATTTATATTTTAACAACTGCATATAATCAGGGTATCACAAATTTGTACATGTATGGGAAAGCTAGGATATGTATAAGGAATTGCTTGAGTACATTATGATAAAATGCTTTGAAATTGTGTCTTCACAAGACTATACTAAGTTGATCACTAGATTTTAAACAGTGAAGATGTATGCAGTAACCTGTGCTCTAGGCCCACATGCTACTACCTAGGATTGCTGTTTTACCTGATTCAAAGAATGTGTAGAAATGTCAGAAAGATGGCCTTTTAAAATTTTACCATGATGATGATGAAGCTTTGGATAACTGGATGATCTATCAATCCTACTCTTGGAAAATGTTGAAGAGAAATTGCTGAAAAAATGGAAGCCTCGTTCCATATTTTGATCACATATGTGAAAGGTAGCAAATAAAAATAACAAACCACCATCAATGAAAAATTGATGATTATTACCTACATCATTTTCTCCAACTTGAAATGTGTATGATAAAGACTGCACTAAGGACCTGTGTGACACATAAAACTTTATCTTCTTATAGCTTAGAGACTACAAACACCCCACATTCTTCACAGCTTTTGAGGGGCTGAGAAAGGATGACATACTAGTGAACACAATAATATTGCAAGAAGTAAACAGAAACCACCAAAACAAAAGGACCAGAAAACATATTAAAGTCTTTGGCAGCATCTCTAGACTCTGTGTGAAGACTAGATTGCAGAAATAATAAAACTAAGGGAATTTCAGGAAGATGAGATACACCACATCAATTTCTAGGTTAGCTAAATATGGTGTTGTTATATGTTCTATAAATTTGCTATGTACAATGTATTACATGCTTTGTTAATGGAAGATGCTGTAGAAGAAATGCTTTCCTGATTTTAATGATGTCTTGCATATTTCCTATCCTGTCAAACTCTGTAAACACAAGGACATATAATGAGTTGTCAACAAGAGGTACTGGACCCTGATAATTTAGCATTATAAGCCATTAGTGACCAAGAACATTTTTTTTATGTATTGTCATTTCAAAAGAGCAAATTAAGAAGTAGATTATGGTACAATTTTTTTTCCAATAGAACATTTCTGATAAAGAGAGTTTAATTTATTCCATAAATGTAATAATTCACTGATGCCATGTTTTATTTACATCTTGAGACAGTGTGAGTACAAAATAGTAAATAATCACTGTGTACAGATGAAAAAAAAACAAAACACATTCAAAATAAGAAAACAAATAAAGCAAAACATCCTACGAGGAAAACTTAAAACCTAAGTATTACAGACCACCCTGTACATAAGGTAATTTCAAACCTGATTCTCACAAAATGCTGAATTCTTTACAAAACAAAAACCTAATATCAACATCAGTTAATAAATTGCAAATTTCACCGATACTCATACAGGAAATAGTAGTTTAAATTGGCTGTATCGATGAATTTATGTTTTACATTGTACTATATTATTTTGGTTCGGTGTTTACAAGTTATAATTCTGGAGTGCTATTCGGGTGTTAGTTTGGACTAGACCAGAGAGATAAAAAGAAGCAATTTATAAAATGTTAATGAAATTAAAAAAGCAAGGTAACAATAAGAACTAAAATATTTAACTAAAAATTTACTATATAATACTGCTAAACTGAAGAAATTATTCAAGCTTCTCTTTGCCTTTTAAACTAAAAATGATGTTAAAAAAGAAGATACAAGTAGAGGAAATGATGTAAAATTTATTTATTTTTTCCATTAAAGTTTGTGCATAGGAGTTTTCAGTTATATATTCAATATACTGGGTGTCCAAGAAGTTTGGACTGATAGAGAAAATAAACATTATATTCTTAAAGTTAAACAAAATGTTTCTAATATCATTTGTAAATATTTTGGGAAAGAAAACACCCCAATGGTGCAGTATACCAAGAACTGATATAATAATAAATAAATTAAGAATGAATTGTGTATTTTTCTCTATGGATCCAGACTACTGGAACACCCTGTACAATAAAGTATTAAAAGTAAAAGCAAAAACAGTAATAATAAGTAGATTAACAGTGAACCAATTTAACAATTTGGAACTAAAAAAACTGACAGAGTGAATCAACTTCTATGAAAATACAGAAAAATATAACAATTAAAAAAAAGTGTTGTACACAGCATGTGAACTTGTTGAAGTATTTCTTTTCTTGTCTTTTTCTCAGGTACTAGATATAAAATATTTTATTCAACAGTTACACATGCTATGTTTTTATACAAATAAAACGTCTGGGCATGTAAAGATTTCTAGCAAGTGAATTCTCTACTAAAGGGAATAGTAACTGACACTTGAATACCTATGTACTAAAATTTTATAATCTTATTACCTAGAAAGAAATAAAAATTGTGTTTGTTATAGAATCACTATTGGTGTTTTGTTAATTACAGTTTAATATTTAAAAAAATTATCTGGAAATAAGAGAGTTTAAGATGACCTTGGATCAACAAGAACTAAAATTAAACTTGAAACTGTAATCGGCAGATAATGGAAAACAATAACATTTTTCACTACATTTCCATTTAAGTTTCAGTTTTTAATTTATTATTTACTTTGTTATAAGATTTTACCATGTTTCTCCAAAAATAAGACAGGGCTTATATTAATTTTCACTCCAAAATATGACACTAGGGCTTATTTTCGGGGGATGTCTTATTTTGATATATTAAAAAAATGAAGTTATAAAGTAAAACTATTAAACTAACCATTTAAAATAAACTATTATTAAACTATTAAACTAACTGATTAATACTTAAACAAACTAATGAACTAACAATTAAACTAATTAATAAATTTTTTTTTTTATTTCTTTCCTCTTCCTGCCACTCTTAACTAGGGCTTATTTTAAGGGTAGGGCTTATATTAAAACTATCCCCAAAAATCACACTAGGTCTTATTTTATGGGTAGGTCTTATTATCGGAGAAACACGGTAGTAGAGTTGTCTTAACAGGTGTAATGTAATAATTTAGATTAAAATACATAAGACACCCAGTTTTGCATAGTGCAAGATAAAAATATAAGAAATGCAGCAAACACTGGACAGTTTTTCTAACACTTGGTTATGTCTGTGTATTATTTTTATTACAAACACAAATATATTTTTCCAGATTTACACCTAAATGAAAAATAATTACAATGCCACTTCTTTACTACAACTAGTTTTATTTGTATGTCACTTCTTTACTATAACCAGTTTTACTTGAATGTCTCTCCTTTACTATAACCAGTTTTACCTGAATCTCACTTTTTAACTACAACCACTTTGATTTCAATGTTACTTTAAAATAATCAGTTTTACTTGAATGTCACTTCTTTCCTATAACCAGTTTTACCTGAATGTCGCTTCTTTATTACAACCAGTTTTACTTGAATGTCTCTTCTTTACTATGACCAATATTACTTCATATCCCTAACTGTTCTGAACATGATATAAAATACTATGATGTGTGATCATTGTGTCTGTAGTGGTTCTGAGATTCAACATGCTTTACAAACATTAATATAAAATTTAAATTCTGTTACGTAAGTTGTGCATGTTAACAGTTTTTTTTTATTATTATTCTTTCAATGATGCAAGTTGATGTGATAATTTCACACATGTCAATATAATTACTTGACTTGGCTCTGACACCTATCATAGGTAAGTGCTTGACCAACTGGGCTAAAAGGCTAATGCTAGTACTACCTAGTGAAACATTGTTTTAACACCTATAATTACCACACTGGTAAAACATGCATTACTTACAGAAGGTAATTTTAAGAGCTTTCAGTCTTACCTAAAAATATTCTCTACAATACACCAAACAAGCAGCCATGAAAATGATCAGTACTGGAATATATTTCCAAGATAAAACTTTTCTCTACATACCAACAACTTCAAAAATAAACATTATTTATTCGTTTTATCACATAACATTTGTATATACTGTTTCTAATACTTACTATGTCATAATACCAGTCTTCAACTTTCTATGGCGTGTGAGAACATACTCTGTTAAATTTGGCATGTTTGTAAAACTAAAGGCTTTAGAGTTTATTTAAATAATTAATAAATTAAAATTTCCTCCTCAGTTTATACATGAACGATATAATGATTGTGTTTAGTTTACTTTCTATAAGTTGCATTCCTTAGCGTATAGCAAACTTTGTTAGAAATAGCCCGTGTTTTTAGTTTAAATATCATATTATTTTCTTTAAAAATGCTATAAGCAAATGAATTAAAATCTATTAATTATTTAATATGATTTAATCTTACTACTCAGATAGGCCTAATATATACATATACATGCACGAAGCTTCGAACAAAATGCAAAGTCGTATATAACACCTAAAGCCTTATTACACTTGTTAGGGTTATTGTAATAGAACAAAGAAGTTATAAATACTTATTTTATGATCTAACTTTAGAGCAAATTCTAATGTAATGGTGAAGTGAACAAACATTTAAACACACCCATCACCTTAATAAAAATATAGAAAAAATTCAAATAGCATTTTAGTCTATTTTTGTTTAAATTTATCTAATACTTTAAAATAAACGACCTTGATTGGCGGGTAAGAGTTTACGCTAGTGACTTGTTTATATAGGCTTATTGGTATTAGGAAATGAAGTTGACAATAAATGTTTTTCCTACATGTCATATTAAATTATTTTCTTTTTTAGCAAAACCTGTAAGAGTCCTAATATTCCACGTTTTAACTTTTCAGGCCAATGTAACCAAATATGGCTTTTAAAACTAATTCTAAACGTTATTTAACAAATTTTATAATGAATAACATACCCTTGCTTTCGGATATACTTCGACTCTATATCATTACAAACCCTTTTCTCTCTCTTTCTCTTTTTTTTTTTTAATTATTAATCTTGTTTTTTCATTTTAGCCACTAGAGGTCACTACCATGTAACCTGTAGGGGTTATAAAACATGCCACTTTCAGGGCTTGTCTAAATAAAAGTCGTATAGTGTTGAAAACTAAAAAGCCCTCACCCAAACCGAATTTCCAGCATGTGCACTTTTGTCTATCACAATGTAAAAGTGAAGATAATACAACATTTATACGGAATTCATCACCTAACTTGAGAAGACTTAATTTTGTTGGGGATCTGATGTTAAAGCGTGTCAGATATGAGATCCACCTGGGGAACTACCATTGCCGTTGCAATTTATAACTTCCTTGTCAGAACATGTACTGCCTTTCGTACTGTCGTTGCTGGCACTACGCTGGTAAAGAGCATTTCGGCTGAGTGTCGTACTCGGAGTGCCAGGAGTGCCGGGGCCCATGCCTACATAGCGACCTAGTGGACCATCACTTCTAACATTCATTTCTCCCCTCATGAACCTCTCCAACTTGTCCACACAAGCATCCTGGTAGTCATGAATCCATCTATAAAGAGTTAATATTCTAACGATTCAAAACCAAATAAAACTCAGCGTTTCAACTAAGTAATATTATAAAGTTTCTCGAAATTCAAAAATTAATTTTAATTACTTTGTTATAACACAAAATAATTTTCTTTATGATCAAATGTAAAGATATTTAAAAATAGTAAACCGTCAATTCAAAATTAATCTGTCTAGATGGCACTACTTTAGAACGTAATTATAAGAAGCTACCGGTGTAAATTATAAACAACTTGTTGAAACAAAATTCATTAATCAATTTTAAAAATCAACAGCACTGTCCTCTTTATAATAACTAGTTATTTTACATAAACTTAAAGGTCTGATATAATTAATATTTTGTTAACGATAGGTAGTTATTTCTTATATCTTGATTTTGAAATTGTCGTTAACTCAATTTATAATTTAAAAAATGCTAATAACAGCTTTCTCTTCTTTTTCTTGATCGGTTCGACAAATTTATTAGTTGGTTAATAATATCATAGTATTTTAGAAAATGATTCTTCCCAGTTTTCAGTCGGGGTCAGTTATTTTAAAATATATCTACAGTCGTTTAATATTATTCTGATTTAGAATAAGTACATGATTGAAACTCTTAAGTGCACGTAATTAAAGGTCAATTCAGTGATGTCGAGAAACCCACTTGTTGAGAAATTTATATGCAAAAACGGCTCGTTTGGGTTGAGAAAATATTTTACATAGAAGGTCGAAACGTTGTTCGCTCTTCTATGTAAAATATTTTCTCAACCCAAACGAGCCGTTTTTTGCATATAAAAAAGGTCAATTCAATTTATTACTTTCTTGTAATTTAATCCTGGAGATGGCGCCACCTACCTAACTCCATTGAAGTAACACACTGCTCTCATGTCTTCTGGTAAGGTCTCTGGTTCAGGCCATTGAAAATTGTCTAATATAGGAATGATATTACACTGACTATGAAGCGCTTCGACGACTTCCTGTTAAAGAGCAGGAAATCGGTCTTTAAAATACAGTAATTATACCTCAATAACCTTACAAAGTATATTCTAGCTAGCGAGTGTGTAACCAGTCGCATATAATCATATTACATATATAGAGATATATGTACATTGTGAATTTTTCTCTATCGTTTGCTTGTTACTTTGTATAGGCTCGAAGTTGATAGTTGATGGGGTGCTTTAAATAAATTAATTGAAGTATAATATACTTATTTACCCTACTGTAAGTAGGATGTTCATTTGGGCTTTATCTGAGACACGAGCTGGCTTATCACTCAAAGCTTAACTCGCAGAAGAAAAACAAAAACCCAAAATTTATTATTGTCGTTGAACTAGATTGAAAAATTGAACCCCTGACTATATATTTGGGCTGTGTGTTTACTCAATGGTATATCCTTTTTAAAGCGAGACATTTATTGTTATCAAATGTGGTTTAAATACGTTTCCAAAACGTGGTTCTTTAAACCACAAAATAAAATAACTTTGTACAGATCAAATAACAAAAATTATGTCAAGAGAAAAAGCCAATACCTACAAATATCAAAGAACCATTCAAAAAGCAGTGTAATATCATGATAAAAAAGAACTTAAGAAGAAAACCGTGAAACGTACACTTAGGAGAAGAAAAAACACTCGAAAAACATCTGAACTGTTTACTTACTTCAGTAAAATATGGAGTGTAATTTACTTTGTATGTTTACCCACTTTTATTCAAATTACTGCTTTAACTCAAGTTTATTGACACCAACGTAATTTAGTTGTTGTAGCAATTTTCAGCTTAAACTGTTAACTATATTCAGTATAAAAACATTTTAATGACACATTTTTAATATGAAATAAAGACAAAATAATTTAAAATTGCAATTTAAAGATTTTTTCATTGACATAAATAAATGTTCTGTAAAGTAACTATACACAAACTATTGTCCTTACCAAGCTAACAATTAAATAAACTACTACCCATATCAAGATAATAAGTAGACAAATTATTATATCCTTACCAGACCAACAATTAGACAAACTATTAGCCTTATCAAGCTAACAATTAGATAAACTATTACCCTTATTAAGCTAACAAGTAAATAAACTATTACCCTTATCAAGCTAACAAGTAAATAAACTATTATATACTTATCAGGCCAACAGTTAGACAAACTACTATCCTTAACAAACTAACAATTAGACAAACTACTAACTTTAACAAACTACCAATTGTACAAATTATTATATCCTTACCAACTAACAATTAGACAAACTACTACCCTTATCAAGCTTGCTATAAAACAAACTACTGTCCTCACCTTATGAACCCAATCTTTGCAATCAGTGTCTCCCATGCAACGATCTAGAGCATTTGGAGTAAGGACTAGGAGGAAATGTTTGGCTTGTCTTATGCTGTTGAGAAGGTTGTTATCAAATTTTCCTGCTTCCAACCTCTCAACGTCGATAAAAACAGAGAAACTTCTTAACTGTAGATGAACTTTTAACAAACTAGAAAAAGAAAGGCGGTAAAAAGGAAGTTTTATAAACTGTAAAGAAAACAAAACAGATATTTTATAAAATATCTTAAGAAACTACAGAAACTTGTTACTGAAACAATAAGACTAGCAGTCACTAAACAAAAAGTATTTTATCAAACTTTATTTATTGTTAATTCAATTATAATTTTACTTGTTATAACAAAATTCAAGTTTTAATACAATTATAAGATACAACAAAGGTGATTTTAGCAAATATTTGGAATATCTTTATATCTTAACATTAAAGCAAGAAGCTATGCATATTATCGACCAAAATGGTTAAGAATAAAAATAGTGAAAGAACAAATACAATCGAAGAACTGAAAAAATAATATATATAATCCTCCACAAACCTTCAGGATAAAGGTATAACATTTATTCCAATAATGGACAAGACACAGAGCTTGTGATTACAATGTATGATCCCTCCTCCTCTGCACAGACCACGCAGTAAAGATTATCTGCTCTGTACCTACCATAAAAATCGAACATTGATTTCTAACGTTGTAACCCATCAAACTTATCGCCTCGTCAACGGAGATCAAATGTGGCAGTTAGTTTATTCTTTATTTTTGTAAATATTCCAAAAAGTCTCCAGAAGATGTATGGTCATTGCATACAGTGAGACTTAACTTCACAAGGGTTTAACTCAGGTTAAGTTATATGAAGGCCCAACCACATGTGCAACACTCTATTTTAAGGTTCTCTGATACCGTCGAGGCTATCCACATGTGCAATACTCTATTTCAAAGTTCTCTTGATGCCATCTTTATATAACATCCTATTAACGTTCATTTATATGAAATGATTGATTAAATCCACGAAAAGCGTTATAGCACCAACCGTCTCTGATCGGCCTACACAGACCTTATTAGAAGTTATAAAACGAAGCTAGACGATACATGCTCCAACTATGATTGAAATATTCCAACCATTTATACAATTCTGCTTTTACTCGGCGTTTCCTATATAATCTCCAAACTATCATATGTCATTAGTGTGTTATGCATAGCTCTGGACTCATCTACACTCACTATGAGTTCCAGTGAACACTTGTCCACTAGGCATGCTCAAGTATCTAAATCTGTGTATTCGTTGCTTTAAGGTCAAAGGTTGGTATACGACTGATTTTCTAGCGTGATAAACCTCCACCACCTAGAAGTACTTATTAAGTGTTATTCTTGGATCTATTTCTCCACGTCTTGTTGGGTTCTCCGTTTATCCATGTAGTGGTCAAGACTCTAAGAAACGTCAAAGTCAACGGTCACTTACTTCTCAGTCTGTTTTACTTAAGTGCTTACGCTGGCATATATGCTTGGTAGATGGCGCTACTTACTTCAAAGTTTGCGAAAAGTACGTTTGTTTATTTTTTAAATATTGCTCAAAGCTACACGAGGGCTATCTGCGCTAGCCGTCCACAATTTAGCAGTGTAAAACTAGAGGGAAGGCAGCTAGTCATCACCATCCACTGCCAACTCTTGGGCTACTCTTTTATTATCAACGAATAATAGGATTGACCGTCACTTTATAACGCCCCCACAGCTGAAAGGGCGAACATGTTTGGTGTAGCGGGGATTCGAACCTGCGACCCTCAGATTGGGAGTCGAGTATCCTAACCGTGTTAACCTGGCTATGCCAGGCCAATGCGGAAACAAACTGTATTTTGGACAAAGGTATTATCACTTGACCACAGTTCTCTGTTAATGGATCTCTTTAATGTGATTAGCGTGCTGTTAGGAATGTTTATGAGTTGTATGTCTTGTTCATTGTTAGAGAGCAAAGTTGTACATGAAGAAAACATTAATAACTTCAATGATAATTCTCTGTAAACTCTGTATTGCTCGTTTTCCTAAGACAATATTATCATTATCATGATACCAGTCGGTTTTCCTTGACGTTTAACTAAAGAGAAATTTCATTTTCTCACTTGTCAAGCAATTGAGTATGAAAGTCTTACCTGGCTAACTGGGAGCCATTTGACCTCCTGTAGCTTATGAAGACGTCTAAGCTTTTGTTGCTGGTGATGTCTTCTTCACTACTGGTTCGAGACTGGACCAAGCCTTCCCAAAATTCATCATTACAGGTAATTTTTTAAAGGAACTCCAGCAATAAGCAAATCAGAAGTATTGTTACATCTTACATATTATTAGAGTTTTAATATACGAAACAAACGAAAATAATTAAGTTATCAGAAACAGATTGTGTCTATCCATATTATGGAAAACCAAATTCATAAGCCTAGACAGCAAGAAACAAACTTAAACATTGTTTGTTTTAATATATGTAATTAAAGAAATGTATTAAGTTTCTCAGAAACTAGTCTGTGCTTATTTAAATTATGTAAGATCTGAGATACCTGTCAACTGACGAGGGAATGTTTAAACTTAATTAAAATAATGCAAGTATAAGAAAAATCATATACATCAAAGTAATAACTTGAACATAAACTTTATTTCAAAATTATAACAAAGCTTTGCCATAGACAACATTTGGAGTTGATTTTTAGTCTAACAACAAATACATATTTTGTGGTGATCCTATCTCATATCTTATCAGCCATAATAAAACATCGTTGTTTAAGAAACAATCCAGCAACTTTCATACTTTGACCTTGAATTCTTTTAGAATACTCAACATTCGCTAAAGCATCAACTCGCTAATATTATTTCTGATTACTCAATAGGTTCTGAGTAATTAAGCAACAGGTTTTATAAAATAAAATTAGGGTTAAGTCCAATTCTGAACCCCTTAGAGCATTCCCCGTAGTTCATAGTGTTTACATACAAATTGTGGCTGAGATTGGTCCAGTAGCCTCTGAGAAATTAGTGTAAAAACAAATACACATTTCATCTTTATGAGAGAGAGAGGGATAACCAGAACTATAAGCCAAGTCAGATGTTAACAGACTTAATCATTGCTTATTTTAATATACGAAACTAAAGAAACGAAGTTTCTCAGAGACTCAAACTGTGTTTATTGTATATTACGTATAACCAGAAGCCTAATAAAAAAATCCGAAGAAGCCTACGTAAGCTAAATATAAAAGCGAACAAAGTATTTATTTATAGAGAACTTATGATCGTTTGTTTTTTTAAACACTTCGATGAATAATGCAACAAGAAGCATTAAAGGCGAAATTTCAAAGAATAATTTAAACATTTGTTGTGTTAACGTCTAAATGTGTTTATCCTTTTCTTATCTATGAAACTTAAAAGGTGGTAACGCAACTAATAAAAACGGTTGCATTTTATATTTATTGTAGTGCAACAACAACGGTATAGACGTCGAGGGGTTAAAAAATGGATACTTAGGTGATAACTATTGTGTATCACACATAGAATACAAATTTCCTTTAAATACAACACACAAACCCCCTGGCTATTATTATATTACATTGTCGTAATATTAAAAAAAATTCACGTATTCTAATTATCAAATACCATGTTTAGTGATACCTTTTTAATATAAATTATTTTCATGTTATTCAGTAAGATATCTAAAATTAGCCACTTTTACACTGTGTAAACGTAATTTTATTGTTCCTGGATATCAAACACGTAATACGCACAAAAGATACTCACAACAAGGGGTGATATAAACATGCAAGTTCTGTAACGGTTGTATTAATAAAATGTGAATGTGGTGGTGAATGTCATGACTGAAAAACGAAAGTTACTATTTAAAAACAATGAATTATTTGAATGAACTATAAATCTTTATTTACTTATTATTATTCACAACAATTGTCATGACAGTGCTTGCATTTTTAAAATATTGTAGTGCGAACAGAACTGAGAGTTGTTTTTTTGAAAGATATAAACATAATAACCTTATTTTATATACTTGTAACAAACAGGGAGAGGAAAACAACTTATTTGGAGTAAAACTATTTATGTTCCGAATATTGAAAGTAATACAAACCAGCACCTTACAGAACAAATTTCTCGCAGTGAATAAAAATACTGCTTGATTTTGAATATGTTTTCTCTTTATATTCATCATGGGGGGGGGAGTATTCATGAAGCCTTGATTTTACTGTACAGTATAGGGTTTAACATCTGAGTGAGAGCGAACTTCGTGACTCAGGTTCATTATTTTATTCTTGAGTGTCAGAACCGAAACTGGAACCCAATAGCAATGATTTAGCTAACAAACTTAAAATGCCGTGCATTCCTCATACATGAGTAACAAACAATACAACCCGGTTTTGAGATTAAAGTCTGACAAGCAAGTTCCACTTATCACCGACTAACTCCCTTTGTGTTAGTCCAGTAGGTTAACTCCAGCTATGACACTAACTGAGACAAGTGGATGGAGAAGCCAAGAACAAAAGCCATTTCCGTAGAGGGAAAGGCTTTCTTTAAACAGCTCTCTTGACCTCTCTAGCTATTATTGAACTACGTTTTATTTAAACCATACGTGTACTGAAATACCACAACTATATTTTAACAGCAATTTTTATCAATACCAAGAAGTTTGATAATAACTTTAGTTACCTCAGACCCCAGTAAATATTTACCTTTGGCTAACTGTCACATATAGAACGCATGCGCAATATTTTTTTGCCACGCGTACAGAACTATTTTAACTTCGTGCATGAACACAGCACCTTTCATATTTATGAAACAATACAAATTTTTACAATTCTGGCACGTCGGACGTGGAAATGCCTGAGAGGCGAAAATTCCGGCTACGAAAACGTTTCTATTACAAAATTTTTGAAGGAAGGTTTTATCATCTTGTTGATATTCGAAAGTACAATTTTTTTGTTATCTGTGACAAAAATCATATTAAACAATAATAAATATTGTTAAAAAACAACCTTAAACCGCATAAAGACATTTATCAGCACAGTATTTTAAACCTGAATTACAGTACACGTTGCTACAGCAACGCCACCAAACTACAATGAACATTTGCATTAGAAGATATAGAAATTTCTTGTCACAAGACCTATCCGGATAATAAAGCATTTCCCGTACTATAAATAAATTCCGTTAGATACGGATATAATGTAATGCGAGTTCCTGCTAGCTTTACAATTCTATTGACTCACTAATATAGACGCGAAAATAACCTATGCACTCACTATTAACACACGACTCCAAGAGCAGCAAAAAACATAGGTCACTGAATGCGTTATCCAACAACAACATGCTTTACATATAACAGTCACAAAACTACAGCATGGCCACAGATGAGGAAACTATACTATTTTTACATTATTACGACCTTTAAATGTAACATTAAAGTTTTAGAATGCAGCAGTAAAAAATTACTGGCTATCAATCAATAGTTTTAACCATAGTAATTTCCCACCGCGTGTCATACATTATTACGGATCAGGTGAACCTTCAATCTGAATCGTCGAGCAATAATGAGCGTGCCAATAACATTGAATTGTTACACAATAAGACATGCGCGTAAAAACTAGAACGTCCTGTAAACCTTTATTATAAAATTTGAGACAATTTTAATATCGCAGTTTGTTTGATTTTCTACATTAACTATAAATAAATAATTTAATTACAGGTGCTTATAAAGAGGAGCTGAAATATTCATACTAAACGCAGTAAGCTAATGACAACAACGATAACATGGTCTGATTTAAGGAAGTGGAATACTGCAAAACTGGAGGTGAAAAAGAGAGGTGATCATTTAGGAAAAAAAAAAAAAAAAAGCTTTCGCGCTCGAGCATGTGAAACAAGGGGTCTCTGCTATATAAACGTTATGCCAGATTCTTTTAGAACCTTTACAAATTTGGAAAATGCACATACAGAACCGACGCCTTAAAGTTGTGTTTCCTGATTCTGTTAATTAAGCGAATACCAAGAAACACGAGCAAATAATTAGTATGCCAAGAATAGTTCTTTTGCAAACTGTAAAATACTACAAATGGTAGTAATTCGAGGTATGAATTAAATGTGTTGAGATCCACATGAAGGTTTGATTACAGTTGTCTTGTTTTTATTATTTATGAGAGAATTCACCTAACGAAGGCGTAGAGAGATTTTAACACTGCTGCTTTGAAAGATAATTGCGAGTAGTTAACCTCGATAGCAGGAAGAATATTCCATATCTTTGCCAGTTTATTTCTTAACATTCTTGCAAAATGATTTTTACGTTACGGTGAAAACAAAAGCAGCGGACTTTTGTTTGTTTTGTATACGTATTGAACTGATTCGCTGATTAGAACATAGTTCATGCGAACAACGAATCAGTTACTCCAGGTAAGAGCTATACGCAGTGATTTGTAAATAGTTTTAAGTAAATAACACTGAAGGTCTCAGCTTTACCGCTCTCAAATAACTAGTAATCTTCCGCGTCGTGATATCCTAAGTGAATGCAACAGCTCTGTCGATAGCTGCTAGTTTCTCCCAAACAAAACGCTATGAATAAAATTGTGCTAAAATAACTCGCACAATAACTTGGCCGTATTTTTAATTACACAGATTTTACTAACACCAAAATTTACTAAAATAGTCATGAATATCTTCTGGACACATAGAAAAATATTCCAGATGTTTACAAGATACGACAGGACATAAAATCAAGGCCATTAGCAAACCTTACGCAACACCTTCCCTCCACCCTCTTTTCTAATTCACACCACGCCCAACCGGGATAACGATATAGCAAAGACTGCCAAGCCCATGGGTATGGTTCACCTCCTCACCCCTCATGTATCAGTAGGGGATCATTACATATTTCTATTTATCTGACAGTTTCTACACTCGCTTGTCTATGCTCGACCGTGGAAAGATGTCCTGTGCTTACTCTTTACCTAACTACAGTGGTGATAATGGTAGTGGTTTGGGTGGATACGTTTTTTCACCTTCTTTACTTACTTATAACAGGAAATGACCCCTTAAACGCAAAAGGTATGTAGGTGTGAAAACATATCCATTCGTAAATAAATGTATTCAAGAACTAACAAGTCGATCGAACTTTCAGGCATTTTCTTCACCTAATTCCTACCGGAATGAGACATGTGCATCTTTGTTTAATATTTGTTAATAGTGCTTATTGAATCAGGTACAGAAATGTCGAAAAAAGACCTACTGTAAATGCAGTGTACCAAAAATGATGCTGGATATAGAAGATAGTGTAGTTAACATGTTATTATTATATATCTTAATCCACTCAGATATTATTAATTAATAAAGTTTAATTTCTGTATAAAGTTCATGAGTCAGGTCACTTGTTGATTGGCCACTATCATTTCCTGATACTATAGGTAATTTAATGAAAAGTCTTACTAAAAAGATGATTTTTTGTTTTTTTACAGAAACCTGTTATTTATCACATGCTACTAACCTAGTCACTATTAGGGTAAGATACTACATATCACATGCCACTAACCTAGTCACTATTAGGGTAAGATACTACATATCACATGCCACTAACCTAGTCACTATTAGGGTAAGATACTACATATCACATGCTGCTAACCTAGTCACTATTAGGGTAAGATACTACATATCACATGCTGCTAACCTAGTCACTATTAGGGTAAGATACCACATATCACATGCTACTAACCTAGTCACTATTAGGGTAAGATATTACATATCACATGCTACTAACCTAGTCACTATTAGGGTAAGATACTACATATCACATGCTACTAACCTAGTCACTATTAGGGTAAGATATTACATATCACATGCTACTAACCTAGTCACTATTAGGGTAAGATATTACATATCACATGCATGCTACTAACCTAGTCACTATTAGGGTAATATATTACATATCACATGCTACTAACCTAGTCACTATTAGGGTAAGATATTACATATCACATGCTACTAACCTAGTCACTATTAGGGTAAGATACTACATATCACATGGTACTAACCTAGTCACTATTAGATAAGATACTACATATCACATGGTACTAACCTAGTCACTATTAGGGAAGTTACTACAATAATCTTCAATATATGTTTGGTTCAGGTTTTTGAACTGACAGACTAAATAAAAGACAATTAGTCAGCAGCCTCCTGTCTGATCTACGTGTGGGATACATCTGTCGTTCTTATAACGCGTTTTTGCGACGAAGGGCTGGTAAACACTAATCCTTGAATGTAAGTCTAGACATGCTTACTACTTGCTTTCACCCAACTCAAGCAGAATATATAATTTCTGATAGATAGATATATATAATTTTTAAAAAACAGTATTAAACCTCTTATAGTTCCATTTTTCTTCCAAAATATTCCACTTTTCAGACTATCAGAAAGTTATGCATATTACAATTATTCTTTACTTAACGAAACGTAACACCAACCAATTATTAAGTCATTTAACCAATATCTTTATTTAAGGTCATGATGCAAGACGTTAAAGAAACAACACGTGTCTATGGAGTCTCAGAAATGACGTCGCGTCACGCTGCGAGCCAGAAAAAAATCTCGCAAAGTTTACAACTCCAGTGTAAACATCGAGATTAATGCGCGGACCATTCACGCTGAACAATCTAGTTACAGCCACGCCCTGTAAGAGTTAGTTATCGCCAATATTTGTGTAACTGAGTAAGAATAACAGATAGTACAGCGACGAGGGGACTATTCTTGAATGAGCACACGGCTCGGTTTTGAACCTCTCTTCCACATATCACAGGCAGTCTAACATCCCCACCCCCTAGTTCGAATTCCTAGCTCTTTAACACACAAGTTCTTTTAAGTATCGGTTTTATAAAGTGTTACATAGTCTGGTTCACCCATCTGGGGGTGGTACCATTTGTGATCGTCTCCTGATTCCTTCAGTTTAGTAAGTTTTAAAGTATAAAATGCATCACCCATAAGGTATATTTAGGGTAAAAGATACAACCCTATATTCAAAAAGAAAATGTTCTACGTGCAGCAAGTGATAATTACAATTTCATTTCTCCAATTGTTTTCTTTATTTTTTTATGCATGTGCAACAAACTGAAAGTTGCAAGCTCGTGTTCGTACGTACACAGATGAAGCTTGCCAGTGTCGTTTTCAATTGCGACTCTTCGCGTGGACAGAGTACTGCCGAGGCAAACAAACCATCAAGATCTTTTCAAGTATACATTCCTTCTCCGAGAAGAAAAACTGTAATCCTTCCACAAATTGGTTATCTCAAAATAAAATAAATATTAGGTGTTAAATTAACTTCTTTTTTTTATCGTACAAACAATAAAACTACAATTAACAATAACTTTATTTTGTATTTTGAAAATAAAATGATTTCATCTTCAGGCTTAAAGATTTGAGCTTGACAAGAACATTCTTAATTAATACCAAATTTATTCAAAAACCAGGCACAAAACTGAGGTCTATACTATGTAAAAACTACACTGACAAACACCACACCAACATTATTTATGAAATACAATGTGATAACTGCCACGACTTCCATATTGGAGAAACAAGTAGAAAAATGGAAACCAGATTCAAAGAACATAAAAGTCACCTTCACACGTTTTCGAACACTGCAAGTCAAATAAAAATAAACACAGCATAACCATAGAAAACACTCAAATACTAAATAAAGAAACAAACATAAACAAACGCAAAATTAAAGAAGCCTTATTTATACAACAACTTAAACCCAAAATAAACCAATATAAAGGAACACCTTTATACTTATATTAATATAATAAAATAAATAAAATTATATATTCAAACATCTAACACCGCCCTCTACATTCCGACACTCAGTTACACAACCCCTTCCAAACATGTGGTCAGCTTCCGGTCAGTTACCTCTTTCTTTGTGAACCTGACGATGACCGAAGAAGGTCGAAACGTTGTTCGCTCTTCTATGTAAAATATTTTCTCGACCCAAACGAGCCGTTTTTACATATATATTAATCTAACGATAGTAAATTCACACGTTTATACTGTTCCATTTTATAACGCATAGTGTGCCCAACAGATGGCGCAACAAACACGACTGTGTTGTCTCATCCGTATTCTGACGGTTATTTTTGGAAAACGGTATAAAAAAATCAATAACATAATGAAAAAACGATATCAATGTATTTTGTTATTAGGTTCGCCTATTATGACCAACTCTAACGACGAATAAAGAAGTTATTTATTAATGGATTGATTTTTATTTTTGTTTGCTCTGATCGGATGTTACTAATTAATGACGTTTTACTCAAAAATTCATACATTTATTGGAACAAGAAACCAATACGTTTATATGTTAAACACTAGTAGGTTACTCTTTTCACGTTTATATTTTAACGTAATATTAACTTCTTATTCGAGAGATAAAATGTTTTAATTTTACTTTTTTTTTTCTTGAGAAGAACGGAACGTGAACGGCAAAAATACGAACACTAAATTTTAACAGAGTTACTTAACCTAATATATCGGGTGATATATTTTTAAGACTGAAAACACACTTTTGCAAATTATATGTAATGAGATGATGAATACACACGAAACAAAGCTTAATAGGAAAATCTAATAGTTACACAGGATTTATCGATTTGGTTTTTCCTGACGAACTATTCAATCTACAAGATATAAAATCATTGTAATCAAAATATAAATCCAAACAACAGTACATATATATATATATTCCAGGGAATATTGCAATTACCAGAAATGTATTCACAGTATTATTGTTATAATAAACATATGTATCCAATGAAATGTTATAATTAACGTATATCCAAGGGAATGTTATAATTAACACGTATCTAAAGAATTACTTTTAAAAAATATACATCAAAGAAAGAAAAACATTAAGCCATTAAATTCACTGAACAATAGGAAATATGTAATATGTAGAACACATTGTTACTAATTAGAATGTAGTACATGCACAACACAATGTTACTAACAAAAACATAACACATACAAATCACTTTGTTACTACATAAAATGTAACACAAGTTGAAGAAAAATATTGGAATATTTACCTCGCACAGCCTGGGAGATTCTTATCCGATGAATACTGTTGTCCACACCACATTCCTTGGCCAACTGCTCTTCAGATAACAGGAGCAAAGTACCTTTATCCACACCGCACTGTAACATAGGATAGGTATACTGACTAAACTCTAAGCTAAGGTCCTGCAGCAGTTGGTTTAAGTTGGTAGAATCACAGGACGAATAGTCAGCCATACGTTTTAATAAGCTTAATTCCCTGAGGAACCTACCAGAGAACAAATACGAGGTCGTCGTTTTAGAAAATGTTATGTTTTACTGGCATAACACAATTATTATGTTTTATGTTGCTGTAAAATATTCCACTCACGTTTATAGCCTCTGACGTAATTTGAAAACTTTAAACTGCTGTATTAATTTTAAATGTTTTTATTTGGAATTAGTTCCACACAGGCATTTACCTAGGAAACAAGGGGTTTCAGTATCTCAAACATGAATAAATCATACAACACACAAACAAACATGCCTTAAAACTATTTACCAAGTAAAGAAACTATTTCAAGAAGGAAGTAAATATAGAGATGGCTAATATCAATCTGTCAAAAACAATACAAACAAGGTAATAGGAATGACAATTACTTCCTTTTTTAAAATAATTTTTCTTTCTTTCTTTGTTTATTCTTGTAATGCAATGTTTCAATACACATAGGAAGGCTGTACTTATAACCAAGCTACAACTTCAATATCTATTATTGGATAGTAATCCTTTTTTCACCCTGCATTTAAGCTTTTAAAAGAGCACCAAATTTCTGTAAGAAAGCTATCTTCAAGGGGTAATGCTAACATCGTTTACACTAGAATTATATATATTTATTACTACTACTTATTAATAATACTTATAAAACTGTATACTCCGTTTGAAACTATGTCACCACAGTGAAGTTGAGTGACTCCATTGTTTTAGTTTATCAGTTTATCATGTAATAAAAATAAGTAGAAGAAAGAAGAACAAGAAATTCAAACTTTTTGTTATGATATTTACAGATTTGATATATATATATATATAGCATCAACGTCCAGTCATAGCAAACTATTTAATTGTAGGGAAACTAAAACAAAATCAACCAGCTTATGAGTATAGATTAAACTAAATATAATTTTCTTACGTTTTTATTTATAAATAGTATACACACATGCTGTTAACGATATTTTCGGCCGTATTTCCCAAAAATAAGATATTTTGTCAGCAGACGTTAGAAAGGTGTGTTAGGTTCGTACAACAGAATAACTGAATAGCATGTTGCAAATGTTTAAGTACCAAGAATGACATGTTGACTGTCTCCGAATATTATGTTAACAAATTCATAAACATTTCTTTTTTGAAAAGTGCGCACACTGTGTGCACTTTACCTGATCACCAATGCGCAAACTGCCCAAAGGTTAAATTACTTCGTCCGAAACACGAGTATACAACTGTGTTAATAAAACTGCCGAACACATTGTTTTGGAACCATAAGTCCAAATAAATACGCCTTTGTAAATACAATTCATCGCAGCTTTTGGTATTCTACTTTACGAATAATTGATTTAAGTCGTGAGTCAGGACGAGCGAATGGTTTGTTTGTTTTTAGCGCAAAGCTACACAAGGACTATCTGCGCAAGCCGTCCTTAATTTAGCAACGTAAGACTAGAATGAAGGCAGCTAGTCATCACCACCCACCGCCAACTCTTGGGCTATATTTTACCAATGAATGGTGGGATTGACCGTCACATTATATCACCCACATGGCCGAAAGAGCGAGCATGTTTGGTGTGACGGGGATTCGAACCTGCGACCCTCAGATTACGAGTCGAGCGCCCTAACCACCTGGTCATACCGAGCCAGTCGAACGAATGGTATTTCGCCGACATTTCTTCAACTCCATATTACTTCTGTTAATTTCTACTCTTGTTAATTTACTTCTGTTACTTTCCAATAGAAATCTGCGGGCTGGTCACGTTATTGTTTTAGACAAGAGATGATTAAAAATTGATATTATTAGTCCTCCTGTAAGAATCCCACGTTTACACCAACCCACGTATCATTCTTGCCAAGTACGATCTAATTACGTCCATTATTAAATAAGAGACAATTAATATTCACATAGCGCTATGTACAACACTATATATTGCTATCATCTTTAAGCCTAAATAGCACTATGATCTCATACACTTCCTGGAACTGCATATCCATTAGAAGTTTCACTTCTACTGTATACAGTTAACCACAATTTAAATTTAAGCGCAAAATCAAAGAAATATGGAAAATATTATTTTCAAAATGGCGTGGAAGCGGTTCAAAGCTGTGTAAATGCATTAATTATACTCTAATGTTGACTGCAAGTCATTTGAAATTACTAATATTTTTATACCAATGGCATAATCTATTCCCTTGTTGTAATTACATGCAATTAGTATGTTGTTTCTGATTAAAGAAAAAAAAAAAAAGTAGCTCTTGTTCTCCATTTTGGAGCATGTACGTTAACCGGATTCATTTTTCTTAAATACAATTTTACTCATTACTTTAATTATCTAATTAACTTTAGATAATGATTATACTGTATAATGATGTACACTGTCCACGTCTAACAAGTCCTCACTTTTTCTTTATTTCTTCAGATATTCTGTTACTCTTAATTTTACTATTATTTCCAAGGTCGCTTTATGATATTATTAAATAAATAGTTCTAAAAGTCTGGTAACGCTAACACTAGGCTTAGACCCCAGTTCATCGATCGTACAATACTGCGCAGTCGCATGAATTATTTTCAGCCATCCACCCATGTGGCGTGAGCTATGGTAATGTTTAAATTTTTATTTTAAACAGAAGTGGAGAAAAAGGGTTTAGAATTGTAGCTTTATGTGTAAAATTTAGTATTACATCTGACGACGATTCTCTATTCTCAATGTAGTGTTACTTATGTTTATTCGCAAAAGGAGTCTGATGAAAAAAAACTGACCACAAATAACTACTTTCTAACTATTTCAATAACATGGCGTAACTAAGTTATGCTTGTATTATTTCTTTTTCAACCACTAAGCGGCCACAAAAAAACTGTCATTCAACACCTACTCATGTGCATGTTATAAAATTTTTTGATAATAAAACAACCTTCTAACAATGTGGTGGAAACCGTGCAGAGAATACCAACATAATGAAAACAATATCTATCTTCTAAAATGTGCCCTGCTTGTATAACGGTAAATATACGGATTTACAACACTAAAATCATGGGTTCGATTCCCCTCGGTGGACTCAGCAGATAGCCCAATGTGGCTTTGCTATAAGAAAACACTCACACATCATCTAACAATATGGTGGACATTATATCAACTTCTTTTTACGATATAAACAATTATACCCAACGCATCCGGTCTATAAATAATTAACTCGACTAAAAAAACAATTATTTGAAACTATATGGGGGTTGTTCATGTTTTTTCTAACTAATTTATTTAAGGCCTAAGATCAATACAGTGTATTTATAGTGAGATTTGTTATGTTTCTTGAAGTTAATATCTTCTGTATAAACTTCGATCACTGAAAAATAAGCTACTGCCTGTAGTTAGTTGAGGCTACTCTCTGCCATCTACCCTAACTTAATAGTGTAAGACTAGAGGATAAGTCACCATTACATACCTCTAACCCCTAATTTAATAGTGTAAGACTAGAGGAAAAGTCACCATTACATACCTCTAACCCCTAATTTAATAGTGTAAGACTAGAGGATAAGTCACCATTACATACCTCTAACCCCTAATTTAATAGTGTAAGACTAGAGGAAAAGTCACCATTACATACCTCTAACCCCTAATTTAATAGTGTAAGACTAGAGGAAAAGTCACCATTACATACCTCTAACCCCTAATTTAATAGTGTAAGACTAGAGGAAAAGTCACCATTACATACCTCTAACCCCTAATTTAATAGTGTAAGACTAGAGGAAAAGTCACCATTACATACCACTAACCCCTAATTTAATAGTGTAAGACTAGAGGAAAAGTCACCATTACATACCTCTAACCCCTAACTTAATAGTGTAAGACTAGAGGAAAAGTCACCATTACATACCTCTAACCCCTAATTTAATAGTGTAAGACTAGAGGAAAAGTCACCATTACATACCTCTAACCCCTAATTTAATAGTGTAAGACTAGAGGAAAAGTCACCATTACATACCACTAACCCCTAATTTAATAGTGTAAGACTAGAGGAAAAGTCACCATTACATACCTCTAACCCCTAACTTAATAGTGTAAGACTAGAGGAAAAGTCACCATTACATACCTCTAACCCCTAATTTAATAGTGTAAGACTAGAGGATAAGTCACCATTACATACCTCTAACCCCTAATTTAATAGTGTAAGACTAGAGGAAAAGTCACCATTACATACCTCTAACCCCTAATTTAATAGTGTAAGACTAGAGGAAAAGTCACCATTACATACCTCTAACCCCTAATTTAATAGTGTAAGACTAGAGGAAAAGTCACCATTACATACCTCTAACCCCTAATTTAATAGTGTAAGACTAGAGGAAAAGTCACCATTACATACCTCTAACCCCTAATTTAATAGTGTAAGACTAGAGGAAAAGTCACCATTACATACCTCTAACCCCTAATTTAATAGTGTAAGACTAGAGGAAAAGTCACCATTACATACCTCTAACCCCTAATTTAATAGTGTAAGACTAGAGGAAAAGTCACCATTACATACCACTAACCCTAATTTAATAGTGTAAGACTAGAGGAAAAGTCACCATTACATACCTCTAACCCCTAACTTAATAGTGTAAGACTAGAGGAAAAGTCACCATTACATACCTCTAACCCCTAATTTAATAGTGTAAGACTAGAGGATAAGTCACCATTACATACCTCTAACCCCTAATTTAATAGTGTAAGACTAGAGGAAAAGTCACCATTACATACCTCTAACCCCTAATTTAATAGTGTAAGACTAGAGGAAAAGTCACCATTACATACCTCTAACCCCTAATTTAATAGTGTAAGACTAGAGGAAAAGTCACCATTACATACCTCTAACCCCTAATTTAATAGTGTAAGACTAGAGGAAAAGTCACCATTACATACCTCTAACCCCTAATTTAATAGTGTAAGACTAGAGGAAAAGTCACCATTACATACCTCTAACCCCTAATTTAATAGTGTAAGACTAGAGGAAAAGTCACCATTACATACCTCTAACCCCTAATTTAATAGTGTAAGACTAGAGGATAAGTCACCATTACATACCTCTAACCCCTAATTTAATAGTGTAAGACTAGAGGAAAAGTCACCATTACATACCTCTAACCCCTAATTTAATAGTGTAAGACTAGAGGAAAAGTCACCATTACATACCTCTAACCCCTAATTTAATAGTGTAAGACTAGAGGAAAAGTCACCATTACATACCTCTAACCCCTAATTTAATAGTGTAAGACTAGAGGAAAAGTCACCATTACATACCTCTAACCCCTAATTTAATAGTGTAAGACTAGAGGATAAGTCACCATTACATACCTCTAACCCCTAATTTAATAGTGTAAGACTAGAGGATAAGTCACCATTACATACCTCTAACCCCTAATTTAATAGTGTAAGACTAGAGGAAAAGTCACCATTACATACCTCTAACCCCTAATTTAATAGTGTAAGACTAGAGGAAAAGTCACCATTACATACCTCTAACCCCTAATTTAATAGTGTAAGACTAGAGGAAAAGTCACCATTACATACCTCTAACCCCTAATTTAATAGTGTAAGACTAGAGGAAAAGTCACCATTACATACCTCTAACCCTAATTTAATAGTGTAAGACTAGAGGAAAAGTCACCATTACATACCTCTAACCCCTAATTTAATAGTGTAAGACTAGAGGAAAAGTCACCATTACATACCTCTAACCCCTAATTTAATAGTGTAAGACTAGAGGAAAAGTCACCATTACATACCTCTAACCCCTAATTTAATAGTGTAAGACTAGAGGATAAGTCACCATTACATACCTCTAACCCCTAATTTAATAGTGTAAGACTAGAGGATAAGTCACCATTACATACCTCTAACCCCTAATTTAATAGTGTAAGACTAGAGGAAAAGTCACCATTACATACCTCTAACCCCTAACTTAATAGTGTAAGACTAGAGGAAAAGTCACCATTACATACCTCTAACCCCTAATTTAATAGTGTAAGACTAGAGGAAAAGTCACCATTACATACCTCTAACCCCTAATTTAATAGTGTAAGACTAGAGGAAAAGTCACCATTACATACCTCTAACCCCTAATTTAATAGTGTAAGACTAGAGGAAAAGTCACCATTACATACCTCTAACCCCTAATTTAATAGTGTAAGACTAGAGGAAAAGTCACCATTACATACCTCTAACCCCTAATTTAATAGTGTAAGACTAGAGGATAAGTCACCATTACATACCTCTAACCCCTAATTTAATAGTGTAAGACTAGAGGATAAGTCACCATTACATACCTCTAACCCCTAATTTAATAGTGTAAGACTAGAGGAAAAGTCACCATTACATACCTCTAACCCCTAACTTAATAGTGTAAGACTAGAGGAAAAGTCACCATTACATACCTCTAACCCCTAATTTAATAGTGTAAGACTAGAGGAAAAGTCACCATTACATACCTCTAACCCCTAATTTAATAGTGTAAGACTAGAGGAAAAGTCACCATTACATACCTCTAACCCCTAATTTAATAGTGTAAGACTAGAGGAAAAGTCACCATTACATACCTCTAACCCCTAATTTAATAGTGTAAGACTAGAGGAAAAGTCACCATTACATACCTCTAACCCCTAATTTAATAGTGTAAGACTAGAGGATAAGTCACCATTACATACCTCTAACCCCTAATTTAATAGTGTAAGACTAGAGGAAAAGTCACCATTACATACCTCTAACCCCTAATTTAATAGTGTAAGACTAGAGGAAAAGTCACCATTACATACCTCTAACCCCTAATTTAATAGTGTAAGACTAGAGGAAAAGTCACCATTACATACCTCTAACCCCTAATTTAATAGTGTAAGACTAGAGGAAAAGTCACCATTACATACCTCTAACCCCTAATTTAATAGTGTAAGACTAGAGGAAAAGTCACCATTACATACCTCTAACCCCTAACTTAATAGTGTAAGACTAGAGGAAAAGTCACCATTACATACCTCTAACCCCTAATTTAATAGTGTAAGACTAGAGGAAAAGTCACCATTACATACCTCTAACCCCTAATTTAATAGTGTAAGACTAGAGGAAAAGTCACCATTACATACCTCTAACCCCTAATTTAATAGTGTAAGACTAGAGGATAAGTCACCATTACATACCTCTAACCCCTAATTTAATAGTGTAAGACTAGAGGATAAGTCACCATTACATACCTCTAACCCCTAATTTAATAGTGTAAGACTAGAGGATAAGTCACCATTACATACCTCTAACCCCTAATTTAATAGTGTAAGACTAGAGGATAAGTCACCATTACATACCTCTAACCCCTAATTTAATAGTGTAAGACTAGAGGATAAGTCACCATTACATACCTCTAACCCCTAATTTAATAGTGTAAGACTAGAGGAAAAGTCACCATTACATACCTCTAACTCTTGGACCATTTACCGACAAATAGTGGAATTTACTGACATTTTATAATGCCCCTACGGCTGAAAGGAATGAGCATGTTCAGAACCCGCAGATTACGAGTCAAACACAAACTAGAATAACCCAATTAAGGCAGTCACTTCGTACCCAACCAGAAAACGAATAATTGGGGTAATGACTTCATTACTGGGTTGGGATAATGAGATTTACCTTGTCAGAACTACTGAATTCTACGAAGTAAAAACAACAACAACATATATCTATGCATATCATATCGAGTATCAACGAACCCTTTCTAACTGTACAAAGGTTCATCAGACAGACTGGAATACTATAGACATAGTATCATCAACCTGCATTGGCAACAACTGTTATGGTGTGAACTAGATTACGTTGATGAAGCATTATTACTATTAACCGTACACGAGTCGCTTACAAACCAAAATTAACGTGATTATTAATAACACAATATTATTTATTTATTTCAACACCAATTATTTCTTGCTCTTATTTATAGTCCAATTATCAGCTTCACTCAGTTTCCGTTACAATTGGCCAATCAACAATTAGTCTTATTGTTTCAGAAGCAGCCACAGTGAATGTAAAAACGAACGGATAACAAAATGTCATAATCAAACTGCCACCCCCAACCCAGCATTTCACATCTATCTACAGTCGTTAAGTCTACCCGTGCATGTAGACTGATGAGGTTTTTTTGCGACTAGTGGCAGACACGCCATATATAGAGCTGGTTCTTACTGAGCCAGTGAACGTGCAGTGCACGTGAAGATGACCGGCACTCTTACCCATGTTCCTCATAACTAGTTAGTCATGAAACATAAATGCGAATATAGAGTACCTTACGTGAAGTATTTTAACATTAAAATATGGTGAACAAGTGTGTGAAGGGATTATAACGAAGGCTAACCTCCCGACTGAGGAAAAAACCCCAATTATTTCATCCTTATTACATATTGAAAATAAAACCAAATATGCCATTTTCTCCACGTCTCCACATAACAGTTCTCCCAAAGTTAATTTTAAGATACACAAAAGGCCAGGCATGGCCAGGTGGTTAGGAGACGCTCGACTCGCAACCTAAGGGTCATGAGTTCAGATCCCCGCGACACCAACCATGCTCGCCCTTTCAGCCATGGGACGTTATAACGTGACGGTCAACCACACTATTCTTTGGCAAAAGAGTAGCCCAAGAGTTGGCGGTGGGTGGTGATGAATAGCTACCTTTCCTCCAGTCTTTCACTGCTAAATAGCCCTCGTGTACCTTCGCGCAAGATTCAACAAACTACATAAAAAAACACACTAAAAAACACGTGTTTTAACATTTCGTTATTAAGCTGAAACTTGATACTGGTAAGTTTGACAATACCTTGTGGTAATGAAAGAGTTGAGTTAGCCAGATGAACGTGTGGTGCTAAAGACATTTATGTGCGTGTGGATGTTGAACCATAAACTACATTAACCATCTTTACAGAAAAAAGCGAAAATGATTTAAAATAAAAAAAACTCTTCTCACACAGTACTTAATGATGCAAGAGACTAAAACGTAATACATCGTCTCTCAATCACACAGAACGTAAGTTTAGTGTGTCTGTGTTTCTTTGCTATGTATACTCTATCCATTAATCCAGAGGTTATCACAGTGATGAAATATGCCTGTCTATAATTTGAATGTTCAGGTTCAGTTACTGAAGAACACCAAAGACTGTTTTGATTTGTTTGTTGTTTTAATTAAGCACAAAACTACACAATGGGCTATCTGCATCGTGCCCACCACAGGTATCGAAACCAGATTTGTAGTGGCGTGAGTCTGCAGACACACTGCTGTGCCCCTGGGGGCGAACACCAAAAACCACTTTCAACATTTTATATCAGGGAAATGCACACAAAGTATGGTACCAGGAAGAGTTGGGAGGTATGAGAAGGTACTGGTGAGAAGTTAGGATGGATGAGAAACTACTGGTGAGAAGTTAGGATGGATAAGAAACTACTGGTGAGAAGTTAAGATGGATGAGAAACAACTGGTGAGAAGTTAGGATGGATAAGAAACTACTGGTGAGAAGTTAGGATGGATGAGAAACTACTGGTTGAAAGGAATGAGAAAGAAATAGTTACTAAACTCTTCAAAAAAAGAAAAGCAAAAGGCAAAATATGAGACAAATTGTTAACAAGTTTATTCTGGGTAGTTCTGTATGACATGTGTGAAACTTTGCACATTCACTGCTGAACATCCAGAGTCTGCAAAGGCGAAGTCCACACTCACTAGGTGAAGTTTAACGTCACTCAACGTCAATAAGGAATATGCCTCCCGTGAGCATCAATAACTGCTTGGCATCTCCTGCCCATGGAAGCGATGAGATGACGAATCACATCCTGTGGAATGGCTGTCCACTCAGCCTGCAAAGCTGCTGCAAGCTGAGGTAGAGTCTGCGGTTGAGGTTGTCGCCGTCGCACACGTCGGTTCAAATCGTCCCAAAGATGTTCGATGGGGTTTAAATCTGGTGATCTAGAGGGCCAGGGAAGAACGTTGATGTTGTGGTGTCTCAAGAAGACAGTGGTGAGTCGGGCTGTGTAAGGACGGGCGTTGTCATGTTGAAAAACGTCGTTGACGTTCACCATGATGGGTTGCACATGGGGCCTAAGAATCTCGTCGACGTATCGTTGAGCCATAAGATTCCCTCGAATGTGCAAAAGGTCTGTTCTGGCATTGTAGACAACGGCAGCCCACATCATGACGCTGCCACCACCAAATCTGTCAACATCCTGCACACAGTTTGCTGCAAAACGTTCACCTCGGAGACGGTAAACACGGGTCCTTCCATCCTGCCTACGAAGCATAAAACGTGATTCATCGCTGAACCAAACATGCCTCCATCGTCGATGATACCATACCCGATGTGCCCGAGTCCGCTGCAGCCGTGCTTGACGATGTTGCTGGGTGAGAATGACGCCTCTGACTGGATGTCGAGGTCGGATTCCTGCATCTCGTAGACGGTTGCGTACAGTCTGATCGGAAATCCTATGCAGCCCTGGTATGGTTGAGACAGTAGACGTCGTAGTGGTGGTCCTATCCCGAAGGTGACGTAACCGGATGTAGCAATCTTGTGCGGGCGTGGTCACACGAGGTCTGCCAGATCGTGGACGGTCACGAGTTGATCCATGTTGTTGGTGACGAATCCATAGCCTTGTGATGGTGCTTGGGTGGACATTCACAGCTCTGGCGACATCTGATCGAGATTCGCCTGCTTCCAAGCGACCAATGGCGTTGTTGCGTTGTGCTTCAGTCAGTCTTGGCGTAACTGTATTGCGTGTCGGTGACTTAACACTGAGCTATGGAAACCGAGAACCCGTCACTTTTATAGGGATTTTGCACATGTTGCACTTGCAGATCTCTCAAACAAATTTATTGAACACGCATGCGTTTTGGCGAAAAATCCGATGTTTTCCTCCGTTTTCAAAGTGTACAACTTTTATTGTCATTTTGGTCTGACAATCAGTGCCTTAACACGTGTAACATCACATACTCTGAGCTTGTAACGTTATTACATATATTTCTCTTTAAAATAACAAAAATATTCCTTTTGCGTTTCTTGTTTTGAAGAGTATATTTTATGAAAATAAGTGTAAGTAATTTTTACTTAGTTGAATTTGGCACTTCATTAAGTGTGAACATAAAATAGTACGAATTTCAGAAACCATATTTTCAGAAATATGGAGGCAGCACCCACTATAGTTATGATACTGCTGTACATGTGTTTTTCATCAGAATTATTTAGTAATTAAAATCAATCAAACATTGCAGTGGCACGTGCTATAATGCTGCAGTTTATGATTCTTAGAATTTCCGCCAGCGGTTTCAGAAAATATAGTATAATAGGTTGACGAAAGAAACAAACGTTAAGCACACGTCCTACATGTACCATGAGAAAATCAACCTCACAGTAGAAATTTAGACCTGTTAAAGTACAGGATGAATAACTACAAGTTTACTGATCGAAGGAAAGAAATTCTGATTAAACGAATTTCAGAGCAGAATTTGGTGAAAGAACTTGTTTGTTTGTTTGTTTTGTTTTTTGGAATTTCGCACAAAGCTACTCGAGGGCTATCTGTGCTAGCCGTCCCTAATTTAGCAGTGTAAGACTAGAGGGAAGGCAGCTAGTCATCACCACCTACCGCCAACTCTTGGGCTACACTTTTACCAACGAATAGTGGGATTGACCGTCACATTATAACGCCCCCACGGCTGGGAGGGCGAGTATGTTTGGCGCGACTCGGGCGCGAACCCACGACCCTCAGATTACGAAGCGCACGCCTTAACGCGCTAGGCCATGCCAGGCCCAGGTGAAAGAACTGTCACTTACAAGTGGGCCCGGCATGGCCAAGCGTGTTAAGGCGTTCGAATCGTAATCTGAGGGTCGCGGGTTCGAATCCCGGTCGCACCAAACATGCTCGCCTTCCCAGCTGTCGGTGCGTTATAATGTTACAGTCAATCCCACTATTCGTTGGTACAAGAGTAGCCCAAGAGTTGGCGGTGGGTGGTGATGACTAGCTGCCTTCTCTCTAGTCTTACACTACTAAATTAGGGACGGCTAGCGCAGATAGCCCTCGAGTAGCTTTGAGCGAAATTCAAAAACAAACAAACACTTGCAAGTGACAACCGGCCTAATATATTCATTTATGATAATTATTTTAACATTACCATATTCACACACACAACGTCATTATCAAAATCTCTAAACAGTATTCTCATACACTTACAAAACTGACACCTTTACTACAATTATCAAAATACATTACATTGTGGTTACAACACTACCAGCTAATACTGTTATCAAATTCCGGCATTATTTTAGTCCCATTAAAGCTAATATCGTTATTAAACTCCGGCACTATTTTAATCCCGTCAATTGTTAATATCTTTATCAAAGTCCGGCACTACTTTAACCCCATTAAAAGATAATATCGTTAACAAACTCCGGCACTATTTTAATCCCATTAATAGTCAATATCTTTATTAAAGTCCGGCACTATTTTAACCCCATTAAAAGCTAATACTATTATAACAATCCGTAAACACGATCATAACAAAACACCTGCACTTTGAATTACAATCGTTTATCAATCCACCAACTTTATTTTTCAGTTTGTTCTTTGAAGAAGTTCTACGTGATGAACACAACTTCTGAGATAAAACTTGAGGGGGAAGTGTTAATTATTTTACTGGCCACCAACATGGATTTTCTAGTTTTCAAACCAAGTCACGAGGATGTTAGCAGCCTACAGCATCTGATGTAGTATCTGCTAAATAGCTGTGCAAAACATTTGTTTACACCTTATCTTTCAAACCCTTACAACTAATTTTAATAAATGTTTACACCATTTATTTGTAATTCAGAATGGAGAAGAATTAAGTTTACACTAACACTTGTTATTAGTACAGCAGGCAGTATAAACTAATTTACACTAACACTTGTTATTAGTACAGTAGGTAGTATAAACTAATTTACACTAACACTTGTTATTAGTACAGCAGGCAGTATAAACTAATTTACACTAACACTTGTTATTAGTACAGTAGGCAGTATAAACTAATTTACACTAACACTTGTTATTAGTACAGCAGGCAGTATAAACTAATTTACACTAACACTTGTTATTAGTACAGTAGGCAGTATAAACTAATTTACACTAACACTTGTTATTAGTACAGTAGGCAGTATAAACTAATTTACACTAACACTTGTTATTAGTACAGTAGGCAGTATAAATTAATTTACACGAACACTTGTTATTAGTACAGCAGGCAGTATAAACTAATTTACACAAACACTTGTTATTAGTACAGCAGGCAGTATAACCCAGTTTATACTAACACTCGTTAATAATACAGCAGACAGTATAAACTAATTTACACAAACACTTGTTATTAGTACAGCAGGCAGTATAACCCAGTTTACACTAACACTTGTTAATAATACAGCAGGCAGTATAACCCAGTTTATACTAACACTCGTTAATAATACAGCAGACAGTATAAACTAATTTACACAAACACTTGTTAATAATACAGCATACAACAGAATTCAGTTTACCCTAATATTTGTATAAAAACACACGGTTGGGTTTGGTATAGTTGTTAACACACCAAATTTTGGATCGAAAGGTCCAAGGCTTGAGCAACAATATGCCGCTGAAGCCACATCGCACTTTCTCTGCTGTAAGGTGCTGTAATCGCGACAGTCAATCCCACTGAGTTAAATGTAATCGTGTAAGCTGCAAATAGTTTTGACGTTATGCCCTTAAATTAGAGATTGCTCTGTATGAACTTTTCACCTGGTCGATTAGCCATGTCTCACACACTGTGCTGTTCCTGTTACATACAACAAAGGCAGAAAAACAGTTCATTGTATAAGATACAAAAAAATACAACGCCCCCCGATAGAGCAGCGGTATGTCTACGGATTTACAACGCTAAAATCAGGGGTTCGATTCCCCTCGGTGGGCTGAGCAGATAGCCTTTTGTGGCTTTGCTATAAGAAAACACACAAACACACACAAAAATATAATTGTTTCAATAAAAGTAGGCGTGGTTTAAAATACCACTATGTATTAACGAATGTTCTTCAGTTCTTAGAAAACCTGTAACGAAACCGAAATACGATTTTATGGTTTCTTTTCAGGAATTTGATTAATAAATATTTTAGGAGTTTCCTTACATATGTTATAAAAAACCGAAGGCAGCTTTAGAATAATGCGAAGAACTTTTAAGACCAGAACAAAAGAGTAAAAGTTAAAACTTAACTAGGTACGTGGTTTCACTATTTCAAGAACACAAAATACTTTACGTTCGACACAGTTCATAAGATTTCCTTTTTTCATATTTTCCAAGGTTTTAGTATTCTCGGAATGCGTTGCAGGTGAGAACAGATCGAACACCGTAACGACACGAACGAACTAACCACTAACCTAATCACCACTATTCCAACTTCTTTACAAGTAAATAAGTATTTTTGATGACATTAGTAATCACAGTTCTATACCTGTTACACAGAGTTTAATACAGAATGCTTATGGGTAGATACAATTATGTACCATAAAATTATCTCAAGTCCAGAACAATATGTTGGCAGTAAGTTTTACAGACGCAGGCGCATGATTCAAACTCCTTACAACACGATTATACATGTGTTTGTGCGATGAACTTATAATAAATTATACACATATGTGTCTAGCAGGAAGTTTAATCCTTTCCAGACTGTAACTAATATGTAGCTAAAGACAAACGTATAGAATATAACGGAAGTTAAACTAAACAACAAACCAACAGAAAGTCATGATTCTCTGTATGCGACAGTGGTTACTATTTAAATAACGTGCTGGGTAGTGAAGTACATATCTAACAACGATTTAAAAAATTTCACATTCCCTACAGTCACACAGTATCTTATCACCTAGCCTCCAGTGGTGTGTTTCATCTCTACACTGTATATTATCACCTAACCTCCAGTGATGTGTTTCATCTTTACACTATATTATCACCTAGCCTCCAGTGATGTGTTTCATCTTTACACTATATTATCACCTAGCATACAGTGGTGTGTTTCATCTCTACACAGTATCTTATCACTTAGCCTACAGTGGTGTGTTTCATCTCTACACAGTATCTTATCACCTAGCCTCCAGTGGTGTGTTTCATCTCTACACTGTATCTTATCACCTAGCCTCCAGTGGTGTGTTTCATCTCTACACTGTATCTTATCACCTAGCCTCCAGTGGTGTGTTTCATCTCTACACTGTATATTATCACCTAGCCTCCAGTGATGTGTTTCATCTTTATACTATATTATCACCTAGCCTACAGTGGTGTGTTTCATCTCTACACAGTATCTTATCACCTAGTCTACAGTGGTGTGTTTCATCTCTACACAGTATCTTATCACCTAGCCTCCAATGGTGTGTTTCATCTCTACACAGTATCTTATCACCTAGCCTCCAGTGGTGTGTTTCATCTCTACAGTGTATCTTATCACCTAGCCTCCAGTGATGTATTTCATCTCTACACTGTATATTATCACCTAGCCTCCAGTGGTGTGTTTCATCTCTACACAGTATCTTATCACCTAGTCTACAGTGGTGTGTTTCATCTCTACACAGTATCTTATCACCTAGCCTCCAATGGTGTGTTTCATCTCTACACAGTATCTTATCACCTAGCCTCCAGTGGTGTGTTTCATCTCTACAGTGTATTTTATCACCTAGCCTCCAGTGATGTATTTCATCTCTACACTGTATATTATCACCTAGCCTCCAGTGGTGTGTTTCATCTCTACACAGTATCTTATCACCTAGCCTACAGTGGTGTGTTTCATCTCTACACTGTATATTATCACCTAGCCTCCAGTGGTGTGTTTCATCTCTACACAGTATCTTATCACCTAGCCTACAGTGGTGTGTTTCATCTCTACACAGTATCTTATCACCTAGCCTCCAGTGGTTTGTTTCATCTCTACACAGTATCTTATCACCTAGCCTACAGTGGTGTGTTTCATCTCTACACAGTATCTTATCACCTAGTCTACAGTGGTGTGTTTCATCTCTACACAGTATCTTATCACCTAGCCTCCAATGGTGTGTTTCATCTCTACACAGTATCTTATCACCTAGCCTCCAGTGGTGTGTTTCATCTCTACAGTGTATCTTATCACCTAGCCTCCAGTGATGTATTTCATCTCTACACTGTATATTATCACCTAGCCTCCAGTGGTGTGTTTCATCTCTACACAGTATCTTATCACCTAGCCTACAGTGGTGTGTTTCATCTCTACACTGTATATTATCACCTAGCCTCCAGTGGTGTGTTTCATCTCTACACAGTATCTTATCACCTAGCCTCCAGTGGTGTGTTTCATCTCTACACAGTATCTTATCACCTAGCCTACAGTAATGTGTTTCATCTCGACATTGTATATTATCACCTAGCCTACAGTGGTGTGTTTCATCTCTACACAGTATCTTATCACCTAGCCTCCAGTGGTGTGTTTCATATCCACACAGTATCTTATCACCCAGCCTACAGTGGTGTGTTTCATCTCTACACTGTATATTATCACCTAGCCTACAGTAATGTGTTTCATCTCTACACTGTATCTTATCACCTAGCCTACAGTGGTGTGTTTCATCTCTACACAGTATATTATCACCTAGCCTACAGTGGTGTGTTTCATCTCTACACAGTATATTATCACCTAGCCTCCAGTGGTGTGTTTCATATCTACACAGTATCTTATCACCTAGCCTCCAGTGGTGTGTTTCATATCTACACAGTATCTTATCACCTAGCCTCCAGTGGTTTGTTTCATCTCTACACAGTATATTATCACCTAGCCTACAGTTGTGTGTTTCATCTCTACACAGTATATTATCACCTAGCCTACAGTGGTGTGTTTCATCTCTACACTGTATATTATCACCTAGCCTACAGTGGTGTGTTTCATGTTTAAACTGTATCTGACTTTCTTTGGATAATAACAGATTTCAATCTATTGATTTTTGTAATTATTTTGAATAAAATTGGAATACATGTGCATATGTGATAATGGTGATAGTTAACTACTGACTACTGCAAAAGAGTAGTTTATAGAGAAATAATGTCAAATTTGTCTAAAATTATCCAAGTAATATGTTAAACAATAAGATTAAACTGCCAAAGTTTGTATATAAGTATTGTGACGTTTGTCAGTAAATAATATTTACCAATGCAAACATAATATATTTGTGTAAAAAGTAGCATTATATACTTACAAGAACTTCAGAATAACACAAAACCAAACGTATTAATGCCTCTCAGTCCAAACCTATATTTGCAACACAAGTAAATGAACCACCAAGACAGCACATTGGTTCTGTTAAGTGTTAAGACAAACACGTACCACCTCAACAGCCCACTAAAAGAAACTGTTTTAAATGCATTTTCACCAGAGTTTACAAATATATATCGAGTACCAAAGCAGTAGAGGACTGCGAGTTAGTGTATTTGGAAAAGCGTTAGATTATCCGCACAAAAATACATGAGGGCTATATGCACTAGTCGTCCTTAATGTGAAAGATTAGAGGAAGGGCAGTTAATCGTCACAACTAACCGCCAACTCTGGCTATTCTTTTTAGATCGAATAGTAGAAATTGACTCTTATTCTTTTAACGCACTGCAGGTCCCAACATATAGGGAGTTCTGTTTTGGGAGAGGTTATGAGGGTGAAACGTCATACCCACAATTTGGCACTCTGACCCTCAGGCCACGCTTGGCCCATGTAGTTTGAGAACCATGGAGTGTGTGTGTTTTATTTCTTATAGCAAAGCCACATCGGACGATCTGCTGAGTCCACCGAGGGAAATCGAATCCCTAATTTTAGCGTTGTAAATCTGTAGACATACTGCTGTACTAGTGAGGGACATGAGAACCATAGAATGTGTTGAGTTAGTGTGGTGTGAGAAAACAATGGAATTTTGTGAGGTGGATGTGGAGTGTTAGAACAGTGGAAACTGGCAAGTGTATAAAGTAACAAATTTGCCAACGTAATAAGGAATAGTGGATTTTTAGTGCAAAATTTAATTAATCACATTCCTTTTGGGAAAAAAGTCCATAATTAACAACGTTTCTACTGATGAAAAAAATATTTAATAAAGGATAAATTCCGTATATAAAATAAAGCACATTGAAATACAGATGGTGCCTCGATCGCTACACAGACTAAGATTTAATTTTAATTCACTCCCTAATTTCACCACCAGGATAGCGCTCTTTCGGATTTAGTGTCTGCTCACATATACCATAACAAAATACGCTAACGATTTCTGACTTTGGACTGTTTTGTTTTTTAATTTCGCACAAAGCTACGTGAGGGCTATCTACGCTAGCCGTCCCTAATTTAGCAGTGTAAGACAAGAGGCAAGGTAGCTAGTCATCACCATCCATCGCCAACTCTTGGGCTACTCTTTTACAAACTGTACATTATAACGCACCCACTGCTGAAAGGGCGAGCACGTCTGGTGTGATGAGGATTCGAACACGCGACTCTCAGAGTACGAGTCGAGCGCCATAATCGCCCGGCATTGCCAGGTGGTATATACCTCAACATTTAATAGAAATGTGGAAAGCTTAACAAAGATCAGTCCAATAGTTTAGGAGTTTCTGGATATCGTTTCTATTCCACTGAATTTCAATGATTTTAAGGTCTCGCATGGCCTCGTGGTTGGGGTGCGTGTCTTGCAATATGCAGGTCGTGGGTTCAAATTTTCGTCACTGGAAATACTTGTCCTTTCAGCCGTTGTAGCTTATAACGTACGATAGATCACATTACTCGTTGGTAAAAGAGTAGCCCATAGCTGTAGGTGGGTGGTGTTGATTAGCTGCTTTCCCTCTAGCCTATCACTGCTCAGTTAGTAACAGTTGGTAGAGATAACCCTCGTGTAGCTTTACCAGAAATTAAAATACAAACAACAACACAAATAACAGAACAAGCTGTGTGAAAAGCTGAAAGTAACACAGGTGTAAGATGGTTTTATTGTCTTGAAATGTTTACATATTCTGTAGTAATTTTTATACGCTTATCCGAAAATAATATTCAATTTTTTCATCACGTACAGATTTTTCATAAAGCGTCATATGTATTTTTACGTAAGTTAATCCTTTTCATTGAAATTGGGTCACATTTTACTATGCTTAAAATGCTGACAATCTCCAGCTATAGATTTCTCTAGATCAATCGCGACGTGAATCTTATCGATCGTTTTATAACCCAAACATAATAATAAAAAATGTTCATTATGGTAAATAATATAAGTGAGTTTTTTTTCTTATTGATTTGTAAAAAATATTTACATTATAGGACAGAAATGTATTATTTTTTATATATACGTTACTAAAACCAAAACAACTTTAATAAAGTTTAAATTTGCAGGCGTATGTTATCTGGAATTATACTGTATTTGAACTCACACACAAAAATTGAAACTACAGTTGATTTATATATGCGCTGAACAACAAACACATCATGTATTTAAAATAATTCGTAACGTACATCGAAAAAAGGGAAATCGCATAAAAACGTTTTTCTTCTCCCTACACCAGGGTTAGAAAAGTTAGTTGCGCAGGTGTATAAACCAATCTACAAACCGGTCATGGTCTTACAAGCAACTTTGTGCATAAATAGTTTATATCTTTCAAAAAATAACAAAAACACTGGGGTTTATTTATATGGGTTCAATTAGTATTTTTAGGGTCAACAATCACGAGAAGGATTAATACAGCCTGGATTTTTTCGACCTTTTTACAAATTCACTTAACTGCTCCGATAATCCATAGTTAGGCTTCTGACAGGTTTAAAAATCACAAACGTGTGTGTGCAAGTGTAATGACAACGAAGCTAAGCCTAATATGAACTTATTAAAATCTTGGTTCTTGTGAAAGAAGCAGTCTTACCTTTTACGGAGAATTCCATTCTTAATTCCGATGTCTTCTTTCAACATTTCTTCTGTCAGCTGAAGCAAAAGATCTCCGTCTACTCGACTATTAGCAAACTCGTTGCAGTACTGGGAGAAGCTTATCTATACACAATAAAGGGATCAGATCAACCGATTTCAGCCGTAAGAATTCATGCGAAAAAGGTTAACAAAATTATAAATCAAAAGTATATATTCTTAGATCAGTTCATAAGTTTTCTGTTATATTTTCTTGTAGAAGTAGTCATAATTTTATAATGACTGCTTCTATCAGTTTCTATAGCTCCTATCTTACCACCAATCAATAATATATTTATTTATTTATCAATCTATTTATCAGGCACCGACATGGCCAGGTGATTAAAGCTCGACTTGACAATTAGAGGGTCGCGGGTTCGACTCTCCATCACACCAAACATGCTCGCCTTTTCAGCCGTGAGGACGTTATAATGTTACAGTCACTCCCATTATTCGTTGGTAAAAGAGTAACCCAAGAGTTGGCGGGGGGTAGTGATGACTAGCTGCCTTCCGTCTAGTCTTATAATACTAAATTAGAGGCTATCGGCGCTAGCCGTCTCTATGCGTATTTGCGCGAAATTAAAAAACAAACACTCTACCTATTAATTATTATCTTTCTGTCTCTCTTTTTTTTAAATCTTGTCTCTCTTTATCCATGATCCATTTATTCACCGATCAACAACGCAGTAAGTTATACACAGACTTACCATTAATGGACTTCTAACCGTTTACCAAAGTCTTCGCTAAACTAGTTTTTACCTTTACGAACACACATACACAGATGTCAGTATCTCCTCAAAAGGGAATCCACCAATCCTAATTAACATAAACTGTGTGTCTATGTTTGTTATTCGCCCCATGCCTTGTTTGCCAACTTCACCCATTAAAAAATCGATAAAATCTTTATGTTGCACAGTAAATATCTACTGAAGTTATAAAAATAAAACAAAATAAAAGTTGGCTTACCAGGCTTTCCGAATAATTTTCGGACCCAAATTACACTCCTAACAATGAAAACAATGTAAACCGGACATCGGGTCGCTTGGACAAATTCCATATTTAGCCTCAAAATTTACGAACAGGTTTTCACTCCCCCTCCCATCCCCCTGTGTTTGTTACTGCCATTTTGGAGTGCTTCAAATTCCATACCTGTTCCCGAGCAGAAAAATGCGCACTCAGCGCGCAATTTCAGAATGCGAAGGCTTCGTATAAAGCAAATAAATTGATAGGGGCGGTTTTGATACGTTTTTGTATTTACGTTTTGCCCCTTAATCAGTGAAAATTGTTGTTCTAAATGTTTGTCTTTTAATACGGTTGAGCACTCTTCGGAAATTGACCAGAAACTGATCATTGTCGTTGACCTTATAGTCATCTATATAGAAATTTTAAAAACGGTTATGGAGAATAAGTGACAGTACAAAGAAACTGATGTTAAAATGGAGTAGAGCAGTCCGGAATGACATTCCTGTTCTTCCGATTGGATTGCATTAAAGAGTATCAATTCACGTTTGAATATATTCGCAGGAAGTGTATATCCTCTGTTATAACATGCTGCTTTATTCCTTTACTACGTTTTGACCTTTAGTGGTCAGGTTCATGTCGAGTTCATCACAGTTTTTATATTCTTTTCTTAAGTGATCTTAATAGTTTCCCCTTAATTTTCGTATGTTTTGTCTCTACGTCCCACTGTTTGTCTATGAATAAGTTTCAGTTATAATTGGTACTGGTTCCTTTTCAAACAGTTTTCCCCATTATTGTATGTTATTGTTTTGTTTTATTCGTATTCCGGGCAAAGCCACACGAGAGTTATCTGTGCTAGCCGTTCATAATTTAGCACTGATAGATGGACTTTTACACTTTACTCTTATGTCACTCAATCTTAAGGTTTTATAAATGGAGGTCAAAGGTTAGAAATGTTTATGCGTATACATACAAAACCAAATTATGAAACTAATACCGAAACTATTAATAAACTGATTAGGCTTTACGAATTAGAATTCGGAAAATGTTTTTGATATGAGTATTTTTTATTCATATGTGTGATCAGCCACTAATCTCCAAAAAGCGGTATCCTGGTGGTGAAATTAGGAAATGATTTAAATGTTAAATCTTAATCTGTGTGGCAATCGAGGCACCATCTGTATTTTAATGTTCTTTCAAATTAAGTATATAGAATTTTCCCTCTGTTTATTTATTTTTTTTAATCATTTTTTTAATTAGCAACATTTTATAACTGTTCTGCTTGGCATGCAGCACTGCGTTGGTGGAAATGTTGAGGTAATGGGACTTTCTTAAAGCCTAACAAAAATTACTAGAAATCGTTAATTACTCGTTTTATTATTTCTTTGTTTTCCTATTTTAATTGTTGCGGTAATAAGACTTTTTAGGCCTAACAGAAGTGGCGAAAATAGTTAACTACACGTTTTATTGTTTGTTTTCCATATTCTGTTACTAAAATTTATTGGTATCTTGTATGCATGTAGCGCTGGCGGAAAAACGACTGACTGTCGTAACGCAGACATTTTTTCAGGCCTAAGGAAAGTTATTTTAAGACTGTATTTTTCATTTTTATTAATTAGCCCATCACTTTTTGACATAAAAATTCTAAAATTTTTATACAACCTTTATTTAAAATACGTAATGGAGCAAAATAAGTATATATGAGAAAAACACAACTGCAGCAACTGTGACCTTAACTTTTTTTAGGGCTAGAATGTCATATTCATACTAGGTAAATATTTAACTATTGTTGTAATTTCCTGTACAAACTTTCAATCATTCATAATATAGAAAATGTCCAGGATATTAACAAGCATCAATATTTGAAAGCGTTGAAGTTGGTAATACTATTGTACCATCAAGATATTTATGTGACGGTTAAGGTGTAGTACCATGACACTATGTCTATGACCGTTAAAGTTGGTGTAGTACTATGATAATATATCTGTGACTGTTAGAGTTGATCTAGTATCATCATTAATGCCTGTAACTGTAAAAGTTGGTTGGGTATCTGTGACTGTTAGAGTTGGTGCAGTTGGAACATAAGATGTTGATGTTGTTACTTGCAACATTACCGTTCTTTAAGGGTTAACCAACTCTTTTAATTACTCACAAATTACTTACTATTAGTGCAGCCTCATTTGCACTTCGTGAATACTTTTGCAGCCGAAAAAGTGAATACGAAATTGCGTCGTCGATTTTTTTTTTTTTTGTCATATGAAAATCTTATTAATATTAATAGGTAGAACACTTCGAGCCGGATTTAACATTTTGGGCAACGATGCCGAGAAACTTCGTTATTACAAGCTTGATATATAGTACTTCCAGCAGGTGACGCAGAGTTCCAAGTTTCATACAAGAGATAGCCAACAACACCCACCATAATTTCTTCAGTTATTTTCGTCTGATCGTCTACCTGCGATATCAACGTGCGGAGAGTACTTCAGCGGCAGCGTGTCGCGAGCCGTGAACTCTCGGGTTCACAATCTCGGCACGCGCCTACTTGGCTACGCCTAGCCCTTTCTGCATGTTTGCCACCTTGCGTTTTATTTATTCAACGAACGTAAATAACTCGTGATATGTTCACTGATTAAAAGATAATGTACCATTTTAATTTATCTCCCGACATTTTGGGGCCAGTGTTATTTAACCTTTGCATCATAAGCTCGTGTCACAGGTTTAGTTAGTTCAGGTGTCACCTTTTACTTGTCTAGTTTCAAAATGATGAGGTCATGGTGTTGACAATTGCGACGGCGGAGGCGGAAAAGTGGAGAAAAAAATCAAAACGAATCTGTAAATATGTAAAAAGGAGCAAAGATAACGCGTTACGTTAAATTCTTACAAACCTTAACCACCTTACGCCAAGAAAAAGAACACGATTTCAATCGCATTCTCTGGCACGTTGTTATCAGTTGAGTAAAACTAGAATTTCTTGATAATAATATTAAAAATGGTCCTTATTATTCTATAATGGAAACACAAAGAAAACATATTCTATAGGCAATACTAGCTTATATATATCAAACACTAAAAATAAATTGAAACCTAATTAACTCTAGCACTAGTGTGTGTGTGGCTATCTGCTGAGTCCACCGAGGTGAATCGAACCCCTGATTTTAGCGTCGTAAATCCGCAGACTTACCGCTGTACGAACGGGAGAGTAGTGGGTGGGTCATCGGAATGTTTACGTATTTACAACACTAAAATGCGGGGTTAGATTCCTCGCGGTGGAAAGAATACAAATTGTCTTATGCACGACTTTGCGCTGAAACAAACACCTATCGAGGTTTGAGAGTAAAGTGCAACACTATTAATAAATAGGTATTTTTTTGTATGTATGAAGAAATTTTTGCTTCTTTCTAGAAAAACACAACAACAAAGATTATCTAACGTGAATTTCAAACGATTTTTTCTTACCTTGATTACGGTATTTTTGTGGAAGATTAAACATTATTCTGTGTGACGTAAAAAGAATAATTTTGTCGATGTCCGAAGCCGGATATGACGTGTGCTGTTTGATGAACTTTAAATGGATGTTAAAATGTACGGCATTTCCTTGAAGTTGATTTATGTGCCTCACAAGTCAAACATTTGACGAATATAGCTACTGCTACACTACCTGCGGTTGTTCTGTAGACTCATACAGAACTGAGTGATGAAGAAAATCCGATGATACGTCCAATGTACCAGGTAGTTTTTTATTTGACAAAACAAATTAACAATACTTTTCAAACCTCTTCTCGGGTTCTCAACCAGTATTCTGAGCTGTTGAGTATAGTTGAAATACACTTGATATTTAGTGGAATCTCAAGTTTCATACCAACCTACTTTGTGCTTGTTTTTTTGTTGGTATAATTAAAATAAACGTTATCTATACAAGTGTTGATTCACACAGAATTTGTTGAGCAGGCAAAACTGAAACCAGTGACAGTATCTTGGATACCGCATGATGGACTGTACGTTTTGTTGTTGTTTTTTGTTGTATTTACAATACGGTGGGGTCCACGCGTTGTATTAGTCGTTTTGTTTTGTTTTTAAACTGTAGTAAGTGAACTGTTGTGGAAAGGTTATAGGAGTAAATAAATGATGCTGGAAATGGTTAAGAAGCACTGGATTATGCCAACACCTATTGATTAACGGCGCCACCTATCATGTACATTGATGTTACTATTGTGAAAAAGATGAGCCAAGTCAGAATAATTTACACAGAAAAATAAAAAACAATTACAATAACTTATTTGATATCAATTAAAATTACACAAGTAGGACATAGGTGTCTCTAATTTTAAAAGAAGGCAACTAGTCATTAGCAATCGCAGCCAGCTTTTGGGCAACCTTTGGCTGACCGTCAGTTTTACAGCTCATCCAACCACACGAGGATCTAAGCGAATTTTTTTTGGAAAACGAGATGCAAACAATGAACCTTCAGATTCACAAATGGGCATTATAGTATTATTTTCATCAGTGCTGTTTGTCGAACGTTGGTATATAACAGAAAGATTGAATGCTGTTCAATTTTCAAGATTTATGCACATTTCCATTGAATTTTATTCTGGGGGAAACTTTTTCAACACCACCTATTGAACAAACATGGCTAATTTCTAAGTACGCTGAAGAAAATCTTCAAAATATCGAAACGAATACAACAGTTTCCTAAAGCACTTTATACAAAACTCTCTATTGTTTAACTTTATATTATTTTGACAAACACGCGATGTGCACAAAATTACAATTCAGACGATTCATAGAACTGACGTTCAATTACTATTTATGTAAGCTATGGTAACGTTTCTCAGTTACTCTTTTGTTGCCATTTATGGGTGTCATGATGATGTTATTCAATTATCATGAAGAGTCATACAAACGTTATTCAGTTAAAACTGAGACGAGTCGGTACGCACATTTTCTCTAAATGTGATCTTGGAATACAATAACTTAGAGTTCTCCCCAAAACTGTAAAATATTATTACTAAAATGTCACTATTTCTCTTACCTGCTTTACCCACTCTCGGACGTCTTCGACAGTCCACAGTGGGACTTGCTGGGACAGCTTGTGGGGAACCTCTTCTCCAATCAGTTGCAAAGCCTGGGCAGCATATTTCGAAGCGATGGCGTTGGGAGAACTGGCCACCTTTTTCAGTGCCTCAATAGCTCCGATTTCGCGAAATATCTGGTTGAAACATTGTCGTTTAACAACATTAACATTCATAACTGTGGCAAAAAAACAAATCAAAACAAAATTCACCTCGAGTGACTGTGATCAAGAAATGATGTATTCTAATACCCAAGTTTTATTTATACGATCGATTTAGTTTCATCAAAACGAACATTGACCTTCCATATGTCACTTTGTTAAGATGAGTCGCTCTAAATCCGCGATACTAACACTATCTCGAAGTGATTTTATCACTTTAATTTTATCACATTCGTCATACTTACTTACCTATTATAAATTATCACCAAAGTATGTTATTGTGATATACACCGACATATTTTTATTGGCAGTTGCTGAATTTTTAAAATTAGAAGTTTCAGTGGTACACAAATTTCAGCTTCTGTATTTATAGACTTTTATCGGATGTGTACATTGGGCATTTCTTGAGGCTTAAACCAAACGCGACCCTAACTTTTTTTTAAATCCCAATCAGCAGGGTAAACCTTCCTCAAATCAACTTCATTTTACTCTCTGTAATATCTTGTCAATTGTCAGAACCTAGACAGGTGGCGATTCTAGAGGAGCTTCAGCCTCCCATAAGTTTCCTAAATCCCACAAAACTTTTTTAAGTATAATGTTTACAAAAATGTTTATTTTTCAGTCACAAATAAAAATGATCAACGCCTAGATATAAGTCATAAATAAACCACTAGTTTCTTGAAAACTACCAATGACAGGAAGACCCCAAACCACCCTTTTTACCATCCCCACACGAAAAAAGAATTAAATTCTAGAACTACCCCAGAGCGTAGCTAGCTCAAAGTGATGTAAATTTCTAAAGTCTTGAAGAGTTGAAAGTTGAGATTGAAGAACTCTGTACGTCGTTGTTTATTAAACAATTAATGAAATTCAAATTTTACAAGAATCTTAGAAATGACTGTTTAAATGACGAACTGTTGAAGTTTGTAATATTTGGACTCTGATAATTTAATTTCTTAGAGCATATGCCAAGATTTTTGAATGCTACTCAATCTAGGACATACGAACTAAATAAACTATCTTTTTAAAAATAAAAAAGTTTTATTTCTTGTCTTACCGTGGTGTTTCCTTGTCGCTTCTTAATCCCAGCCTCCATGGCGAAGTGGAAGGCTGCCAGACTTCTGGCTTCCTCTCTCTTGCTGTCCAGGACAGGAACCAGCCGAAGAAGCCAGTTTTTGGACTGCCCATGGACATGAGACACTGTGCTGTTAGCAAACTCTTCTGGATTATGACTGGTCACGAAAGGCTCAACAAGATCCAGTGTTCCGGAACGTAATACTGCAGCTTCGATTTCTTTGTTGGCTACCAAAGCGGCAATAGCCAAACAGGCATAATACTTGATATTATCGTCATTGTTGAACGCCAAGGGGAACAACCAGACGGGGACTTTGTGTTTTATCATGGCTTCCTGGTTCTCGGATCCGCCATATAAAGATAAGTTCGCCAATGCGGTAGCACAATGACGTAGAGTTTCAACATCTGTATTTCTGCAGTCGTATAAGATAGCTTTTAAGCCCCCCATTCTTATTACGTCACTACATGTGGTCTCGGAGTGCTTAAAGAGGTGTTCAAGAATCCCAGTGCCAATGCGGGAATGAACGACCGAGTTTCTGATGCTGCATGAGTAAGCCACAGAGACGACACTTCCCAGACCATTTTCCACCACGTACCCTCGATTCTCGGTGGATAGGCACTGTTCTAGAAGACAAGCACTAGCAAACTGGAGTTCGTCGTTACTACAAGAACAGTTGCTAATCAGAATGTCCAACCCGCCGTTATTCCTGAGGATATTGCACAAGTTAAACCCCAGATCGTAGCCGTTTGTTGGAACAGCCCAAGCCTTTCGAATCATATCGTTCATTGTAGATAACAGCTGTAGCGCTTCATCGTCAGATGCAGATTTCAGCCTATCAACAGAGGTGCTCATGCGGGACCCAAACCTTGCCATGGCCTTCTCAACTTCCGAAGACGGTGCTGGCGAGTTGAGAATCTCTATATCCTTTTCAAGACCCTGAGTGATGGCATGCTTTGGGGAAGAATCATTTACCTGAAACGGCCCTCCTTCATCTGGAAACGTGACGATGGGGCTCATATTTACAGATGTTATCCCCCCAAACTCTATTTGCTGCTTATTTTGACTACTGCTAATAGCAGTTGACGATTTCATATTCTTACTTGTAAAAGTTAGTTTGGACGTTGATGACATATTCCTTTGCTGCTGTATGGAAGCTTGAGAGATGACTTGACTTTCTTCCTGTTTTGCCATGGCAATCTTTTCTGCAGTAAACTCGTCAGTTTTGAGCTTCACTGCAGAGGACATCGCGGTCCTTTCTTGTTGCTCGACTGTATCTTCAGTTTTTAGATGTCTCTGTTCCTGTCGCACAGCCGTTGCTTTTTCAGCAGAAAATCCTTCGGCTTCTAGGTGAGATTTAACAGCTGAAGAAGCGAGTTTTTCTTCGTAGTTCATTTCTCCCGTTTGAAGTCTTTTCAATTCTTTGTTACTAGATGCAGACTTCTCAGATTTGAAACCATCTGTCAGTAATTTCAACTTGGACGAAGAAGTCACCCTTTTCTGTTCAAACCTCATTTCTTGAGGAGAAGCTTCCTTGACCTCTCCTTCCTCCAACAAAGTACCTTCCACTGAAATACCCCTCTGGGCAGTCATGGTCTTTTTCCTTGATTCACTGGTACTACTGGCACTGCTAGCACTACTGGTGACGCTGACGCTGCGATTGAAGTTACGACTGCCAACATACGATTCGTTCTGTTGTTTCTGTTGCTGTTTCACTTCTTGGCTAACCAGCGAGTGGAGCAGCTGCGATTTCTTACTCATCACAGAACTGGATGATGAAGATGAAGCTGTGGTGCAGCTGCTCTTCAACATTTGGGAGGAGGAAGAATTCGCACTAAGCTTCTCTTTGCTCGAAAAGGCTGAACTGGAACTCAGTTTCTCTGTGCTGCTACTAAAAGATGCCGTCGTGGTCATTGACGACGAACTGTTCATCCTGTTTAATACTGTGGAAGCCTTGTTGAAGTTATCGACCAAAGAGGACACATCTCCATTCGCAGACATTGTTTTTTCTTCACCGCTTTCCGCAGGGATGTCGGACATCTGTAGAAATCCAAAATATTGTGGTCAATAAAGGAACACAGTGAAGAGTTTACACATTCACTAGCAGACATAAAAATGTGTAGACTAGAAATAGCTTGAAAATATACCCGAAGTCCACAAATAACTTAAGATTTAACAACGATTGCAGACAACTGACAAACCATGAGGAATCGCGCATGCTCAAAAAATTGTATTATCGTAAAATAAAAATCAGTTGGTCAGAGAACTCCGCAGTGTTGCTTAATTTTTGTCACCCACAGGTGGGTTAATGGTAAGTTTATGAACTTACAATACTAAAATCTGGAGTTCAAATTGAGTACTACTTTTGGTCAGCACATCTGAAATAACATTTCCGTTAAAGATTCATTCATCAAGTTACTTATTACCAAAAACAACCGCAAATATTAAAAGTTTGTGAGTATTACCAGGTTCGTACGCAAAGTGTTTGAACGGGGTGTTCAAACTTGTGGAAATCATGGTGAAGTTTGGGGAGGGGATTCTGGGATTGTGCTACTATTCTAAGCCAAGAAGTGTTAATGCTTCATCGAAAGATCGTAGACTATGTGAAAAACATTAAATACCAAAAGTAGCTGCGCTATAATTATATAAACATAATTTTTTAAATCACAAACATAGGGGGTTCGGCCACTACCACCCCTCTCCTGTGTACTTGCGTGATTACATCAAATGTTTGCCAAAATAGGAACTCATGAGGGTATATGAACTTTACATAAAGACATAAAAACGGGTGAGTATTGATATAGGCCCGGCATGGCCAGGTGGTTAAAACACTTGACTCGTAATCTAAGACTCGTGTGTTCGAATCTCCGTCAAACCAAACATGCTCGCCCTTTCAGTCACGGGGGCATTGTAATGTTACGGTCAATCCCACTATTCGTTGGTAAAAGAGTAGCCCAATAGTTGGTGGTAGGTGATGATGACTAGCTGCCTTTCCTCAAATCTCACACTGCAAAGTTAAGGACGGCTAGCGCAGATAGCCCTCTGTAGTTTTGCCGGAAATTCAAACAACCAAACAAACCAAACTTTCGAGTCTCCTGATCGGTCAGCGATATGTTTACGGATTTCGCTTCCCCGCGATAGACGAAGTGAAGACAGCCCAATGTATAACTTTGTACTAAGAAAACAACGATGTTCGACATTGTTCCATTACCTCACACCGACAGTACGTGTACACAACCCTAAAATTACAATAGTTTAATGTTTGTGTTTTATTCCGACTTAAATTACTAAAATTACCGATAAGTAAGGAGCCAGTCGGCCTTTTACACTGTGTATGCATCAATCTGGTAACAAGGCTCTAAATACGAAACGACTCACATACACGAAAAACTCCATCAATAATTATTGCTGGAATTCTTATGTTTTATACTGAAAATGGGTGATTTTGGGCAACATTACTGCTCATTTGTATGTACAATGTCCTTAAAGACGGAAACAACAATTAAAGAATACAGAAAGAAAAACACCCCTAAACTGATAGACCTCGACCGTTGTTTGAATATCAGCTATGTAACTATCATTTACAATGTGACGATTTGAGATGACGAGAAACCCACTTGATATAAAAATGTATCTGATATGGACGGCTGATATGGGTGGGTATTCACACTTTTACCAATAAAGCAAAAAACAACGTTTCGACCTTCTTAAGTCATTTTCAGGTTGAAATGTTTGTTATCTGCTTTATTGATAAAAATTTTAATACCCCTACCAGCCGTCCTGAGACACAATGCGACAATTGGTCAGCTCGTTGGCAGCTGGACAAGAGTACCCTCCGCCAATTGTTGTCTAACTGAGCAAGTTGATATGACAATCACTCTTTTATCGCCCCAACAGCTCCAACCATGAACTATTAGATACACATAGGTCGATGATTAAATTCTGATTCGACCTATTTCGGGTAACTTATTTCTTGTGGTAATGTCTCCAAAGTAACCACCAAACATTGGCGCTGTTTGGACTCGATTATCTAATATTTTAAAGAACCATAACAGGAATGCAAAATAAACCAGAATCAAATATTTTAATATGTTTAATAATTAAGTCACATCTATATATAGGTAATAATAACAAAATACATATTATAATTATCAAGTATATTTATTCAGGAATACATCACTAAACTTGGTGAGGCCGATAAAGTTATAATAATAAAATAGAAGCAGAGTGTAGCTTCACGAAGGCTGAATTTTTCGAACAGAATTTGAAAAGGAAGTATACATATACATACACATATACATACATGCATATACATACATACATACATACATACATACATATATATATATATATACATACACATACATACACATACATACATACATACATACATATATACATATACACATATATACATACATATACATATATATACATACATACATACATATACATACATACATATACATATACATATATACATACATACATATACATATACATACATACATATATATACACACATACATACATACACATATATATATACATATATATACATATATATACATATATATACATATATACACATATACATACATATACATATATATATACATACACATATATATATATACACATATATACACATACATATATATATACATACATACATATATATACATATACACACAAACAGATACGCTTTTTTTTTCTTTTTTCAGAAGCCTTGTGTAGGCGTTAAAACAGTTATATTTTGGGCATATCGTAAACTAACCAATCGTGACGGAGGACCTAGTAAACACATGTTTGTTCTTTTAATCATTCAAACACAAAACATTTATCTCCCGAGTCCTGTATACCCTATGACCGCCCCAATCGCGCTGATTCAAGAGATTTAGGAGGTTCTATACCTGAAATTCCTATGCTAAATAAGATACGGCTTATCCAAGTGGGTTGCATACGCCGTGGGTAGCCAGAAAGCATGAGACGGTACGGTGCACACAAGACAAGAACGGAAAAGAATAATTATTTATAAACGACAATAAAGTTAAGCTACAAGTTGATCATACGTATAGTATACATATATTACAAATCTAATAAATGGATGTACATATACACAGATGTATCCAAGCAGATAAAACATATAAGTACATACATAAGGACACACGTATAGAAAATATATATTAAAAATCTAATAAGTGGATGTATATATACATAAATGTATCCAAGCAGGTAAAAAATATAGGTACATACATAAGGACACACGTATAGCAAATATATATTAAAAATCTAATAAGTGGATGTACATATACATAAATGTATCCAAGCAGGTAAAATATATAAGTACATACATTAGAACACACGCATAGTATATATATATATATATATGTATGCATATAAAATCTAATAAATGGATGTACATATACATACATTAATCAAAGCAGGTAAAACATTTAAGTGCATACGTAAGAACACACGTGCCTAAGAAAACAGTCAGCAGTTACAACACATTACAGCTTATCACTAAACCTTCTATTCGTTAAACGGTAAAACATAATACAAAAAATAACGCATTTCAAGACCTCGAAAAACAAGTTAAATGCAATATTGTTGTTAGCTGCATTTAATTAATGATTCGCGACAACCGTTTAAACATTAAACACATGACTGAAGTAGCCTATCGAAGTTGATTTTTATTAACGCTTAAAAACGAGCAGTTTGTTGTTTTTACGGAATGGTTAAACACATATATGAAGTTGGCACTAAATACAGCGATACGAGGATGGATAGAGGGAGGAAATGTACAGACAATTATCATAAAATACAGTTAAACATCTATAAAACAGGCTGAAATACTGACACGAGAGTTACAAAATAACTGTACCGTATAACCTATGTTTATCAAACGTTGAAGACAAAGTTACATTCCGGGAGATACAAATCCTAAGCCTCCCAAACTTACTGTTTGAACAAGTGTTGTCTGAAAAGGCTGTAAATATCCACTTCTGCGGTTCATTTTGAAAATTACACAGTGAGTTCATCTACTGGGTATTTGGACGAGACCACACAGTAACAAAAAGTAAGGAAAACCCGTGTACCCTATGGCTTATCAAAGTGATCACATAGCATCGATAGTGAGGATAGGGGACCGTCACACAAATTGTTGACTTGTCTTGTAACTACAACTATAATTATGTAAAACTCCACCTATAGCGACTTCCGGCCTGCTATCAACCAATCACAGCAGGGTTAATTTTCTTCTACAAGTACATAAGGGTTAAACAGTTTGTAAAGGTTTTGTTCGTGTCCTTTCTGATCGGCTGAACAGGTGTATTTCGAAAAGTTGAAATACAACTAAACCACAATGAATCATTGTTTCCATGAGAAACGTGCATAACTGTTTAAGACTACAGAGTTCACCTGTACAACTATATACAGTCAAGTACTTATATGTTTTTCTATACTAATGTAACCTTTGTTTCTTGAATATATAATCTAACTGAACCATTATATCGTGTATACAATGAAACAGACATATATATATATGAATAGTTTTCCTATTCCAATTTGGACAAATAAATATAGGTACATATTTTAACACTTTTTCGTAGTTCAAAATTTGCCATGACTTAATCAATACAACTATGTGTGTTATAACCATAAAATATTCAAGCCATAAACCAAAACACATTAACATAAAAAATTTTTAGTTAAAAAAGTTTTAAATTTTAAAATACGCTGCACAGTTTTATTTAAAAAAGAGATCCTAGGGTAATTAAATAATTTATATCTAAAGAAAGTTAAATCAATAAACAAAATCATGAGGAAGGACTGCGTTAAGAACATCAAATCCCAACTTCTGATTAATTATATTATAACCATAAAATATGACTTCATATTTTATGGTTATAATATAATTAATCAGAGGTTGGGATTTGATGTTTTAACGCAGTCCTTCCTCATGATTTTGTTTATTGATTTAATTTCATTTAGATATAAATTATTTAATTCAACTGTGTGTGTTTATATAGATAAAACAACATCTTGTTAGACCAAATGTTCGAGACAAAAATATTTATCTCACTTTAGCTCGTAACAAATTTATCCTCCTCTACATAAAAATTTTCTCAACCCAAACGAGCCGTTTTTACATATATATTTTTCTCTACAAGTGGGTTTTCTCGTCATCACTGATCATTATGGTTGATATACCATAACAGTTCTTTCTCCACAAAAGTATAGCAGTTCATACAACTTGATACCGTTTTTCACGTGGGAGACAATTTTTTCTTAATTTCTACTGTTGTAAATGTATCCAAAACTTATGACTTTCACATTTCTAGAAGATACAGAAACTGAAACAGTTTAATTAAGCCAGATTCAACTTCTATTTCCCAATTACACATCAAAGTGAGGTAGATTTGGGTCACCTTAACAGCCCTTCATCTGTTAAAGGTAGCTCAACCTAGTTTTTGGTAAGTTTTCAGAAAGCAAATACAAGGAGTAAAAATTGAATTGCGATGTGGTTTGTTTTTGTTTTCGTAGCAATATTACATTCCTTTATCTATAATTCCTTTTTTTTCTTTTACAAAGGAAGTTATTAACTGTTATTTAGATATTTTACTGGACCTAATTGGTGCCTAAACTGCATGTTCGTTATTTTTACTTCAAGGAATAATAATTTTACTGCACAAAACATTTAAAGGCCGCTACACTGAATACCCTGTTACGTTTGGAAGATTTCAAAAACGATTCAGTTCAACAACAGTTTTTGCAAAGCCACGAGCATGATGTAGAACAATACAGCAGGTAACGCATGCATACATGGTGTTTAAACGTCATTTCCTGTTCAATTGACTATAAAATACCGGGATAGTGCTTTCAATTCACAGAGGTAACGCACGCGCCTTTTCTGTTTTCTCTAAATAGATATTGTGTATATTATTTAACAATCACGAAGTTTTATCAAGGTAGGTATTGCACTGCAAATAAAATAAAGTATTATTTTAAGATTTTATTTTGAATTAATACCACGTTCTTTTTTCCCCCTAGGCTTGACTACTTCATATAAACTTATGAATCAAACAACCTAGTTTTGAACAAGAAATGTTTGGATAGCTCTTACCGTGTAATAGTGTTTCGGCTTGATTTTTGTAAAGTTATTCATCTGAGTGTCTGTGTAGTCCCAAAATACATTCATTATCATGTTATGCCACAGAGATTTTATGTCGCACAGTTATCACTATTAGTTGAATACCTCATTAAACGGGCCCGGCATGGCCAGGTAATTAAGACGCTCGACTCGTAATTCGAGGGTCGCTGGTTCGAATCCCCCTCACACCAAACATGCTCGCCCTTTCAGCCGTGAGAGTGTTATAAGTGATGTTTAATCCCACTATTCGTTGGTAAAAGAGTAGCCTAAGAATTGTTGAGGGGTGGTGATGACTAGCCGCCTTACCTCTAGTCTTACACTGCCAAATTAGGGACAGCTAGCGCAGATGGCTCTCGTGTAGCTTTGCGCGAAATTTAAAAACAAACAAACTTAAATAAATGTCGGGTTTTTGTTCGTAACGTGACAAAGTGACAAATTTGCAGTAGTGCAAGAAATACTTTTTTGGTAGAATAAAAGTTATTTTACAGAAAAAGATGGTCAGTAATTTACTTTCTATTTTAAATTTGGTTTAAATGTTTTTAAAGACTTGTATATAACTTTTGTCTACCATATGACGTTATAATACAACAGTACGCCAAAACTGATGTTTTATGTACCTACAGTTATCACTAAAAGGATCAGTATTAAAAAAAAGGAAGATAATTATTATACTCTTGTGAATCTAGAGTGAAATATTGTGAAATATTCTTAGTGCAAACTTCGCACTATCATACCAACCTGCCCCTGGTCCGTTTCGAAAACTCAATTTCAATGTAGTTTCAATCGCCATTTGGAACAAACTCTGCCCTCAAATAATGGATTATTAGGATTTGTTTCACTTTTATCTCAAATTTAACTTTAACATTTATTATAATCATTTCCAGTTGTAATAATACCAATTTTATATACGATGTTTAAGTTAAATCATTAAGTTGGTGTTTGTTTTTTAACTTCGCAAAGCAACTCGAGGGCTATCGGCGCTAGCCGTTCCTAATTTAGCAGTGTAAGACTGGATGGAAGGCAGCCAGTCACCACCACCCACCGCCAACTCTTGGTCTACTCTTTTACCAACGAATAGTGGGATTGACCGTCACATTATAACACTCCCACAGCTGAAAGGGCGAGCATGTTTGGTGTGACGGGAATTCGAACCCGCGACCCTCAGATTACGAGTATAGTGCCTTAACCACCTGGCTATGCTGGAGCCTTCTGGAGTCTCTTTTTGTCGTACGAGCTATAATTCAAAGGGCGAAGAAAATGATTTGATACTGTTATATAACAGATTTTTGTAATAACGTACAACACATACGTTATTGACTTATTCAAAATATTTGTTCATTTTCTTGTTCACATTCTGAGATTTTAAAAATATCGATTGTAAATTGTACTCATGGAAAAACTTATACGCCCCAGAAATATTACGTTGTAAGCTTAAGTCTCTCAACTTAATTGACCTTCACCGTTGTCCCGTGAATTTCAAAAGTGACTTATGTCAAAAGTTTCGTATGTAATATCTGTTACATAACTTTGGTCAAACTACATTCATCCAATGTTGAGATATCCTGTCCACACGATCGGTAGTGATAGTCAAGGGTATACCAATAAACTTCGCTCTAATTTGCAGTGAGGGCCATAAAAACAACCAATGAATGAGGGAATTTTAGTTTCATAAACACCATCCTCGGGTTATTTGTTTATCATTTAACATCAGCAATGAAACATTGTTTTTAGTTTTTCTTGAACATAATTCCAATATTATACAAATATGTTACTGCATACACCATCAGATGCCGCTGTAATCAAAATATTCTTAAACAGCAAGTGGTTCAAGCACATCAGTTCCAGGTCGATACTGGCAACATTCCATATCAAGCAATATTTGCGACCTTTGAGCAACAAATTCTGATGATGATATAGAAATAGCCTGACAAAGCAAAATTTTTCCTACCATATAATATTTACAAACCTAATGGCACATTTCATTCCAGTGATCTAACATTTAAATCGAATGACGAAAATTTCGCTAATTCCTCGAACATGGAATGCTATCAGAACAAACAGTTTTATATCATAAATTTGTATCATAAATGACATAATATCGAAATTTCGTCTTGCAGTTTAACGAATTGTGTAATTCTTTTCATAGTGTTCTTCTCAAAATCTCTTCAACCACAGTGTTTACAAACCAACTGTGTTTACAAACCAACTGTATATTTATTCTGACACTTGAACAAAACAGATTATTATTCATAACCCTAAACCACCATCTCTCTATTAAACGCCAGCTTCTGCGAGGATTAATCAGGTGGTTGCAGCCAAAGCTAGATGCCATGTCAGTGTACAAACGATTAGGACTAGACGTCATAAGGCTGGCTATACGACATATGTTCAATGAATACACCCACTGACAATAAGGCACAAAATAGCTCTACTTCAATAGTTAAGTTGAGCGCCATCACGCAACCAGTAAACTAACGTACACTGACTTCCAGAATATTCATGTCACTTTTGAACCTATATTCATATGGCGTTAAACGTTGATGTTTGTTCTAACCTCTTATCTGGAGAATTGGTATTATTAACGGCTTACACTTTATAGACTACATCAGGAGTCACCAAACTACGGCCCTCGAGGTCATTTTGTCCGGCCCGTCAGCAGCTAGCCGCTTGGAAAAAAGTGACATTTCCTCAAATGTCCGACTGTCATAACAAAATAAATCACACCGATGGTCGCTTTAAGCTGGCAAACACAAAACATTATGATAAAAAGAAACAAGGCTGTCACGCATTTTTAACCAACAGGAAAATTCTTCTTTCGTTCTTGCTGCCCGTTTATTCATATTGAGGCACGTATCTATGAAAGCATTACGATTTCGACTTGTCTTGTAAATTCAGCGGCCTAGGGTTACCGCTTCTGCAAGCTCATTCCTCTTAGTTGTCGGGTTATGCGCTTTTCGTAACTCGTTCTTAGGTAAGTGTCGTGGCAAACGTACGTTTCAATATATTTTGTTTGCGTGTTCTTGGACCAGTACAATACTTTTCTCACAGCGTTCTGTGTTGTTCATTTTCAGATCCTGTTTTTTTTTCGCCTATCGTTATGGCTGCTCTTAAAAGAAGAAAAGTGGACTCTGAGTGTCGTGCTTTCAATGAAGAATGGGGAGAAAAGTACTTCTTTGTGGAAACAAAAACCCAGAAAGCTACTTGTGTGATATGCACCGAAAGTGTTGCCATTTTGAAAGAGTACAATCTTCGGCGTCAATATGAAAAAAAAAAAAAACATTTATCAACATATTTGAAAATTTCAGGAAAGTTCCGTTCTGAGAAATTTGAATCCATGAAACGTGTTTTTGTCACTCGTACAAGTTACAAAATAGTGCATGGGATGGCAGAGCGAGGAAAACCGTTTACTGACGGCAACTTCATCAAAGAGTGTATGATGGAAGCAACAAATGAGCTGTGTCCTGAAAAAGCCAAATTCTTTGAAAGTATCAACCTTTCAGCAACTTCAGTTGTACGGAGAGCAGAAGAACTTGGAGAGAACATCGCATTACAGATACGCCAAAAAGCTAGGAACTTCTTATAGTATTCTCTGGCACAGGATGAGTCTATTGATCTCTCGATTACTTCTCGTGGAGTTAATTTGGACTTTCAGATCACGGAAGAGTTGGCATCAGTTTGCAGCACGCACGGAAGAACAACCGGAGAAGACATTTTCATGGAAGTGCATAAAACTTTGCAAGACTATAACCTTCAGTGGAATCAGCTTAGAGGTGTAACAGTTGATGGAGGAAAAAACATGACTGGAGTAAAGAAGGGTCTGGTGGGGCTGATCAGGAAACAGTTGGAAGATCTTCAACTCCCAAGCGCTCTGTTCATACACTGCATCATACATCAGCAAGCACTCTGTGGAAAAGACTTAGATATTTCTTGCGTACTGAAACCAGTCATTTCTGCAGTGAACTTCATTCGGGGTCATGCACTTAATCATCGCCAGTTCAAGGCGTTTCTTGAAGAAATTTATTCGGATTTCTGTGACTTGCCTTATCACACGGCGGTGAGGTGGCTCAGCTGCGGTAAAGTCTTGTCAAGAGAGGAATGACCAAACAGTGTCTCTTACATACCTGATCTGGTCAATATGTTCCATGTAAGAGAGGAATGACCAAACAGTGTCTCTTACATACCTGATCTGGTCAATATGTTCCATGTAAGAGAGGAATGACCAAACAGTGTCTCTTACATACCTGATCTGGTCAATATGTTCCATGTAAGAGAAGAATGACCAAACAGTGTCTCTTACATACCTGATCTGGTCAATATGTTCCATGTAAGAGAAGATTGACCAAACAGTGTCTCTTACATACCTGATCTGGTCAATATGTTCCATGTAAGAGAAGAATGACTAAACAGTGTCTCTTACATACCTGATCTGGTCAATATGTTCCATGTAAGAGAAGAATGACCAAACAGTGTCTCTTACATATTTAACCTGGTCAGCATGTTCCATATAAGAGAAGCATGACTAAACAGTGTCTCTTACATGGAACATGTTGACAAGATTAGGTATGTAAGAGACACTGTTTAGTCATTCTTCTCTTACATAGAACATGTTGACCAGATTAGGTATGTTTGGTCATTCTTCTCTTACATGTTGATCAGATTAGGTATGTAAGAGAAGAATGATCAAAGTGTCTCTTACATACCTAATCTGGTCAGCATGTTCCATGTAAGAGAAGAATGACCAAACAGTGTCTCTCACATACACACCGAATTTCATGCCCCTTCAATATGTATGGAATACTCTAACAGAATACCTTGCATCCCGTCAAGTGGCTATAAGTATTTAAGATACTATGGAAAGAAATATTCTGGAGGAATAGTCAAGGATACTTCAGGGCTACAATAATTGGTGCTAGGCTGTACTGACTGTTAATGGTGAAAGGCTGGTGCTTGGATGTACTGACAGTTCCAGATGACCAAACTCTATACTAAAGTCACGAAGTATATAGATGCAAAGCCACCTCTACTAAACGTTCGTTTCGGTTCAGAAACTGAAACGTTGATCGCTGTCTTTTCAGGTCATTGGATGTCTGACAAGTGAAATTAGGAGATTGACTGAAATTATTTTACTTATCATTATATGTTTACATATATATATTGTTTTGTACTGTTAGCTTAGAATCACATTTTACCATGTCAGAAAGAAAGAATGTTTGTGTGTGTATGCGTTACTTGATATGTAAAGACAAATTTGTTGAGCAAATAGTGTGAAGCAATAAAATTTTAAAATAAGTTAACCCTCTATACGAGTTTCTTATTCGAAAAGTTTTTTTGTCAGCTCTTTTATTAGAAAAACATTTCAGAAGCAAACGGTCACCTACCTTACAAACCAACATATAAAATGTTTGAGAATTTTCTAAGTGGAAGTCTCCAAGCACTAATTAACTTCGTTTTAGAAAAAAAAACCCATAAACTTTCAATAATAATAAATTCCCTATCTGTTCTACATACATGGTCCCGGCCTGGCCATGGGATTAGGGCGCTTGACTCTTAATCTGAAGGTCGCGGGTTCGAATCCCCGTCACACCAAACATGCTTGCTCTTTCAGTCGTGGGGACGTAATAATGTTACAGTTAATTCCAGGAAATATAAATGTTAACAGAAACAGACTGCACGATTCACTTACACTGCTGTTAATCACTGCAACAGGTTTGAAACTTTAACATTAGTTAATTGACGACATTAGAATGGCGAGTAAACAACTAAAATTCTTGGCATTAGGTGAGCACATACAAAAAACATCAATAAACAGCTCTAAATCAGTAAACAGCTCTAAATCGCTTACTACTGGCTATACTTGGATTTCAAAAGAAGAAAAAATTTGTGACAGAATAAAAAGAGCCATCTCTTTTAAAAAAATAAACACTGGGTTGGGTTGTACAGGGAGACATCTTCCCTCAGTCCTCACCAGTCATTATTTTACTGCTTTTCCGATAACGTTTGTTTGTTTTTGAATTTCGCACAAAGCTACACGAGGGCTATCTGCGCTAGCCGTCTTTAATTTAGAAGGGCAAATCTAGAGGAGAGGCAGCTAGTCATCACCACCAACTCTAAGGCTAATCTTTCACCAACGAACAGTCAGATTGACCGTCACATTATAACGCCCCCACGGCGGAAAGAACGAACACGTATGGTGTGTTTCCCATAGCGATAGACTTTTTATTACTGAGTAAAAACAAACAAACTACGTACAACAGTTTTACGTGAAATTATTACATTTGAAATAAAAATGTGATTCATCTAAGCCTTTATAATCTTAAAATATTACCAAATGTCGAGTTGGGAAAATATTTGAAATATATTTACTTGTTTTAGCACCAAGCTACACACTGAGCTTTATGCACTTTACCCCCAAGGGAATCAAACCACAAATTTTAGTGTTATAAGCCCTGAAGCTTATACTCAGCCACTAGGAATGTTTTAAATACATGAAAAAAAAATGTTAATAGAGGATATAAACAAAATTATCTTGATACTGTCCCTTTTCAACGACATAATGTTATAGGAAAACGAATAAAACTTCTCGAAATGACATGATAGAGTGTGTATTTAACGCATGCGGACTCAGTCTTTGGCTTTATGGTTCGCAATTAATTTCCACCAAAACGCACTCTGCACATTGGTGGCATAAGTATGCTCTAAGATTGACGGTCGAATCCTGCTATTCGGTCAGTTGAGAGTTGACAAAGGGTGTTGTTTACTTTAGTTCGAAATTTGAGACGTAGATAACCCGAAGTATAGCTTTGTGCGAATATTGTAAACAAAGAAACAAAAATTCCTTACATTACGAGTTCCAAGTAATTAGAATGTAAAAAAAAAGTAAACTATAGTATTATGTATGAACATTTAAATTTCACACCAATAATTTAACATAAACTAACCAAAGTTACTGTTGTTTTAACGGCACTTGATTTAATGTACATAAGTGCTAATGGTTTTGAAGATGCACTTCTAAGCGACCCCATCTGCGGAACAAATATACATCATGGAATTAGCAGTTTGTATACCATCTGACGAATAAACAGCTATCAACAAATTACTTTATCCTTTCAAGAGTAATTCAGTAAAATAGTAGTTGACAGAAATTATGATATCAGTAACTCACGGGGAAAAAAAAAAATCACCAATAACTTACGTTCACTGGCTTAGAATAACAGTTACACCATACTGTGTAACGCCAGTTATTTATATATAAAGAAATTTGAAATTTTGTACGTATTTTGAAATTAAATTAGTACTAAAATTAAACAGCTATAATTAAGTATACCCAAAAGTTCCTTATCCACCTTTCGATTGTTATTTTTGGTACTACCCTTTTCCAGTGTTTCAAGACGCCATCAGTTTATTAGTCTGTTTTATGTATAAACGATTCTGACCAAACAGGGTAAGAAGTGAAGGTGTCGTCCATTCCTCTCCACATTCTATGCCCTTTTCAAAGAGATTCATTTGTTTTCCATTTCTTTGAACTCGAGGTTAGGGAACTTCCCCGAGCGGACAAAAACGATCAGTGAGTCACGTGATGACGCAATAGCGTCACCTAGAGTTTACACATCAAATAAATGTTTATTGAAATATTTTTGTGATACTCGAGAATATATAGTAAAGTTTAAAAAAGAAACAAATTTCTCGAATTCTCTTTACTATCAACAATTTCTTTATAATAGTTGTAAGCAAATCCTTCAGTTCTTTCATTGCTACAGACACATATATTTCCCTCTAGACTATTCAGATTTAGGATTATATATCATCGTGAAGAAAAGGCATTTCCTTTTCAATAGTTTCACATTTCAGACATACGAAATATTAAAATGTGTATGAATTTCGTTTCTTATTCAGTATCTAAAAATAAACATGACACTAAAGTAGTTATATGTATATAAAATTGACAGTAGAAGACTTAATAAGAAATGCCTGAATGATTATCAGCAGTCTACAAATACTCATATCCTTTTGAAGAGGTTTCATTTTCAAACTGTTGTTTTTATATAAGGGATTAATATTTCTACATTCTTAAATAACGGCCAATAGATGGCACTAGTAACAAGAACAAGGCAAACACTGATATTTCGTTATGGACCATAATCTCTGAAATACAATAAAAATTACATATTAACACTTATTTAAGTGCCTACCACATGAAACAACTCACCATTAACAAAACTGCAACCGACCATCAAAATTAAAGTTACAACGGTGACTGCTGTAAGTGACACCAAAATAATTATCACGTGATCTCAATATTTAGGCTACCCCACATGCAGATTGTGTTTCTTCTCCTCTTAAACGACACATATGATTTATTCGCAACTTGATTATAATACTAGCACCAGTGTAAAGTTCTGGAAAGAAAAAACTACTACATTTTTTAAAATAAAATACGAAAGGTTAACAAAAATGGTTACGTCAGCTGATCTGTTGAAATTGTGTCAAATAAAATTTCTCTATCATTGTTTCTAGTTTTGTTTAAATTGATTGAGTAATAATAAATATGTGCGTACAGGGAATAGTGTATAAAATTTCATTTTTTTTTCTTTTCCTATAATGCAAGTGGCGAGAAATAATCTTTCTTAGAGGTTCAGTGACTTTCTTATCTTGCTTGCAAGGTGTCGCTGGCTAGTGCAAAAACATTAGGGACTTAAGTCAAAGCATTTCATATTGGTGAGAAAGGTTGGGTTATACGAGTGTAATTTTTAAAAGAGATACACTCCAATTTATTGAGAAACTTAATCAGTTTAGTTGTATGCATCTTATTTAAAACGCAGTAAAAAGTTTGCTAAACATTTACTACCAGATTTTGTAAAACAGATTAGAGAATCTTGCCTAGTTGATTAGCGAGTCTATAACTCATTTACCAATAACGTAAAACGTAAATCATTCGGGAAAAGGCTGGGTGATGGAAAACACAAAACAAGTTACAAAGAGGTATAAAAATGTACCTTTTGAAGATCAGTTATTATTGTGTTTTCTTCTACACATTTAACTCGTGTTTGGTAGAGTATTGATAAAATACTATTTCAGCACCTTCAGACGTAAACATCTAATGGACATATAGAGTTGTGTGTCGAAAACAGCCTCAATAGACTATTGTACTATTTCGTTACATCTACCCTTCTTTGCTTCTGTTAAACAACCAGGATCAAATCTTTTCAGAACCATTGTATAAACTACATCAGAATACCGACAGGTGGCTTGTCTTAATTTAATATTTACTCTTTACTCATGAGTAACACTGTGTTCTTTCTTTTTCTTCAGCATGAAGGGTCCATATACAAAGAAAGGCCACCTGGTTTATTTTTTATGGCTAGGTACATTTCTCAACTAAATAAATATAATGAACGTTCAAAACGCATCAGTCAACCAAACACAATTTACAGAAAACACATTCCTACACAGCAACAGTTGAACGAGTACTGTTTTTACAGTCCCGTGAAATAGTTGGCGAAGCAGGTGTTTGTTATCAAAGTTAAATATGATTTTTTTTTCTCTCTCTCAAACCAAGACGATGTTAAGAAAACTGGTTTAAATCTCGATGGAAATAAGCCAAAAGTTATCGCCGCATCAAAGGTCAATGACCTTTCTTAGAGTAACAGTGTAAGTGGATTATAAGAAAGAGAGATAGCAAGTTTCTGTGAAACATCTTGCAGAGATTTCGTTCACGATATGTATGACCTTGAAGGTAAAAAAAGTCACGTCACGCAGGGCCTTGTACTCTGCTGGCGAACACGTCTAGTGTCACGGCATCGTGTTAGGTGGCGTTTTAATCATAAAGTCTTGTTTATACGTTGCACTATATACAGACAGGCAAATTATCCTGCTGATATATTAGTGAAGCTAATAATACTAATCTGTTTCGTTTGATTGCTTACTTTCAATTTACAATGATCACGTAATTACTTCAAAGTATTTTGTTTTAGTTCCCTAGTGTTTGTTGTTTTTTTGGTGCTAAACCTCATTGATAGGTTTCAATGTTGAACCATTATTTGTCAGCGAGAGTCGTGCGCTGTAAGCATTTGAATAGAGTCACGTAAAATAAAAGTTTAGTGAGTGAGAAAAATGAGATATGTATAAGAAGTCGTTACCTCGTGACATTTTCAGAGAAGTAGAAGACGGATACAATTTTTTAAATGATCTGTGTATATAACATATTCCATGGTTGAGTACCTCACATCAAAACGATTTTGATTAATGCAAATTAGCAAGTTACCTGGTAGAACTGGATGTATCAGAACTACATTTTGAAACTTTCTGGCATTGCTTAGGTAGTGTGATGATACCGAATATTGACCTTTTTACTGGAAAGCTTTATGTAACGAGCTTTTCTGACGCAAAATAATGTAACTGCCAAGAATCTACTAAAGCAAAGGTCAGTGGTGAAAGTCGTACACGCATTTTTGGAGATAATACAAAATATAATCAGGAATGTTTTAATCTGGAAAACAGACAGAGGTTACGTGAGAACACATTTCTTCTAGTACATATCAGTTTAACTGTCACATACAACAAACAGGTGAGGACTAAATAAAACAGGTATTCATCCTAAAGTATATCTGTTATATCATTGGACGCAGTACAAATAGACTACTTTACCACCTGACGGTTGAAACAGGCACTAAGAAATAATCGCTCTCGTGCACTAAATGGATTATAGAAACTATAGAGGTAGGAGTACTGTACTTTAGATACGACAGCCTGCGGCAGACGCTTTTCGATGGACAGTCGTCAGATAGAGCACAACCAAACGTGACGACACGGATTGTAACGACGTGATGGAGCTCTAAATTTGTTTAGTATAACTCTTTCTCAAAATTTGTGTAAAAACATGAAACACTCCCGCCTATGCGTGCCTGTATAGAAGTCATCATATCATCATAATTTCCCAGGAATGCTGCAGTACCAGTCTCAGGGAAAAATTACTCGTCACGAAGTGCTCTGTAGACATCTCATGGTGGGTAATCAGCGCTTCATTACTGCTTTCATGTCCTCAGTAAGTTACGTGACAACTTCAATGGTAAATCTTCCATGTGTTATTATGAACTTCATCGTTACGAACTCCATTTCGTTTGTTCTGTACACGAAACGAAACGGATAATTCATGGTACGTTTCATTACTCTAGTATTACTTAAAACAGGTCATGCCATTGCTTATAGTAGTACTTAAAACTGATCATGCCATTACTACAGTAGTACTTAAAACTGGTCATGCCATTACTTATAGTAGTACTTAAAACTGGTCATGCCATTACTACAGTAGTACTTAAAACTGGTCATGCCATTGCTTATAGTAGTATTAAAACTGGTCATGTCATTACTTATAGTAGTACTTAAAATTGGTCATGCCATTACTTATAGTAGTACTTTGAAAAAGTAGTAACGAAAACTAGTAATGTCAACATTGTAGTACTACTGACAACTAGTTACGTGTATGTTCTACTGCTACTGAGAAGCGGACCGATTTTTCTGGCTTTATTGACAGTTTACCTGGACGTTTGTCTTGTTGCTCTGATAAATGAAAAAAAATAATAAGGAGAACTAGCACTGAAATTCTCCTGTTGGTACTGAAAAACAATGACCATAAAGTAGTGCCGTTTTTCTATTTGTAGGTATAAACCTGTGATGTATTGTTAAAAATACTGTGTCAACACATTCTTTTGATATTTTGATACGTAAGGTGTACTCTTGGAAAACTTGCAATTATAGACCGTTATAAAATTAAGCAATTATGACGCTATTTACAACAACCTTAAAGTACCTATGTAAAACTGTTTACAAGTAAAAGTGGAATAATGTAATATTACTTCTCATATCACGAACGGTCTTTTGAAAATTTATGAAAAAAAAAACACAACAAAAACGAGAGCAAAACATATTGTATCCCCGCAACGAAATGTAAAAATATCCTAATGTAATTTGGTAACTATGGCTACCTATACGTCATATTTCTCACCGATGTGCTTACTGACGTCATCATTCTCCAGCAACTTGAGCATTACGTCATAAGTGAGAAGATGAACGACAGTTTACATTCTCAGAATCTATTTTCTCAGCGCGAAACAAACCAGTGGAAGACTTAAAGTACTAGCGTTAAAGTAACGAGAAACTGCTTCTGTTGACTAGTTTCCAAATAACGTTGAAACAACTTTATATCATTTTTACAACTAGTCCTAGCGGTTAAAACCTGAAGTCAGTGTTAAAGGGTGCCATTTTTTCTCATGGACTTTTCCCATCTCATATTTGTTTCAAGTCTTCTTTTCCAACCATAGTTAAACGTTGTTTTGTTTTGTTTTTGTTTTGCTTATTTTTTCTTCCAGATACAGAGATGGGTCCATCTTCCACGGTTTTTTTTTTCAGGACTTCTTTTGTTTCATACCAAAAGCGTGATCCATCTGCAAAACTAGCTGCACGTAGTGCTCATCTTTAACGTTACATTTCGCATTGTGAATTTCTTTGTTAAAAACGAATGAAGGTAAAACGTGGTGCATGACACGTCTTGAAATCAGAATAAGAGACAGAAACAACACAATAAAGAACGTACGCCTGTGAAATACATTATTTCAATCGTTTGGAAAGAAGAATAAAGTTAATAATTTTACATTTCATGACCAGATTAGTTTTCAATAAGTTTTATGCAATAAATAAAATACAAAGTACTTCGAGAAATTAATTTGGCAACAGAATACCTTCAACTTGCTAAAACGTTCCATATGTTTGCTTTCTAGACTAGCAAAAACAATGTTTATTGCTTATTTTTAACTTGTTAAAATCCACTCCTGTTTAGAGGAGAGAAAAAACAACAACCGACAATAATAAGTTCAACGACTGAAAGGCCACTTCATACAACAGATTCGACCTCTATAGGGTAGATTTAATAAACCAAGACGAAATATTTTGAATGCGTTTTTGAGGGAAATTACTTTTTTTTTTTCCAGGAGCTCATTTACTGGTTGAAAAGTGCAAATAAAGATGCAATCCGATCATTTCTATACTTATATTTGCATTATTTGGCTTCAGGAAACATTCAGAAGTTTCGCCAAAAAATAAGGTAATAACAAGTATTTATTAATGGATATTAACTCTTATTTCAGCTTGACGTTTCTGGAATTTGTGTAAACATATTAACTCTTATTTCAGCTTGACGTTTCTGGAATTTGTGTAAACATATTAACTCTTATTTCAGCTTGACGTTTCTGGAATTTGTGTAAACATATTAGCTCTTATTTCAGCTTGACGTTTCTGGAATTTGTGTAAACATATTAACTCTTATTTCAACGTTTCTGGAATTTGTGTAAACATATTAACTCTTATTTCAGCTTGACGTTTCTGGAAGTAAACATATTAACTCTTATTTCAGCTTGACGTTTCTAATTTCAGCTTGGAATTTGTGTAAACATATTAACTCTTATTTCAGCTTGACTGGAATTTGTGTAAACATATTAACTCTTATTTCAGCTTCTTGGAATTTCAGCTTGACGTTTCTGGAATTTGTGTAAACATATTAACTCTTATTTCAGCTTGACGTTTCTGGAATTTGTGTAAACATATTAACTCTTATTTCAGCTTGACGTTTCTGGAATTTGTGTAAACATATTAACTCTTATTTCAGCTTGACGTTTCTGGAATTTGTGTAAACATATTAACTCTTATTTCAGCTTGACGTTTCTGGAATTTGTGTAAACATATTAACTCTTATTTCAGCTTGACGTTTCTGGAATTTGTGTAAACATATTAACTCTTATTTCAGCTTGACGTTTCTGGAATTTGTGTAAACATATTAACTCTTATTTCAGCTTGACGTTTCTGGAATTTGTGTAAACATATTAACTCTTATTTCAGCTTGACGTTTCTGGAATTTGTGTAAACATATTTTCAACATCAATTATTTTTTGAGACAAGATCCCAGTTTCTGAAAACGTTTTACAAATACTCGTTCATACGTATTAATAAGCTGAAGCTGGGGATTTCTCCATATCGTTATCCCTGTTCAAAAGAGAAAATATTTGCCTAAATAAAGAAAGCTGAACGTGGCATAGCTGTCAGCTTGACGGAGGGCTCATGGTTCGAGACTGAACATGATTTGTATTCTAGCTGTGGTGATACGATAAAAAAATTATAAACTCCAATCTCGATATTCATTTCCAAGAGCTACGCAAATCCTTTTGAGACGGAGTGTGTTGATATTTGGTCTTCTCAAGATCATTAATTCAACATTAGGGACAGAAACACAAGTGTCCTTTACTTGGGTGGCCCGGCATGGCCAAGCGTGCTAAGGCGTGCGATTCGTCATCTGAGGGTCGCGGATTCGCGTCCCCGTCGCGCCAAACATGCTCGCTCTTTCAGCCGTGGGGACGTTATAATGTGACGGTCAATCCCACTATTCGTTGGTAAAAGAGTAGCCCAAGAGTTGGCGGTGGGTGGTGATGACTAGCTGCCTTCCCTCTAGTCTTACACTGCAAAATTAGGGACGGCTAGCACAGATAGCACTCGAGTAGCTTTGTGCGAAATTAAAAACAAAACAAAAAACCTTTACTTGGCTGCATAACACAACATGTGCATAATGCGCTGTTCACTTTAAAAATTCCAATTCCACTGGTACTATGAACAATTTCAATTCAAAACTAAATAAGAGCGACTGCATCCAACAGTAATCCTACATATGCACTCCTTATTTTGTAGATAGATCGAATATTTTCTTCTTTTTAACATTAGTTTGATCAGTTTTCTTAGCCTTTAGAAACTTCTCCAAGGTTGGTTGTCTTTTAAATAGTTAAAATCGTATACCCGAAATTTTATTAACTGTTCAGAGCAAACCTTTTTACCAAAAAGCTAAAGATTTACTTGCAATCGCATATTTTACTCATCTTAGTATAATGGCAAAATCATTTTATATGTGTATATTGTACAGAAGCGTTATTCTCTATTTAGAAGCCAAATGATTTAACTTATAAAAAATGAATAAAAATTTATCGAGATTTATTATTCCAATACTACAAATAAACTGTGCAAGACTCAAAGTTGTTTCTGTTCCAGCTGGCAACCCGTGCCACCATTTCTGCTCAGCTTTTTTCTTTTTCTTTTTTTTCGTCAGAAGGTGACCTGGTAGAGGTACAGGGTGAACAAAACTTTCATTCTCAGAATATGGCCGCGTGTTACCAGCGCGCTGAAAGTGTGTCACTTATTGAGGATTATAATTTTGAATGGAATTAAATGACGATTAGTGAAGAATTCGATTTAGTACTTTTAATCATAATAATATATTAAGCTTCATCAGACCTTATGGTGTTTCAAAGCAGTATACAAAAATACACTTTTTTATTTGTACTTTACTTGGGCCTACAGGAGTCCTAAGTCAAGTTTATCTACAGGTATCTTGTTTGTAAACCGATTAAAAACTATCCATTACATATTATCTAAATATTCTTTAAATGTTTATTAGTTAGGCCTATAAGAGATCGAAGTCGAGTTCCTCTAGCGGTAACCCATTTGGAAACTTATTAAATTAATTATCTAATAAATATTACCTGAATATTTTTGTTAGGTCTATAATAGCACAAAGTAGAGACTCCTTAACGGTAACCCATTTGTAAACAGATTCAACTACAAAAAGTACCCGATACATATTATTTAATTTTTTTTTATTAGTAAGGCATACAAAGTATCTAAATCGTGGTATTGTGAAGTTAGTTCAATGCTAAACCACTAGTCATACAATACAACAAGCAAGACATTTTAAGTACATGAAACGATTGTGAAACCTACATCTGACGAAGAGATTTTATTCACTCAACGTTTTGGCTCTATATGGGGATGGTAAGAAAGAATGAATTCATATCAAAATGTGCTCACATTTTGTTAAAAACAAAACCCTGTCTTTACATATAAATCAACCACTATCTGTGAACCTACATATTTTGTAACGTATTTCATTCTTTGTAACTAAATCATTAACTAGGCATTTGTTGTCCAGGTGTCAACGTCTCAGAAAATGCCTAGTGTCATCCTTGAGGCGTTTCTAATTCGTTTTACTTTACCAGTATTGTTGTTATTAAGCTCAAATCTCTACAAAAAACGTCTGTACTCTGCCCAACACGGGTATCGAAACCCAGTTTTTAGCAGTATAAGTCCACAGACATACCGCTGTGCCACTATGGGGCTTTACAAGTGACTTTTAAGGCTAAAATTTTATGTTGGTGTTCAAAGGCGTTGCTAGGTGCTTAAAAGTTTCGGGGCTCGAGCTCATAGGCACAGAAATTTTACAGGCACAGAATTTTCGCTGTTTCAGTCCGATATCGATCACGGTTTGCTATTCTAATTTTTCAAGACACTGTCAAACAGAATCGGAAGCGCAGATAGCCTTGCGTGTGGATTTAAAAACAAGTAAACGTTTATAATCAAGTAGTCTGCAAAATACCAGCTCACTCTCAGCCCACAAGAATGAATGTTAGTTCCCTCTATCTATATTAACAAATATAATTTAACAAGTAACACAACTAGTCAGAATTCAATCAGTGTCTGTTATTATAAACAACACATACATAGGTACTGGTGTTTCTGACTTTAAGATTACTTCTACCGCTACCTGTACAGACAAGCACTAATTTACACTTGGATAAATATTTATTTATCAATGTGTAGACTTTATACAGCACGTTCTACTTTACACTTTGAACTTTGGCGATATTATACATATGACTTAACCCTACAATCCAAAATTAACACAGTCGTATAAAAATATTAATCTTGATATATGATAACAAATTAGTGGGGCAAAAAAAATGTATTTCGCCACATAAAAAAATTTATTCTTGGGGCACCTCTCCTCTTCTTACCTGCTCCCTCCCCCAGGCAACTTCATGTCCTCAAAACAGTAATTTCAAGAAAAACAACAAAACACTTCAGGAAGAGACCTGGAACGGAACATTTTCATGTAAAATAATCACGTGTGCTTACTTTAGAGATAGCGGATGATTCCCCCTTTTTTCGCCTGAGTTCTCAAGTTTCACAGTTTTCTTATGGCCGCAGGTGGCACTAATGGGTGGTCGCTACATTCTGCAGAATTAACTGCTCTGCCAAGCGGTTGTTATTTCATTAGGGTCTGTGTTAGGGTGGCTTGGGTATGTAAAGGGGTCGGAGAAACGAAGGAAGGGTGTTTTGTTTCTTACTTCAGTGTTGTATACGTTTATTCAAGTAACCACCTTGACATCATTTTTTTAAGTGTCAAAAAAAAAAAGATTTACAGACGTTGCCCTACATTAGTCGTCTAGATCTAACCTCAATAGCTTTACAACAGTGGCTAAAACCCGCTGTATCCTGAACACCCAGAATTAATTACCCCATTTTCTCTCCTTCCAATCGGATTTCTAATTTTTAGAGGCAGTAACAACGCGAATTTTTGACTTTTTTTTTTAAATTTAGATATTTTTCTTCTCATCTTCAGTATGTATTAAACTATAATTTAAAGGTCACTATAGTGGTTCATAATAGGGATCGCCCATTTCTACTCTTGTGTTACACTGCACAACAATTTTTTGAAAAGTTTTGCTTCCTGAAAAGTTTTTGCTGATTGTGACAGGTACCTGGTGGTATGCACAAATATAGTTTTGGTTTTGTTTCACAAGGTACAAATTACAGAAACAGGAGAGGCAGTGAAATCACAAGGTACACATTACAGAAACAAGAGAGGCAGTGAAGACACAAGGTACAAATTACAGAAACAAGAGAGGCAGTGAAGACACAAGGTACAAATTACAGAAACAAGAGACACAAATTACAGTGAAACAAATTACAGAAACAAGAGAGGCAGGCAGTGCAGTGAAACACAAGGTACAAATACACAGAAACAAACACAGAAACAAGAGGCAGTGAAAACACAAGGTACAAATCACAGAAACAAGAGAGGCAGTGAAAACACAAGGAAATTACAGAAACAAGAGAGGCAGTGAAAACACGAGGTACAAATTACAGAAACAACAGAGGCAGTGAAAACACAAGGTACAAATTACAGAAATAAGAGAGGCAGTGAAGACACAAGGTACACATTCTTGTTTTGACTCTTTTAAATGTCACAGCTTTTACACATGGAGTCAAAATAGGTATTTGTGTCTTGAGTAAATAGTGCCAATATTACGTTTCAAACCTTAAGATTGTTTGTTTACCCTTATTAATTGCACTTTTACTTTAAGCTGTCTATCTTGTTTCTGTTTTTTTGAAGTTCCTCAACCCTCCTTTTTACTTATTGAATTGTTACATATCTCTTTCTATAACGATGTTTACACACTGTTTTAATTTTTATGTGTACTACTACTTTAGACAGCATAAACTACGTTCAAATAACACTTCTATTTTAAAACAGTATTTACTACATTCAAGCTTCTATAGATAACACACACCACTTCTTACACTGCATTAAAAACACCACTACTTAATAACACATAGACATTAATTAAATTTATGTTAGTATTGTGTGCTTTTAATACAAGTTTTTGTAAAACATGTCTATTTTGTTTTCTTTTTTTAATGAAATAATATTTATAGTACTACAATCAGCTGAAGTATTTGAAAATTAAAGTATAATATCGCAATAAAAGTTTAAAAATACGAAATTAAAGGTTAATCTGACGAATATTCAAATACGTGAATTATTGTTAACGCACATGCGGCTTTTGTATAGCTTTGCAAGAAAATATAAAACAAGCAAAAACTGTGTAATATAATCGTAAGTCTTCTTATTTTTTTCCAAATATGAAACATTTTGCACTCTGTAAAAATGCGAAGCTCCTTGGGGTTCAGTACCTAATCGAGGACATATAATGCTACAAATCGGGTTTCAATACCTGCGATGGGCAAGTATTGTTGTTAACAATTAATGACAAAAAACAAACAGAGATTTATTTCAAAGTTACGTATCTGATACTTAATCGATTGTAAAATAATAAGATAAAGATATTAATCTATAAAAATTTGAAGTTCAACTTACAGATAAACACAATGTAGGCTTAATGAAATGGTTTCTAGGCAAAATTGTAAATAAAGATTTAGATTACTACGAAATGTACCACTTTTCGTATTATCTCGTATGTCACAATTTATCCTGAATAAACAAAGTAGTTGCACCATAAACGAATGTCTTCCCCGTGTCAAACCATCTTGCCTCACTCCTGTTTTACACCAACAGTGACGTCATAATATTATTAGTCTCTACACGAGTGAAATCTTTAATTAACTTGTACAGTCAACTTCTGCTACAAAAAACACAATTCAGCGGAACTTTGGTTAGAACGCCAGTTTGTGATGTGGTTGTTGATAAAGCCACGCAACACAACCGTCTTACAGTTGTGTGTTAATAAGTTTGTTATATTTTTAGTTTGTTATAGTTTTAGTTAGTGCTGTATCCTCCATACACGGTTCTATGTCTAGGAAAAGTTGAGTAACTAGAGAGAAACCAACAAATATAGAATAATTTTTAACTAAAACGCTACAGAAACGTTTATTTCGATAGATCTAAATATTAACATAGGTTTCTTTTAATGAGCAAAACACCTCAAGTACGTGTAACCATATCACCTCTACAAGTCACGGTATTATTCACTGACCCCTCTTGAACAGAGTTGCTAATGAGAAATGGAATTCCCCGAAACGAGCTTGACTCAGTGACAAGTATTGAATCTAAGAATAGAATGTAACTCACATTTCTTTCTCTTTGAAATTATTTTTACACATTTTAACTAGTATTAAAGTTTCCGAAAAGGCTAAACAAAATGTAGTAATACAAATACATATTTTCTATAATTTGATTATTCTTCTGAATTATTAGTTCCTGCTTTTAATATTGCTTCGAAACTATTGATTTTTTAAACATTTTTTACACTATTGTTTTTTCCTTTTCTATTTGTGTTATAACATCATCGTTTTCAATATAATTTGTTTTAATATACTGTAATGGTGTTTTAGCGCTACAAAGATTATATATATTCTTTGTTACACTGCTACATTATTTATTAAGTTATTTTTAATATGTGGTATTTGTTTCATGGCTTGATTTGATTAGAAATGATCATTAATTGACATATTTTAACTTTTAAAATTTTATCACGAACTGTGGATATCTATATGATTATTATTACAAAATTTGGTCATACAACATATTATTTTTTAAGAAAAGAAAATTATTCGAAAAGTACAAACAAAAGGTGGAAATTGAGAATTTTATACCAGAAGTATTAAGATTTTTTATTCTTGTTCTATTTGTTTACCAAAATAACCGATGGAAGTTACTACGCTAGAAAAAAATAACGCTAGCGACAGTCGTCAGCAAGCCTAATATATTACGTAATAAAACAATTCTTCAATTGCAAGTCAACTATCACTCATTTATTTCCGCAGGATTTAAAAATACGGATATAAAAGACATTCTTTCAACCCTATTAAGAGACGAAACTCCTACCTTCAAAATTTTAGAGTAATTTTCTCCAACTGTGAACTAGAAACGTGTGGGCTAAATATATGGTGTGTGCGTGTGTTTATTAAAATGCTTCTTTAAAACAATTGCGACTCAGAACGCTGTAATACAGATATATACTGTTAACATCTTTATTGCTCCGAACACTATCATCTACGCCTACATATGACTTTCTGTAAAGTCCGGGTTTTTCTCCTTTAATAACGTAAATTTATGACTTAAGACTATAGGTTCAGTCTTTCACAAGACTTAGTATCCTTTAACGTAGGCGTTAAATAAAGTTATATCTATAAAACAAATTGAAAGCTGTTAAACTGGCATGACAAGTAGAGCATATATTTAATATTAATTGACGTTATAGAAATTAAGAATGACAAAAATAGCTTGCATATCACTTTTCGTTATAATGAAAATATTACTTGGGGACAAACTCATCTACGCGGAAAAATTAGCCACCTAGTAGCATTTATACGAACTATTCAAATAAAGCAAAATGTGTCTGGAATTTTTGTTTTAATTGAGTAAAAATGAGACAATCGTAGGGAAAATTAAATGAATTGGAGAAAAAAAATTGCTCTTGAAAATAACATGCATAAATCTATCAACGTCCTTAATAAAACAGTTAACACTCGATCAAATAATCAATAACACGAAAATTATTATTCGAAATAAAAGAAAGTTCATACTTTTTTTTTTTTTTTGAAATACGGCCCGGCATGAGCTGGTGATTAGGGCATTCCACCTGTAATGTAATCCTGTAATCTCAGGATCACAGGTTCGAGTCCCCGTCACACCAAACATGCTCGCTCTTTCAGCCGTGTGGGCGTATATAATGTGACGGTCAACCACACTATTATTTGGCAATAGAGGAGCCCAAGAGTTGGATAAGGGTAGTGATGACTACCTTCCATTTAGTCTTACACTGCTAAATTAGGGACGACTACATAGCCCTCGCGAATTTCAAAAACAAACCTTTTGAAATAAACTTACATGTAATATTTATGTAATTATGAGATCAAAGTTAACCACAGAGCTTCTTTAGCGCCATTCAGTGTCTAGAAGATTCTAATGCTAAAAGCCGGGTATTGATACCCATGGTGGGCAGAGCACAGATATTCCCTTGTGTAGCTTTGTGCTTAACAAACAAAAGCCTTTTATAGCAACTTCTTCGACTGTTTAACTGGGTTGGGTGGCAACAGTTTTAGCTTTACCTACTTTTTTTAAGTAGAAGTTATTTATGAATTTCTAATTAAGTAGTGCAAGTAAAAGGTTATTAGGGCGTCTGATTTATAAGTCTTTGTTCTGACTCTGTTAATAGCATCGCGTTCTACCGCCGTGAAATATTACTGGTTAGACAGCTATATTATACTTCTTTTTATCTTACAATTCCAACAAACACTGGTATAAAGAAAGTCTAATAAACTTTCATTGTTCTAGAGATTTTATTTTTTTCATAACCTTCAGTGTGAACAAGGCTTCTTGCGGCGAGAAAGCGAACCTTAATGGGCCCGCAAAAGGAAACGAACACTTTTCGCTTGTTAAATCAAAAGTTAAATCTTATAAATACAAAATTAAATCTAATCTTGTACGAGGTCTCTAATTTTTTAATATATTCCCGTTATAAGCGTCAGAAGCACTTTGAATCTGGAGGGGCATCTTTCGCATTTTTTCATTTGTCAAAAAGAAATGCCAATTTAAATCGAACTAATAAGATGTTTATTTTGAATTTCGCGCAAAGCTACACGAGGGCTATCTGAAATAACCGTCCCTAATTTAGTAGTGTAAAACTAAAAGCAGCTAGTCATCACCCACCGCCAACTCTTGGGCTACTCTTTTTACCAACGAATAGTGAGATTGACCATAACAATATAATGCCCCCACGGCTCAAAAGGCAAGCATTTTTGGTGTGATGAAGATTCGAACCAATGACCCTTAGATTACGAGTCGAACGCCCTAACCACCTGATCATGCCAGATTCCTCAAGATAAGGAGCACACAAAGTCGCATCAGAACGTTGACATGTAGTGTATTTAAGAAACTCTATATATTTTGATACGAAGAGAAAAATAAACAATAATATTACACCAAGACATGTCCAGACCACGCTTTTGTTGTCAGGGCAATATGTTGTTAAACATATTCTAATTATGAAGTTCTGTTGTAAAGTGTCAGTACGATAACGTTATTTATATGTGGAATATACAAGACGTCTTTCACGCTCGGTATCCCCTAAATAAATATATATATAGATAGATGGATATATATCAAAATGACTATTTTCAAGAGCGCGTCACAGGAAAGTTATTCACTTTTGGTTATTCTTAAAATTTCATATTGGTATTAATACCGATCCGTTTTCGTACGTGATGAATGCTCGATCTGAGAATAACAACAACAACAACAAAAACTTACTAAGAAAAAAACTGATTCAAAGATAGGAGCATCGTGAATGGGAAAAAAAAAACCCGCATAAAGAGAGTATTATATTGCAGTGTATTTCTGTTGGTGTCCGTTTAAGAACATTTAATTTTTCTTCTTTCATATCGGTATCACATACACGCATAACTATATTGTACCATATCGAATAAATTATTTTCAATTCAATTGAATATCTCTCCTGTGACACTTATAGAAATAACATCTGTCTAAAAGTGCTTACATCGGCAGCAGTTTTTCTTGCGCTCAGTAAAATGACAGGAAACCGTGGCATCCAGCGAAAAAACTCCAAGCGGCTACTTAGAGAATCTGAGTGCTTTGTTGTGCTGGAAATGTACCCATTACATTGAAAGCTAAACATTTTTGGCAATAATGTATTGCAATTAATCTACATTGTTTAAAAATAATAGCAACGGATTTTTCTTTATAGAAGTAACACACGGTTGTAAATGTCTCACTAGATAATTATGTTGCATATATGCTTTGATCTAAATAACTGGGTTGATTACATATTTTCAGTAATGTCGAGAAAACCCACTTGTTCGCTGCTCTACGTAAAATATTTTCTCAACCCAAACGAGCCGTTTTTACATATAGATTACGTATTTTATATTCATTCCTCAGTATTGTCAGAAAAATTACCGTTGAAGTGTTTCAACGGGCGTCTAGAAGTTCGGCAATATTTATCACCCTACATAACTCCCCAAACAAGCTCACTTTGTTTAATAACAGCAGACACAAAAGACATTTATGATCTAGAAAAACCATCTACCTTGATTTGTGACCAGTGATATAAACAGTCGGTTTAGGGTTGCCTAGATAGCAAAGCCTAAAAATAAGACGTGTTAATAACAGATATACCTTAGATAAACATTTAACATTATTATGCATTATATACATAATAAACAAAAATGAAACTAAACTTGCCTTATTTCTTGACTTCCCTGGGCCTAACCCTTTGAATACGCCTGCCAAAGCTGCCTTCATTTGTCCGTTTCCTTTCCAAACCTTCTATCGAGAACTGAATGCTTCCTAAGAGCCCAACTTCCACAACGACTTCAGAAACTTTTGGCAAGTATTTATCTAAGAGCAAACTTAGCACATCAGTATTGCCAGCGTTGAGAGTTGGAATGTCTCCCTGGCAGGGTGGCTAAGCCTTACACATCTCTATATGCGTCACTCAGGCTTCGACACTGTTTGGCTCACTCAAAATAGAGTCTTATTCATAGACTTTGCTCCTCCTTAAAAACACTGTACTCAGATAGGAATCTATCTCGTGAAAAACTCGGGGGATGAAGCAGCCCCCGTTCAGCAGCTTCGCAGCACAGTATCTTCTGGTGAAAAGTGACAGCATGGAGTAACTGACACAGTTATCCGTGGAACGATTTTCGTCTTCTCTGATGAGTAGTATTATTTGTGGTGTGTTAGAAACGTATGAACAAGTTGTTTTGTTTCGCATGCCCAACACGTTGAAGGACATCCACGCGCATGGCACGAGAGAGAGCAAACCTTGTTCGTTTTGCCCTTTCTTAAGCCTATTTACGTGTAATACATGTATGAAGGATCACCAAAGTGAAGGTCGTTGCTAACTACAAGCATTATCCATAAGAGAAAAAAATCACACACATCTTCTGATAGTAACTACAGGATATACATTCTGATTTATCTCATACACGTGCACTTCGGCCTGTTACGTCACAAACACGCTCTCATTTGGAACACACCCTTTTTTAAACATTAACTCAAGTCAGAAGATCCATCTTAGAAAAACGACCACACGGCGGACACCTTCACTTTTAGTGTTTGTATTATACTGCTTTCCTTGTTATTTATACTGGACTAAAAATAGCTTTTCTAAAATCGCATCACAAGATGAAAACTTTAGTAAATAAACATTGTGTATATATAAACAGAAAAAAAAAATCCAGCAAAAGAACACTATTCAGAGACACCTACCGTACAATAAAAGCCACTAAGGTGCATTATCTTTTCCTGTGGTCATGGTACCACAGGAGAGTGCTTCAGATATGAAATCCAAGCGTCACAAAAACAACTGTTTGTTGTTTAGCGCAAAATTACGCAATGGGATATCTGTCACGGGTATCCAAAGCCGGTTTGTAACGTTATAAGTCCTCAGTCTTACCACAGGTGGGCTGGAAAACTACTTAAGTGTACCAATATACACTAGAAACACCTTCAAATATACAAGTAGAAAGTGTGATGCGACGAAAACAGCTTGTATTATGTATAGCACAAAACAAGTACACAGCTCTAAGGTATCCAAATAAAATTAAGATAGAAGTATTAAGATGAAGCAACTAAACCGTAACGTGTTCGAATTATTAGTCTGTGATACGATATAGAGAACCACTTGTAAATATGAACAACTGGAATCGAGCAAAGCTGAAAAGATTAAAATTCGCAACTGTTGAAAATGCTGTCTGATTTACCTATCATATTTTCTCCTTTTCATAAAGAGGGTTTAACGTTTATGAACGACAAGGTGTTTAAATATAATTAAAACAATGTGAGTTTAACAGCAACCACATGTTTACAAGTAATAACTTAAACATAAACTTTATCTCAAAATTTTAAAATTATAACAAAGCTTCTTTATAAACAACATTTGCAGTTGACTTTCCATCTAACAACAGATATATATTTTGATGTGATCCCACTCTTGAACACCCTACATCTTATCAACCATGAAAAAAGCATAGTTGTTTGAGAAATAATCCAGCAACTTTCATTTTTTGACTTTTGAATCCCTTTAGAATATTCAACATTGTCTAAAGCGTCAACCTGCTAATATCACTTACGATTGATTCAATAGGCTTGGAGTAATTAACCAGCAGGTTTCACTAAATACAAAGAGGGTTAAGTTTAATTTTGACTCCTTAATCTTAGGACATTCCCCATAGTTCATATTATTTACATACAAATTTTGGATGAGATTAGTCTAATAGACTCGGAGAGGTGAGGGTACTAACAAACCATACATTTTGTCGTCTTTATATATACATAGAAGTATGTATAAAATTGCTTGTAAATACAAGACAAATAAATTGAAACTTACATACTGTCAATACAGTAAGTAGTACTATTTGTCAATGTGGTGTTTCTGTGTGCTTCACATAAAAAACTGAGTGACTTTCCAACGTTTCTGAGCAGTTCGGCCCAGCATGGCCAGATTATTAGAGCACTCTACTCGTAATCTGAGAGTCATGGGTCCGAATGTCACACTAAAAATGTTCGCCCTTTCAGCTGTGGGAGCGTTATAACGTGACGGTCAATCCCACTATTCGTTAGTAAAAGAGTAGCCCAAGAGTTGGTAGTGGGTAGTGATGACTAGCTGCCTTCCCTCTAGTCTTACATTCCTAAATTAGGGAAGTCTCGCACAAATAGCCTTCATATAGTTTTGCGCGAAAATTTAAAAACAAATAAACCTGATTAGTTAATAATACAATAATAATAATACTATAGCACACACAAATAAAGAAATAGCCGAAGCTTTCAAAGAACAACTTCAAAATACTTTTAAAACTCACACTGATCCAGATATGGATACATATTTATACAATAAAGTCACTAATCACATATTAAACAATAAACATCAATTTAAACCAATTTTTCCAATAAACATAACTGAGACAAACACAAGACCCAACACAGATTATACAAGCACGTTACTAACAAATGAAATATCCCTTCACGAACTACTCGAAGCAATAAAAACACAAAACACAAAACACCAGGTGAAGATGAAATACAAGCTATCCTTCTAAAAAAGGGCACTCCGAAATTGTTTGACCACCTAAATTCACTTTTTAACTTATCTCTATCCTCAGGATACATCCCAGTTTCTTGGAAGCTTGCAAATATATTAATGTTCCATAAGGAAGGAAATCCAGCGAATAAACCTAATAGCTACCAACCAATCAGCCTGACCAGCTGTTTAGGCAAAATTCTTGAAAGAATAATCAGTAACAGACTCTCCACATTCTTGGAGATAACATCAAAATTACCAAAAGAACAAAATGGATTCAGGAAATTTAGACAAACGACAGACCACCTAATCAGATTAACCGAAACTATAATAAATAGCTTCAATAAAAAAAAATGCACTGTCGCTTACTTCCTTGATATCGAGAAAGTATTCGACACTGTATGGCACGATGGTCTAAGGTTCCGAATGAATGAAATGGAACTACAGCGAGGAATTATTCGCTGGTTATCTAACGTTTTGGAAAATAGAAAGTGTAGAGTAGATGTTGAAGGAACATTTTCTGAATACTTTACTCCTGAAGCTGGTGTCCCTCAGGGAGGGGTGGTTAACCCTATACTCTTCATCATGTATGTAAACAATATGCCACTGAGGGATCCAACTCGTGGATTCTCTTCACAGTTTGCAGATGATGTGGCAGTCTGGAAAAGTGCCACAACACCAACAATAGCAGCCACCAACATACAACTGCAACTAAATAGAATAAGTGAATGCTGTCAAAAATATAGAATAAAAATAAACACAGCAAAAACACAACTCGTAGTCTTTACGAAATTGACAAAACACAAAAAACAACAGCCAGAATTATATATGAATGGCACACTACTCCAGATTGCCCCATTGGCAAAATTTTTAGGTCTGACCTATGATTCAAAACTAACTTGGATCAATCATGTGAACGAAATTAAAAATAAAGTTTGGCGAAGAACTAACTATGCTAGTAGTCTAACTGGTAAAAACAGTGAAGCATCTACAGATAACATACTAAAAATCTATAAAACATATATTAGACCTGTAATAGATTATGCAGCTCCATCATGGATAACTGTAAGCAATAAAATAATTAAAACCAAACTACAAACAATCCAAAACACACTCCTCACAACTGCATACAGAGTTCCAAGAACTATATCATCTCAGTTCATACACAAATACTCGAACATACCAACCATACCAGATAGACTCCTACATAGTACAATAATGTACTTTAATAAGAATTGGATGAAAAACGAATTACTATGTGAACTAGACAGATACCTCATACATGATGAAGCTAGTCCTAAATATCTCTCCCCAGTTAACTTATATTTTAAATATAAATAATAAATAATAATAATAATAAAAATATATATACATATATGTATATGTATTAAACAATAAAAAAATGCCACCAACAAACTTGACATTCTGCTGATAGAATAAAATAATCACTGTATACAAGCCACAATACATGGACATTGCCATGAAAAGGATTAAAATAATATTCAGTTCTACAGTTATAAATACCAATCCATCAAGAACATAAGTACGGGGAGGAGGAAGAAGTCACAGAAAACCTGACCCTCCAGGGTATGAACTTTTCTTACCCAAACACCGACAGACATTCTTTTCTTTGCATATAAAAGACATTCGGTGGCACAATGGTATGCATGCGAACTTACAACACTAGAAACTAGGTTTCCATATCCTTGGGGGCCCGGCATGGCCAAGGGTGTTAAGGCGTGCGACTCGTAATCTGAGGGTCGCGGGTTCGCATCCCCGTCGCACCAAACATGCTCGCCCTTTCAGCCGTGGGGGCGTTATAATGTGACGGTCAATCCCACTATTCGTTAGTAAAAGAGTAGCCCAAGAGTTGGCAGTGGGTAGTGATGACTAGCTGCCTTCCCTCTAGTCTTACATTCCTAAATTAGGAAAGTCTCGCACAGATAGCCCTCGAGTAATTCAAAAACAAACAAACAAACCATACCCGTGGTGGGAAGAGCACAGATAGCCCTTTTTGTAGCTTTGTGTTCAACTAGAAAGAAAGAGAAACGCATATAATAATTACTTAAAAGCTATAGTGAGCGATATGAAAAACAAGTCATTGTAGTTTTAGGGTTAAGGGAGTTTAACTTGGATTTGTTATAGTTGTTACTTCGGTTAAATGTTGGAGTACTAACCCACTAACCTAGCACCTACTGAAATGTTGCCCTGTCGAGATGACGATTTCAGGGCAGTAGCCATATTTGAACACTGGCCTACATCTGTGGTTCATAAAGCTTCACATTACTGTAAGTCATCAAGCGATACAAAAAAAAAAAAAAAGAATGGATAACACCAAGTGTCATATACAAGAAAGTAGGTATTACTGAAGGTTATTTAAAAAGACCTCTAACGCTATAATCCAGGGTTTGATTCCTCCTGATGGACAGTGTGCATATAGCCCACTGTGTAGCTGTGCACTAAAACAATAAGGTGAGGGGCACTTTCCATCCCCGTATCATTACGTCAACATCCAGCTACAATCACAATAACTCGTGAAAACCTAGGGCAGCTGTGTTGGAAATACATCAGCAAAGATTGACTATTTTAACACCACACAAAAAGGTTAAATAACTGTTTTTTTCTTCGGCCACATTCCCTTTCATTTCGTCTTGTTTCAAGGGTATGCTGTGACATTTCTAAGGATGATATAAACGAGACTTTTAAAAGGAGCCATGCAAACATACGACTGAACAAGTAACTCACGTACACGTATATATAATATTTCAAGGGTAAAGCCTACTTCGTTATAACGGAAGGGTGTGGAAAGTAAGGGGTGTTCTTAAGTGGAAGGGAGTTTCTCTAACAAACAGGGGAAAGTGCAGAAGACAAACGAAGTGGGGCAGATAAAAAAACAAATCCCTTAAAACATTAAAACTGCTCTTTTTATGTGTTTTTCTCTTCCTCCACACGCGCGGCTTAATGTTTTTGTGACTCTTCCTGTCACATGCTCTTCCACTAGTAAATATTGTGGGAAGAATATTCACATCACGGAAGTTAACTTGTACGTTATGCAATTGGTTAGTTTACATCAGAGACGCTCCCTCTTTTACGAAACATAATTTTTATCTGTCAAGTATGACAATGAAATATATTTTCAGAAATGTGTAAGTAGAAAAAAATAAAATGTCTTTAGTAGTACTCTAAGCTGAGTACTATCCGGATATCTTTATCAGTTGTCCACGCTAGTGTTTATCTTTGTTTAATTGCAATGATTTTTCTGAACTTTTCATTTTCATTAGCTGTCCATAAGACCCCCAGTGGTAAGATTACAAACTTATAACGCTAAAATCCGGGGTTTGATTCTCCGTGATGGATAGAGTCCGCTAAAACAAATCAAAGTTTTCCTATAAGCTGAGTGAAGGTAACACTGTCGAACTAAACCTGAGAAGCAGCTTACAACGCCAACTTTGAATTGTGAAGAACTAGATAGGGAAATTCTTGTACACCAAGACTGGAATAAGTACTTTAAAAGTACTATAAGTCATCAAGTGACATTAAAAAAAGAATGGATAACTCCAAGTGTCATATACAGGTATTAAATACTATTAAAGGTAATTTAAAAAATGGATAACTCCAAGTATCATATACAATGTCATGACATAAAAGACTGTTTAGTGTAAATATTATTATTTAGTTTATTTTGCGAATGGATATTTTATGATTGTTTCGTTGCAGTTGTTGTTTTTATAAGAGAGATAAAAGCAGACGGTTGTTGGAAGTTGTGTTTGAAACTCATTGATGTCAATAATATGGCGAGCAGACGATTTAATAATAAACATATAAATAGTAAGAGACCAGCGGGAAAAAGCAGACAGACAGTAGCAGAAGAGAGTAAACTCACGACCAAGGAAAAGTTCGGCGTGTAAGTTAACTGCGTTAGCAGCGATAGGCCTAACAAGTAACATAAGCCTGACGTTTAATATGTTAGAGTAAGATTAACAGTAGAAAATGAGATAAGAATGGCCATTTATTCCATCAAAGCATGGTTCTAAAGCAATTGAATCAGTCTGAATGCACTTTGACAAAAGGAACAGAGAATATTTTGAAGAAAGAAGAGCAAATGATTACTGGAAGAGCAGTGTACGACTGGGATAACTTCCGCCAATTGTAAGTGAATTATACACAGAATACTAGTGCGATAGAAATAGGGAAAGGTAGTTCGGTTCGTCAAATGAAATTCTAAAGTAACTGAACAGGCCTAAGTAGTCTTTTGGTAGGAAGAAGAGAACCATAATAGTGTTTACGATATCTCTATGATCTCTGTAGCGTAAATAATTTGTTGTACATATGATTAACTTTTTCTTATATATATTATTTTGTAAATAAAGGGAGTGCTTGTTTATTACGTATTGTTGAATTTATCGCCAACGAGTCACAAACACCTACTGTAGAAGAATCCTAATCCCAACAACAACAAAATATATATTTATACTGAAAGAAGTATAAATAAAAACCTTTAAGTGACAATTGGCGAATACATACATTTAACATCCAATAATTGGCGATCCACAGCCAGGATTATACAGCGGTAAACAGCGATAGAAGAAAACGTGAATGACAGCAGAAATAAGTACGCCTGCAAACACAACTGTAATAGTAGCGCAAATATTGTAAAGATTATAATTACTCAATATAACCATGTTAGGTGATGTTGATAAATAGTTTGTAGGAGGAGAACGTCTTAGGTTAAAAGACAGTGATCTACGAGAATCTGGTAAACAACAACAAAAACTAAAAGAAAAAGAAATGATAGAAAGGAAAGACGAAAATAGAGGGAGAACAAATAAGAGCACAAAGAGAGAAAGAAGAAAATGAGAAAAATTAAAAGCTGAAATAGAGAGAATGAAATTAAAATTTGAGAAAGAAGAAAGAGAGAGTGGAGAAACTAGAAATAGAGAGAATAAGAAGACAAATCGAGATAGCAAAACTTACCCAATTGAAGGGAGAAGGACCCAAGAATGGAAATGGAGTCAGGACCAGCCAACCCAAGCTGCCCAAATTTGATGAACATAAATATGCAAGATTCTCCCCAAGTCAGAAGTGGGGCAAAGGCGATTGGACAACATTTTATTCTACTTCTCACAGGAAAAGGCCTACAAGTATATGCAAGCATGACATCAGAAGAGGGCATAGATTATAACAAAATAAAAGTGAGAACCGGTCTAGTATCTGATGATCTGTGTGTACTAATCGATGGGACACTGAGAAAGTTTCTCTAACAAAAATGAAGGAGGATACTTCATATTATGTAGGAGATCTTGAAGCTACATGTATGAAGAAAACACTTAGTAATAGGAAACGTACCATGTAATATAAATCTGAAGGAACTAGAAAGAATATTAATGAAGCAGAGAAAGTTCGAGAAAAGAAGAGAAATAAGACTTTAAGCCCCTGCAAGTATCAAAAGGCGACATCCCAAATGTAGATTTGCAGAAATTGATGGAAGCACAGAAAAAAACAAACACTTCATTGCAGAAACTTTGGGGCAATGCCAAGAAGAAATCGAGCATAAGGCAAAGGGGAAAAAAAAAACACTTGTGGAGGATCAGAATCTATCAAGGCAGTTATACTGAGGAAGTTAAACAGGTCATAGACCAACAAAATATCGGACTCAAATTATGAAGTTGGCTTAACCAGTAATTCCAGTTGCCGGGAGTCATTGAAGATGTAAGTAGATTCTGCAGGTCATGTGACATCTGCCAAAAGACAATACCTAACAGAAAGGTAGTCAAAGCTCCATTGGATGAGACGCCTCTCAAAGAAGAGCCTTTCATCAGATAGCTGTGGACTTTATTGAGGCACTAGCACCTGTTTCTAACAAGGGCAACACGTATATGCTGACACTAGTCAACTATGTGTCACATAATCCATAAGCAATAGTAATGTTGAAGATAGAGATGTAGAGAGTAGCAGAAGCTCTCCTGGAAGTGTTCTACAGAGTAGGCTTTCCAAACGATGTCCCAAGTAAAAGAAGGACCTAGTTGACTTCAGAACTGACGCAATACTAGGCAGTTCTTTACTACCTCGTTCAGTCCTGAAAGTAATGGACTTTCTGAAAGAGTCAATGGAGTTTTAATGAGTAGGCTAAAGAAGATGTGCTAAAAAAAGGCCACGTGATTGGGACAGGTATTTGCAGGTAGTATTATTTACTTATCAAGAAGTCTCACAAGCAAGTACAGGACTTTCACCCTTTGAGTTAGTGTATGGAAGAACAGTATAAGGTCCAATGCAAATACTGAAAGAGGTATGGACGAGAGAAGAAGATTCAGAAGTAAGGAACACGTACCAGTGTGTGTTAGGCTTCAAAAACCGACCGTAAGAGACCTGTCAATTCGCTCAACAGAGCTTTGTGCAGCTCAAGACAGTCAGAAGCATTTCTTTGACAAGAAGGCAAAACATCGATGTTTAAAGGTTGGACAGAAGGTTTTAATTTTACTGCCCACAAATCAGCATATTTACCTTACAATAGAAAGGGCCTTTTGAAGTACAGGTACTCAAAAGAATGGACTACGAGGTGAATGTGAATGGGAAAACTAAGATCTATCATGCCAATCTGTTGAAGAAGTACCTCAAGAGGGAAGAGGACCTTACGGCTGAAAATGTTGATGTACAAATGGACATGGTAGGTGTGGCTGCCACAGAAGGAAAATTCGAAGACAGTGACTTCACTATAGAAAATAAAGACCTACTAAGCCTAAGAGTACTGAGTTGAGATGGGACATACCAGGACGTCAACACGAGTGTCAAACTGACTGACATGAAAAGGAAAGAAAAATAAAATATACTATGTCATTATACAGATAGATTAGGAAATACGAACCTCAGGCAACACAAGGTCAAGATAAAGACGAGGAATCCTGTCAAAGAAAAACCCCATTCGAAACCCTACCAGTAAATGTTGGTGTATACTATATGAAAAAACTTAGTATGTGAGCTTAAAACATTCTTCGTATATAGTAAAAAATACTGTAAATATTTCTCTTGAAGAGGAGTTTATGTCATGATATAAAAGATTGATTAATGTAGTATTGTTACTCAGTTTATTTTGTGAATGAATATTTTATTATTGCTTAGTTATTGTTGAAAATTGTGGTTGTTAACTCACTGATGTCAGGAATATAGTGAGCAGACGATTTAGTAATAAACATATAAATGGTATGAGATGAGCGGGAAATAGTAGACAAATAAAGACAATAGCAGAAAAGAGTAAAGTCATAGCCAAATGAAAAGTTCAACATGAATTTAATTTTGAAAAAGTGATAGAGCTAAAAGACCGAAGTGGAATTTTGAGAAAAAAGAAGAGAATCATATAATGTATATGATATCTCTGTGATCTCTACAGTGTAAGGAGATTTTGTAAATACTTTTAACTTATTTCGAATATATATATATATATATATAATTTTGTAAACAAGGAAATAACGTACTATTCATTCATCGTTGAATTTATCACCAACAAGTCACAGGCACCTACTGTAGAAGAATCTTAAGCTCAACAACAACGGCACAGTATATGTTTATACTAAAAGAAGTATAAATAAAAGCCTTTAAGTGACAACTGTCGAAAATATACCTTATAAAGTCCGACATATAGGTGGTAGATATTACTAAAGGCTATTTAAAAAGAATGGATAATCCCAAGTGTCATATACAGGCAGTAGATACTACTGAGACCAAAGTTTACATGGAAAAAAATGTATTGAGAAAGACATCCGCGAAAGAACCATAACATGAGAAGAAATGAACAAGATGGCGCTGAATGGAAGAAAGTATTGTTAGTGGATGGCCCAATGTGTCTGGTGACACAGGATAGACTACATACTAAGTGTAAGTACGTAAAGACAACTAAAAACCATTCAAAAACAAGAGATAACCCAAAGTGTCAATTAAAAGATTATAAACACAACTGAGGGATATTTTAAATTAAACAGTACGTGATATCTAAAAGTAGTATGATACTATCTTCTACAAAGTGGATACTAAATGATACTCAGGAATAGTATATACCAATAACTGATATTTAAAATAGATACTAGTAAATGGTATTCAAAAAGATGTAACATCCGAAATTAAAGAGAACCGAAAGCAGATGTATCCGAACGGTATGCGTGCCATTCTATGCATCTGAAATATACGGATCACATTCCGTTGCCGCAAAATTGTGCTTCCCATTTCGGAGCCTGCGGTTAGTTATAAGAATGACAGTCAATTCCCACTGCTAGATCAGAATATTCCAAAAGTTGGCGTTAGGTGCCGTTGACTAAGTAGTCTATTAGTTCAAAATTTCAGATTGCTTGTGCAAATAGACCTCGTGTAGCTGTGCACAAGTATCTGAAACAAACAGATAAATACAGTGACATTTGAAGTTAATAGATAACACTAAGTGTTTCTAAAACATAGTCTATTTCATTAAGTGGATTTTTAAAGTAAGGAATATCTTAAAGTGGACTGAAAAGATAATGTACACTATGAAATAACATTTTGCAAGCACTGCATATAAGGTAAAAGGATCCTTAAAAGGTTAAGCAGATCTTTATGCCCCTGTTATGCAATAATTCTTATAAATAATTTTATGTAAAGCTGATCCAGTTGGCAAATCATTAGAAACCAACAGATTAAAATTTGTGATAAAATAACTTAAACTGCAGAATTGTTTTCCTCTTCCTTTCGGATTCAGTTTTTTGTTTCTGAAAAGTAACTGTCAAAGATGTCTCTTATTCTATACCTGGTGTTAAACGAAAGTTCTCTTTGGCAATGACTTTTGGAAGACAAAAAGATGGATTAGAAATGCGATTTTTACACGTCTCTGATTTAGGATCTAAAATAGACAAATTAAAAGGAAAGTGGGAGGAAGGGGTGGGGGACTGAAGGTTAAGTTTGTCTGTTTGTTTGGAATTAAGTACAAAGCTACACAATGAGCTATCTGTGCTCTGTCCACCAGAGATATCGAAACCCGGTTTCTAGAGGTGCGAGTCCGCAGACATACCGCTGGGCCACTAGGGGACTGCAGGTTAAGTAATTTTATCGCACATTTTAAGACCATCAATAAATTAAGAACATCAGTAAAAACTGCTGTTGTATCAAATGACAAATACAAGATAATCCAAAATTATCTTTCTTATGTCATTACTGGCAAGCACAGGTACGATTTCTTGTCCCCCATTATTACAGCGGTAAGTCTACGGATTTACAACGCTAAAATCAGGGGTTCGATTCCCCTTGGTGGATACAGCAGATAGCGCGATACGGCTTTGCTAAAAGAAAAACACAGACTTTCCTATTTTAAAATTTAATAATTAAATAACGAAATTCTACCTTACAATTTTTCAACATCTTGTAGCCAAACTTAAAAAGTTTTTATTGTTATGTTTTTGTGTTGTTGTATTTTTTTTACTCCATCGAGTATTTTTATCCCGTAAAATATCAGTTGTGTCAGAAAAGCTTCAATGCGTCGTTTTGCTTGCAGAGAACAAGCCAATGACTGTGGTGCAGAGTAAATACAGATGCTAGTATAAGAAAGAAGTATAGGGGTATGTTAAGGATATCTTGTATCGCACACCTATAGCAAACAAGGAGCTAAAGACTAGGATAATGGATGCATCACTACCGTAAAAATAGATATGTGGACTGAAATCGAATATCGATTAGACGTGCTGAAAGTCTACTGACTTGTCAGTAAAAACAGTTTTATAAAATTTGGTTACAGAGTGTTGTAAACTGCGTGGTCTTATTTCCTTAATTAGTTAACTATTAAATTTTAACACTGGAAAAATAATTTTGGACCACCCCTATAAAGAATGTTCTGACAGTTACTGTGTTTGTCGTATTCCAGTCAACCGAAAGAGATTTGGATTGAGCGAAACGTATTGTCGACATTGGATATGACATATATAGTGTAGTTGGAATATGGCAAGTTGAAATACTACTATTATACCCTCTTTTAACTCTTGAAAATCCCTAAAGGACGACATTAAGAATGTAGTTTTAAATATGTCTAATATCAGTGTCTTGTGACAATTATTATTGTTTGTTTGTTTTTAAATTTCGCGCAAAGCTACACGAGAGCTATCTGCGCTAACCGTCCCTAATTTAGCTGTGTAAGACTATAGGGAAGGTAGCTAGTCATCACTGCCCAACGCCAACTCTTGGACCACTCTTTTATCAACGAATAATGGGACTGACCGTAACATTATAACGCCCCCACGGCTGAAATGGCGAGTATGTTTGGTGTGATGGGGATTCGAAACCGCGACCCTCGGATTACGAGTCGAACGCCTTAACCCACCTGGCCATACCGTTATTTCAAACCGTACCAGCAATAACTGTAAAGTTACAAGTGAAGTATAAAGAATGGTGATTGTAACTCCGATAAATACGTTGTATGTACGACATATGTAATGAATATCTAAATGGCATCAGTAGTTGTTAGGTAGGAGGAAATAGTACGAAGCGCCCTCCAGTAGCACAGCGGTATGCCTGCGGACTCACACCGTCAGAAACCGGGTTTCGATACCCGTGGTGGGCAGAGCACAGATAGCCAACTATGTAGCTTTGTGCCTAATTCCAAACAAAAATACTAAGCGAATTTCCAATAAACAGTTACATAGTATCAGCAAGACTGGTAACATTATGTTCAGATTGTATTTGTAACTTGATACTCAAATGATACAATCAAGTTCTACAATGAAATTACAGAGCTGTTAAAGCTGAAAATCAAACCGAAATAGCATTATTTGAAGTACTGGCTGTAACTTAGATCTCTGAACCAGAACGTTTTATATTACAAAACATTAGAGTTAATGATGTTCACTTCAGGTACTCGTTTTTTATCGTCATGGTTACAATTAAGTAAATCTACTTAGATGGTTTCACAATAACATAAATTATACTCAAGATGGTTATATGCTAATATAGACCATATCTCAAGTGGCTACATGATAATACAGGTTCTTCTGTAGATGGTTATATGCTAACTTAAATCCTATCGCAAGTGGTTTCGTGTTAATACAGGCTATACCTAACATGGTTATAAAGACCTACCCACATGGTTACTACAAGTAGCTTTTTTTACTAATGCGACAATCTCACTTTTATATTTCCCGTAAGAAGACTCGAACATGGGACCTCTTCTCACGCAAAGCGAGTTCGATATCAACTGAATAAATAGTTTACCTGCTAGCAATTCTCATAAGGTCCTTTTTGAATTATATATATATATATATAAACCTCTGTGTAAGCAATCAGTTAGTTGAAAACACGTTAAGGAACATCAATCAATATTTCATGAACGGATAAAAAAACTGGGTCAAAGTAAAACATTTTAACGCATGTGTTCTTTCAAGTATACCGCCCATGTAAAACCTGACCTGACTTTGCTGCCCATGTAGTGATTGAAGATTTCTTGAAACAATCTCACAAGTACATTATTCAAAATGTGTAAAATAACCTACAAACGTGGGAAAACTTCGAAGCTACAGAACTTGATACCCGTTTTTAACCTCTAAGAAGTTCTATCGCCCCCAATCCACGAAATTGAACAAAGCTCATTCAAGAATTCAATGTTTGATGACAATTTTGAATGAACAAAAACCCAAGTCCAAACAAACATGACTATATGACTTTGAAATCTCCATGAACACTCTCAATTATTAATACTTCTGAATTTCCATCACTGTTCTAAATGACCAATATTTCAAAGCATTAGTTCCTCAGCTTGGCGATTGTGACAAATTCTAGCAGGGTCACAAGTGTGACGTTAAAAAAGAAAAGAAAAAATCGAATGTTACAGACAAAGCTGAATAGGCTAGATGATATAGAATTTCGAACAGATTGTAGAGCGCAGATGATAAAATGTCCAAAACGGGATTGCCAGTTCAAAAATATATTTTGAGATAACTACTTTAAAGTCCACAACATCACCACCACCCTATAGGTCAAAAGCTTTCAAATCTAATTCCCTTATTTTCACAAAGTACATTCTACGTTTAACCTTTCAAAGTATATATAAAAACACTGTATATATAATGAAGAGTGGTACAGATGAAAAACGTCGTCGGTTTCAACACCCACATCTCGCTCTCTTAACTTTTCATAAATTCTTGACGTGATATTGGTAAAGGGAGTTTAAGACTGATCGATGGTGTATCCTCACCGCAATGTCGGTCCTACTTTAGCTATCATCTCATAAACTAGATAATATTTTACACCCCACATTATAACCTGTATCCTGAAGACCGTCTTAATTTATGTAGCATATTTAATTTAATACACACACAACAGAATACAGTAGTTTTACTGTATCTTCAACGTACTCACAATTTTGTATTCAACAATAAGTATACATCATATCCTTTTACTTCATAATTTTGATATATATGTATATATTCTAGCAAAAACACTAAACTTCTTCCTCTGCTCGTAAGCACGTTTTTCATTTCACCATCAAATACACTAGTCTACACTAGCACTGAGTCTGTCCTGTATATGGTATATACAGTCTATATTTTAGTCTACTAGAAACATGTTTTATATCACCATAAAGTACTGTAATCTACACCAGCACTCAGTCTGTCCTGTATGTATGTGGTATATACAGTCTATATTTTAGTCTATTAGAAACATGTTTTATATCACCATCAAGTATTGTAATCTACACCAGCACTCAGTCTGTCCTGAATGTATGTGGTATATACGGTCTATATTTTAGTCTATTAGAAACATGTTTTATATCACCATCAAGTGCTGTAGTCTACACCAGCACTCAGTCTGTCCTGTATGTATGTGGTATATACAGTCTATATTTTAGTCTATTAGAAACATGTTTTATATCACCATCAAGTATTGTAATCTACACCAGCACTCAGTCTGTCCTGAATGTATGTGGTATGTACGGTCTATATTTTAGTCTATTAGAAACATGTTTTATATCACCATCAAGTACTGTAATCTACACCAGCACTCAGTCTGTCCTGTATGTATGTGGTATATACAGTCTATATTTTAGTCTATTAGAAACATGTTTTATATCACCATCAAGTGCTGTATCCTACACCAGCACTCAGTCTGTCCTGTATGTATGTGGTATATACAGTCTATATTTTAGTCTATTAGAAACATGTTTTATATCACCATCAAGTACTGTAATCTACACCGGCACTTAGTCTGTCCTGTATGTGGTGTATTCCATGCTTTATTCGTTTTAACATTATAATTTTGTGATTTGCTACAGATGGTATTGGCGGTGCGAGCGCATGGGAGCACGTGAATATACATGCTTTCAAAAACTTGTGATACAAATGAAAGAAACACTTGTATATTCACTTCAAATATTTACATAATAATATTGTTATGCGATTCCTGGTAGATGACAATAACGTTCGTAGAGAAGAAAATGCGTCCTCTTGAAGCTAACTTATAGCTATGACTATTTCTTTTACAAATTTATTTATTTGCCAGAAATGGCCTCCATACCTAAGCTAGGCTAACAATAGAGTTAATTAACTCTTAAATTGCGAATATATTTAAATAACGTTCAATACCGCTGGTTTCTACATGCAATATATTGACTGATTTCATATTGTAGCCCGTTACAGATATTAGTTGAAAAATTGACAAAAATGTAAAACTATTATTTTTATAGAAAATAAATAGAAAGCCCATTCACTAATTACTGGAATCAGTTTCTATATAATTGAGTATTGTTCATATTTGTTTGATTTGTATATTATTTGGGACAATGTTGCTAACAGTGTCAAGGACCCAAAATCAATTTAGCCCATAAATAGTTAAGAAAAAAAAATAGTTTCAAAAACAGATGGCGTCCACGTAGACCCATCGGTCGTCTATTTAAAATTAAAAGTGGTATGATTACGCGTATGTTCGTTCCCCCCCCCCCCAGTGGCACAGCTGTTTGTTTGTCTGTGGGCTCATACCGCTAAAAACCGTGTTTAGATACTCGTTGTGGGCAAAGCAGAGATAACTCATTGTGTAGCTTTGTACATAATTCAAAACAACAACAACAGTATTCTACTCATATTAAGACTAGTATATTGTAAGAGTTGCTCATATATGTATTGCACGCGCATGTGTATACACGTGTGTTTGCAACTATTTCAACAATGAAAAAAATCACGTATTTGTTTACATTGCAACCATTTGCAAAATGTGAAAATTATATTGATGGTAACACGTAAACTTACGTTTTCTCTCTCTTGACTATATGAACCATTACAACCGAACGAGTGTCTTACAAGTATCACGTGAAAAAGACTTTTCATGCTCATTTTCATCATACGCATCAACTTGTTTCTATGACACCATTACTTTGTTGGCTTCGTGGTTTCTAAGTTTTTGTCGTTTTAATCGTAAAGCTACACAATGGTCTATCTTCGCTATGCTCGTTTGTTTGGAATTAAACATAATGCTACACTGTAAGTTATCTGTGCTCTGCTCACCACGGGTATTAAAACCCGATTACTAGCAATGTGAGTCCGCAGACATGCTGCTGTGCCAGTTGAGGGGGGGGGCATCTTCGTTATGTCCATCACGTATATCGCTTTCGATTTTTTTTTTGCTTTATGAGCTCTTAAACTTATCTTTAAACCACCAGGGGAAGAGGCACAGACAAATTTTAACGGAATGTTGACGATATGCCAAATAAACCATTAATCATTACTTGGGTTTATGTATTTTTAAAATAAAAATATTCTTGTTCCCTCTCCCCTTTTTGTTAAGTTCTTAATTGCTTTAATACCCAATCGTATAAAAGTACTCAATATGATGCAATACGTAGATCTTAAGAGGGAAAAAAGGGTATACAAACAAATTGTTAGTTTAAGAATGAGAAATTGCTTATATTAATTAGCAGTCTTATATCAGTATCAGGTACTGACGTTAACATCACATTACAACATTAGTTTACTACTAATGCCACTCTACATCAGAGGCACTGATCACATTATATTATTTAGTTCACTCTTAATACCACTCTACATCGTAGGTATTGTTCACATTACACCATTTTGTTAACTTCTAATACCACTCTACATCAGAGGCACTGAACACATTACACCATTTAGTTTCCAAACATCAACAACACATCACAAGAAACAATCACTCGTTTTAATTATACCTAATGTGTTTTTTTATATAATACTAATTTATCACATCAGTACTAAACTAAGTCTGGAATCACAAAGCATTCAACGCAGCCTATTAACCTTAAACTAGGCCTACCTTGTAGGGAATGGTCCGAATCACTACGGTTACTTCTCGCGGAAGATTGCTTTCCATGGCGTATAGTTATACACTTTCACTTGAACAATATGTTCATTAACTCCTGATCCCCAGGTTCTAATTTCTTCCAGTTTGATAGACCATTACTGTTTCGTTTTTAGTGTGCGAACGTCACAAGCCCCGAGTGACTAGGCCACTTGTTACCAAAACAATCATCCCTTCACGACTGAAAAGAACAGGCAAGGAGCACTTGGAGACTTGGTGCTGGTAGCTTTTTCTACTGGAAGAGGTTGCTGAAGATGATCGCGTCCTCTTGTAGGTCTATTTTTGGTGACGTGACTCAAGCTATTTTGAAGACAAGGCATAGCTTTTCCCTGCCTTACACTAGCAGCTACTATGCAGTGTGCACAGCTGTGCTTGGCCCGGTTTCTTCTTGTCACATACAATATCCTGATGTTATTCGATGACGCCCTTGGCATCTCGTGTTCGCTGGGGACTGAGGTACACAAAGGGAGGTCCGAGAGGTCATTGCTTTTCAAAAATTACAACAATCACATTCTCCAGTGGAACTTAGCGTATTTATTCCGCTCGTGGCTTTCCTTTCCAAAACAAGCTTGTAAGAGTTAAAAAACAACAACAACGAATTCCATGGATCTTCTTTTTTTATGCACGAAAAACTCTGTGTTTGTGTATGTTTGTAAATACAAACACACGAGAAAACATCGACATTTAATATGTAAATATGTTTTTAACCTCTCGTCTTCTTTATATCGCGTATCGTATTAATAATTTATACAGGAAAATTTTCCAGAGTTATTCTATACTCATTTTCTATATGCTTGGACATTATCTCTCTACAAAAACCACTGTAATCCTGTTCTGTCTTTATTCTTGTACATGTAATTTTAATCCTGTTATCTCTCTAAAAAAACCACTGTGATCCTGTTCTGTCTTTATTCCTGTACACGAAATCTTAACTACATTGTTGAAAATCCAGTGTCTACTGTCCAGTATTATATAACTGTCATATAAGGCAAGAACAAACACTCCATTGCATGTAGATCGTGTTCTAGGTTATTTATAAAAGTTATGTGTGTATGGATCCAACATTTCTCCAATCACATTTTTCAATTAAGAGTCGCATTCGTCACGCTTTTAATATCAATGTTTTGCAACAAGTCGTTAAAAATAAGAGTTGCGAGACAAAGCTACAACTTGACGCCGTTCTAAGCTTAACAAGTTCAAACTTGAAAGCAATTGAAACGCTGCTGATTATGTCAGTTAAAGCTGCCTTCAAAACATGCAGGTGCTGCCCCCTGTCGATTTATCTTCTAAGTCAACCTGCTATCATATTGGTGACTGCCTTCGAAGAATTCTGTCTTACTCTGAAGAATCGCTTGTGGTATCACAGTAAAGACAAGCAGTTTTTATAAATATGTCTCAAACTAAACTGTATAATACTTTAATCTATATAACGCTCATTAATGTTCTAAACTTATTATTTAAGTTGGCTTATATTATAAATATTATACTTTTACAATCAATCCAAAAAACGGTCGTTATTTTATCAGTTTTCTTGAATGAGCAAAAAAATATTATAAAACACTCAAATCTACATAAAAAACAAACAAAAAAACGTTGAATACGTAAGACACCTGTTTGTTGGCGGAAGGGGCGAGTGAAGCATACGTGAGTTAAATAAAAAATTACAGCTAACCACAAACAAGCCTCCTTTTAATACGAAGACGAACTAAGCACGTGCGTTACAAGGCCATTGCGCTGGGGTGGGGTGAGGGGAAATAATTTCTGATCATTAAGTCTCAATTAACCAGGAATGGTGGTCTTGCTGGTATGTGTATACATCTTACTTGGATAACCTAATAATGAAATGCACGTGTTGTCAGTAAGCCTTAAAAATAAACCGTATAGAAAAGCCAGCTAACGGGCTTCTATTCGTTAACGTTTGATTTCAAAAACTTGTTGTTTTTTTAGTAGACTATTTTCAACTGCGGATTCATAACAAAATTATTTTTTAATATGTCATGTCGTTTGGACAAAAACTGGGGAAGCAATTTTAAACTGTCTTTCTCCCCCCTAATGTCAGCTTGAATAAAAAAAAGTTTAACAATAGGATGTATATGACTGTAAAACCACGAGCAGATAAAAGTACTGAAATACTGACTTTAGAAGATGGGGGAACGAAACTTAGTATGGTGATAGTTTAAAGGTTAGAACACTAAATTGAAACATTTTATTGGTTTTTTGTACGAGTAAAAACTGAATCTGTACGGGATTCGAACCTGTAACCCTACCTACATTTCACAAAAGTTCGCCCTTAGTAGTTAATAAAGTAAGAAATGACAACTTAATACAGCACCTGTTAAGAAATCAGAATGTCTTTTAAAATCAAACCAAAGTTCAAACTCAGGTTACGTTGTTTTATTCATACGAAAGAAAAGTTGCGTAAGAAAAATATTGGCTTGCAAGTTCTCTAGGGAGGAAAAGAAAAAAAAAACTACCGCAATTCACTGTATATATTTTTTAATGGAACATGTCAAGATTATCAAAATACATACAATACACACACAGTTTGTTTGTTTTGAATTTCGCGCAAGGCTATTCGAAGGCTATCTGCGCTAGCCGTCCCTAATTTAGCAGTATAAGACTAGAGAGAGGACAGCTAGTCATCACCACTCACCCTCAACTCTTGGGCTACTTTTTTTACCGACGAACAGTGGGATTGACCATCATATTATAACGCCCCCACGGCTGAAAGGGCGAGCATGTTTGTTGTGACGGGGATTCGAACCCGTGACCCTCAGATTACGAGTCGAGTGCCTTAACCACCTGGCCATGCCGGACCATATAGGTATATATAGAGAGACTATTAATACTAAACATTAAAGTAAAATAAAACAAAATCAAAAGAAAGGACTGTGTTATAAACACTAAATCCAAATCTCTGACTACTGATAATTTGTTTTAAACAAAAACAAGCATTAAACAAAAATAAAAAGAACGCTGCACTAATCGAAAAGATTCTCAGCGTCCAAGTTATAATATGGGATATAAACAAGGCCGTCCAATCCGCACCATTTATTATTATTACTATAACAGAGATTATTAAATGCCATATGAAGACATTTTAAATAAACCTGCGTAAGTTTATCATGTTTATTACGATTTTTCTTAAATCTGAAAAGGGGAAAGCGACAGAGACTTAAATTTTTTTCCCGAAAATGGTCGGACTACTTCTATTTTAGCGACGACGACTTTAACATAACTTGAATTCAAAGACTTAGTCCTAGATTTTACTAAAGTATAAAATAATTTATTTCCTAGTTTTACTAACCTACGGGAACACCCGCAAGAAGAAGCTTTTTGGAAGTATTTGTTTTCAGGCCTAACCACACGCTATAGCCACATCTGCACAGTATAGATCCTCACCTGGTGGTAATAAATGGTCATAAACAGCGATAACTACATGCTGATGTCACGAACTGTCCTTGGGAAACTTAAATAGTAAGTACACTGTATAAGGTGTTATGGTAGATATTTTACCTTACGCTCTGTATACAAGTTGCTACAATTAACAAAAAGACAATCGTATCTTCAAAGAAATCACACTTTACACGTAATTGTAGAAAATATGTTTTATTTATACAACGTTCTCTTCGCTAGGACAACCATTTTCAGGCAAACACCGAATTTCACATAATTAATGATTTTATCTAAAATTTCTTCCCATAAACTGCGACTCATTGTACGATTTCATCTGAATTAAAAAACAACAACAACACCCAATTTAAACATTCACATGTCATATAAGGATATAGTTACATTCCAACCAATCAACGAAGAGTTAGAAACGTCATTAGGTTCATTTCAAGTTGTCGGTGTTGTTAAAAGAGGTTTTATAAATCCTAGATTTAATATTGAAGTGTTTCTAACCAAAACAAAACACGAAACATACCTTTATAAGCTATGCTGTAAGGAATGTATACTATTAATTCAAGTTTCAGAATAACAGCCCTCACCCTCTCTCACCGGCTCAGCACAAGTAGCCCATTTTGGAGCTGTACGTTTATCACAAAAAAAAATCAAACGAATAAATGGAATAACCGATCAAAACTTTTTTTTTTATACAACTACTTTGAAATGCCATTAAAATTACATGTTTACACACACAGCAACACTTTATACACTGAATGTCTTCGTAGAAATTTTCAACTATTGTCTAACCGATTTTCATTATCTCTGTATTAAAACGTTATAACAGTTAAGTAAGTAGAAATAGCACGAGTTACTGTTAACTAAAGTGACCACGTAAAGAAACTGGAAACTACGAATTGACAATGTCTAAACGAATAATACAGATGTAAGAGTGCTCGCTAAATTCAATCATACAATTCCAGGTATTAAAACTCGGATCATCAGTAAGATTGCGTGTTTTGCTCGCCCTTTCACCCGTGGGGGCGTTATAATGTGGCGGTCAGTCTCACTAGTCGTTGGTAAAAAGGTAGCTCCAGAGTTGACAGTGGGTGGTGATGACTAGCTGTCTTCCCTCTAGTCTTACACTGCTAAATTAGGGAGGGCTAGCGCAGATAGCCCTCGAGTAGCTTTGCGCGAAATTCAAAACAAACAAAATTGTCAAAAGTAATAATGGTGCCAAATAAAAAAAGTGGCAGCAGATAACCAGAAGTATAATTTGCCACAACAAAAACAAAACTAGTGAGAATGATGAATTTTAACCATTTTATCTTTCAGTGGAAAGAACGGAAGTTAGTTTTTTCGAAATCACTGATGACAAAGTGTTTATTCACTCAATGATTTGCAAAATAAGCAAAACTACATTAAAATGGCAGATGTTGATGAAATATTGCAAAATATAAGTTATCCTGTTGGACTTTTTTTTTCTAGAAAATATGCCCTTCAAACGGCTTTTGAAGGAGAAAGAAAATTTGTAACGGTTCTATCAGACGAGTTTTATGATAAGGAAGTTTTTATGTTGGACTAGAGGAACAGGTTCGAACGACGTTTTTCATGTACAATTTACAGAGATTGACACGATTGTTGCCATTCCTCGTTTACAAGTGAATATCAACTTGAATGATGAAATTATAGGAATTATATTTTGGATTTTGAAAGTTGAACTTATATATATATATAAACGATTGAAAATATCTCTAGTTTGTTTTAATTAAATACTAATTGCTTTCCTTCATATCATGGTATAATTACTGTAACGGAGTTACAATTATATATTCATTTTAATATCGCTGTTTGTTTCAGTTAAATATATATTTAGTATGTACCTTACTCTGTTAAATGAGTATTACGAAATGTCCACCTATTTACTAAATTTGTACAAGATTATCAAATGTAAGAATCAACAATGACTGTGTGCATATGTAAACACCAATGACTGCCAGTATTGTTACTGTAGTTGAAATTTATAGAACATCGCCTAACGATTGTAAAAGGACATACAGTATATATATTATTGATTTGTTACAGTTGTTATAAACCTCGAAAGCTATAACCGTAATTAACACTTATTAACGGGAAACTACAGATATTTGGCAGGGAACGTTTATAGATTTCGAACATTACAAGCTGTTTAACTTTAGCGGGTTAACATCGGATGTCAGTACTTTTACAAAGACATTATATAACTTCAGCGGTGAAAAACTCACGTGTTATCAGTGAAGAGCTAGATAGCAACCCTTTAAATGAACTATGCTGATATTAACACAGAATTAATTCGTTTGTCGTGAACCCTCAATAAGATATCAAGGAAGTTCCGGATTAGATAGAAGACTCAATATTCTTTGTAGCTTGTAAAACTTTTGTATATAAATCATTATTTGTAATAACCGTTATTATAAATTGTATTGCTATTTGTATATTAAAATATATTTGTGTTAAGAAAGAAAATTGTGTGTATCAGTCTTGTTGACAGACATGATAAATATGATATACATATCGACATTCAGTTAACTTCTAAGTTCAAATTAATATTTATTTCAGTTTCAGGCTGTTTGAAATCGTAATATTTAACACAATAAATTAGAGGCTTGTCCGAGACAAATTATAATACGTAAAATTACATACACGCGCATATATGTATATACTGCATAACTCAGTTTCAATAGTAATGTTTTCTAAATGTATAAGCCTCCTAGTGGTACAGCGGTATGTCTACGAACTCGCACCACTAGAAACCTGGTGTCAATATCCGTAGTGGGCAGAGCACAGATAGCCAATTGTGTATCTTTGTACTTAGTTCCAAACCTACCTACTAAATGCAAAAACATGTATTTCATAGTTTCAAGTTTGAACGTGATGTTGCGCTGGTGGATAAGTATTGTTGTCAAGAGTCAGAGGGTCGCAACTCCCTCTGCACCCATCACAAACGCTTGCCGTACCAGTAGTTCGTGGATAAACAATATTATGATACAAGAAGTGTAATCCATAAGGGGCGGCGGGTACTGCCATTTAGTTGCGTCTCCTCTGATAGTCAATACAAAATTAGGGACAGCGGCAGGTAGAAATTGTGAGCAGTTTTACAAATTGTTTTTTTTTTAATTTCGCACAAAGCTACACAAGGGTTATTTGCGCTAGCCGTCTCTAATTTAGCAGTGTAAGACTAGATGGAATACAGCTAACCATCACCACCCACCGCCAACTCTGGAGCTACTCTTTTACCAACGAATAGTGGGATTGATCGTATCATTATAGCGCCTCCGTGGCTGAAAGGGCGAGCATGTTTGGTGTGACGGGGATTCGAATCCGCGATCTTCAGATTACCATTCAAGCGCCCTAACCACCTAGCCAAACCGGAACGTCATTATCACAAAGAAAACAATACTGTGTTATATTATAATAAATATGCAAGATTTACTATGTGTAAGACCTTGATTTAATTTAAATTGTTTCACAGACTGCTAAACACATTTTAGCTGCTTTTTCTTTTGTACGGGTTTTATTTTTCGTGTCTGTAATTTTATTTCAACTCGTAAACACGTCATACACCGAATGCTCACAATTCATTCATACTCTGTACACTATTATAAGTACCATGACTGTATTGTTTACTTTCGTGTAGTTTTATTAAATAAACAGGCCCGGCATGGCCAAATGGGTTAAGCCATTCAACTCGTAATCCGAGGGTCGCAGGTTCGAATCCCCATCGCACCAAACACGCTCGCCCTTTCAGCCACGGAGGCGTTATAATGTGACGGTCAATCCCATTATGCGTTGGTAAAAGAGTAGCTCAAGAGTTGGCGGTGGATGGTGTTGTCTGCCATCCCTCTTACTCTGCAAAATTAGGGACGGCTAGCGTAAATAGCCCTCGTGTAGCTTTGCGCGAAATTCGAAAAACAAAACAACAACAACAAAATTATTATCAGAACAAGATGTATAATTTTGCCAAAACCTAATTAGCCCACCAGTGTATAGTTTACGGACATGTACCGCTAGAAACCGCGTTTCGATACCCGTGGTAGGCAGAACACAGATAGCCCTTTGGGAGGCTTTGTGCTTAATACCAAACAACCAAATTAGTCTATACTTTTTCACGCATAAATACTTTGAAACATTTTCACCAACAACTAAAACGAAATAAAATACGTCTTATGTTATTTTAAATTATTAGTCATGGGGCGAGGTAAAATATGAAATAAAATTTAAATATTTTAACATATATACATATTAAAACATTTAGTATTTTCAAAAATATAAATAACACAAAATTCATTATTTGGCATTGTGGAAAATAAGTGATACAATTTAAGATAACATAAGCACTTCATACATAATATATAATCATTATTAAAACCGTGTGACCAGTAAACAAATATGCAGAAAAGTGGACACAAATTGCAATTAATACAAACACAACTCAGATATAACAATAGTTTATTAAGATATCTGAAGCACTTTCATTTTATACACAAATAATTACTTTCGACATGACTCTTTATTACGCGCAACCTCAGTTTCTACGGGAAATAAATGTAGCATCATTCTTTAAAATAAACAAATACATGATATTAAGTATGAAATAAACAAATAATACTTTGTTATCAATACTTACCCTAAAACTCTGATTAGTAAACGGCTCAAATGAACCTGAAAATAATCTCATTTAATCTGTTTCTTACCACAACAGTCGCTGTCCATGAATGTAAGTGGTTTGTTTGCTTTTTGAATTTCGGGCAAAGCTACTCGAGGGCTATCTGCGCTAGCCCTCCTTAATTTAGCAGTGTAAGACTAGAGGGAAGGCAATTGGTCATCACCACCCACCGCCAACTCTTGGGCTACTCTTTTTACCAACGAATAGTGGGATTGACCGTAACTTTCCCCACGGCTGAAAGGGCGAGCATGTTTGGTGCGACCGGGAGTTCGAGTCGAACGCCTTAAACACATATGGCCATGGCAGGCCGCCAATGTAAGTGGTATAAATAATTATATCTTAAATCAAAGTACCTTCCATGTTTTCTTTCTCTCTCTATGTGTATGGTATCCCAGCCCACTTGATCAACCGTAAGTATTGAGCATCTTTTTGCAAAATATAAATACTTCAAATTAAATACATACACACTCTACTAAGTGTAGAAACAAATAATACATTTTATGTTTATAAATTGTTCTTTCTACGTTTATTATTGTGGCGTTTCCTCGATAATATAGCTCGAAATTTAATACACTGTAAAATTACAACTTGAAAGCAAATACCTCATCATTTTGGATTAACCTACACTTAACCATAATCATACAACTGAAACAAAAACAATAAAACACCCCAGAGACATTAGTGCTCAATATCAAATAATTCATTATTTATTATTATTCATAATAAAGTTCGAATACAAGTAATTCATTTTCAAACTTCAACAGTATAGTTCAAAAGCAAAGAACATCGTGGCCTGCAATAATATAGCTGGAAGTCAAACAATCTAGTATCTTGGAAGTTACTGAACTACAACAACATAGCTGTAAATCGAACAATCCAGTGTCCTACAATTTATTAAACTACAACAACATAGCTGTAAATCGAACAATCCAGTGTCCTACAATTTATTAAACTACAACAACATAGCTGTAAATCGAACAATCCAGTATCTTGGAATTTACTGAACTATAATAATATAGCTGTAAATCGAACAATCCAGTGTCCTACAATTTATTAAACTACAACAACATAGCTGTAAATCGAACAATCCAGTATCTTGGAATTTACTGAACTATAATAATATAGCTGTAAATCGAACAATCCAGTGTCCTACAATTTATTAAACTACAACGATATAGCTCCAACTTGAAATATTCTGGATGTTATTAGAAAACATTTTATTTTCACAGACTAAATGTAACTACACGAATTGGCGTGAAATCTGAATAATGCATTTTGTAACATGTATAATGTATACAAAACGTACTTTATGAACTTTATCAGTCTACATAAATAATACAATACACACTGTATGTGTATTAAACGTTATGCTTTATAAATTGTTAGTTATCTCGCTTATTTTGTTACGTGAAGTTATATGTGAAAGCTGAAAAGGAACGAAACGAAACTTATGTACATTTCCAATTATAAAGTTCTTTACAATATGAAAGCTTCAGTCTATAAATTTTCCTTTGTAAATCCGAAAGCATTTCCAGATATCCGATTCTGATAATTGTCACTAATACAGCCATCTCTGTCTACACAATGTACAGAGTGCAACGTTAGTTTAGACGAGTGTGATGAAAAACAGAGCTTGTGTAGGGCGTACAGGCAGACAGTCGCCCCAACAATGAATCATTACCACAGGGCGAAGGACTTTGGCAGTATCGGTTCCGAGTCACACCAGCTCCGTTGTTATGCTTTTCCGAAATTAAATATAGTAAATGGAGAATAAAAAGAAACAACACAGCGTAAAAGTGTAACTTAAAGAATAGGTCTTTAAATACGACACTAAAATATCTCTTTACAAAGAATAATAAGTTGAGCGATACCTTGAAAGTTAAAAAAAAATTCTCTACACAGAACAGGGTGATCAACACTAGAGAAATGTGTAACCAAATGCTATTTGCCTTTGGAATTCGAAGGATAAAAACAAACGATGTTTTTGAAATGCGAGGCTTAGCTACGTAATTAATGCTGAGACCGGAAATGTTTATATTACTTTTTTCTGTCATACGTACGTAACAAAAAGGTGCAGCCTAAACCACTATTTAAAAAAAAAAAGACTATTGTACTAGCAAGTAACCATGGTTTTAACTCCATACTCTCCTGAGGTTTGAAATTTCAGAAAGAAATGCTAAGAATTTCACACACAAACAAGTACCAATCACAAACTCCGCGCCTCCTGTCTCCGTCATCAATAAAGAAAAGTCAGTAGTTTTAATAAGCCTTCGCATAACCCGCCAAGGCTATATCACTGAGAAATTAAAACTAGGTCAATAACACACAATTCATACTAATGTGGTATTTAAATTCTGCATTATAAGCCGTCCACTTTTAATAACCTTATTTTACAATTCAAAATATGTTTGAAACATGCAAGCACCATAATAAGCAATGCGCCGTTTTCACTACATTAAACAATCACTTAGCATTCTACTCACATAAGCTTAATCAACATTGACGGCCAATCTCGTTACGATATATTCTCTTATCTTTGCGATGTTTGTAAACAGAGAACTATGTATGTATCTGTAAGATAAATACATTTCCTAAACTCTAAATTTATTATCCTATTTTGTTAAGCACCATTCCTTGGTCATACAATCAATTCTAAATTGGAGTTCTCCAATTGGTTGGTTGGTTGTACTTTTACGCTACCAAAGGTGACGTCTAGTACAAGTTAAAAAAGGTATTTCAACGCATCCTAATTACGTTTTTACACCTTATACTAGTCACAGTGTGATAAGGTAAAGCAGTTAATTCCTTCACGCTCCGTTTCCGGTCAAGAAAACAAGCAGGTGTGTGCATGTATTGCCACCTGCCTCCAACTTCCGCATGTGTACTTTTCACTGTAGATTTGTTTTTTAACAGATAACTTGTGTCTATGAATGAAGTTATTTTGAGTATTTTTGATTTAATAACTTTGACACATAGATATAACTGATGACTACTACATTTTATTTTTATTTTAATAATCTTCAATGCGTCAAAAGTGTCCCAAAATTTAGACAGGGAGGAACGGAGGGGCAGCTGGAAAGCATACGATTGAGAAACGTCACGAGAACACACGTTGTAAAACGTTCATTTAAGTAGGTTGGAAAAAAATGAACTGGAAGAACAAGAAGTAGCGTAATAGAAAAAACGAGTAAGATCAACATTCGCAAGCAAACGCAATGCGTATCCTATCTATAACGGATTTACCATTATACGTTTATTTTAGTGCCTACACTTGTTTCAGTATAGGTATCTTTTTTGCATGTGACATATATTGTTAGCTGTGTGTTGCGCAAGTCCCGCCTGTTCTCTAAATATGTAGAAGATTATTAAGAGCAAAACAATAATTGTTTTAGAAAAACGCTAGTGCGTTTTCGAACATTGTTGTAACTTCGAGAAACTCGCGTGATTCGTATAAAAGCAGCTAGTCAAGAGACTATTATAATTGGACAACAACAGTCAGTGTGCGATAGGCCTCGGAAGCTATAATTGTGATCAACACTTATTAATCGGAAAACCACAGAGTTTGACCAAAAACGTTTAAAGATTTTAAACATTACATACCGTTCAACTTCAATGAATTATTTCAGACGTTACTATTTCTACGAGAACTTTAAATACATTGATCGATAAAAAAGTTTTCTTAGAATCAGTGTGAGACCAACCAAGCTAGCTAGCCAGGTTAAGAGAGGTGTAACAATATCAACTCATAATTAATTTGCTCGTCGTGGATCTGAATCATCGATAAAATATTCAGTTCTAGACCGGATATAAGAATTAGTATTGTCTGTAAGCTTGTAAAACACTTGTATATAAACCATAATTTGTAATAACTATTAGTATTAGTTTTTGTATATCAAAATATACTTGTGTAAAAAAAAATTGTGTATCAATCTTCTTAGCAAATATCATAAATGAGAAATGTCGAAATTCAAATAACTGCTGAATTAAAATACCCGGTTATTTGAAATAACACGTGATACGTAAGATGATAAATCGGAGATTCATCCGAGATAAATTATAATAAGTAACATATCGGATCCACCTTACTCAATAAGAACCCTTATTACACAACAGATTTCAAGAGACTATATATCGTATTTTACACTTTGTAAGTCGCACTTTAAAAAATATATACCTTGAAAATTCCCATGCATCTTCCAAGACAAAAGTGATGAGTTGAGGCTGGAGGTTAGCTTAAGTTCTACTTAAAACGACCTTTCATACAGATTGTAATCTCATTACTTACTAATTACAAGTATTTTAAATAGCATAAAACATTCAGTGTAACTAATATTGTTGATATACTGTGAATAATATGATATATTTGACTGTACTTACTCAGTAGGTTGAACAAAAGCAAGGCTGCATCAAAGTGTTGCTTGCTGAGTCAAAATATTTTTTCTCAGATTCTTGATGACGAGAAACCACTTGAAATAAATATGTATCTCAGTACGGCAGAACTCCAGAGCAAGTTAATACACATGTATTAACACTTATTGATAGCACTGTGCAACTCTCAAAAAATTACAAGAGATCTGTGGCCATTTTTATATGCAAAATGACATGGGAAATCCATTTCTGGCCTTCTTTTTGTTGAATTAGGCATGGTTTTTGCAGAATTGTCACTGTATACCCTTTTTGTCATTATTATTAAATAAAATTCTCTACTGCATTGTAAAATGGTTTTCAACCCAGGGCTAGAGACCAATCTTAGTAACACCTACAATGTGATATGATAAATAGCACAGTACAGTTTAAAATCATATTTTCTGGTTTATTATTGTGTGCTTATATTTAATTGAGTTTATCACTTAATACTTTATACGTCAAAGCTTGTGTTTAATGTTATTTATTTTTTTCTTTCAGATCGTATTTGTTTTCAACAATGAGTGCAAGACAGTGCAAAAATGATCCAAACAGATTCTGTTACATATGTGGGGAATTAACTTTTGCTAAAGAAAAGTGCAGTATTACACGCCATATCAAGAAAATGTACAAGGCGTACTTCGTTTGTGACTTAGGAGACCAGGACAAGTCATGGGCTCCTCATGTGTGTTGCCTTACATGTGTGAAGACATTGAGTGCCTGGTATGCAGGAAAAAATGTTCACATGAAGTTTGGAGTGCCAATGATTTGGCGTGAGCAGAAAAATCACTCTAATGATTGCTATTTCTGTCAGCAAGACTTTACAGGCTGTACTACAGCAAAGAAAAAGAAACACATTGTTTACCCAAATTTGCAATCAGCAATGCGCCCAGTAGAGCACTCAGAAAATTTACCTGTGCCCAAACCTCCAGATCAAGAAATGCAGAGTTCCAGCAGTGCAGATGAACATTCCAGTGGTGAATATGTGGAGCCCAATCATCCAGAAAGCGAGAATAAACCAATACCATTTTCTCAAAAGGCTCTAAATGACTTGTGCAGGGATCTCTATTTAACCAAAGACAAAAGTGAGTTTCTGGCATCAAGGCTTCAAGAACGTAATCTTCTTGAGAAAGGAGTGAAGATAACACTGTCCAGTAAATGTACAGAGGATCTGCTTGCATTATTCACCATGAAGGATGACTTATGCTTTTGTAATGGCATCACTGAACGTTTTGAGCAACTGGAAATACCATATGATAACACCAACTGGCGACTTTGCATAGATGCATCCAAGGACAGCATCAAAGCTGTTCTGCTACACAATGGTAACACTCTGCCTTCTGTTCCCATAGCTTATAGCACAACCATGAAAGAATCATATGAAAATCTGAAAGCAATTCTAACAAGCATACAGTATGATGAACATAACTGGCATATTTGTACAGATTTCAAGGTTGTGGCCATGCTTACTGGCCTTCAGCTTGGCTATACTAAATTTTGCTGCTTCCTGTGCTTATGGAACTCCAGAGCAAGAACTGAACATTATGTACGCAAGGATTGGCCGATCTGAGATGAAATTGAGCAAGGAAAACACAACATCATGCACAAACCACTTGTGAAAAGTGATAGAATTCTTTTACCACCTTTGCATATTAAACTTGGTTTGTTTAAGCAATTTGTGAAAGCCTTGGACAAGGAATCCTCCACATTTGCATATCTTGCAGAGAAGTTCCCTTCCCTAAGTCAAGCTAAAATTAAAGAAGGTATCTTCATAGGTCCCCAAATTCGAAAAATTGTACTTGATGAAACCTTCATCACACATCTCAAGAGAAAAGAGAAGCTTGCCTTTGAGTCATTCAAGAAAGTTTGTGATAACTTCCTGGGGAACCATCGTTCAGAAGACTATGTGCAAGTTGTGAATGATCTGCTGAGTCATTATCATGATATTGGATGTAACATGTCTCTAAAGGTTCATGTGCTCCACTCTCATTTGGATGTTTTTGCGGAAAATCTTGAGTGATGAACATGGCGAGAGATTCCATCAGGATATTTCAGTGATGGAGCGACGATTTAAAGGAAAATGGAACCCTGGTATGTTGGCAGACGACTGCTAGGGTATAAAAAAAGAAGATCACACTCCACACAAGAGGCTTAGAAGAACAAAAATTGTTTAAACTGACAGGTGTGTGTTTTTAATTCATAACCAATAAATGTTTTGTTATACCAACTAAATTTTTGTTTTGTTTTTTGTAACTTTCAGTATTTGCAATGTTGTGTTCAATACGCGATATTTTGCAGTATATTATAAAACATATGGTTCATGGTACAGGAAAACGGTGCCTAATCTGGAGGAATAAGGGTCAGATTCAGAATCAGGACAATTTTTTGACCCAGAAACAAGTCTTACTTAACTTGTACTTTTTTGAACCTGAAATTTGTTGCACAGTGTAGGTAGAGAATAACGTTTCGACCTTCCTAGGTCATCTTCAGGTTAACAAAGAGAGAGTTTGAATGTGACCGATTTAAAAATGACAGCATAAACGGGTACAGGATTGTAGGGGTCATTGCAGGTGAATGTTAGGCTATTAATTAGTATAGGTACAAAGGTGTTCCTTTCTATTGGTTTTAGTTATTGTATAAGTAGGGCTTCTTTGATTTTGCGTTTGTTTATATTTGTTTCCCTATTTAGTATCTGGATGTTTCCTATGGTTATGTTGTGTTTATTTCATTTAGAGTGTTCGAAAACGTGTGAAGGTGTTTTTTGTGTTCCTTGAATCTAGTTTCCATTTTTCTGTTTGTTTCTCCAAAACAGAAGCCGCAGTTGGTTCATTGTATTTTATAAATTATATTGGTGTTGTGTTTGTTAGTGTAGTTTTTACATAGTATGAACTTTAGTTTTGTATCTGTATTTTGAATAAATTTGGTGTTTACTAGAATGCTGTGTTCTGTTCTAAATTTTTCCAAATGTTGGTTATTTTTTCGTTGATGTCAGGAACATATGGTATGTGCAGCAGTATAAGGTTTTGTAGTTTGTTGTATTTTGGGATTTATTATCGTTTGTTTGTTGTTGGTTTAGGTGTGTCTGTATAATTGTTTCCACACTTTTGGGAGAAAATTTGTTGATTTCATTATTAATTTTATCAGGTGAACATAGTTTTGTGGTTGTGTTTATTTGGTTTCTTAATATGTCGAGTTTTTGTTTTGTTTCATGTGCTGAGTCCTAGGGAATGAATAATCCAATATGGGTGATTTTTTTGTGGACTTTATTTTGAATTGTGTATCAGTTCTAGTGATCTTGAGGTTAAGAAATGCTATCTGGTTAGTTCTTTCCTGTTCACAAGTGAACTTAATATTGAGGTGTATCGAGTGTATGTTCTGTAGATGTGAATCCAACAATTGTACCATCAACAAACCTGTACCAGTATAGTGGTGGGTGTAAAACTGAATTGCTCGCTTGAGATTTAATGTGTCATAAAAATGTTGGCTAGAACTGGTGACACGAGTTTAAATATGGGGAATCCCTAAGACGTGTGCCGGCAACGGTCAGTTGCAAACTCTCTCTTTCTTAATCTGGAGATATCCTAGGAAGGTCGAAACGTTGTTTTCTGCTTATCAATAAAAGTGTTACAACCAATATCAGCCGTTCTGAGATACATATTTTCTTAGAATTGTCTTTCCAAAATTAGGGTGCGTCTTCCACGATTAGCGTCTTACAAGGCGTAAAATACGGTACTTCAAAGGAATAGACATTTAACACTGTATCAACCTAAAACTTCTTTATGAGAGAGATGTATCAGGAAATACTATTCTATGTACTATTAGTTCAGCAATTTCATGTAGTGTGCGACGGAAACAACTATTAACAACAACCAATTGTAAAGTTTACACATCTAAATCATGTCTCTAGACCCAAACTTCCCTATTACACATATTACAAAGTATTTTACCTTTGACCCCGGTAAAATTGCAAGAAAGACATGAATCCCTAATCTGTCTTTTATAATCCTTTTTTTTTCAATAATTGTTTTGTTTTGCTTCTGATACCGGTAAAACCAAAATAAAGGCACACATCCGTGGAGGTCATCACAAAGTATTTTTGGGACAAGTTTCGTTTGGAATGATTGAAATATAAGGGAACTGCAGACCAAGATACGTATATCTATAGTGTTTGATCTTTAGCCTCCTAAACTCAGAAATTGCGTCTGGGTGTACTAAAAGAAGACACATGTCATCCGAGTTTCAAGACTATCAACCCAGAAATTAAGGACCAACTGTTGGAAGAAATATAGGAAATAGTGTGTATAAAATTCTCTCGATATGAGAGATACACAAGAAAAATACAGAGGAAACTGGGCAAAAGAAAAATAACAAAGAATATACAAACAGACATACAAAAAAATTAGGCCAAAAATGGCCAGAGGTGAAAGAGTAATCATTCTAGGTCTAGAACGAGTGCAAAATCTATGAACCGTTGCAAAATGGTAAAAATGCAACAACAAACAATATAGTCTGTTTTACAATTTTTGCGCATTGCTTCCCTACATTTGAAGCGATAGACTAGAACGAAGGCGGCTAAGTAACAGCATCCACTGCCAACGCTGTGGCTACTCTTGTCTGAACAAATAGTTTGTTATTATTGTTATCTTTTGAACGTCCCTATCTAAAGACCAAAACTCATTTTTATGGGAGTTGACTGCGAACAGTAAACCTTCGGTTTGGTTTGTTTTGAATTTCGCGCAAAGCTACATGAGGGCTATCTGCGCTAGCCGTCCCTAATTTAGCAGTGTAAGACTAGTGGGAAAGCAGCTAGTTATCACCACCACAGCCAACTCTTGGGCTAATATTTTACCAATGAATAGTGGGATTGACCGTCACATGCTCCCATGGCTGATAGGGCGAACATGTTTGGTGTGACGGGGATTCGAAACCGTGATCCTCAGATTACAAGTCGAGTGCCTTAACTACCTGGCCATGCTAGGCCGTAAACCTTCGGATTCACGAGCGAAATCCAAATATTAATGGATAAATAATTGAAATCATAAGGAAAGAACGTAGCAAAAACTAAATAGCTGAGAATAAATATAATAAAAACGCAAACTAACCTGGCCTGATAAATTAGGAAAAAACTAACAAAATCTAAACCTGAAAAACAAACCTGACAAACTTTACTAAATAAACGGAACAACTGAAGAGGCTTCATGAAAGAACAAAACTAACACAACAAAGAACAGGTTTCGGTAAAGAATAAAATTACCATCATAGTGAACAAACTTCATGAAAAAATAAAACTACAATAACACCAAACAGGCTTCATGAAAGAATAAAACTACCGTAACACTGAAAAGAGATTACGAAAAAAAAAAGTCTGACAAATAACTTCTACTTAATATGTTTGTTTGATTCAAATTATGCACAAAGCTACACACCACGGGTATCAAAACCCGGTTTCTAGAGTTTTAAACCCGCAGACATAGAACTGCGCCACTGAGGGGCTCTTCTATCAGAAAATCCACTAATTACCTACAATAAACATTACGCAAGATTAATTTAATGAAACATCACACTGATTGTTGTTGTTGTTGTTTTGAATTAAGCACAAAGCTACACAATGGGCTATCTGTGCTCTGCCCACCACAGGTATCGAAACCCGGATTTTAGCGTTTAAGTCCGCAGACATACCGCTGAGCCACTAGGGGGCTATAACACTGAGATTATACTAAGAATGTTTGGAAAACAAAATTATCAAGATAAACAAAATCAGATATGCGAAAATAAAATGATAAATCATGTGTGACTAAAACATTTTCATTTATACATGAAAACAATAGGAAATTAATCACTTATAACAGCAAAGCAATATTCCCTGGTAAAACATCCTGTACTAAGTAAGACTGTAAATAAATTGACGCCGCGACATCAAAAGGAACAAGAATTGTTAACCCGGTATAATTTAGGCTTTGTCAGCCTTGACCTCTTTAAACCTTACAAACATTATAAACGTGATTAACATTCCTTCCGAAAGGCAGGTGAAGTTTGTTCTGATTGTTTACTCACGTGTACAATAACACATGCCATCTAGACGGAAAGTTCCCATGTGATTCACCACCAAAGTTTCTTTCATGGAATGCTAAAATCTGTAGCAAATTAAAAAGAACGGGTCTCAAATTATACGTAAAATGAACCTTATTTACTACGGTGCTAAATTCTTTCATTTATATTAATAACAGAATTTCCAAAATATTTCAACACAAATACTGCCTTCTGATTTGAATACAAATAATTCGTAAGACGGCTCGGTATAGCCAGATAGTTAGGGCGATCAACTCCTAATCTGAAGGTCGCGGGTTCGAATACCAGTCACTACAAACATGTTCATCCTTTCAGACGTGAGGACGTTATAATGCAACGGTAAATCTCACTATTCGTTGGTAAAAGAGTGGCCCCACAGTTTACGGTGGGTGGTAGTGGCTAGTTGTATTCCCTCTAGTCTTATACTGCAAAATTAGAGACGGCTAATGCAGGTAGCCCTCGTGTGGCTTTGTGCAAAATTAAAACAACACTTGTAAGATATGCATGTAATTATAAGCAACAAATGCGTGAGAAAAACAAACTAATAAGTATATTTGAGAAATTTAAAAATGAAAATGAATTAACTTTAGTGACAGTTTTTCATTTATTTATTTACTTCTTCAGAATGGAAAATTGACAAAGATCATCATTTCTGAATATGACAGTCGGTAGATTTAACATTAATTTCACAAATGTGCTTTCAATCCTTGAACGACACCTAGATTTTATAACTTTCTAATATAAACCTTTAACTATTTGGTGTACTCTACATTAAAAAAAAAATCTTTAAGTTTCAATAATTACTCAACCCATTCTTTTCAATCGAATTAATTTCTTTCACGTTGATTACTGTAACGGATTTACTGTCATGCATTTATTTTAATGCCTACGTTTGTTTCAGTTTGATGCATGTGATATATATTGTTGGACGTGTATTGCGCAAATCCCGCCTGTTCTCTAAATCTGCAGGAAATTCTCGAGAGCAAGATTCTAAATATAAGTTTTACAAAAATATTAGCATGTCTTCGAATATTGTTGAACTTTCGAGAATTTAGCCTAATGAGTATATAAACCAACGCTCCAAGTGACTGAGTGTTGTTGGTCAGCAACAGTCAGTATACTACAAGCCTCGGAAGCTATAATTGTGATGGGCGCCTGTTAATCAGAAAACTACAGAATTTGACCATGAAAGGTTATATATTTCGGATATTAAAAAATGTTCAACTTCAATGAATTAATATTAAATGTCTTCATAGGTAAAAAGCCAGCTTATAAGCGACGTGAGGCCAACAAAGCTAGCTAGCTGAAGTGAAATGTAATATATCAACTCAGGATTAGTTTCCTCGTTGTACACTTGGACCGTCAGTGAAATATACAGTTCCAGACAAGATAGAAGGCTCTCAGAATAGTTTGTAAGTTTGTAAAATTATTATATATAAACTGATACTTTTAATAACTATTCGAAATAAGCGTTATTATAAATTTTATTGTTGTTTTTATATTAAAATATATTTGTCAAGAAAGAAAATTCTGTATGTATTAATCTTGTTGGCAAGTGTCTTAATTTAATAAGAAGCATTAGTATATTGTTAACCCGATATATAATATGAAATTTCTAGTTTTAATTACTATATTAACTTTTAATTGCGATAGTTTTTCGTTTTTCTTCATTGTCAAACTCAAGATGTAATACAATTGTTAGGTGCTTAAATCTGAAATTAAAAATATGAAAATAATCCACTGTTCAACTACCTATAAACGTTAACTAATCTTACGTTATTTATCGAAAGTTAACGTAACTTTTTTATTTTCTCAATTTGCTGTTCTCAAATTTATAAATAGTTTTCGTTAAAAAAATCTGCATACAATCACAAATTTCTAGATTATACAATGTTAAGTCTGAGACTTTCACCCAAATTTTGAAGTACGTAGGCAACCTGTTCAACAATGAACAATTATTGACTGGTTAGGAGGGCAACAAAGACTCTGTTGTCTGAAATCACCACTCAATAATTATTCTAATTCCCTCTTCTGTTTTCAGGTTTAGACTGAGATCTGATTAAATAGCGCTATCGCATAATATGTTAAGCCTACATCCAAATCTTAAAGTTTTCCTAAAATGCTAGTGAGAGTTCCGACGTATTTTATAAAGTAAGCCTTACGTGAATCAGCATGATTTAACTTCGCTGCAAAATAACTCTCGACTGCAAAGTTCTGCTTCGACATACGCGCACATGATAATGGCTTTGACAAAAGGGTAACGTTGAAATATGTTTAATGTCACGTGATGCGCTCTCGACAAACAATTCTAAAGAGCAGAATAATACGTTTAGTAAGAAGACACTTGACTAACATACACTACAAGCACAATGTACGGTTTAAAGGGCCGGAACTTAGTAAGGCATTATAAACCAATAAACGTAAAAGTTCTTATTAAAATAACGTTAACCACTGAACTTTGCTCCCACACTCCTGTTAAGTTCTTCATCGCGAATCCAAAATCAGACTCGGAATGAACAAATTAAGGAGTGTAGAATATAAACATCTGCAGTTAATGTTATCATACAGTTTGGACCTATTGATTTCTAAGGTTTGGTTTGGTTTGAATTACGCGCAAGGCTACACAAGAGCTATCTGCGCTAGCCGTCCCTAATTTAGCAGTGCAAGACTAGAGGAAAGACAGCTAGTCATCACCACCCACCACCAACGCTTGGGCTACTCTTTTACCAACGAATAGTGGAATTGACCGTCACATTATAATGCCTCCACGGCTGAAAATGTTTGGTGTGACGAAGGATTCTAAGGCTTCGCCAGCTTTAGGTATTAAAACAGTATTTCTTATAAGTATTATACCGCATATTTAAATAGCATTTCAGGTCTCTCATCGTCCAGTCCAATTTTACACACCTTTGATTTTGAATCTGCAATGGACATATTAAAAGGAATGCGAAAGAAAGTCTTCTGCACTTAACGCGATTTTTATTATGAATATAGATAACTCTCATGTTCAAGCATGGAATAAATTAAAAATAATTAGGCTTTTTCTATTAGTCGTTATGAAATACCAGTTGTTTCATTCTGATGCGTGCAACAAATATCAGATTGCAAAGACGGGTACTATAAAATAAAACTGAACTACTTACCAAAGTATGTTATTAAACACTGATTCCAATCTGACAGTATTAGATATATACCTAAAACAAATGTACACGAAGGCATCAGTAATTGATCTTCAATCCTTACTAACAGCAAGTACCATTTACTACTAGAAAAATGAAAATAATAAATACACACTCAACTGAAATAACTTATTTCAATAAATTTCAGTAATCTTACGCTTTTTTTCAACATAAAAACTTTCGCCAATAGAGAGTAGCACAAGTTACTAACGTAGAGAGGCTTTTAGGTTTAACAAATATGATTATAAATATATATGCATGCAGTTTGCTTTTACAAATTTAGTTAGTTAGTAAGTCATTGCGGGTTTTGAACCAAAAGTTGTAAAAATAGGATTTCAGATCTGTCTTTTGTGTACCACGTGTTCATTGCCAAAGGTCAAGGCTAATTAATTTGTTATGGATTAATGAAATTCACTGTAATAAAGAAAGTTGTTCTTCAAGAAATTTATCTACTAGTAACTGCAGTAAAATGCCAAATCTCACATTCTACAGTAATAATAAAACACACAATACTATATTTTTGAGTAAGCGTTATTATTATAATTTTTATCCATATTTTATAAGCCTATCAAGACTCGAGGGTGGTGAAAATTAAACTTGAACACACATGTATCTTATTACGCTCTTTTAAATATTCCAAGGACTACGCAATAAAAATTCAATATAAAAACATCTACCGCTAAATGTGATTTCAACACTCTCATTAGGCCAACTACGAGCCCTACTGCTTCACTGACATACTCATTTTACACTACAGCAGCACTCCCCCCCCTAATGGATCTTTTAGAACGAGGGTTATGGAAACTAAAACATTTAAAAGTTTTTGTTTGTTTATTGAATTTCGCGCAAAGCTACTCGAAGGCTATCTGTCCTAGCCATCCCTAATTTAACGGTGTAAGACTAGAGGCAGCTAGTCATCACCACCCACCACCAACTCTCGGGCTACTCTTTTACCAATAAATAGTGGGATTGATCGTAACATTCTAACGCCCCCCGGCTGTAAAGGTGAGCATGTTTGGTGCGACGGGGATGCGAACCCGCAACCCTCAGATTAGGAGTCGAGTGCCTTAACTACCTGGCCCTGCCGGACCCATTTAAAAGCAGAGACAAATTGTTTTAAATTTACATAAAGGCTAAAATATGACATTGGTAAATTATTTACTATGAGTGATAAAACCGCAAATAAACTTTAATATTCCACAAAACTTTGGTACAGTAATAAGAAATAAAACTTTAATCAGATAACATCCCGTCAAATCTCAGGAAACTACACCTGTGGGTCGTCAGTCCTAGCCTGAAACCCAATGCTCACGAAAAGGCCTCCTACTCAAGGCTGTCTGTAATCGATTAATGTGAATGGAAGGAAAAAATCAGCCTTAGAAAGGGAACATCTCTCTAAAGTGAATAACTGTAAGAACTTTCTACACATGGCCTTGAAGAGAGGTTTACCTGGTGACATGTCAGTGCGATAGTGAACATATATTGTGTAAATAGAGGCACGCATTAACTGCGTGGGCCTTACTCCTTGAAAATAGAAAATGAATATAAATAAATATTGTAGTAAAAACTTAAAAAGTTTCAGGTTTTGAGGTTCCGTTTGAACCATCACATCCCCAGTATCCCGCCCCTAGTTGATGTATCAACTACGTTGTTGTTAACCGTCAGAAAATGGCGGTAAATTAGTTTATAAGTTATTTTTTATTACCTTTCTTTCATAGAATATTTTAAATTTTTTCATACTGTGCTTATATTTGTACAGTTTAACACCATACATTGACGTTGTAAATGTTGCTTACAGTTGGTTCTCCAAACACAAAATAGATGTCATAAAGTTGTTCAGTACTAAGCACAAAGCTACACAAAAGGCTGTCTGTGCTTTGTCCACCACAAAACCTGGTTTCTATCGGTATAAGTCCGAAGGCATACCGCCATCACACCAAATATGCTTGTCCTTTCAGCCGTTGAGCGTTATAATGTTACGGTCAATTCCATTATTCGTTGGTAAAAAGTACCCCAAGAGTTGGCGATGGGTGATGATGACTAGCTACCTTCCCTCTAGTCTTACATTGCAAAATTAGGGACGGCTAGTGTAGATAGCGCTCGTGTAGCTTTGTGCGAAATTCAAAACACAAACCGAAGACATACCACGTGCTACTGGGGGGAGGGATGTTAGGAGAATTACACAATTTTATATATTATGGACAGAAAGAGATAAAACATTTTAATTCAATCACTACATTAACATTGGAGTGTCAATCAGTGCCGCTAATATTATAATACTATTATGGCATGCTTCTTCTTTATGTTTCTCTCAGTAAACTATCGTGCTTTTAATAGAAGTGGTTGACTTGCTTCTTAGAGAATCCTTCTAGAACCAGTAATCTTGAAAACCTCATCTGATATAAATTATTAACATTGCAATTAAATGCGGTTTTAACCCTAACAGAGAAGACTGAAAATTTAATAAAATTCATTATCTCTGCCACAAAATCACTGAAAGTATAAACATTGTAAAAGAAAAATCCTAAAAAATAAGGTATTCTTCTATAAAAATAGCTTTATTTTTATTTCAACTGTAAAGTAGTGCCTGGACAACAAACGCAAACGGAAAACAATTATGTTAAAAACTGAACAAAACAACTTACCATATGGCAAAAAAAGGCTTAACTATCACAGACATACCATCTTCCACAAGATCCCCCTTATGTTAAACTCTCTAAACTAGATGGTTATAACTGACCAACAAATTAAGGTCGTCTGATCAGGAGCGCCATTTCAAATTTACATATGAAGGATGAAGTACTTTTATTGGAGATCCAGAAGAGTTAGGCTCGAGGACTGTTTGAGAATTTTTAAAGGTTAAAATCTGTCTATTTTTAAAGCACTTACACATAATAGTCATTGAAACAGTACAAACCGAACATGTTATAAGAATATTTATTGTTCCCAAAATAAACAAGTGACATTAAGCACCGGAAGGGGGAAACAGCCATACCTAAATGGCGCCCTTGCTTCTGATTGATATTGAATTCTATGCCGTAAGTGTTCTGTCAACATCCACACATAACGAATTCCCAGACATAAGGGTTAAGTATGCGCAGCGACTAGGGTATAATTACACTTTTCTTCAACTGCAACTTCAGCATATGGTTTGACATAAAGGCATAGGATGAATTAATCAGTACAGAAATTATATATATCTTCAAACACGAACTGTATGTATTCTTGTGAAATATTCCATTGTTGATAGTACATCTTGTAAAGTTTCGACTATTCAACCATCAGTTTTATCTCATATTTCCGAATTCGGTTGCATGATAACAAACTTAATTCTTGTGACGATTGTATGTGCGACCCTATTAAATTTTCCTTAAACATCAATACGAATATTTGAAGTTTCGTTAATTGAACTTTTCAAAAACGAACAAATACTTCCAATACTACCTTAATTGATAGTTGGCCTACAGAGAATATAGCCTATAATTAATTTAGATACTTCGAAAATACTATCCAGGTTTAATTTAAATATGTCGGTGGTGGAGACTTACTAAACAGTGGCTTCATAAGCCTGTGGTAAATCTTGAGGTTTGAAACATTTAAAATCGGGTTTCGATATCGCGGTGGGTAAATTACAGATAACCCACTGACTAATTTTGTGCTTAACAATAAACAAATAAATCACTGGCTTAAATTCTAACGGTTAATGACAATCAAATCTCAATTAGGGTAATATCGGTCACCAAAAAATAGCTGAAAATGACCACAAAAAGTTGTAAACTCCACGTTAACTGGACATCAGAAAATGATCATTAACTACGAACTACATGACTGATCTCCATTGCGAGAATAAAACATAAAGAACTCTAACTGTTAATAAATATATCCCTGAAAAATTTATTCGTTATTTGTAAATATCTCAATTTAGGCAGCATAATTTACAAAGCGCCACCGCATATTTTGCAGTGAAAAATAAGTTATTAAATCCGCCAAGCTTTTTATCCGTTAATGATAAACTAAGATAAAGAGATGTTACAAAAGATTGTTCACAGTAATGTAGAGTTTCTATCACGACAATTAAAAATATTGAACAGCTAGACAATTTTCAGTATCAGATTCATGTGATAAGTTGTTACTATTGTTTTGTTTAACAACAAGAATAATAATTTACAAAAAGAAGGTCTAAGTATTATAATAAACAATCTTAGACAAGAGTGTTTGATTATATAGACTAATAAAAACGTTATCTGTACAACTTAAAAGAAAGGTCGGAACCTGAAATGCCTGGTTTACTTTCTAGTTATCAAACGTCAATATGTATATAGCATTCGTGGAAATCTCGTGTTGCTTCTAGAACTTTCTCTTTTTCCAAGAACCCCTTATGACGACGCCGAGTTAAGGTAATATAAAACCATAATGAAGCAATAGCGTAAAAATCAGGGGAGCAATTGCTCCCCCTAGATTTGTGTAGAGAGAACAGCCGCGTTTTCCTCAAGCATATTGACCAAAACAACAACATAATTTCCAGATTAGAAATTCCAAATTTTTATTCGTCAAAAATTTCAAAACAACATAATTTTTATAGCGCCATTAATTTCTTAATAATTATATCCTTCATTCGCACGGAAAGTCTGACAATTTCGGGTTCATTGAAAGTTGCTCCCCCGGAAAAAGGAAGTTTCTATGCCACTGTAACGAGGTTCATTTTCTACAAAACATTGTTATATTGGAAACACGACAAAAAAGGCAGCTTTAAAGAGTAAAGCTTAGTTCCTTTTTTTTTCGTGAAAAACTATTTTCACTGGGTCACCTCGCCCTCAATGCCAAAAATATTCCCTGCTTTTTATTATTTTAAACGCAGGAAAAGAATGTGTTCTGCAAAAAGAGACGCATTGCTTTCGTGATGCACTAATTTCTGAACACCAAGAACTATTTACGAATTACATCATCAATTCCTACAATTTTCAATATCTGGAACACCACGGTAACTCAAGCACTTCAGACGCAGCCAGCTCAGAAAATGGAAGAATGAACGACACGTGCTGTCTTGGATATCATTAAGATTATACGTTGAAATAAGTAATCAATCTCACCAGAACTGGTATTGCGAAAGACGGTTTTCTTTCTTGACGACTTTGGTTTCGAAACGTTCAGTATACGTTAAATATAATGCAATTTAAAACGAGTGTAATCAAAAATAACAACACCGGTACTATGAAAATTACTTCTTTTTCTGAAAACCCTAGTTTCAAACATTTGGTTATTGTAAAACCAATGCAATTTAAAACCACAATCAACAGTGTTTTGTTAGAAATGACAGTTTTCAAAACATGAAAATTTCGTATAAAATCTTTTATTTAGAGTTGCAAGGTCAAACAGTTTTTCTTCAGAATATGAGACATCCTTTACTTACTAAATCATCCTTCTAGAAACTACATTTATATTAATAATATATTTACTTTCCTAGGCCATCTTAATTATATTTCATAGTTTCCACTGTTACCGTTAAGCTGAGCAACGAAACGTATTTAATGTAACATAAAGACGACAACGGATAATTTGGTTCTACAAGTGATCTATAGACATCCACTTTTGGAAAACTGAAACTTTTAAACCCGTCTTTATATTTTCGTAAATAATCAATTTCCCATTTAATGTTTAAGTGCTGGCCTCCATTACTTTATACAGCAACTCATTTCGTAAGTCAATTACCCTATTAAAAAATAAAACTATCTTAACTGTAGTCTAGCCTGCCTTTTTCCAAACCTTAAACTTATGCTCTCACGTACTATTATTTTCAGAAGGCAGCACGAAGAAACCAGAGGTCTTTACCGTATAGATTTCTCGAAAGATCGTATAAACTTCGATGAGATCAGCTCCTACCCTTAATTTGCCAAGAAAAACTAAGTTACGGGATCTTAACCTATCACTGGAAGGTGTAAGTTAACTCTTCCATCCCTGGGATCGTCGTAGTAACCCTAGTTTACAGTTTCCATCATTTTCTCTTACGTGAAATAATAAATATCTTGTTATCGGCAACAAAAACTGCTTGCGTGCTGTATAATGTCCTGCACTTCAGCACCTGGCAAGGAAATTCTAGACCTAACGTTTCGTTCTTCTCACAACAAATATCCTTGTTCTAAAGTTATGGGAGAGTCCCGACCCCAATAAAGCAAACCTCTTATTCATTTCTTTTCTTACTGTACCCAGCCAATGGTTCAAATCTATGAAAGACTGGCATCTGAATGCTAATTGAACCTATTTCTATAGGCTTAACTTTTTTACAACTGTCTAATCTTGTAAATTGAATTACTGATTCTATATATTGCTACTAATGTGTTTAAAAATTCATCATCGATTGAACAAACAGCTTTTTCAACTATTAGCTTGATTTAAACACATAGACCATTATAACCGATCAACCGGAAAAAAAAATGGTTTTCTGTAAAAATAATAAAACTGCATAAAAATTATCTTTAAACTTCATAAATTAAATGATTCACTTGTATAAATATATATTTTTAGTCTGGTATTTATTAAAAGAGAGAGAAGTATGTTAAATACGGTAAATTACTATCAGTCATTACTTACTGAGTGCTTGATAGCACAGCAATCTCTTTATTGTAGCTCGAGTACTCACCCCAAAGATCTTTAACACCTTGAATGAGATCTCTCCACCAATGATTTCACAAACAATTTAAAAACAGCCATTTTGAAGTACTTTGCTTTCACTGCAATTTATTATTTGGAAAAAAATCTCGAACATGTATTTACGTTGTGTATTCATACGTTTAGCGCAATAAGTAAAGATATCGCTGTCAGTATTTGTTCGACCGGTGTAAGGTTTCTTTGCGACCTTCTTTTACCACCCTATTTTACGAACCACTGCCTCGGTGTAGACATCGACTGAACAAGTTTCAAGGATCTTTTTCTCGTTTATAACACCAGGCAAAGACCGAATATCCTACTGCATAAATGGTTATAATTGACGCCACTATAGTAAATTATTGAATTTTGATAAATTTAATTAATTTCCATAAATAGTCATCTGCTTTGTTTATTATTACTGTTATTGAGTCTACTGTTATTTAATAAAATTAACACAATGATTTTTGTACGATATACTTCATGGTATTGGAAAGTTGTTCGCCAGTTCTTCTGAATGACGAATAAAATTATTTCAATTAAAAGTAATAAATAATCAGGGTTAAAATCAATAAATAATATTGTATTATTAATTAATCCTTACCTTAAGTTTACTATGTAAATTACTCGTATACAATTAATTGATAAAAAGCACAGTTCACCACTTTATCTCATTCACTCCTTAAGAGCTGTTTGTAGTTCATGCAGTTTATTTAATAATATGGCTAGCGTTTCAGCTACTACTGTACTGTGTCTGTAGCATCCCAGTCGGTCTGACGAGCATCGGGCGAATAGTTTCGTCGACACTAAATACAGCAGATGGACATATTGCTATACATTGTTATTTATTTACACTATCACATTCTTAGGCATGCAAACAATGTGAGATATTAAACACTAATATTGCGATCAGTCCACTGAGCTATTCCATCTATCAGTCCTATGTATAATAGATAGGCTTAATCAATATTACTTTAATCATAGAACGGTGATAATAACACTCGGAAGTGAACTAGACATTTTGATCAAAGTTCATTCGAATAGAAGATTTCAAAAGATAAGTGATCATTTTTGTAAAGAAGGCATTTAATATATTGTTATATCTCTAGTTTATTCACTCAACGTACAATTACTGTAGTTTGTTGGATTGTTGTATCATAGTGTTCTAGTATACTAATACGATTTTCATATATTTAACAGGTGTTTTCTGAAGATGGATATTCATCATGGCGGTGCCCACCGTTAAAATGTCAGTCGTGTGCCGTATCATGGAAAACACAAAACGAATCTTTAAAGAAAAAAAATGATTTTTCTATAGATTAAAAACAAGCTAGGATTTTACAAAAAAAAACAAACAAACTCGTTGTATGGGTCGTGTGAAGACCTTATTTTAGCTTTTCTGACTCATATTCTGAGTTCTAAATCAAAAAGAAAAGCTAATCCTATTATCATGTCGCATTGCGAAATAAACGACAAACCGCGCCAACCTTTGCCGCGCGACTGACACTTTCTCTACGGCACTATTCTACAACTCTGTTACGGTAGCCAAACACCCCCACAAAACAAACGCCCACGTAACTGTGTAGACCATCCTCACGTGGTAGCGTAAGCTTCGTGAACCTGAGCTTTACAAACATTAACAGAAATGAATTTTACTTCAAAATAACATTTCAAATTTCGACCACTGCATAAATAACACGAAAGCCAATGATTTGGTCTTTCCAAACAATAATTAATATATATGTCAACTTTCTACTACATCCAAAACATATTAATCTCACTTACCTGACCGTTTTCTGTTTAATTCAGAAGTAGATTTAATCAGACATTGTCATAACATAGCGCTCCTATCACAGATGTCAAATACAATTGGTTCGTAAGCTCGTTATGAAGTTTTCCTGGCCCCTGTGTGTGATTCTCAACTGAAACTTCACCATGAACCGCTAAGGAATCTAGCGGCATCTATTGGGCTTAAACAATAACACCAAACTCTGTCATCACGATGGTTTGATTTGTTATATAATAGGTCCGGCATGGCCAAGCGTGTTAAGGTGTTCGACTCGTAATCCGAGGGTCGTGGGTTCGAATCCCCATCGCACCAAACATGCTCGCCCTTTCAGCCGTGGGGGCGTTATAATGTTACAAGTAATCCCACTATTCGTTGGTAAAAGAGTAGCTCAAGAGTTGGCGGTGGGTGGTGATGACTAGCTGCCTTCCCTTTAGTCTTACACTGCTAACTTAGGGACGGCTAGCACAGATAGCCCTTGAATAGCTTTGTGCGAAATTCAAAACAAACAAACAAGATTTGTTATAAACACAAAGAGAAATTCCTATTCTCGGGGTAAATATAACTGCCAGTTCCAGCGAAAGGCTATTGGGCCTACTGTTGTCAATGATAGTGCCTTGCTTTCCTGTTGCAACATTCATGACATTTTTCACTAAAGAAAAACAAATACATTTTTTAAATGTTTATAATTGATTCTTTTATGTTTGAAACTTACTCCTTTTTTGTAATTTGTCACTAACAAAGTGATATGCAGCTTGAATTATTATTGATAACTGCTAATAATATTTCTAATATTATTTGGTTATTTTTTTCAAGACTTGAAGACAAATAATTATATACTTTTGTTTTTGCCACTGGAATTTTGTTTAATTAACTTTCCTATTACCAAACGTCCAACCAGATGTGCACGACCAAGAAATATATGTGTAGCTCTCTCGGTTGTTTTGAGTAATATATCGATAATATATGAAAATAAAATTAATTGGTAAATACTTATTTGAAAACGATGAGCCAAAATGTAAACATATCAGTACAAATCCAAACCTAACGTAAAAAAACGTCAGGTACACCATACATCTGTGATGATAACCAAAAAGTTAAATTTATACTAAAAGTAAGAACTTTATTTCATGAATTTTGTATTATCTATTTTTATTGTTCTGGAAGTATACAAAATGCTCATATTGTAACATGAGTCTACACACATAACACGTTTTTTCTGAAGATAGCTTGCATCTCGCAAAAGAGCAACACATCAATAGAAAATATATTTCTAAGAGTATGGGTATTTTGACCGAAATTAGAAAAAAGAAGCAATATATACGTGTGTTGTTTTTCGTTGTTTATTTATTCACGATATTTTTGAAATTGCGGATAGAGTGATAATATATTTTACACAAAACAATTTTTAAACCCTCTTTCTTGATTACAACCAAAACTTTTCAGCGATTTCATCTTCGTTAGCTTTGAAAAATAAAATTATTATCAGTTAGTTTATTTATTACACACAAAATACCAATAACATGAAATTATTATATAGCATAATGTTTCCAGTAAACTATGAATATACATGCTGTTTTAGCTTTTAACTATTCCACCAGTAAATCAGTGCTAAATTTACAGAGTTACAACGATAAAAACCGGGGTTTGATCCTTCTCGGTGGCTAGAGTGTAGGTAGTCCTTTGTGTAGCATCGCGCTTAAATACAAGTTTTTGTAAAGTACATGTTATTTTAATTAACAAAGCATTTTTCTTTTCGTTATTAAAATTGAGTAATGCAGTGTGTGTTTTTTTGTTTGTTTTGTGCAATATTACAACTGATAGTAAAGTATTAGCTACTGTGACTTATTATCCAAGAAAATATTCGTACGTGTAAACAAAATGCACATTTATCGTATAGCGTGGGCGATGTATGTGGCTTTAAACTTATTAACATTTCTTTTACACTGTTAATTTTTTTCTTGTTAGATCGAAGTTTGATTCAGAAGATATCAGACTACACACACCAGCAAAATGTACAACATGTAAACTTTTCATACAAAGGAGGTATTCTGTTTACAGCTGGTTTTATTTTTAGCATAAGTAGTAACGAGCTTCGCACGGATATAAAGTGAACAGTCTAAACAATATATCCTGTTATTAGAAAACGGAAAGAGGAAAGTTAAGTAAATTTTTGTTCCTTTCAGTTCAGTTGGGCCAGAATCCTTTTTTTTTTCATTTGCTATAATTTAAACACTATAAAAAAAAGTTGTAACACCATTTCCTACTTTATCAGTTTACTAAATAGTTACACGTTTTGTTTAAATATTAGAAGTAATTATATATATATATATATATATACATATATTTAAGTTCTAGATTTTTTACGAAATATTTGGTTCTTTTAAATAACAAAAGTAAGACAATGAATGAAGTTACTCGGTCTCTCTTTAAAACTTTGCATAAATATATCATTGTCTTAAATTTGTCTCCCAGACATTTTACAATATCAAAACTAATTACGCTAAAGAAAAAAAATACTCATTTTTGATATGAAAAACATAATCATGATTTTTTTCAGTTTAATATATTTTTATAATTTTTAACTCAAACTTTAGAGAGGGCAATATAAGAAAAATGGCGGGAATGTGAATATTGTGGGCTGTTCGTTAATAAACGTATACTTTATTAAAGTTAAAATACTATTCTAGGTAAAACATAAGTATTTTAATTGTAGTATTGGTTTTACATATTTTAAATGTGTTTGCGCAAATAATAAAATATCGTGTTTCAATTTATAGTAACTGTTATTGGCGAATGTTAGATTTCCTGTTAACACATCAACGATCAAGTTTTATTTTGTTTGAGGCCATGATCCCGTTTAAATCACGATATAAGATTTTATGTTCCCACATGCCGGATCAGTCAGTGGTTAATTTAAACTTAATGTTTCATTAGAACTTTACTTGTCGAACGTAGTTAAGCTTGCTATTCATACTGGGGTTGGACCAGTACTAGTAGTAATAGTCCATAGGAGATAATTTCATCATATAGATATAATTGTACATACTAATTCCTATATGTCACTCGTTAAGCCACATATGGTTACAGTGTTCGTGATCTTTTGTCGTCATCTGAAATTGCTTTCTCTTGAAAAAACGAAGAGAGAGAGCTATTGTTGGGGGGTTTGAGACTGCTAAGGAAATTGACATTAGTTATGCTTTTTTCCTTCTGAACCCCCGTACTTAACACTGAAAATGGTAGGACTAAAGGACATAAATATAAAGTTTGATAGAGTACGAGTCATCTTCATCTAAGACAGCTTTATTTTACTAATAGGGTGGTTGGCTCTTTGAAGGGCTTGTCTTCAGATGTGGTGAATGCAGTAGATTTAGGGAGTTTGAGAGAAGACTTGATATATATGTACTAAGGGATGGTTTTTTCGAGTTGTTTTTTAAACTTTAGTTTAGTGGCTGAAACAGTCTAGATAAACCAGTTGGTCCCTTGTCCTGAAATTTTGTTTTTGAATATAATAGTAATACAAATTATAAATGGCTAATAATAGTAGTATTAAAATTACAAGAAGTTTCATGAACCATAGCAGTGATCAGTAGTAGCTGTAAAAGTAGAAACTGATGCGTTTATTGTATTTAAAACAGGTGTTTTTAAATTACTAATTTTATTAGGTTTAATTTTAAAGAATGAAAATAGTGTACTGAGCTGATGGAAATTATGACTGGTTACCAAATTTATAAGTATTATTTTAATAATTTTTACTTTTACAGTAGCAATGAATATCTTTTTAACTTTTATCTTCAGTATTTGCTGGTAGTAGTTGAAGGCTATAGTACAGTAACTGTTTTGTGATACTGTTGAAGCTGATAGTGTGGGTTAATTTTTTTGTGTGTGATAAAATTATAGACATCTCAACTTGTAAATACTGTTGAGTAAGAGGGTGAAAAAATGTGTTAACACCCAGCAGGGATGTGACAACAGCTGTAGTAGTGTTACTTCAAGTTGAAAGTATCTTAGCAAGATCTGGGTGACCAGTGTGGTTGAAGCTCTAAACATTTCCAAAACCTGTTGTTTAAAGTGATGCATCACATATTAAAAAGACATTTAAATTAATCAAATAAACTTACTATCACTCAACATTAATTTTAATTGATTCATTACTTGAAAATAAGCAAACAGGCTGATCTTTAAAGTAGCACTGTATTATTTTATATCACTTGCACATGCAAAATAAGATTTGAGAAATTAGCATTAAATTATTCCATTGAAGTTAAGATGGATATTTAACTGCATCATATATATGTTAACTGTTATTTGATTTACAGAATTTGTCTTGTTTTCTAAAATTTTATATTTTTGCATTTATTAAGATGCATCAGAACAAATTTTACTTGCATTCCCACTGCTGTGTCAACAAATATCACAAACTACAAACACTATTAGTCAAAATTAATTAATTTTTTTAGTCATTAGAAAATTTGGAAATTCAGAAGTTAAAACTAAATGTAAAATAAAATTTGGAGAATATGGAAAGAATGGCACAACCTCAGTACCTCCTGTTGTTTTTGATACTAAGTAACTTGTTACTGTTATTTTTCTTATGTGTTGATGTTTGGTGTTAACTTCTTATTAAAGATTACAACCTCCTTTGGAATTTCAGAACAATTTTGATAGTAGGTCTTTGTAGTGTATGGTGTTTTATGTTTAATAATATCAGTTGTGTAACATAGATTAACAATTAAGCCTCTGTCATTTTAGAGTGATGCCACTTCACATTCAAAACACCGATGATGATTCAGATTACATTCTGATTGCCAAAATTGACAATGTTAAAAATGTGTCACAGCTACTTAAAGCAGTCCATTTCAGAGAGGTAAGGCAGTTTAAATTTCAAAATGTGTGATGAACTCCAGTTGATAAGAAAATAAGAAATTTCGTGAAAATTAAGGTATATTTTTATTATAGAAGTGTAAAATTAGCTATGTATTGATTTTTATTTAAAGATTCTGTAGCTTTTCATTTTCTATTTATTTCACTTATGTCACTTAAGAGGTTTTTGTTATTGTTTGTCTAATTTATCATTAAAAGCTATGGGATAACATGTTTTTACAAGAGTTCATGTAGAAAGTATTTAAGGATAGAAATTGAAAATACTTGTTTAAATTAATACTTAGCATTCTAAAACTTCCTAAAGCCACCAAAGAAAATCTGATAATAAGCTTGAAAATAGATTGTTTTAAGCATATTTTATATGCATTTTTTAAGTTAATATGTAAATTCTTGCTGTTATTAGAAGTGGGCTATTAATCTCAATTAATTGGTATGATTGATTACATTATGTAACACAAATTTTGTTCCTGGATAGTATGTGTTATTTCTTAATTGCTTATGTTGTAAAAGTACAGAAAATGGCCATTATTCCCTTCAAACTTTGCTTTTGTGACCTGGATAATGAAATTTAAAAATTAACCTTTTTTATGTAAAAATGGGCAAATTTGCACATTTTCATTTACATAAGGTCTCAATAAAACATATGAATCAAGATTTACATGTATTTATACTAATGTTATACAAAAATGAACAAAGATGTTTGGAAGTGAGTAGTTTTTTGAGATTTGCAACTAATGTAAATCACTTTCATGTATTAGCCCCCAGATATAGTCTCTTGTCATGCTTTTGTTATACGCTCCTTGGTAGTGGCATTCAAAGTCCAATATATCTTGGTGGAAGCACTCGCCTTGCTCCTCTGAGTATTCTCCCATGTTCTTGAATTTATCAAGATAAGCATCAAGGATATGGACTTTCAGGAACATCCTGCAGCCCATTTTGCCATAGTTTTTCACCAGAGCCTCAACCAGCTCCACATAATTTTTGGCCTTGTGATTGCCCAAGAAGTTCTGAACCACTGCAGCAAAGCTGCTTTTTCCTTCCTACTGAGCTTCTTGGGGAATTCTGTGCACTCCAGGATCTTCTTTATTTGTGGTCCAACAAAGACACCAGCTTTGACCTTTGCCTCAGACAGCTTAGGGAAGAAGTCTCAAAGGTACTTGAAGGCTATGACAAATTGTTTCATAAGACCCAATTTTATGTGAATGGTAGGAACAACACTTTCTGGAGGTCCACTAGTGGCTCACACTTGACATTGTGCCCCCCCACAGAGAACTCAGTCCGTTGTGGCCAGTGTTTCCTGTTGTAGTGCATTGCAGTGCCCCTGCTGTCCCAAAGGTAAAGATAACAGGGAAACTTGGTAAAGCCTCCATGGAGATCCATCAGGAATGTCATCATATTGAAGTCTCCAATAACATCCCAGCCATACTCATTATACTTCAAGACTTCTAGCAAGGTCTTGATGCTGTTATATTCCTTTTTAAGGTGCACCAAAAGATATTTAAATTTTAAAAGGTCTAAAATATGTTCCTTTACAACTTGTGTTACTGTATCTTTTTTCTCTTAACATCGAAGAATAGATGTAAATATTGATTTTATGCTATTTATGTTTTTGTAAACCTTTTGTTTTACCTTAATTTCCTTTTATGAATTTTACTAAATTTACTTCAATTTTTAATTTTTACCAGATCTTTGGCACAGATAGCTTAGCTGCTTTGTGCCATAAAACACTAAATCAACAAACCAACCAACTAAAATTTGTATAATATAAAATCTTGCTATTCAAGCAAGCAAAGTTTTTCCATCTTCTAGAGTTTTTTTGCATTGCTTGCAGGTAAAATGAGGTGCCCAGAGTTTGTCTTGATCCCCGATAGGCATGCTGAAATATGCCTTGTAGGCTTCACACATTTTAGCAGATGCTGTCACAGAGTACCTTTTTGCTCTTGTCATGATAAATTGGCCACATACATAGCAGAATGCATCTGGAGAATGCTTGCAGCATCTTGATGCCATATCTGATTTTATCAGATATGTCTGTATCTTCACTTAGGCAGCTAGAACTAAACTGAAGTTGTGAGTCCCTGTATATATATTACTATGGAAAGTTCTAGAAAATTCTCGTAAGTTCTATAACATTCTAGAAAATTCTTAAAAATTCTTGTTCGAGAAAATTCTTTATCGGGTACTTAGCACTGAATCTACCTGTAATGTTCTGGAAAATGAGTAAATTTGAAAATTTCATTACCCAGGTCACAAAAGTTTGAAGAGAAAAATAGATCTTTTCCATTTACTTTAGGCATAAACAATTTGGAAATAAAACTTTCTGCTCAGGAACAAGATAAAGTAAAAATTTTGTTACATAGTGTTAGCTATGAGCAATTTTCTAGCACATCAAGTAAGATATGTAATTGTATTCTGTGTTGTTATAAAACATTGGTTTTGTTTGGTAAACTGTATTATAAATTACGTGTAAACAAAATCATTTGTTGTATACATGTGTTAGTACTGACAATTTGTTATTGAAATTTTTACCTTTTCTAATAAACATTGATTACATCAACTAGTATCATGTGAAACAGGCCTGCGAATTTAAATATCATTAAAGTTGTTTTGCTTTTAATTACATTTCTCCATAATTCATCTACACAAGTTTTAGAAATATTTATTTTTTCTATAGTGTGATGATTTTTTACAAATAGGGAATTAAAACAGTGTTGCTTAGATCAAATTATTATTTTGTCTAACACAATGAATATTTTTTATTATTATGTTTGGGTTCTCAAACAGTTAATAAGACTTTCACATTACAGTTAATGAAGAGAAATCTGTAGTCAGTGGTTGGCAAAATTTTAAGCATAATAAAATGCAACCTGACTTAAATGAAAATAATTCACTTATGTAAAAGTACAGTGAAATGTTTTGTGGAAAGTCTAGATGTGATGGAGAAAAATGAATATTTTTGGATTCAATATACAAGAATTGCTGTAAAATGTAAACATTTCAAGACAATAAAACTATTGTAAGCTTGTGTAATAAGTTAACTAAAATTATTATTAAATTAATTACTGTCATGAAACTGCATACATGCATTCTAAGGAAAGTAAAGGAAATGTTGGTTCATGTAAGCCTTTTTGTCAATGATATTAAACTCTAAAGTAAACACTCAATCAGCCATTACCATTCAAATATTTATCCTGCCTTCCTTTAAACTCCCTTTTAATTACCTGCCTCCAAGACATTCCAAAAGCCAACCACCTGGTTAAAAAGTAAAACTATCATACTTAAAGATAGCTCCAACCAATCACCTAGTTATAAAGTAAAACTACCATACCTAAACATCGCTCCAATCAACCACCTGGTTAAAAAGTAAAACTATCATACCTAAAGATAGCTCCAACCAACCACCTGGTTAAAAAGTAAAACTATCGTACCTAAAGATAGCTCCAACCAACCACCTGGTTATAAAGTAAAACTATCATACCTAAAGATAGCTCCAACCAACCACCTGGTTATAAAGTAAAACTATCATCCCTAAAGATAGCTCCAACCAACCACCTGGTTATAAAGTAAAACTATCATAGCTAAAGATAGCTCCAATCAACCACCTGGTTAAAAAGTAAAACTATCATACCTAAAGATAGCTCCAACCACCTGGTTAAAAAGTAAAACCATCATAGCTAAAGATAGCTCCAACCACCTGGTTAAAAAGTAAAACTCATAGCTAAAGATAGCTCCAACCAACCACCTGGTTATAAAGTAAAACTCATAGCTAAAGATAGCTCCAACCAACCACCTGGTTATAAAGTAAAACTGTCATACCTAAAGATAGCTCCAACCAACCACCTTGTTTTAAAGTAAAACTACCATACCTAAACATCGCTCCAATCAACCACCTGGTTAAAAAGTAAAACTATCGTACCTAAAGATAGCTCCAACCAACCACCTGGTTATAAAGTAAAACTATCATACCTAAAGATAGCTCCAACCAACCACCTGGTTATAAAGTAAAACTATCATAGCTAAAGATAGCTCCAATCAACCACCTGGTTAAAAAGTAAAACTATCATACCTAAAGATAGCTCCAACCACCTGGTTAAAAAGTAAAACCATCATAGCTAAAGATAGCTCCAACCACCTGGTTAAAAAGTAAAACTCATAGCTAAAGATAGCTCCAACCAACCACCTGGTTATAAAGTAAAACTCATAGCTAAAGATAGCTCCAACCAACCACCTGGTTATAAAGTAAAACTGTCATACCTAAAGATAGCTCCAACCAACCACCTTGTTTTAAAGTGAAACTATTATACCTAAAGATAGCTCCAACCAACCACCTGGTTAAAAAGTAAAACTGTCATAGCTAAAGATAGCTCCAACTCACCACCTGGTTATAAAGTCAAACTATCATACCTAAAGATAGCTCCAACCAACCACCTGGTTAAAAAGTAGAACTATCATACCTAAAGATAGCTCCAACCAACCACCTGGTTAAAGAGTAAAACTATCAAAACTAAAGATAGCTCCAACCGACCACCTGGTTTTAAAGTGAAACTATTATACCTAAAGATAGCTCCAACCAACCACCTGGTTATAAAGTAAAACTATCATACCTAAAGATAGCTCCAACCAACCACCTGGTTATAAAGTAAAACTATCATAGCTAAAGATAGCTCCAACCACCTGGTTTTAAAGTGAAACTATTATACATAAAGATAGCTCCAACCAACCACCTGGTTTTAAAGTGAAACTATTATACATAAAGATAGCTCCAACCAACCACCTGGTTAAAAATTAAAACTATCATACCTAAAAATAGCTCCAACCAACCACCTTGTTTTAAAGTGAAACTATAATACCTAAAGATAGCTCCAACCAACCACCTTGTTTTAAAGTGAAACTATAATACCTAAAGATAGCTCCAACCAACCACCTGGTTAAAAAGTAAAACTGTCACAGCTAAAGATAGCTCCAACCAACCACCTGGTTAAAAAGTAAAACTGTCACAGCTAAAGATAGCTCCAACCAACCACCTGGTTAAAGAGTAAAACTGTCATACCTAAAGATAGCTCCAACCAACCACCTTGTTTTAAAGTGAAACTATTATACCTAAAGATAGCTCCAACCAACCACCTGGTTAAAAAGTAAAACTGTCATAGCTAAAGACAGCTCCAACTCACCACCTGGTTATAAAGTCAAACTATCATACCTAAAGATAGCTCCAACCAACCACCTGGTTAAAAAGTAGAACTATCATACCTAAAGATAGCTCCAACCAACCACCTGGTTAAAGAGTAAAACTATCAAAACTAAAGATAGCTCCAACCGACCACCTGGTTTTAAAGTGAAACTATTATACCTAAAGATAGCTCCAACCAACCACCTGGTTATAAAGTAAAACTATCATACCTAAAGATAGCTCCAACCAACCACCTGGTTATAAAGTAAAACTATCATAGCTAAAGATAGCTCCAACCACCTGGTTAAAAAGTGAAACTATTATACCTAAAGATAGCTCCAACCAACCACCTGGTTATAAAGTAAAATTATCATACCTAAAGATAGCTCCAACCAACTACCTGGTTATAAAGTAAAACTATCATAGCTAAAGATAGTTCCAACCACCTGGTTTTAAAGTGAAACTATTATACATAAAGATAGCTCCAACCAACCACCTGGTTAAAAATTAAAACTATCATACCTAAAAATAGCTCCAACCAACCACCTTGTTTTAAAGTGAAACTATAATACCTAAAGATAGCTCCAACCAACCACCTTGTTTTAAAGTGAAACTATAATACCTAAAGATAGCTCCAACCAACCACCTGGTTAAAAAGTAAAACTGTCACAGCTAAAGATAGCTCCAACCAACCACCTGGTTAAAAAGTAAAACTGTCACAGCTAAAGATAGCTCCAACCAACCACCTGGTTAAAGAGTAAAACTATCAAAGCTAAAGATAGCTCCAACCAACCACCTGGTTTTAAAGTGAAACTATCATACCTAAAGATAGCTCCAACCAACCATCTGGTTATAAAGTAAATCTCTCATAGCTAAAGATAGCTCCAATCTTACCAGAATGTGTTTCTGTATCCTGTAGCCTTACTTTTCTCACCATTAAATATAATCAAAAAGGTTAAACATCAGCACTATCAGGTTAATTTCTAAATTTCATTATCCAGGTCACAAAAGCAAAGTTTGAAGGGAATTATGGTCATTTTCTGTATTTTTACAACATAAGCAATTAAGAAATAACACATACTATCCAGGAACAAAACTTGTGTTACATAGTGTAATGTTTCAAAAGCCTAATAAAACAAACTGCATGCACAAAGTATGGTTCATACAGAATTATGTAATGCAGATTGTCATAACTATTAATTTTAAAATAATTAATTTTTAACACTATTATTATTGAAACTAAATAATCATGAAATATTAAACCACTAAAAAACTAAACGTTTGAATATCCAACAATTTTCATTTAAGGTTCCTAAAATCTTCTCTGATTTTGTGCTTTGTTTGACCAGTTGACAACAGCACAGTGTTGCTTCATGATTGAAACAAAATAAACTATTATACAGTTTCTTTTCTCTCTTGTGTTTTCCTTTGCTTTCTTTATTTTTATTCCTTCTCTTCCACTTTTTCCCTTTTTCCTTTATAAAGGATGTTCGGAAAGTCACTGTGCACTTATATATTTGTTAATAGACAAAACTACACAGTGACTTTCTGAATACCCTGTACTTTCCCATAATACAAATTCTTACTTAATTTTTAAAATCTCAAAATTATTGCTATATGTTTTAGATACTTTGAAAGAATATTTATCTCTGAGCCAGTGTGTCTAAGTATTTTAGTAGCTCTACTACAATGACAAAGCAGGTGGAATGGTTTTAGTGGCTTATTTGCTTCTTTGTCAAGATAATTGTTTTCATTTATAATACTAAGTAGCTTGTCATTCACAACTAGGCCTGGCATGGCCAAGCATGTTAAGGTCTGCGACTCGTCATCTGAGGGTTGCGGATTTGCGTTCCCGTCGAGCCAAACATGCTCGCCCTTTCAGCCGTGGGGGCGTTATAATGTGACGGTCAATCCACTATTCGTTGGTAAAAGAGTAGCCCAAGAGTTGGCGGTTAGTGGTGATGACTAGCTGCCTTCTCTCTAGTCTTACACTGCTAAATTAGGGACAGATAGCCCTCGAGTAGCTTTGTGCGAAATTCAAACAAACAGACAAACAAAATAATTCACAACTGATTATTTTATGCACAACCTTGCACCTGCTATGATTAAAAGTATTTACCTCACTTGCTAGTTAATAAAAATGATTCAAAATTATGCCTCAGTATTCTCAACACAATTAGAAATACCAATGAGTTTAATGTCCTCAACACACTTGACTTACTTATTATGCCCCTATAATTATAATTAATCTAAGTAAGAAAAAGAAAAGGTTCAGGCAGTGACCCCCAAGCCATCAGTAGAATGATACAGCTCTGGTACAAGGTGAAAAGGAAATGGATGTGACACTTGTTTTTAAATAAGTATATTTGGAACATATTTGGCTAAATTGAGTCTTGACTGATAATAAACACACTGCAATGTTAATTTTGTCAACCATCTGAGAAACATTTCCATTGAAGTTTCAAATAGACCAAAGCCTATACTCTGTTTTATGACATGGCTCTTAACATGTCAGAGTGCGATAATTAGATGGTTTAGCCCTACCTGTTTGGCTCACAATGACTAACATGAGCAATACTCACTAGCGGATTCACTGGGGAAGTGAGATGGCCAAGACTTTTCTCAAGTAAATGATACTGGTAGATTTTTCTTCCTTGTAAGCAAAAATTTAATAATTGTTCAGTCCTTAATAAGAATTGTATAGGGTGGGAGAGTACCTGAAAATAAATATTTGTAGATGTACGATTATTCAGAACTCTATAGCGATAAAGGTTTAGTGAACCAGTTTGACTGTACTCTATTGACAACATCTTTCACTTTTTGTTTTTCAGCCATTGGTTAATTTCCCCACCCCTACCAAATAAAAAGTAATAGTAACATAGTTTAGCATGCACTTGTCTACTATATTGATCTGCTTAAAATGAAATAGAGCCTCACACATCTGACCTTTGACTTCTTTTAAACCATGCAACAAACATTATCTGGTCCTAGCATTTATCCATTTCCAATCACCCAGCCATTTTACTTGCTGCAAAAAGATTAATATCTTTATGACACAGAGTAATTTCAATATTTCCCAGAATGCTTTGGGTCAGAAACATTGCTAATATCTTTTCATATAAACAAAAGAAAGAAAAAAAAAAGCCTTTAAAAGCTTGGCCATATCATGGTCTTCAACACAAAATTTGTCTTGAGCATTTTGTAAGTGCCCAAATTTCATTTTAATATTTTCTTACTTTGAATACACTTAAACTATTCTTGCTGTTAGTTTTAACACTACCAACTGGTTGTTTCTGATAACTCCATTTAGATTTCCTAATTTCATTTTAACTAAACTTCTGGCTTTCCTGTCAGTTTAAACTTGTGATACTTACCCTAGATGTTCTTTGTAAGCCAGTGCTCTTTTTTTCTGGGAAGCAGAAACTTTTTTTTAATTTAATTTTTCAGTAATTGTTGAAACAGTAAAAAAAGTGAATGTTTTCTCCAAGTATATTTAAAACATCTGAACATAACTTTCAGTAAATTAGTTATATTTTCATTTTATTTTTTTCTAGACTGCAACAATATTTGGAAGTGAAAATGGTTTGAAAGTAACAGTAGAAAATGCAAAATGTATGCAGGCTAATGCCTTCATTCAAGCTTCAATGTTTCATGAGTTCATCTTAAAACAAGAAAGTGTATCTTTTCAAATTAATCTGACTGTACTCTTGGTGAGTAGATGTTACATTTTTATTTTACATTCAAGTAACTCAGCTTGCATTTATAAATTTATATTTCTGATAACTGAATTAAAAGTTCTCCCATGAATGATTAATTTTCTGTTATCAACTTATTTCTGATATCCTTTGAAGCATGTTTGAAAATTGTTCTATTCATTCTTGAAGTTCAAATAATTAAAGTTAATTGTTTTCAAGGTGAATTTGGATTTGATGTTGAACAATATGAGTCATGTCAAGTTCAAACTTCACCCCTAGAATTAGTGATGAGGTATGTCATAGGAAATTGCAAGTAAAACTGCAGTCAATATATCAGTTTTCTTGTAAATTAATGCTTGGATCTGTATGAATCTTGCACAGAAATTGAGTGATTTATCTTGTAGCTCTTTTACATTGAGTGCTGCAACAGGTAAAATCATAAAAATAATGTAGTGTAGAACCCTCTCTCCAAACAGCAAACATTACATAAAGAAACCAGTAATCTGAAATTTAAACATACTGATGTTAAAATCTGTAGTCACTGGTCATCAGGGTTATCCTTTTTTTTTTTTTCCATGATACTTTGGGTGAACCAAAAGTAGCAAGATTTTCTTTACTTCTGTTATTGAATCCACTTTTGATACTATTAAATACTCTTGTAGCCTATGGCTGTATCTTTAAGAAAATGTTTTTTTATTTTTAACATTTATTTTTACTGAATGCTCCAGTGAGATATATAATGTAACTGGTTAAATTATTAGAGCATTGATAAATTGAGAATGATTGTATTGTGATGGTTTATGGTTCCTAAAATATTGTAGAGTAATATACCAGTTATAAAGTGTATTTTTTACTTCAATAGGAATGTCTTAATATATTTGGAGCCAATACTGTGTCTGGAATTACTACAGCTTTGCACTTGTGCTATGCAGGCTATGGATCTCCACTTGTATTAATGTAAGTAATTGCAAAATAAATATTGTGGCTATCTTCTGAACTTATGAGATAATGGAGTAAATACCAAGAAAAAAAAAACATTTTATTGCTTAGGGTATTTAATGTTGTTTTCCAAAAGTATTATAATTTTTCCATTAAAATGTGTAGTAAGGACTAATATTTTTGTTAAATACTTTTATGTATATTTCAGTAACTAATATATATAATTTTTTTAAGTATTGCCCGTATTGGGACATCAGTAAGTCTATGGATTTACAATACAAAGATGAGGTGTTTGCAGCAGAGTGCCTGATGTGGCTTTGCTATAAGAAAAATACACACACAAACTATTACTTGTTTTTATTCTGTTTGTTTTCCTAAATTACTTTTGGAGTTTTTATATTTACAACAGGATCACCATTCTTTTTAATGTTTAAAAATGCCATGAAAGTTGTTAAACAATTTGCTCCTGAAGAAGAAAGGCCCACCTTTCAAAAGGGCTCAGGTTATAGGATTTCTAATTTGTTTCTCTCAAGACTTCTTTGTGCTCTTTTAACATCATTAATAAAAAGTTGTAAAAAATTGTTCATTATTTACACTTGTACATTAACTTTATATATTTTTGTTATGGGAGGTTCATACAGTTTAGGAATAGATGAGCAACATAATCAACAAATATGGGTCATGATGTACCTGCTGAACATATGAAATTGTTTGTAATGGATTCTGTGAAATCTATTAATTAAAAAAAAATTGTTAATGACAAAAAGTTTTGGTAGCAATAATTTATCATAGCAAAAAAAATATTGCTATTAAAAAAGTAGGTAGAAAATATTTTGACTGAATAATTCTGTAACTGTTAAATAATGTTACTTCATGATTGTCTGATGTAAGATAATACCAAAAACTAGATGACACTATGAGTCACTAGAATTTGTTACAGTTTTATAGTGTTAAGTAATGTATCACGTGTTCTTTGTACATTTTGGCCTTACAAAAGCATAAGTTTTTAGGTTTTTTTTGGTCCATTTACTTTAGAGATAAGCAATTAATCAGTGTAATTGATTACCTTCAGTTATAAAATTTCACTACTTGTACAGTTCTGCTTTATAGTTCCCTTAGATTTCATGTTTTTATAAAACTAAGGGTTATAGTTCTAAAGTTACAATTCTTATAACAGTATTGTCTTCATGAAAGACTTGAATTTTTGTGTGAAGATCTAAAATGTCATACCAGTCTGTCACTCCTCTTGATTTGTAATTACAAGTTTACAATAAAAACAGTTTTTTTTTGTATTTTGAAGGAATTAGGTTTTTGGATCATTTACATTTTTAGTACTTAAGGTTGGTCCAAGTTTTATTAGAGATGCTTATGTAAGGATTTTATGTTGTTTAGGCATACAATTTTATAATTTGTTTCCATTGAAATTAATTCAGTAAAGTTTAAGAAATTTAGATTTAATATTGTTTTGTTAAACATGTAATTAGAATTACCAGTACACAATCATAATACATGGAAAAGATAAGTTTAGAAATAAGCAAAATTAAAAATGTATCAAAGAGGTGATGCTACAATTAAATATCAGTTAGGTTTTGTATTTTTTAACACTATAAAATCCAAGAACTTTCAGAAGCCTAGCCCTTGATTCCACAGAAGAAACCTTCTTCCCCAAATTCAATCTGAAATATGTGTGTGTGTATTTTGTTATGGCTCAGTTTCACAATCTACAGCCTTGCTTTGGAATTGTGATATCACAACTTACAAACAAAATTTGTTTTTGCTTATTTTCTACGTGGCTGCCTTACTGTTATCACATGCAGAGGGATTACTTGATGTAATCATATAACATGACAATTCCTGTTTTGCCTTCATTAGCAGTTATATGAATACTTCCAGTCACTAGGTGGTATCTAATGCACTTACCAGTTTGAATATTATTTCTCAGGTTTGAGCTGTAGGTAAATGGATAAGAAAAAATGGTGCAGTTATGGAAAAATAAAAGTAATATCTTTTGTATTTTTAACTGTTAGGATTATAAAACTCGTAGAATGTGTTCTTGGGTGATTAACTGTTTTGACACAACACTAATTATCTACAAGATACTTTGTCAAAAGTTATCAAAGTAACAGGTTTTACAAGTTCTTATGAGGTAAATAACAACCAGATTTTTTTGTACTTTTGGTGCTGCTCTTTTACTAACTTCTAACTTGATGCACTACTGTTGCTCTTGGTAAGAAATTTTTTTTAATTAATTGATATTTTTTGCTTATTTAAAAATGCTATCCAATAAAAAAAACCACTAAGAAATGTAAAAAGTTTTTTTGTTTGTTTCTTTATTTCAGCATCAGGGTTGGTATAATATACAGGAGTTTGTCTACACATTTACACACATTAAGTATTTACATTTTGATACAGCATATGAGTCTTCACAAAATTTGGTAGACTTTTGGTAAAGATTACTAGCTTTTTGTACACAGTATTTAATGAAATATTTTTATTAAAGCTTTGTTTATGAAAATAGTCTTATTTCATTACTAGTCTGAGTGCAAAGTGATTTCATGTTATGATTAAAAAAGCTAATACTCACCCCAGAAATCTCAAATATTATTTGCATAGTTTCTAAAACCTCCTAAATACATTTCAAATGTTTGTTTTATTAAGCCTTAATATTTTGTTATTTTCTATACACTTATCTATATGGGGTCTGTCACTTGACCAGCCTTGTAATCATCATAAAAAAAATAGGAAGTAAATATAAATTATGCTTTTTTCTTGCTAAAATGACTACATATAACACTAAAATACAAATGTTTAGTCTAATTAGCTTAAGTTTCATAATGCTGTATATGAACATATATATTTATCATTTTTTATTATATTGACCTTTCAGTCTTGCCTATCTAACATTGTATAACTTGCATTGATGTGATGCATGTGCACTCAGGTTACCTATGAGTAAGATAAAACTGGTCTTTAGTCTTCCCTGTCTTGGCTGTATTTTAGTGGACCAGTATTTTGTAATATACATTCACATGCCAACTATTATACGTTGTGTGTGTATATATATATGTAAGTATGCGTATGGATTATTACTATTTAGAAATAAATTATTGAACTTATTTTACTTAAAATATAAACTAGAGATTGTAATCTTATGTTTATTGTTTGTGATGCTTTTCTTTCCTGTTATTCACAGGAGCAAATTTCATAATCCTCTCCATAGAACATAATTTTGCTCAACTAACTTGAAATCTGATATCATAATAAAATTATATCAAAAGATATTTGTGTTTTTATTCTGTTATCATTGGATGCTTTTACTTTTAATCCTTAGTGTATGGTTTATTAAATGGTGTTTCCCATTATTCTTATATTAATTTCAAGTTTTTGTTTTCACCAGACACAGAAGCTTTGCTTGTTCCTCTTTTATTAGTAGAATCTCTTATGGGTACCCTACCCTGTTGTTTAATGTAAGTTGAAACAATGGTGTAGTATTAAGTATAGTAGCACTTAATATTTTTGACAATATATGAAGTTCCTCATACCTTCAGGATGTTTTCAAATAGCCAAATACTTTTCCAAGTGCAAATAATTTTTTAATCTAACTTATTATGATGTTTTTAAGACAAACTCTTAAAATGTGTATGTTGTTGATCAGATTGTGCAACACCAGGAAATATCACGTTATATATGGGCAGGTTGGATATTTAAATTTAAGGTTTATCTTGTAAATTGTGTTAATTTTTTAAAAATTTATAGAATTAGAGAAAGAATTAGTTTTCTTGCAGTGAAACTTAGAGTTTCAAAGTTCAACAACATATGTTTATAATTGAAACAGGAAACTTAATGTGTTATAACCTTTATATCTTTCAGTTCAGTTAATAAGAAAAATTATTTTTTTATTGATTTAAATTTTGGTGTTTAGTATTAAAGTCATGTGTTTTGTGTGATGAATGTTGATGAATAATAACTAAAGAATTAATAAATTTGTTATGAAGTGGATTTGGTGTGGTGCATGCAACTACAGTAACAGTTAGTGTATTTTAATTAAAAGTATTTTTTCAATGTGTATTACAAACAAGAACTTCTGCTATTAGCACAAGTTTGTGATGGTTTTGTCTTGACATTTTTACATGTTCCACAATATTTCCTGTATGCTAAATTAAAAGGTGATATATTTTTTTCCCCATTGTGTACAGATTTTTCACAAAACTTCATACATATTTTTCCATAAGCAAACCATTTTCATTGAAATAAAGTTACATTTTATTATGCTTAAAATGTTGACAATCAGTGTTATAGATTTCTCAAGACCAATCATGACATGAGAGTCTTATCAATCATTCTAGAACCCAAACATAATAATATAATACAAAATGTTTGTTTTGGTAAATTAAATAATAATTTAATGCAAGTAAGAGTGTGTTTTTCCTGATTTGTAGAAAAGTCTTACATAATAGTAAAAAATAAATATTATTTTCAAAATCTTTGTAGCTAAATTATGGAAAATTAACTACTAAAACCTAAACAACTTTTATGAATTTTATCAATATGTTGTCAATAGACCTTATATATTTATTAGTATTTATGATATAGAAGTTAAAAATAATGAATATTTCTTAAAAGAACACTGAACATCTGAAAGTAACTTTATTCTTATACAGTTCATGAAATGTGTCCTCTGTAGTGCAGTATAATAATGTTTATTAATAAAGACTACCTACCTTACTCTCTCTGGCAAAAGTACTACAAACAAAGCATTTTTCTTTTTTTTTCCTAATAAACCTGTGATAAGGGTAGAGATTTGTGGAATTGGCATTTTGCCAACTAAAATTATAAATTGTTAATCCATTTTGGAACATAATGTTGTTGCTTCTAAACTAATAACTAGTTTTATGACCATTTTGATTTTGATTTTCACTCTACATCTAACAAGTGGAATGACACGTCCTGTTATGTTTACTATTCCTTTGTGGTGTGTGAATGTTTTACTGGATTGCTAAATGTAGTTATGTTTTGGTCACTGCTATGTAATTGATTGTAAGCTCAATCAGAAGTGTATGTAACTTATGTTTATCTATACATTTTGTTAGCCATGCTATATTGTGTATTTTTCTGATTTATAATGAATGTCACAAAGTACTGTTTGTTTCTCTCAAGAAAATTTTGGTGGTTTTAGTGAAGTAATTTTGAAAATTTGTAGGGAGAAACTCAAGGAATGCTAATAATTGTTACTTCTTATTACATTACTCATATTTTTTGTTGCACAAATTTCAAATTATACAAGTAACTTAATCCTAAATTATTTATTGTATCTGAAGATGTCTATTACATAAGATAGTTTGAAAAATGTCTCAAACAAAACAAGTTCAAAATGGGAATGATAATCTCGTGAGAATAAGCAGTTAACAAGCCTCATGATTGATTACTAAATTGTGCTAATTTATTTGTTCCATTTTTACATTTTAAGAATCTTTATTAGGTCATGCAATCCAAGTATCATAAGGTCAGTGATATTTTATAAGTTATTCACAATAGTTACAAATTTGTTCAAAATCTTTTGAGTATTTTGAAATATGTTAAATTGTTGTATTATTGTTATCACATAATTTCTTCTTTTAGTCATACAATTATTGAATAACTTCATTTTTCTCTCTAAGTCTTGAAGAAGGTGGTGTTTTGACCGATTGTCGTATAAAGACACAAGAAACGGAAGACATTTTGGATTTTCAATTTTCTCCAGAAAATGTCGTCAATAAGGTGATAATGAAGGTGATTATTGAAAATGTTTTTTTAATTCTTTATATTTTAAGTAGTTGGGCTGTCTGATGTGTAGACATCCCTTATATAATTTTATATAAAACTTTGAAGCAAAAAAAATAACCAATTAAACTGCACACATTTTATATGGAGACTGTGTTCATTATTGATTTTATTAAGGGGTAAAATAATTTAAAAGGGAACATTTAAAATATTGTCTATGTTAATTTTTTACTCAATTTAAAACAGATAAATGAAAAAAAAAGAATAAAACTAAAGACTTATTATTTACTATTAATTTATTGTAAACACAATACTGCAACATTTATTTTTACCCTAACCACTACAGTGAAGTTTCTCTGGGAAATTGTCTTAACAGTTTGTCATGAATTTTGATTGAGCATTACATTGGGCCAATATCTTATTTCTTAATACTTTCTAGATAATTTTTCTTTCAACAAATTTTGCCATTATTGCCAATTTTAGGCTTGGTATGAGCTGCTGGTTAAAGTACTCACAGGATCAAAACTCCTCTTCCAATACACTCACCCTTTTAGCTATGAGCAGCATTATAATGTTACTAGCAATATCACTATTTGTTGGTAAAGAGTAGTCCAAGAGTTGGTGGTGGGTGGTGTTAACTAGCTGCTTTCCCTTTAGTCTATCACTTTAAAATGATGGGTGTCTACTGCAAATCACCTACAGGTAGCTTTGCATAAAATGCATTAAACAAACAAGCAAAAAACAGTATTAATTGTCGTATGCCACTCTTTTCAAAACTTTTATTTTGACATTGCATTGTTTTCTTGAATAGTAAAACATTTAAGAGAACTGCAAAATAAGTCGCAAGATGGGAAAAAGAAAGGTTTACAGTTGGTTAATAAGGCAGAATGTTCAAATTTTATTTTATTGTCCATTCAGTATTAGCTATCTTATTTTAATATCTATCCAATGTTATCTACTTTCTTATTTTAATTATCTATTCAGTGTTAACTATCTTATTTAAAGGTGAATTTTCAACAAATTTAATAATTGCCTCAGAAACTGTACTTTAGTTAGGTATAATTCCTGTGTGGTTGCCATATTTTTAAACACTTTAGTTTTTGAGTAAGAAATGAAACAAAATATATGGGTCCTCGAACTCAAGTTCCTCTCGGTTTTTTGGCTGTTTTCGTGACGTTTAACAACTATGATGTAATAGTTGCCAAACACGCTTTGTTGCACGTCGACCATTTTGTTCCTTTCAGTGCTTGTGTTTTATGTAAATCTATTGGTGCTTTTCTCAGATTACATACTTTTAATTGGTTTGACACCTTGAAAAATACACACTTATGATTGTCTCCTCGTCACCAAAGGGACCATTCAATCAACAAATTCATAGTATGATGCTTCCAAGACATTGATATTTAGGCAATGTCCATTAAAGCCTCGAGTCTGGGTAATGCACTCTTCATCTTTTAATTGGTTGACACCTTGTTGTATGAGCGACAACAAATGCACTCTCTCCTGGTTGGCTTCTGCTCGCATAAACCACACCTACACCTTGCACAAACATACGGAATATGTCATATAAATTATAGATTTATGGTAAATATTAAATTAACTATTCAGACTGCTACATCTATTTTGATTTTATAGACAGAATTATGGCATATAATTGAAATTCATTTTGTTACGAGTCATAAATATCCGGTACAATGATTGTGGAAGGGCCGAGTATTAGTTACCATAGTCGGCAAAGTATAAACAAATAAAACCCAGTCTGTGATACCAATAATTTATAAACACCAGACAGGTTTCGAGATGCTTAAAACTGCACATGAAATAATACAAACCATATTTGTTGTCATGACTTAGGCTTACCATTCTTCCACTGAAGGTATGACCGACTCGCAACCTGCCTGGGCGCTATCAGTATCACTCACAGTTCCGCTACTCTCGTTCGTGGAAGTTTTCTCATCACTAGAACTTGTCAGATCTGTGTCAAAAGTAACTGTTCTAGGTTCGTTCAGAGTAGGTTTGAATTGATATGGCGCTACTCGACACTGTTCAGAACACAAAGTCAAAACAAACTCCGCCTCTGTTTCTCCGTATGCACTGGCCATGTTTATTTACATTCAATGTGCTGGCGTTGGCGGTTTGTTTGGCAACTATTACGTCACAGTAATTTTCCTAGCGGCAAACATAAAAACTAAAACGTTCGGATTACTGCTTGGAAAGGGCTCTTTCTGCACCAAGTTCTATGTTTCATTTATTAGCACATATTTTTTATAAAAAATGTGAACCTGCAAAATTAATCAGTATGAGTTGTTCTTTTGACTGCAAAGTTTCCTTTTTCCTGTAAAATTCACCTTTAATTATCTATTCAGTGTGAACCATCTCATTTTACTATCCAGAGTTTAGAATTAATTCAGACTTTTTAATTTTTAGAAATAGATCTTCAATAAAAATTATAACTTTTGAACCATCTTTGCAAGTTAGACCTAACAGTATTATACTAAACAAAGTTATGTAAATGGGTTTGAATTTGAAACAAAAAATATATAAATTCTAAAACAAAATATAACACCAGGTTTTGTTCATGTCACTGTAATTCAAAGACTGCACAAATGTTGTATGATGTACTCAAAGAAGAAATTGTCTACTTTTAAGTACAACTTTTTGTAAACAATTTTGCAAACTTTTATTATAAAACAATTTAAAGACCCTTCAGTGTGATAGGTAGCTTTGAATTTCTTGTTGTGTAATTTGTTGTATGTTAAAAGTATTTTCATTTTTATCCAGTCAGAAATTTTACGTGAGGTATGGAGTGACCTGGATACGACAAGTGAGATACTTCAGATTGTTATGTCACCTGATAAACCATATTTTAGGTTGTCAACATTCGGAAATGCAGGCACTATTCATGTGAGTAGTTTAACATTGAAGGTACCACCTGTTCATTAATTCTTTAAACACAGATCTAGCTGTTCTACCAACATCATGACATTTATACAATTTTACAGAGATGCATTCAAACTTTATCGTTAATTTACATTGGAATTGTAAGCATAAAAGTAAAGGTTATAATTCATATTTTTGTATAAAAGTTTTGATTTGTTAACATCAAAATAAAATGTTTAAAAGAATTCTCTATCTTCATTTTTGTGTTTGTGATGTGTGTTGTGAATTATTTTCATTTGTATGACTTCATTGTTATAGCAATTACACTATCTTGATTTATCCTGGACAATCTGTAATCAATATTTAGGTCTAATGTATGGTTTGTTTAATGTCCTAACTTTTCTGTTATTTGAAATATCAGTAAGTTTTTCCAGCCCACTACACAATATCAACTCACCTATTCTTGATTTTCAAGGCAGTTTTCAAAACCACATGCTCTTAAGTTGGTTTATGGGTTGATGGTTATGGAAATTAAGTTTTTTTTGTAACCTTAAGTAGCCTTGTTAAAAAACAAAACAATTACATTAGTTATTCTGAGACATTCTGCATATTTGGAAGGTAAATTCATGTTTAAATGAACAAAGATTTTGAAAAAGAAAAATTAGGCTTAGGTAAATATAAATGGATAAGTCCAAAGTTGTATGCATACATGCCTAAATATATGGATATCTGCTAAAGTGCTCTTCAGGCATGAAAAACTGAACATCATTACATTGGTTAGGTTAGGTATAAGCTAGGCATTAAAACTATAAAATCAAAATGTATTTGAAGACCTTAAGATGACAAAATTGAAGATGTGGTAACAAATAGTTCATAGAAGAGAAAAAAGCACTATTCATTTTATTTCATAATTTTCATAACAGTGTAGATTAATGATGTAGCTTCTGCAGCTAGTGTTAGTGTAGGAATAATAGAAGATAAAGTGTAAACTTTCACCTGAACAAAACTTTGATATTTATGTAGGAGGTCCTAGAGTAGTGGTTTCCTAACATTTTTTTCACTAATGAAATCCTAGATTTGCTTGACACCAATGTTGTTACATAGTGTTTTTTGTTGGTTTTTTTAATGCCATGGCATAACAGCTTATAGAATGGCTCTGAATGTTTTATTTCCGATTTTTCAAGTATAAAATTTTACCTTTTTATAGCTTCATCATCTCGACTGGTTTGAGATCTAATTACAATTTTAGATTCAGGAGGTTAAACCCTTTTAATTGATGTCTTTTACCATGCCCAAGGTGTCATAGACAAATGTTTACCGTAAATACTTTATTAAAACTAACATTTTTGTGTACAACAGTCATGTTATGTTTAGTAAAAGCTTGTCATATTGAGTACTAGTATGTAAAGCATCATAATTTCAATGTTTACTTAAAATGATAGATCTGTGCTTAGGGTAAGGGAGTCTGTAGGATTAGCTAGGGAAAACAAATGTGAACATACCAAAACATCAATTCTGTCGAGACAAATTTTACTTTAAAAGTAACTGATTTTTCTAAATTGGTTAGAAAATAAAACTTTTATATCTTCAGACAACAAACAAACTGTAAAAAGAAGAAATCTGGTAAGTAAAAATAATACCTAGAATAATCATTATGACATTAAACAAAACAGGATTTCAAACTAAATTTTAATTACATTCAAACTTTTTAAAAAATAACACAACAAAAAATCAGACAGTGCTACACCAGCATAATAAACATTAAAATACAGTCATTAACTGTTCCCAGCAGTAGTGTGGTGATTGCACTTGTAGTTTAACAGGTATTAGTCCTTTTCAGTTTCAGTTGTTAATAACACTCGAGAAATTTAAAGTAATAAAAAATTGAGTGCAATTAGAATCAACTTTTAAATAATGTCTTTCTATATATGACCAGTGAATTTGCTTGAAGAAAGAGAGAAATCTTACCATTTTGAATGAGAAATATCATTTGAAAAGGCTTATTGAGTTAGCTGAATTATAAAAGAATGAAATAAAATTGTCTCTTTTTTACAAGTGAAAAAAATAATTAAATATAAAATCTGTAATTGTGGTAATTTCTCCTGAATTGTTTGTATTGTGAGATGTGAGATAAACTTTAAAGAAACATACTCAAGTTTATAATTTTCTTGTAGGTAGACTATTCTAAGGATTCTGATATGGTGGAATCTTTCCAGTGCACCCAGACACAATCAAACAGGTATTTAACTAATCTTAGAAATTTTAAAGGCATTGTAAATTCTTTTTGTGGCCACAGTATATCTTCTAATGCTTTACTGTTTACTATCACATGTTTTCTTAAATGTATACAAGGTATTATTCTTAGAGTATTAACTATAAATCTTCATCTTTAGCGAGTCCTTCTTTAAGAATGTATTTGGTTTTTGGAATGTGTGATCAATTCCATTTTGCCTGTTGGCTGTTTTGAAGACTTCTGTGATAGATTTTGGATTGTTTCAGATTCATTGGCTAGTTCTGAGTTGACCTCATGTAATGTTAGAGCCTACCATGAGTTCCACAGACCACCTATATTATAAAATTATAAAACCACCTAGAAGTTCCAAATCTAACTGCATTATTAGTTGCCAGAACCAGCTGAAAGTTTGGTAAAACAACTGCATTATTATTAACTGCTAAAACCAGCCAAACATTCCACAGAACAACTATGTTATTAACTTCTAGAATCACTAAAAAATTTCATTGAACAACTACATTTTTCACTGCTAGAATGAGCCAAAAGTTCCATAGAAGTTCTGTACTTCTTTTTGAGGGGTGGTAAATGAATTAGAGGAGAGGGAATACATAAAGAGCAAATGTCGCAATTTTCATCCCAGAAAATGTTGAGGACTTTGTCAAATATGTTTTTGTAAAGTTAAAATTAAAACTTGTATAACATTAAAATTTATTAATTAACTATATTTTGATGCCAAGTGTATTTATATAAAATGATAATCAAGTTGTTTAATTAGATTTTGAATTTAACACAAGATGTCATGACATACATACTTTGACCCACCAGTAGCAATAGGGTTAACTGCTAGGTCTAGCCACAAGTTCTGTTGGTAAATACATGATGAATTATTGTTGCCATTTAACAATATATTTTACTGCTAGAAACATTTATAATTTCTACTGGTTAGTGCTTGAACTGATAAGAAATCCATGGTACTCATTCTGTCATTTACTATTACTACTTTCAAAGAAATAATTACATTATTTGTGTTTTGAGAAGAAAAAACAAACAAAGATATTTTGTCCCAGTACAGCATTATAACTTTTTTAACCTAATCTTATAACAAAAACCTTTTTAATAATATGTTGCAACTTGTTAATAACACACTGTGCTACTTGCCTTGTGTTTTACACTAAAAAGACCAAATTTATTAATTTTAAGATAAATTGAAGAAATGCTACAAAAGAAAAGTATTACTTAGAATAAATACTTAGTCTGGAGGATAAGAAAAGCAGGGAAGGTTTGATCAGACTCATTGGATTCTACACTAGAAACCAATGTTCTGGTATTTGTTTATGTAAGTGTCCATTTTATGGCTAGTTAGGTAAAATAATAAGTAAAAATAATTTTTTGCAGCTGTTGTAAACATTATGTGCAGCTTAAGCTACTGTACTTCAGTCTACTTTTTCAGGCTGAATGAAATTTTTCTCTTAAAGTATTCTAAAGCTAAGTCTAATGTTTCTCTGTAAGGCACATTAGTTTGGCATTTTAGAACAACAACAGTAAAATCTAGTGTTTAGTAGATGTGACTGATATGATAGGAGAAATGTAGGAGCTAATTAAATGCAATTGTGTATATTAATATGTCCATAACAGATGTTTCATGCCTAGTTATTTCAAATATTAAAAACAGTTCTTATCTCAAACAGATTTCTTACTGTTTGTTGCATTAAACAATAATAAATGATCACTCAGACTAAATTTTAGAGTAACAAATTCAAGAAGATAATTCATATGCAGAATTCTTTCATTCTAGGTATAAAATCTCACTTCTTAAACCCTCTCTTAAGGCCTTAATCCAGTCTATAAAAATCTCTATCCGAACAGATGAACAAGGAATCATATGTCTGCAGTACATGATTAAAACTGAAGATGAACACATATGCTTTGTTGAATACTATGTAAGTAAATGTGATTACTATTACTTGGTATTCCATAAAAGAAATAAAATTGTGGGAACTGAATTGCACAAGTTTTATCTGAATAGTAATGTTCATTCAGTAAAATATAAATATAGCTGTTTAATACAGATTATAAACATAGAGGTTTTTAAGTTTTATTTGGAAATATTGTTATTTTTTTATAAATTGTGTCAAGTTAGATCATAACTTTATTCTTCATTGTTTTCTGATAAATTTTGACAAAATGAAATGAAATGTGGTCATTGGTATGTTTGACCCACATGGCACATTTAAGCAATGCATTAGTTAAACATAAGTTAAATGACTAGGCAAGACCCTAGGTTTGTGTGCAGCCATTCTTCGTGTACAGGTGGCGGGGTAAGCCAGTCGGTACCCACTGTATGTTGATTAAATTTCCCCACAGCTTCAGTTTTCACCATAAACTTAACGTTATAATAAAATCAGTTGATACCATAATGCATTTTTGTTGTCAGATGCTTTTATGGTTCACACTCCATATGTTTTAATTGTATTATTTGAGCTCTTTTTTGCTAATACAGGATCATTCATAAACATTGACACAACATTACAGAAGAGTGTTATGTACAGTAACAAGGTATTTACAAAAATACAGTAGTATGTAAAATATCAGTATTTATACAACAAATTCGTGGACTTTCAAACACTTAGATATGCAAGTAGTTTAGAAAAATGTTTAAAAAGCTAGTAATTAAACTTAATAGCTAAAAATTCACAAGTTTTTTTTTCAATTTAACTAAAATAATTTGTGAAAACATCTTTAAATAATCTAAAAATATATTTTAAATGTCAATTCAAGGTATACAGACCTGGCATAGCCAAGTGGTTAAGGCGCTCGACTTGTAATCTGAGGGTTTGGGTTCGAATCCCTATCACACCAAACATGCTCATCCTTTAAGCTTTGTGATGGTCAATTCCACTATACGTTGTTAAAATAGTAACCCAAGAGTTGGTGGTGGATAGTGATGACTAGCTGCCTTCTCTCTAGTGTTACATTGCTAAATTAGGGATGGCAAGCACAGGTAACCCTTGATAGCTTTGCACAATATTCAAACAAACAAATCAAGGTATGTTGTTGAATTAAAATGTTTCCTTCAGGCTTTTTTGTTAATGTCCATGTAAAACATTAGAATCAATTAAGAATTTAATAAAATAACATGTTAATGTTACAATATTATTTATTTGAAAAATGATTTTAAAAACTGTTTCTGAGTTGTGAATTGAATTCTTATTATTGGATCTTATTTTGTTTTTAGTGCATTCCAGATGAAGAGGTAGACGTCAAGGAGTATGAATAGTTGTCTCTCTCTATGTTTTGTACATCATTACTTTTTACATATATTTATATACTAGTGTACATATTACTGCATCGTTACAGCATATTCAAATAAATAATTTGTATTTCTGAACCCAATCAAGTTGAGAAAGATTCCATATCGTTGGTGAATATGTTTATTTAAGTACTGTGCTGTTTTTGAAGTTTATTTAGAAATAAATACTAGTTTACTATCTACAGGATACAAACTTGCTAAATCATTAATTTTAATGCACTTGTGAATCATTAGCTAACACAACTTGCTTGCTGACTTGTTGATCATTAGCTAACACAACTTGCTTGCTGACTTGATCATTAGCTAACACAACTTGCTTGCTGACTTGTTAATCATGAGCTAACACAACTTGCTTGCTGACTTGTTAATCATGAGCTAACACAACTTGTTTGCTGACTTGTTAATCATATGCTAACACAACTTGCTTGCTGACTTGTTAATCATGAGCTAACACAACTTGCTTGCTGACTTGTTAATCATTAGCTAACACTTGTAAACTTGCTCCCAGCTGTGGGGCGTATAATGTGACGATCAATCCCACTATTCGTTAAGTCAAGAGTTGGCGTGGGTGGTGAGCTAACACAAATTAGGGACGGCTTGCAGATGACTTGTTAATCATGAGCTAACACTAACACAACTTGCTTGCTGACTTGTTAATCATATGCTAACACAACTTACTTGCTGACTTGTTAATCATGAGCTAACACAACTTGCTTGCTGACTTGTTAATCATTAGCTAACACAACTTGCTTGCTGGCATGAGCCAACTTGTTTGCTCATATATGCTGTACTTGCTGACTTGTAATCTGAGGCTTGCTGACTTGTTAATCATTAGCTAACACAAGGGCCTGGCATGGCCAAGCTCATAAGGTGTGCGACTTGTAATCTGAGGGCCGCTGGTTCGCGCCCGCGTCGCGCTAAACATGCTCGCCCTCCCAGCTGTGGGGGCGTATAATGTGACGATCAATCCCACTATTCGTTGGTAAAAGAGTAGCCGAAGAGTTGGCGGTGGGTGGTGATGACTAGCTGCCTTCCCTCTAGTTTTACACTGCTAAATTAGGGACGGCTAGCACAGATAGCCCTCGAGTAGCTTTGTGCGAAATTCCAAAACAAACAAGCTAACACAACTTGCTTGCTGACTTATTAATCATTAGCTAACACAACTTGCTTGCTGACTTGTTAATCATTAGCTAACACAACTTGCTTGCTGACTTGTTAATCAATCATCAATCTACTCTAGCCTAACTTTTTACAAGGTTTCAGTTAAACTAGCCCATTGGTTGGTGTGTCAGACAAAACTTAAGTAGTAGATAATGTAACTCAGTAATCAACAGTGGTGTCTACTGTAGGATTAACTGTGGTTTTATACCACTCAAATCTATTAGTACACTTTCAGAAAGCTCTAATTATTAAGCCACACTTATCACATGACATAGCTCTTTACTAAAACAAAAGGTATAATAAAAACAACAACATACAACACTGCCTAATTCCTGGATTGTGAAGTTCTGTGGACAGCCCTGTTGAACATAGAAACAATGGTACATCATCTTTAAATTTTCATAGTTAACAATTGAGTAGCTAGACATTACGTTATTGTTCATAAATGTACAGGTTGCAATCATTGATTGTGTGAAATAAAGAGCCGTTACAATTTTTTCATTACTTACTATTCCTATCATAAAAATTTATATTCATTTTTTAACATATTGTTCCTAAATTGTCCAGTTACTGAAGTTTGGTGGTCTTCCTTTTCATGGCTTATAGAATATAGATAAATTACCATTTGCCTTCCATCAAAGCATGTTATCTTCAGGCCAAGGAAATCCACTGACAGCTACATCTTTGATAATATTTTGGAAACTATCACAAAAGGAACCTCATGCTATTCAACAGGTTTATTTATCTTTAGTGAGGTTTTTGTTGAAAGCAACCTCTTGCCTGTTGTGGTATTTCTTGGGTAATCGATCAACAATATAAGAGAAATTAGGCCTGCTAACAACAGAGTGTATATATATCCCACCAAGTTACAATGGCTAGATTGCAAAGAATGAAAAGTTACAGATTCTCACAAAGATTTACTGATACTTTCATGATTTAAAATGCAAGATAGCATTGTATGATACAAATTTAAACAATAACACAATTAACAATCTCTCTTACAATGATGATTGTGCAACCATCAACCACAATTAAATTCAGCCTTACCAGCATTTACACAATGGTTAAATTTGGATTTTGAAAAGAGATGGAAAACTTTTTCTGATTCACTTTAGCAATGTAACTCATCAGACAAGGAATGCCTTTTTGACTTTTAACAAGCTGATTCAAATTTTTCTTAGGTAATATAATGTATGATATCAACCATATTCCTTAATCTCGTTGCCTGTAATGTATAGTATTCTGGTGATCAACGATGCTCAGGTTGTGAATGTGTTAAAATTACATCACTTTAATTGTCACTTTGGTTTATTCAAAATAGCAATATAGATTTACAGTATATGGGTTTGTCACGTTAATTAGTTCATAACTATGCACTAAATAAATGAAAAACGCTCAAAATAGCACTGTCAGTTTTTTTCTAAACATCACTGATGCTAGTGTGTTACCTGTTACTTCATAAATTGCTGTTTGATAAACTTATACGGAGGAGCAGAGATATTTATCTCGTCAAATAAAACACAATTGAAATATTTATTGATGTTGTGAATTGCCTCCACTTCAAAAATTCTCTGTGTGTTTCAATGTGTCAGCATAACCTTCTGGACTTCTGATCTTCTTGTGAGTTTTGGGATATATGTCTTTGCATTTCTTCTCAACTTACTCAGCAAAATATTATGAGCCATCACTTTCTTTTTCACTAAATGTTGAAGTTCTATCATAATTTAACTGTTTAGCACATTTTTTGTTTTGTTTTAAAGTTAAGTGTATTTTCTGTTGTCATTATTAAGGAAAAGTTCATACGTTTTCAATACATTAATTTGCAGTAACACAATCTTCATCAACAGATGTTGCAGTATTTACCCAACTTTGCACAAATGCTTATTTTGTACAATCGTTTAGGCATTCTCTGATAAACAGTTACAATAAAATGGTTCTCCAACGAACCTGGGTTTAAAATATACTTTATGACTATACTTTCTTTGACATGTGTTTTACGAAATGTCAGTGAATTAATGGTTACAATAATTTAAAAAAGTACACCTTTTTTTAAATTTAATTAGATCATACACTTTTAAATTTTCGTTTTGATCGTCAAAAAACTGACATAGATACTTTTAAAGGTAAATTCGAAGCACTTGGTACTTAAGTATTCATCAAATCAAACTAACCATTGACGATCTCGATAAAATTAGCCAAGTTACGATCTGAACAAATTGTGTAGTGTCAAAGAACAGTTACAGAAGTATCTGACAGCAATACCACAGCCACTTACGATTTTATAGCCGAATTTTTTGAAACATATTTGCATTTAAGGTAGTTTTGCATGCCCCTGTGGTTAGTGGATGCACTATGGATCGAAGTTCTGTGGTATATGCCTCATTATCATAAAAAACAATGTCTTTTACCACACTTTGGAGCCGTGGATATATTAGAACACCGATGGTCAGACCGCACTGGAGTGAACCACAGTGAGTTGTGTCGATTAACTATTCTTGCTTCAAAATTAGGGAAGTCTAGCACAGATATCCTTTGAGTAGTTTTGCACAAAATACAACAAATTAAATTTTGTTACAGGTTTCGATTTCGTGATAATCCAGTTCTGAAAGAGGTTTACCAGCTATATGAAATCACATGTCTAGCAATTAGTGCTAAGCGATCGATTATTGTTTCTATATTTTTAAATAATCTCAATTGCGAGTACTGATTATTTTCTAATTAAATCGTTTTTAGAAAAACAAAACGTGGAGAAATGACACTGAAACAAGTATTGTGATTAAACATTTTTTTTTCATTATTGTTTATAATAAACACCAAAAACCAGAATTTAAATAACAGCAGGCAAAAATAAATATGAAATAACCAACTCCGAGCTGGTGAGGTACCAAACATTCAACTCAGGTAATCTAAAGTTGCCATGCTTTAAGCTTTTAGCAAAGAAAATTTTCATGGAGATGGACTGGCTCTCACACAATTTCTAGTTCATTAACCTTTTTCCTTGTAACTGTGGTTTTTCTAGAGGAATAATATAGTGACTGAGTGCGAACATATAAAATGTGCTCAGTTTTCATGTACCAGTCGAATATAGATGTAGATATTAAGTAATTTGATTGAAATTTTTATTAATCACTCAGCACTACTAACAGCCTGCTATATATCAATTTAAGGAGCTTTGTTTGTTTGTTTTGAATTTCACGCAAAGCTACTTGAGGGCTATCTGCGCTAGCCGTCCCTGATTTAGCAGTGTAAGACTAGAGGAAAGGTAGCTAGTCATCACCACCCACCGCCAACTCTTGGGCTACTCTTTTACCAACGAATAGTGGGATTGACCATCACATTATAACGTCCACACGGCTGAAAGGGTGAGCATCTTTGGTATGACGGGGATTCGAATCCGCGACCCTCGGATTATAAGTCGAGTGCCTTAACGACCTCGCTATGCTGAGCCAGAGTAATAGGAAGTTCGATAGAAAATGTATGGAGCTGATTTATATTCTTTCACTTTAACTGAGTTTGAAGGCTTAAAGAGACTGGATACAAATGCAAAACACAATGAAGCAATGTTTATCCTATATATAAAACTTTACCAAAAGTGATACATACACAAAACAACAACAACAACAAACAGTGCCTTTACTGAAAAGAGTTCCATAAATATCGGTTTGAAATTTATAAACATCTCTGATGAATCTTTCGGGATTGGAAAAATAGCATTAAATACACAAAACGAGAATGCTATTGTTGTCAGGATATGAGTGCTATCTATGTCGTATCCTAAAGTTAAGCCTTATAGAAAACTTTCCCACAAGAAAGTGTATGTGATGTCATGTGAATGACTATGGTATCATCTGGTACATGGATTTACGACAGAGCAAAAGTAGGGCTCATTTAATGGGGCTCAGATAACAACAATATATAATCATGGTGCATATGTTTCTCTTTATCTCTATTAACATCTAATGTCAAAAGTGAATGATTGTAGTATTACCCGGTCCATGGATTTACCACAGAGCAAGAGTAGGGCCCATTAAATATGGGTTCAGAAAAAAATCAAGTTATAAATATGGGGTGTATATTTACTTCTACCAACACCTGGCTGAATACGTCATGAAGAAAGACTTAACATGTTGAATTTGAACCACAAAAATCTATATTAACAGAATCTAAATGACGAACCCAGAGCACTCAAACAAAACAAGGGCAGGTGTGTGAGTGGATATCTTTGGCTTATTGACCTTACTCTTGCCAGTTTATTGTGTAACCCATAGCAACCACAACAATAAAATATTTGAATAAATCTATAATATAAAGCAAAACAAAGTATTGCACCACGAGCTGAAGCAAAAAAATCAAAGTTAAAGGCACATTGTATTCTAATGTTCTAAGCCATAAAATTAAATTTGAACACAATTTTAGTAAAATTTTAAAATCTTCTAAAAGTTTGAACAAAAAAATATCCGTGAAACAAAGCCAGACCACACACGCCATTCATCAATCACATGATGTTAATCTGCTATGACTCAAGTGCAAGAGCAGGAAAGCCTCCGGTTATAATCCAATTTTCCAATAGAAAATACGCCTTCTATTTTGAGCCAGCACGACATATTTTTCTTGCAAAAATATGTTTAACTTCCGACTAGTAAATCTAGGTTCCAGGCAAAACTAGAATTGAAAAAAATTAGACATGTTTACTTGAGAGAGCTTTTGTGTTGAAACTGAAGTCACTAAAAATACAGAAATTTTAATGTCACATATTAATTGAGGGAGTGGAAAACATGTAATGCAATTCCATACCATACCTGATTCACCAACAGAAAAGACAGCTTACTACTCTGGGACATCATAAACTTTCTTTCCAGGTAGAAATGTAGTGATAAAAATTATGTGTTTACATGTGTGTGTCCAAACCAAGCTGAAAATTTCGAAAATTTTACATATATGCGAAGAAGTAGAAATCACATGGAACCGTTCTGAGTCATGTGACACACAAATATGATCGATATTTTGTGTTGTAGCCACATAATCCTGTATGCACGAAAATGTTCTTGAATTTTCTTCTTAAGCACTGATTTGCACAATATTTTGGCTCAAAATACTATAAGGCAGTAACTTTTGTGATAGACTCGCATATACTTTAATTATTTTATTAGGTGGTAAGTTCCAAAGTTCTGCTTGTAAATCTCTTAAATTACTTTTAGGTAAGAAATGTTCAGAATATTTATAACAAGAATTGGGATCCCATTTTTAATCCAAATAAGGTATATGAATTCATTGTTGCCTTGTTTTCCCATTTTTTAGGAACGAGTGATACTTAATATCCTTTAATACATATTTTTCCAACTCTGTTCCTATATTTAGATAGTACCATACTTTCTAGATCTCTTGTCTTTTCATGACTATTTTTACATACAATAACTGTAAAATGATGCTAAATGTGTACTAGACATCGAGTTTCAAATAAACTATTCAAACTGTACGCACTGGATATAAAAACTGAATTATTTAACTTTAAAATTATTCCTGAATTCTCACAACAAATTTAATCAAGTTTCAATTACAGTTATTTCTCACCACTCAGCAAATTTATTAATTTTGGGCAATGCCTATAGTTGGAGCCGTTGGTTACATAACAATTAAGACTCCAATCAATGTAAACTATAATGAATTAGTTTATTTCATCCTTTTACGTTTCTATAATATTTAACACTTGTACACTGTCATACATTACTGTAGGCCTTTACAAATGACGTTACCTAGAGTAAAGTAAATCAACGCACTTGATAAAATTAATTCGAAAAGCGCGATAGTAAACACAGTTCCAAATATTTCACAAAAATACACTGACTAATTCAACTCTCTGTCTTCAAACAACTCTCTCGTATTCTTAATATACCTTCGAATGTGTGAGAAAACCTGAACACCAACGTAAAATTGTAACTAAGAAACAAATCACAACATTAAAAATATATCTCATACAACTACATTTACATTTGTTATTGTATATTTTCCATTATAGGTGGCACTAAGTACCATTTTACAATGTGCTTCTGTTAATTGTGATTGAAGTAGTTAATGATATTAAACTGGTTTGCGTAATGCAATTATGAGTTTGTTAATACAAACAGTTAACTATTCTTTTAGAAGAATATTACCGTATCGCTGTGCATTTCATAGTAATATATACAAATTTTCAAATGCTACGACGTTAGGTATAGTGTGTCATGTATGGTCTTTCTATGTCCTACTGTATAAATTACAGGGTGGCCCGTAATCCTACCCATCCAAATGTTATACTAATGATGAGTTGAAGGCAGCTGTTACCGCTGCATTTGGAACAATAACCTCTGCTATGTTGAGGAAAATGTCTCACAGAACATGGAGTTGCATAATATGCAGCGAGAATGAGGGACAGCACACAGATACACTGGATACAAAAGATATATGGATGGGTAGGAACTTACGGGCCACCCTGTATAATGTATTATTAATACTACTGTCTGTAATCACCTAGTAATACCAATAACAACGTTGCACAAAGTATATTTTACTTTCAGTTAAATTATATTAATAATAAAACAATAAATATGGAGTGTTTGTTTTTCGTTTCGTTAGTGGGTCGATATTTTTATTCTTGTAACTTCAGGTTCTATGAATCATTAAATAATGATAGAACGTACCGCCGTCGGTGTCGTTATTTTTCGTTAGTAATTATTACTTTAGGTTTTACAGGCTGTACAATGCTAATTTATTTATTTAATTTGAGTAAAGTGATGATAATGTAGGCGGTAGTGTGTAGTAGTAGTAGTAGAACTTTTGCTAAGTTTTCAGTATGTTACATATTTTGAGAATATAGCAGTAATAAATATTTCTTGGTGCACAAGAGACTGTGCACTGTTGAATTGCAGTGAAACAAGCATACAGGTCTTTTAGTTTTAAACTGAAATAATCAAGACTTACATTATAACTAACCATCACTGATGTAGTTGAGACATAGTGGACCTGGGCATTCCTTCCAAGGATAAATATTCTTTTAAAATAATCACAGATGCTTTTGCCTCTAATCTTGCTCCTAAAATTTTTTCTTAGCTTTTCACCAATCCTGACCAGTTGATAACAGCAATATAGCAGTGGGTTTCAACAACGAATCTCCATAATTAGTATATAGTTACCTTTTATTTATATCTCCCCATTTTATTTCATTTCTTCCCTTTCTTATGGTTTTTCCATTTCTTTTTTTTTTTCTCCTTTTCAATAACCCCAAATTTTCAAAATCTCAAAACTATTTCCATAATTTTTGGACTCCTTCTTTGGAAGAATATTTATCATTGTTGTCTTGGAACTTTTTTAAAAACTGGACAAAGTTACAAAGTCAAGTAATGTAAGCCATGGAAAAATGGTTCATGACTCAGCAGAGTAACTAATCTTCCCAAGGTTCACCTGGGTTTAAATTGTTGTAGCATCTCTTGCCTTTATAATCTTGATTTGTACTTTGAAAAACTGATTAAAAGTTTCTTTTTGAAAAGCCACTGCATATCTTCCATTTCAAAATCTCCAATAACCTAAGCACTTTTTTTTTTCCTAGAACTACCTAGTTAAGTTCAAAGGTCATTGATATTCAAGAGACATCTTACAATGTTCAAAAGAAGCTTTGAAATGAAATGTTATCTTGAAAAAAAAAAGCAATGGAAACAGCTTTTTCTCCCCCTAAACACCTGTTATGGAGTTTTTTATTCATTTCTGAATAATTAAACAAATTGGAAGTGAGAAGGTACATTTGCTTTCATCTGAAACAGTCAGGAAAGCTTCCTTGAATAAGAGGGTGGTATGGTGGTTTGACTAGTTATTTCTTCACTGAATTATTTCTGAAAATTCAGTAACACTGAAGGGAGGGTAACAAAATGAAATTGTTGTGGGAGGGTGAGTCAGTGTGAAGAGTGTGCTTGATTGAGTAAAAGTTTCATGGAGGTGGAAAGGCAATAGAATGAATAGCAAGCTTTTATAATCTGCATGGATTAAAAAAAGAAAAGCCTCTAAGATTGGCTAGGGAGAACTATTAATACATAAGCATATCTCATGCGTTGCTCAATAACTATAAGAAGAAATTTCTTGACCATCTGAGTTGCATCTTGTAATACATTTTGTGCAACATCATGATGCCATTTTTTAAATAGGAAAAAATTTGGTATAGTCTTGCCATAAGTGGTGCTTTACCAGGTTTGTTAAAAACAATAAAAACAACCGTATGTTAATGTATTAAGAATGAAAGTCTTGCTTTCTTATAGTACTTACTCAGGATGTAGTATATTTATGTGTAAGCATTAATAAAACAATTTACAAGACAGCGTAGCGTGAAGAGTAAGACATTTATTTTACTACCATGAATACTATTATTGTTTCATCACACTTCAGATTATATTCACATTTTAAAACATTGGTCAATAAATACATTTGAGTTTTGATAGATAGGAGTTGCTCTTATATAATATGTTTGTAATAATATACAGAATAATAAAATATTTGTTTTATCAGCTCAGTATTGTTATTAATTATATATTTATGTCAATTTATAAATAACTTAGAATGTGTTTTTTACTCTTATTGTATTGAAGTTTTTTAAAATGCTGTAAACATATGTAGTGAGTTAACATAACATTGTGGTATCAAATTTCCTTCAGTTCTAATTTATGCAAGCCAAAATCTGTATGTGGTATCATGATATTGTAATATTCTCAAAACAACTTAATGAAACATATTTGTGTATTAACTTCTCAAACTTTGTGAAAATTTAGAAATCTCTAATTATTACAAAACTAACTACTCATTTTTCTTTATATTTAATTCAATTTTGCAGCTTCATCCAACCCTGATTATGATCTGATAGTAATAGGTGGAGGTTCTGGTGGCCTTGCTTGTGCCAAAGAGGGTATGTCTAGAGAAATCCTACTTTTATTGTTCTAAATCAGTGTATATTGCCTGGCATGGTCAGGTTGTTAAGCTGCTTGACTCATAATCTGAGGGTTGTGAGTTCCAATCTCTATCCTGCCAAACATACTCACCCTTTTGGCCATGGGAGTGTTATAAAGTTACAGACAATCCCACTATTCATTGTTAAAAGAGTAGCCCAAGAGTTGGCAGTGGTGCTGATGACTAGCTGCCTTCCCTATAGTGTTTCACTACTAAATTAGAGACAGCTAGCATAGATAGCTCTCATGTAGCTTTGTGGAAAATTCAAAACAAATCTAATGTAGTTGATGTTGATTGTATCTTTTTGTGGTATATTTTTTGGTAATAGGTGTCTAAAGGTAGTATAAACTTCCAAAGTTCTAAATAAAAATTATCTAAAAATATTAAAATATATTTAATTATGAAAACTTTTTAATCAACATGACATTTTCTGTGACTTGTATATGAATAAAAAAGTATGTATTCTACCAAAATCCATTCTAAAGCTTTAGGCTAGAGAGGTCAGATCATTTTAATTGTCTAAAGAGCTTTTTATTACTGGTCTTAAATTTTAGGAAATTATAAGTATACTCATTGTATTAAAGGATTATGCAGGTAATATCAAAACATGGTGTAAATTACCTGTGTGCATAAGGTGATTTTTCGATGATATATCATCTGAATTTTATACAAAGGAATAATTTTGGTTTAATCATCACATTAAAAAAATTGTATGAAGGAAAATAAAATCACACATTAATGGCCTGGCATGTTCAGGTGGGTTAAGGCGTTCGACTCATCATCTGAGGGTTGCACCAAACATGCTCGCCATTTCAGCCGTGGGGGTGTTATAATATGACGGTCAATCCCACTATTCATTGGTAAAAGAGTAGCCCAAGAGTTGGCAGTGAGTGGTGATGACTAGCTGCCTTCCCTCGAGTCTTACACTGCTAAATTAGGGATGGCTATCACAGATAGCTCTTGAGTAGCTTCGCACAAAATTCAAAACAAACAAACAAAACCACACAATACCTGAAGAGTAAAGAGTAAAATGATGTAGGACCAAGAAAATAACACAATTAACAACCCACCAATGAACAATACACATGTGACATACCTTGTCAGTCAGATTAAAAACTGAAATCTTTGATGCATAGTAATAATTTGGAATAGGTATGGAAGGAATATTTAATAAAATTTGAAAAAGGTGAATTTCAGTTGTATTTTGTGTATCTGTTAAGTTCAAGAATATAACTGTTACCTGAAACTGTTTGTACTTGGTGAAACTATTGTTACAGAATTGAGGAAAAGCAATACTGATGATTCATTTACTGGTGAAACCATGGTACTAATAAGTGATGTATTTGTGAAATGTACAGTTGTCTTGTTTTCCTCAGTTGTTATTAACTAGAAGATGAGATGTTACTTTAAATTTTACAGTTATGCAAAGATTATAATTCTGCAATTCATTTTAAAGAAAAGGTATCAGAGAAGGTGATTAAACATTTTAAATACAAATTTGTAAGTAATCCAATTTATTTATCCTTTTTTTGTATGGAAAGCTGATTAGCTTATCGTGTAGAAGAGCTTTTAGTACTGAGTATTTATGTAATAATTAATACAAATATACATTATAATTATTGTTTGTCTTTTAGCTCAGTTGTGTTGCTAAATTTTCATGGCGTTAAACAGTTTGTATAATGTAAGAAAGAGGTAGCTTTAATTCAAGTTGGACACCATCTTTGAATAGTATTACTTTAATTTTTTTTTTTTCAAATGAAACTTAAGTGCTGTCATTTCATGTTTAAACCAATAATAATGTTATTTGAAATCTTTTACTGTATAATATAAAATTACAATGTGAAGAGACCTATAAAGTCTAAATGAACATCATCTCTGAACTTGGTAGTATACAAAATTTAATTTTGCTTCAAAAATATGCTCTTTAATTTTTGAATTGTGTGTGTGCAAAATTACTATTGTATGAATTTTAATGAGTTTTCAAATCTTATTGATTATAGCTGCTCTTCTGGGGAAGAAAGTTGGTGTTCTTGACTACGTAGAATCATCTCCACAAGGTAGCATTCTCCAGAATTTACAGATAAGTTATGAGCAGTAGAGTATAATGTGTCAAAGTAGCCTCAAAATTCTGTTCAAATAATTTTTTAATAAGCATCAAGTAGTTTTCAGGTGAAAGTAAGAATATTGTAAATCATATGTGTATTTTTGTGAAACGTGTGTCAGAGTTTGTTATGTATGATGCTTGAGCTGTAAAAGTATTATTTACTTTGGTAGAAATGTGAAAAATAAAATCACTACAGTGTTTATAATAATTTTAATTATATTTTCACTGGCTCATTATGGATTTTTCGATATTAAAAAAAATTGTACAGTAGCATTTCAAATCCACAATCTGTTCATTGCAACTACCAAAAAAGGCCTTTCACTTAAGGTCAGAGATCATTAGGTTAGCTCTCATCCAGTTAAAAAAATGTGTGGAAAAGAGTTTTTATATCCACTGTTTACAAGACACTGCTTCCCTTGCTGTAAAGAATAAAACATGAGTTCAAAGTGAGATGATTCAATCTTTGATATTTCATGAGACTTGTTTTTATAAAAGAATTCACAGTATGTTATCTAGGATGTAACACCAAATAACACTTCATGCAACAGGAATGACCAGTAAAAGGTGTTGATTTAGTAGGCAATTTAAATGTGTTTGTGGGGGAAAGGCCAGTTTTATTTGATTGAGGGAATGTGCACTACAGGTACATCCATTATGGCCAGGGACTAGGATGCACCTTAGGATATCAAATCTCTCGAATTATTTGTTAATTGTTTTTCATTCTCCTGTTTTTCATAGAGTAATTTTGCTACATTTTACTTTGAACAGATTGCAAAGTGAGGGGGGGGGTACAGGCCCAATTTCTGTGCTACTGAACAAGGACTTCATTGTAACTTTGTGGGCATAATGAGTTCTAAAATTGAGTGAAGGACATCTTTGGCAGTGTAATACCACAATAAAAGTATGGTGAAAATAATCACTTTTATTTGTGATGCTTTATTACACCTGATAGTTTAACAGAGGAATATACAAGTATTTGTATTGGTTAGCCAGTGGAGTTTTAATTTATTTATTATATGAACATGTTAAGTAAAATATGTGGATTTTAACACCATATGTCATCATTTAATAATTGTAGAGAAAGTATTGGGGAATGTTTCAAATAACTCATGACTACATTTATGGTTTAAAAATTGTGTAGAATTATTTAAGATGAATATTTGTGGTTTGAAGTGTCTTGTTGGAATCAACATAAATAAACTAATGGAAACAACATTTTTGTCCCCTATAACTTCATCATGGGCAGGCACAAAATGGGGTCTTGGAGGCACATGTGTTAATGTTGGGTGTATTCCAAAAAAGCTTTATCACGAAGGATCTTTGTTAGGAGAACGTATTGAAGATGCTCGTCATTACGGGTGGGAACTCCGTGACAGTGTGACACACAACTGGGATACGTTGAAAACTGCAGTAATGAATTATATAAAATCTTTGAACTGGGGACATCGAGTTCAACTGAAACAGAAGTAAGTATTATTAAATTGGAGATAACATGATGCCATTTTTTTCAAAATTAATCATTTCTTTGTTATGTATCTGACCTGTACCTTAAACATAATGTAAAGTTTTAGGGCAACAAAGGACCTGTTAATCCATCTCAGTTGTTCCATTCTCTAAGCCAAACTAAAATTATTAAATATATAAATTAAAACAAAAAATTTGAACTAACTCTTATCATTCATATATTTATCAAACGTTCTTTGAATATTGCTCATATTTAATACCTCCACAACATCCAAAGGCAAACCCATTCCCTAGGCCAAACACTTTATTTAAAAACTATTAAATTATTTATTGCTGAAATACTGTGGTGTTTTGTGGATATTCTGTGCAATTAACTTGTTAAAGATAATGTAATACTAACAGCAGTTTTTTGTCAGCTGGTTTTTTGTCTTGTTTTAAGCTAATGCTTAAGTTCTGATTAATTGGAGAGCTAGTGCTGTTTAAGTCACGACTTTTTGCTATTGTGGTATCATCTGATAATTTAATCATTCTTCCTTATGATATGAATCACAGCAGGTGTTTTTAACAACATTCTTACTTGGTTATTTTTTTACACTCACCAAATTTGTTTTCTACTTTCTCCAGAAATGTAGATTATTATAATGCCAAAGGATCATTTCTCGATTCCCACACGATCTCTGCTGTTTTCGAGGATGGAAAAGAGGTAAAAACTTTTGGAGGATATTATGTTTTGTGCAGTTATAAGTAAGCCACTTTACTAAAATAAAAAAAAACAACATAAATTCAAATTTATTATTGATTTGGTATTAATATTTTATTCTGAAATTAGTAAAGGTTTTCCTTGTATCCCTGATCATTTGAAGTACAAAATAGTTTGAATTCCCAATGCTCACTGTAGATTCCTCAGTATCTGAAGATAACTTTTCTAAAATTAATTTTAACCTTCATAATCTTGTGGGATAAAAAAATTGGAAATTTGAATTATTTTTCATAAAAAATATAAATGATTATAATTTCTGGAAAAGCTGTAATTTTAATACACAAAGTTCACAGTTTTAAGGATACTGTGTATAATTTTCCTGTGCTTTATAATGGACTCAGGAATCTGTGATAGAAATCCGTATTAGCAATAACTCCTATGTTAGTTTCCTGTACTTGTCTTCTTTTTCTAACTTTTTTTTTACTGGATTTTTTACGTTTTTTATTTTGCCATTTTTTTTCAAATTTTAGCAAAAGTTTACTGCCAAAAATTTTGTGATAGCTGTAGGAGCAAGACCTAAGTATCCAGATGATGTTCCTGGTGCAAAGGAATATTGTATCTCTAGTGATGACATATTTTACCTTGATAAACCTCCAGGAAAAACGTAAGCAAAGCATTGATTAACACAAAAGGTGGCTGAAGGTGTTGGTAAAATCTAGATCCAACTTTCTTCTGAGAGAAAAGCACATAAATTAAAGAGTCTTGTTTGTCATTTCAGCTTCCTAAATTTAGGTTGAAAATTAGAAACAATTGTTGTGGTACTAAGATCTGTTCTAAAGGATGGATAAATGCAAGAACATGAAAAACAATGTTTTATGTTCAGTATAGTTTAATGGATTAAAAAAACTTTTTCTTTTACTTAGATTATTTGTTAGATTAGTATTTTCTCTTGTATTTTTGTAATTGTTGTATTTTATATTTCTTATTTCTTTACTTTTTGAACAATGTAGTTCACAATACTTTGTTTGTACTTGTTATCATACATATGTAGAACACTGTACAACTTTTTTCTTAAAGTTTTTCAAAAATGGGTTTAATCCCTAACATAAACATCATTATGATCGTGTAGTGTGTCACATATTTCATTCTTCCATCTTTTACATACTTTAAACAGTTTTTCAGCATAGAATTATATTTGTGCATTCTAACCCAGTTATCTGAATAATTGGAAATAAAGTTATTTGTGATTGTTAATCAGTTAAGATTGGAAAAATCTGTTGAACAAGTATGAATTATTACTGCTTTCTTTTTAAGTAATATATTTTAGTCCATCTCTTATTCTTCCTTTAAAGAAAATGTTAAATACCAATCTACAGACTCACATTTTTGCATTTACTCTGAGACATGATGATATTATTAATATAATTTGTATATAATTAGGAAACATGAGGTAAACATAATAAATACCATATGCAGTCAGAACTCAGACATGATAATTATTATATGTTGCTGTTTGCTTTTGGCCTGGCATGGCCAGATGGTTTAGGTGCTTGACTAGTAATCTCAGGGTTGTGGGTTTAAATCCATGTTGCACCAAACATGCTCGCCCTTTCAGCCATAGGGGCATTATGATGTGATGGTCAATCTCACTATTCATTGGTAAAAGCATAACACAAGAGTTGGCAGTGGGTGGTGATGACTAGCTGTCTTTCTTCTAGTCTTACACTGCTAAATTAGGGACAGCTGGTGCAGATGGCCCTTGTGTAGCTTTGTGCAAAATTAAAAAACAAACAGACTGTTTACTTTTACATAAAATGAATCATTTTTGGATATAGTAATTTATAAATTAACCCATTATTTACTGCTTTCAGGAAAAAAATTATTTTTTGAGAGGAATTTTAGATCATGATTTATTATCAGTGATTTTTCATAGTTTTTTCAGTTGTTGAAATATGTGGTAAATTATCTCCTTTGATCTTTTGACAGCCTAGTTGTTGGTGGAAGTTGTATCCTTTAAGTTACCAGTGATTTTACAGTTCTCTTGTAATTAGTACTTGTTTTTAAACACAGTTTTATTTTCATCATATATGATATATTATTTAATTAGAAAATTACAAGAAGGAAGAAACATAATACCCTTTTATTTTGACTAAACTCGAAGAATTAAAAAACAGAGTCAATAATCGAGGTGAAAATTTGGAATTTGGTAATGAGTTAATTGTTTGGCTCATTATTAATTATTTACATTCAGTTAATCAGTTATTTTCACATGAGACTTGAGTAGTTGAAACAATAGGAAATACTAATTTTGATAAATTGATTATTTTCACGAATCTTGACATTAACAAATTATGCTAAACCATCCTGAACTAATAAAAATGATAAGAAATCATAAATGCAATATATTGATTACTTTTGATTCATTGAATAATTGAAAACAATAGTAATCTGAAATTCTAATTATTATTAGTTGATTTTGTTTTGTGACTTTAATAGATGTAATCATAATTTTGATTGTTTATGTAATGTTATGCTAATTGATGCTCATAGGTAATCAGTTTTATTGATTAACTGAATGAATTGCCCAGTTCTATATCATTTAACTTTAAAGTGTTTTTGTGGTAAAAGTCCTTTGTAGTATTTCTACTAAAAGCTCTGAGAATTGTTTGAATAAATCAATATCAAAATAATTCTGTAAAAAATTTAAGATAATGCATGATATTTTCCAGAAAATAAAATCATATTTTGACAGTTTTTAAAAGGGTCTTTTTAAAGGGGATGTCTTACAAATCTCAAATTATTTCATCTCCAAACCAAATGCATTTGATATCATACATATTGGTTTGGTTTTTGTATAATCTTCCTGAGGTTTCTAGCTTTAATTTAGTTATAATTTTTTTGTCAAATAACAGACAGTAGTGTGTTGAAAAAAATAAGTGTTCAGTTTTGTGTTACCTACAGTTGATTGAAAGAGATTTTGTTAAATCTTGATGAATTATTCATTTAATATTCAATATTTAAAAGTACCTTAACAGTTCATAAGATGTTGCTCTTGAATGTGCAGGATTTCTGACAGAGTTGGGTTTTGACACAACTGTTATGGTGAGGTCGATCTGTCTTCGTGGCTTTGATCAGGTTAGAACAAAGGACAGTGTATATAAGCCCTTTGCTCATGGCTTCTTTGTTTATGTTTTATAAACAGTCATGGATATTTGGAACACAGTAATTACTAATAATGATAGGATGATTTTTATTCATAGTAATTTTATTGTATTATTGATAACTAGAATAGATTGTTATAGATTTTTGTTATATTGTTAATAACTGAAATAGGTTACAGTGATTTTTGTTATATTATTGATAACTAGAACAGATTGTTATTGTGATTTTTGTTGTATTACTGATAACTAGAACAGATTGTTACAGGGATTTTTGTTATATTGTTGATAACTGGAATAGCTTGTGATAGTGATTGTTTTACATTTTAAAAAATGAATATTATATTTTCTGGGTGGAAAGAAGTAAAATGAATCTGGTGAAATAAAATTAGTATTCATAAACTACCAAAACAAAAATGATTTTTAATACAGTTTTAGCCATATTAACAATTTCTTCTAACTTATTTAACAGGGAATTTCAAAATGGGGTTAAAAAATCAAGGAAAATTGAAAAGCTGTTTGTAAATCTGAAAAAAATCAAAAGTAAATGGAGTCCCCTTATTTTTATGTTACAGAACTTTCAAATAAACCTTGTTGCTTACCTGTGCCAGTTATTAATGTATTTTCTCTTGTTATTGGTGAGACACTATGACAATGGAAATAATATATCAACTGTTCCTACAGTTTTTTTTGCAAATTCATTCACAAGAAAAAGGAAATATTAATCCCATTTTCCTTTTCAGGAAATCCTTGATTCCTCTTTAAAGGTACTGTATGGTGTCTGCCTTCGCTACGGTTGCTGGCATTTCATTTTATAACCCAGTTTCCTTAACTTGTGCCTTGTCTTTACCAAATCTTAAACCTGCATTCTGTTATCTGGTTGTCTTTAGAATTCTGCTCAAAAAATAAATAAAGAGGTCTTTTTCATATTAGATTCCTTGAAAAATCTTACCCTTCTTTTTCAGGAGAAAATACAAAGAGATATAAATATGTCTAAACATAACTTTCCACCCCTATAACCATCCTAGCAGCTCTTCTGTGAGCCTTGTGGTTTCTAAAGTATATGTTACTAAACATAACCCTTCATCCCTAGAACCATCTTAGGAGCTGTTCTATGAACCTTGTCTTTTTAAGATATCTATCCCTAAATATAACCCTCCATCCCTAGAACTATCCTATAAGCTCTCCGAACTGTAGAAAGGAGCTCAAAACTGCATACAATGTTGTAAATGATGACTGTTCATTTAAGTAAATAGATAGCTACCTGTCTTCAGTTGTGACTTGTATATTTGATTTGTAAGAAAGATATGATCAGTCATCGCCATCATAAGGCATATACCATGATGGTTTACTGATATTATTTTATTTAATGAAAATTATTTAATCATTGTATTTGTTACAGGCTAGACAAGGCATTCTATATTAATGAAAATTTAGCATTTTATTGTCTACCATGAAGTTACAGTATTCTTGTTTGAAAGTTTTTACATAATACTGTGGTTGAAGTCATATATTTTAAACTAAAGTTTGTTATTTTTTACAACCAGCTAACAAGCTAAAGTAGTTTTAATTATGTACAGTTAAGAGAAAAAGTTGAAACATTAATGTATTACGTGTGCAAGTCTGGAAAAATCTGCAAAATTTGCTTGAAAAATCATGGAAAACAACTTTGGATAGAATGTAACTACATTGTTAAATCTCAGTTATGAAGTAAAAAGTTACTACTAATAAGCCTCTTACTGAATCTGGTTGTAGTGAAATATTTGTTATACTAGGTTTTGTTTATTGCATCAGTTGTGATATATTGAGTGTTGTTATTTTAACATCTGTTAAAGTAGCTTTGTTTTATTGCATAAGTAGATGGGATTTATTGAGTTTGTTCTAATGTTAACATTTGCTATAGTATATTTAATTAACTGCAACAATTCTACAAGAGGGGATTTAACCCTCTTACCCCAGGTATCCTTTACTGCACATGAAACAAAGTTTTAATGTCTTACATTTAAAATTTTACTAATCTGCTTTTAATTTGTTTTACCAATCAGTATTGCATAACATTTTAGTTTATAATCCATATTGTAATGGTACCTAAATTTTATGTTCTTGATTCTACAAGGCAATATTAAACAAAATCTTGAATTTTCCCTAAAGTGACACACATAACACATTTGCTCAAGACAGTGTCTCTTCTCCATTTTATCCACCACCCCTCCAAAAAGTACAAAATTAAATGTTAATTACACTATAAAATTGTCATTCCTCAGACAAACCATAATTTTTATAGCTTTCAATTTTGCTTGGTTACAGAGTTATCAAATGGAAAATTGGCCTCTTCCTTCCACATCCACCTGCCACATCCTCTCGTTAAGGATTTGTTAAAAGTTCTCTGTTACATTTAATTGTATATTACCAAAAAATAACCAATAAGAATCCAAGGTTTTGAACTATCAAATGAAATATTGCATAACATTGTGTTCTGAACAGATAATTGTCAATTTCATGCAGAGTACAACCTTTTTCCCTGGGAAAGTTAATAACAAGCTTGGATGAATTTGTAATGGTTCTTGTTGCATGTCTAGAAAGCCAGGAAAATTCTGAGAATTATGAGAAACTGTGTATTTGTGCATGTTATTATACTATGTTATTTGATGCATTATTTAATTAAATAAAAATTTAGTGCATCACTACCATTAATATAGAAAATAACATATAATTCAATGTTCTATATGAAAAATTTTTCTTCATTGTTAACTGTGTTCTTTCTCCTAATTTTTGTCAGTGTAAGGATTGACATTTTTAAAATTTTTTTATATCACTGACATTTTTGTTTCTTTTCCATTTGTGGGGCTGTTGGGAGAGTTAACAGTTTTGTTGTAGTGCTATTCTAGGTTTGCTTTTCTGCATCAGTTGCACAAGGTGTGGTTAACAGAGTTTTCTTGTAATGTTAACACTTTTACATTAACAATGGTTTACTGCATCAGCCTCACCAGGTGTGATGTACTGAGTTTTATTGTAATGTTAACATCTATTACACTAGGCTTAGTATATTGAACCAGTTGCACTAGGTGTGATTTACTGAACTGTGTTGTAAATGTGTTACATCTGTTAGATTAGGTTTGGCTTTCTACACCAGATGTGATTTAATGAGGTTTGTTGTAATGTAAACATGGGTTACATCTGTTATGCTAGGTCTGGTTTAACATGTAAACAATTTTTTTATTGAAATTAATAGTTATTATATTTAGCTATTACAGACATCATTGATCAGAAAAATTATGGTTCTTTTCTACAGCAAATGGCTCAGTTGGTCACAGACAACATGGCTGTTAAAGGAACCAAATTTCTGTGGAAGTGTTTGCCAGTTCATGTGGAAGAGACTGACAGATCACGACTGAGGGTAAAATGGAAAACCCAAGAAGGGAATATTTGTCACGACGTGTTTGACACTGTCTTGTTTGCTGTTGGTATGGTTTCCCTGTTAGTGTGTGCATGTGTATAAATCATTGGGCTCTTAATGAATTAAAAGCACCTGCATGACATCTCACTGGTTTGTTTTGATCTTTGTAAGAGTAGTAAATATTTCCAGATACATTTAACAAACAAGTTAATTACACTGTGCCAGAGTTCTGGATTTGGCAATTGATTGTTGAAAAAATTAAATGGTTCTTTTGATGACTGGCAGGCTAAAAATCAAAATAATTAATATTGTAAATCTTACTTTTTTCACAAATATGTGACATAAATGCCTGATATCAGTGTCTCATTTCTTTAAATTAGGCCTAATAAATATTTATTCATCAATTTAAACTTGTTTTACAATTTTAACTTAATCTTGTGACCTCAAGGTTGACTGATGATAAGTTTTATTGTAAAAACTATATATTTTGAAGATTAAGGCTACAAAGATATCTTCAAACCTGAAACCTGCTTTCTCTCGAGGAAAAACGTCATTAGACATTAGGTTTATGATAAAGGGTCACATGTCAAACTCTTTAAACTGTTTAATAAAACAAGTTGTATTTATCACTGTGAATATTATCTTGCCAGTGGAAAAATTGACTATTACAAGCTGAACATTATAGTCACAAAGCTGTGAAATTTGTGTAAATTATAATTTCACTAGTTTGAAATGTTGAGGGCTGAACATAGTTCAGTGGCTAGTGCCAAAATCTGGAGCCATGTTACAGTACCATGTTACAGACTGAACATTGAGGTCACAAAGCTGTGAAATTTGTGTGAATTCTAACTTCAGCAGTTTGTTTAAGATACATTTCTAAGTCCATTTATAAAATCTAGCATTTGTAATGTTAAAGATTGAACATAAACCAGTGGCTATTACCAGAGTGTGGAGCCAAGGTACCATGACGTACTTCCTTTTACAGTTGAAAAACTTGCACTCTGTACTTTGAGTTGTGGATGAACTTAATAGTGATTATCAAACTCCAAGAGTAGGTGGAGTTGACTGGTTGATTTTGCTATAGTCCAGTGTTACAAAATTAGGGATGACCAGTGTAGTGCAGATATTCCTTCTGTAGATTTGCAGATATTCAACAAAAGAAACAAACAGTTGTGATTTTGGTGAGATAGTTTTCATTTATCATACTTTTGCACATGCCATGAAGAGTATAACATTCACAATAGTGACAAGTAATCCACTGTGCAGTTTCATTTCATGTTTGCATAATAAAAGAGTATGAAAGGTTGGATTAGTGGCCTTGCTGACAATATAATATGAGAATTCATACCCATAAATGTAATGTCTAATTTTTTTGGTGTTTCTTTTTTAATTATAATTATACTGAAATCCACAAGGCAGCATGAAAATTTCAATCCAAAATGGGATGTGTTACACTTCGTGGGAGAAAAACATGACCAACGCTTTATTGAGAAGTGATTACATTACTTAAGTGAGGTATTTATATACATTACCAGGGTAGAGGGAGAATTAATGAGGGTGGAGAAATTTGTAAATTAGATATTGCCAGGACCTTGTAAGTGAGGTAAGAAAGACTGGAGCTTGGACAGGCAAAATCGATGTTGAAGAATCGCTATGTTGTCAGCAGTGGTAAACATTATTGGAAATACATTTTCAGTTAAAAAAAATATTAACTGTGAAATCATGTAAATCTTTGTAAAAAAGATTAGTACATATGTTTTTAAAGCAGCTACATTAAGTGAACATGAAATGAAAGATATCATATAAACATCTCTTATATCATAAAGATGGAAATAAAACTCAAGGCAACATATGTGATTGAGTTAGTTGTAAGGGTTATTGGACATTTTAATTGTAACAACTGTGATGAGAATGGCAGAATGTGATATTTTTAAAGGAGTAAAGTGTTTGTATCAAAACTCTTACTTTCATATTGGTTTTTATTTACCTCACCTGTTTACTAGCCACTGTTGAAAGATGAGAGATTTGTAGAGGAAAGGTGCAATAAGATAACAGATGTTTTAACAAACTGGAAAATGTTAATAGTTGTGTTTACAGGAATATCATTGTAGTAGCAAACTTTTATGATTTACAGAATTGTTTTGACATTTTCAGTAGTAAATGAAATATTGTAAATTAGCACAGTTGTATGTGCAAATGGCAGTACTGAAAATATGGCTAAATAACTTCTAAATCATTGTAATGATTTCTAATCATTTCAAAAATATGAGCTGTGTGTGAAATAAGTTTTTATTTCACAAGACAACTTGTTAAATAAGTGTAATGACAAAATACAGTTATCTGTACACTATTATTGCAAATTTAGGCCTAGATATTGTGCACATTATTGATGTTAGTATCTGTGTATAGTTAGGTTTCTTTTTATATTAATATCTGTACTATACTATTACTAAATTTAGCTTTAAATGTTTACCTGAAATTAATGTCAGTATCTATGGGAAGATAGACTTCTTTTTATATTAATATTTCTATACCACGATTATTAATTTGAAGTATAGTTGTTGTGCACATTAATGTAGAGGCCTTTTTATATTAATCTGTGCAGCTAATGGCTTTATTGGAAAGTGAATTTTGTTATAATTTTTATTTAAATAAAGTCTAAAGCCAAATTTTGATTACTAGTGTGTGTGGAAATATTTAGATTTTCAAGCGTTAAATTATTTGTGATGTGTTATACAAACACTGAAAGCTCTAAGAGAAATGGCTACTTCAGCAAATGAGCTCATTCAGCATGAGATTGTCATCACTTTCTTCCATTATTTCTATTTTATTTCCTGTATTTGTGGCTTGTGTTACTTTTATTTGCTGTTGTATTGTTTTAATCAGGAAGACAAGCCCAAACCTGCCAGTTAAATCTGAGTAAAGTTGGAGTGAAAACACATCCAGATTCTTGTAAAGTTCTTGCAACAAATGAACAGTCTTCTGTGTCTCACATCTATGCAATTGGAGATGTCTTGCAGGTATTTCTAGCCAGTATAGTGTAATTTATACTCAAAATAGTAGTTCCAGTTGCACATGTGAACCAATTATAATTGTAACTAAATACTGACAGAGGCAAGTATTATTGTTCTCTGTGTATCGTTGAGTCATATTTTGAAAACTATAATAATCATTTTGTGAAGAAGGTATTTTCTATTAGTGTATCATTTATAGAATTAAATATTTCACACTTTTAGAATCATTGTACAAAACTCACTCACTATTGAGCATCATATTTACTTTATTTGTAAATGAGAAAATACATTTTCTGTAAGAAGAACCTTTTTTCATGCTCATTTTTGTTTTTGTCAATTTCTGAAAGATTTAGTACATAGATTTAGTTAAGATGTCACTATTAACTTTCATTAAATTTCTTTGATTAAGATGTTATTATTATTAACTTCTCTAGTTATGATAAGTAAAAGTACTCATCCCAAGTGATAGGAAATGTTTAAGTTAATCTAATAATTTAAATTATTTCATGGACTTTAAAAGCATTAACTTTGTTTTATCCAGAGTGAAAGCTCCAACCTACTTAAACAGCTCATCAAGAAAAATAATTGTTGAGTATTTTAGTCATGCTAAAAACTACTGAACAATAATATACAGCTAATCTCTGATACATTTTTATTCTTTAAGTTATGTCATATTGTGAAATGTTAAGCTTTCCCTGGGTGAACAGTTTTTCAAACAGGAAGCAGGCGAATGCTCTGACAGACACCAAAGTTCTTGGTATGCATAAGGTGTTGCTATTAAGTTTTGTTTATTTTATAAGAAGCGAAAGTTTTTGCATTGAGGAAGAACATTTTAAAAGTACATTTTGATCCCTGGTTTGATCATTGTGAAGTACATAAGTGATTGAAATGTTGTACCTGTTGTAAACAATCTTTTCTACTGTGAAAGCTATAACTTGTAATAAAATAATATTTATAATCAGTAAGTAAACTCATAATGAAACTATTAAGTTCTTTCAGTTAAGATGTTAATATTAAGCTCCATTTACTTAAGATTTTAGTTATCTTTAGTTAGGATGTTAATATTAAGTTATCCTTAGTTAGGTGTTACTACCAAGTTCTACAGTTTTTTAATCCACTGCAGCACTTATGTGTTTGTTCTAAATCTTCTTTTAAGATATGCGTGCTTTATTTTGTTTTCCCATTTTAACCTGGTTTTGCACTTTTTCTGTATTGATGGGTAAATCTTGTCAATTGATAAAAAATTTTTTTACTTTCATATATTTATCTGAATCTCAATATTTCACTTTGGTATAATATACTTTTTTAACATGTGGGGCTAATATTTTTCATATTTTTTCCCATATGGTCTTATACATCCATTCTTTCCTCACACAAAGCTATCTCAGTCTTCTGCTCTTTACCATTGCTAAAAAGAAAAGTCTATGTACCCCATCAATTTCATGCCATTTTTGAACTCTCCACCAATAATATTGTGCCACCTATATTGGTGCAGCTATCTCACTATGTTATTCCTGCTCAATCTTCACTTTCTCAGTTGGCACAGCATTGTTTAGTTGTATGTTTTTCCCAATTGATTAGACTTTCTTCCATCTCTGTTTGCCACAGATGATAGAATATCTTCTGCTTTTGGTCTCTTCATCATGATTTTCCTCCTTCCACTTTCCATTGTTTATCTTTCTCTTTTCTTCACTTGGTTTTCTGACAAAGGCTTGCCCAATTTGACTGTGTATAGGTCTAGCAGCATTGTTGAACATATTCCATTTTTTAGGTTTTATCTTCACCTGTCATCTCCCTCCTTTTTTTCTGCTTTTTGGAGTCATGCTTCCTTTACTTTCCTTGATTTACCTGATTGGGAACTTGGTGTAGCATGTCCCCACTTTAAACCTTTGTCTTTGTGTTTTGTTTATCTTCTCTCTCTCAGACCTATTCTGCCTGTGAAGACTCTTTGACTTTCATGTTTATTTCCTTAACTTCTGTTTTTCAACAGTGTTCCCATTTAAATCTGTATCATCATTGTGAAGTACACAAGCCTGGTTTGGCTTGTCATATGTTTAGGCTGGCATATTTGGACTGGACATATCCATGGAAGGTTGCCATCTCCATAGTATTTCTACTCATCATATTTGTAATATCACCATATCTTTCACTTCTTATCTTTGCTGTTCGTTGGAGGACTACTCCCAATACCTTTGTTGATCATTATCTGCATGATCTGCCTATATCTTCTTCTGGTGGATATTATCTCCCTCCAGTGACAATTCTACACATCTCCATTAACTTTTGACTAGGGTAAGTCTTATAACTTCTTATTTTTCTATTTTTATTTTCAACAACCCTAGTTTTAACCACTGATAACAGGATTGCACACTGTGGTGGGTGTTGCCTTGCCTCATACCCACACTGTTTACTGATTGCACAATAACACTTACTGGAGTGATCAGGTGCTTCCACAAGACCACTGTTGGCATAACTAGTGGTATGTGTATATATGTGTGTGTTTCTTGATATTGCAACTTTCACTTAGTGATGGACCTTTACTTGTGGACTTCATGAGTAAAACAGAAGAGGATTTCTGCCTATTCCTGCCAATCCTTTGTTAAAATAAAGTGGGGTTGGTCTGCTTTTCAATTTAGGTAATCATAGACATCCAGTGCACTTTCTTCAGTGTGGCATATCTTCAGACTCCTCATTGCATTTACTTACTTCAGTTTTTCTTCTTCTGGCAGAACACAGGAGTCCTCACAAATTTTTGCCTGGGATGGTGGACCATGGAGGCTTCCACAAGAGTGAGCTTAGAATTTATTTGACCATACCTACTCATTATTATATACCTCCTTTCATTTTCCACTGGATGCTTTTTTCTAGATGGACTGAGTTTGGTTGAAGCAGGTTCAGTTTATGCAGGATTCTCCAACCAATACCAAATTTGGGTTGACACCATCCTGTTCCCACTATTATGTACAGTAGAAGCTTCTCATCTCTTTAATTACAGTTGCAAGAAGTTCCTTCCCTACCTCCTACAGTTTAGTTTGGGAGGCTTTGTCTGCCTTGTAATACCAGCAACATGACGTATGTAAACTGTTTCTACAGTTAACCCAGTGTTCCATGTTCTCCTATTAACTCTGGATGCATGATGTCTCTTCTCTGCATTTACAGTTGTGTGAGTTATGATTAGCTAATAATATTTATTACAGATTTTAGTCTGTTCTTATGACTGAGTTGAGGCAATGTCATGACCCCATAATGCTGGATTCGCTTTGTTGTACTTCTTACTCCTATGGCTGTTTTGGGAATTTGAATGATTAGGGCCTAAAGCTTATTTCTTCTTCATAATTCTAGTTACTTGATGTATGGCACTTTGTTTACTGATAGTTGGGGTTGTTGAGTGTATATAACATAATCCACATGCTTTAGCCATTGTGTTGATGTTGCAGCATTTTTTACTTTTTTCATCCTCAACCTCTTATTGCAGAGGGTGAGTTATGGAAACTTGTCCATCTGGCTGGGATAGTGAATGTACATAGTTACTTGTCCTCCACTAGTATAGCTGTAAGTCTTCGGATTTACAATGCTAAAATCAGGGACTTGGCAGATAATCCAATGTGGCTTTGCTATAAGAAAATATACACATAGTTACTTCTCTTTATATTTTACTATGAATTTCACCTTTTAGAACGAATTATGCTTGTGCACATAATTTGTTTTATCCTGTATCAGATTAATTTCCTACTTTCAAGATGAAGAGCATTCCTGTTCCAAAAATAATACAGTATCCAACAAATATGTTTTGTTTTCATCTCAGGGCACATCCATTCATTCTGGACAGTTGCTTTGTGCTTGGTTTCAATTTTGTGCACCTACACCAATCTCTCCACTTTGTAATGTAGGATTCTAGCTCTGATTTTGGTAAGACCTTATGAGAAGTTAACATTTTTCTTAGACTGAAAACATATTTCTGATATGTACTTACATTCTCTCACACACTTTTCACCATTCCTTCCTACTGCTGGTATTCTTTTTAAGAGTCTGCCAATTCTTGAAAGTGAGGATTAGGCAGAAACAGGACAATACTATTTCTTCTTAATACAAATAGTATTGTGCACCAATATAGGTGGCACAATACTATTTGTGGAGAGTAGTCACATGATATGTACCTGTTTACAAATGGCATAAAATTAATGGGGTGTATATACTTTTTTTTAGCACTTTAAGGGCAAAAGAAGATTGAGGTAGCTTTGTGTGAGGAGAGAGCTAGGCATCCATTGGAAATTAATTTTCAGGGTAAGAAAAATGTTAACTTTTCATAAAGCTTTGATATTAAATGAGTTGATTTTTTTTTTGAAAAAGTGAAAACTGACACTAGGTAGGATTTTAATCCATAACTCTGCTACATGTAAATGAGCAGGGGGTGTATTCTACAAAATTGCTAAATGCCTCAATTTTCTCTGTGTTGGTTATTAAGGCAGAAATCTGGTAGAGTTATTGAGCTATCCAGTCAGACTGCAAAAGTCCAAATGGATTTATTATTAATTTTTGTTGGAAATGCTGATTTTAATTATGTTAGATACTGAAATTTATCAGTGGAACAGAATGATACATTACTCTTAATGTACCCAAGGTAAAGTTCTACTTCTTAACCCTGCAGAAATGTTTCTAGATTTTTGTATTTATAATATCCTTTGTAACTGAAATAACTCCTGTTCAGCTGTGACAATGGTTGTAAGTACATAATTCCTTTAAGGCATATATGCACCTTATGGGGGATTCAATATCATCAGAGCTGACAAATATTGTTTTCACAGGGTAAACCCGAACTGACCCCTGTAGCAATCAAAGCTGGAAAACTCCTTGCTCGTAGGCTGTTTGAGAATTCAAAAAAAGAAATGGATTATGAAAATGTAAGTCTTAATGCTTCATAGTATTAAGTATGTCTTGTTATTGTTGAATGTTGATGTTGCAACTATTTAACAGACAAACAGTTTTTTAATATTGTTTTCTGTGATTACTTCAGAAGCGTGCAACTTAATTGTAGATGACAGTAAAGTTGAATACAGTTACATTTGTATGCACTTGTGTGAAATCTACAGCAATCTTTTTGTTGACTGGTATAAAAAACAAATGTAATAAAATACGTAATTATCTGTTACACCAAGGGATGATTCTTTATAGTGTGGACCTTAAAGTGTTGTTTAGTAGCTTTAATTACTCTTCAGATGGCAAAGATACTACCAACAGTTAATTTCTATTTGATATTTTCTTTTGTATATTGTCAAAATTAAAATAACCTGAAAGTGTTTTTGTATTAAAAATCATAAATTTGCACAGGTATGTCTACAGTAACTTGCTGTTGTCTGGACCTATGGAAAATTCTAGAAAAAAAAAAGTTTATTTAGGTGTTTTCTCTTAATAAATTCTTTTTCAAGTTTAGTGGATTTCTAAGACCTAGTTTATTTACCATTAAATTTTGATTGGAAAAAAGATCTAATAAGTGACTTGGACTTAAACCTAGGATCTCTTGCTAAAAGGGTAAGATCTCTATCACTGGGTTATTTAAAAGTTATCCCTATCAGTGTTCACTTATAATGCTTCTTAATATGAGTATAATTGACCATTACTACGTTATAATAGATGGACCAAATTATATGAAGTCTATCCAGAGACTCAAATTATTTTTAAGTTCCATTAGTAAACATTAAAAGCATAATATTTAACATTAAGTTTAAGTGAAAGGAGTGTTCTTCATGATAACTTCTGACACCAGGGAGATACAGAGTTATACTTTGTGTGTATATGCAAAACCACCATTGTGATCATCATGCAAAGATTAACATTGAAAGGAAAGACTGTTAGAAACAGCAAGCTTAAATCTGTGATAAAAAACAATAGGTGGAGTTTGGGAGTTGTACTGGTATACCTTGCCTACTTTACTACTAATTAACTTGTTGCTTTTGGCTTTTTCTACTATACTGGGGGCTTCTTTCTTTCTTTAATATGTGAGACTAGCAAGTGGAGGTTAAGACTGGTAGATAGAGTTACTGTGGGTCTTAATTCTAAAATCACTTCCAAAACCCAGGGTACATCTTATAACCCTTATTATACCTTGTGCCTTGGTAATTTTTTAAATTTTTGTTAAAGCCTGTTTTATGTTTTAATAACTAAAAAATGTATATTCAGTGTTATGAATGTATTTTGTTATTCATTACCATCAAAATGATAACTTACCATCAGTGTGCTTACCAAACCTCAAACTCACTGTTCTACCTTAGGTAGCAACAACTGTGTTTACACCCCTGGAGTATGCTTGTGTTGGGTTATCTGAAGAGAAAGCATTAAAGAAATATGGAATGGAGAACTTAGAAGTTTATCATGCTTTTTATAAACCTTTGCAGTACACCTTAGCAGAGAGGGATGCATCACAGTGCTACTTAAAGGTATGTGTTTGGCACTGTTGTAATATAACTCAAAACACACAGAAAACTTTTATCAAAAATGGGAAAAAATTTTAATTACATCCAACATCTAGGAATTATTATTTGATAGATTGTTTAGGTGGAGTATTCATGATCAAACTCTGTAGAATGGATGGCAACTGCCTTTTGTGGAGACACCAGTGTAGAGGACAATGTTTTGAAAGTCTTCTGCCTTTAGTCTTCTGGTCAGTATGTGTGTGTAAGGTGTTGTTGGTCTTTCATAGTGTCTTGGTGGATTGTGGAGATCATGTTACAATTGGTTGGATTATCACCATTTCTGATTGGAGAGATTTCCTGTAGATTCAACCAATGGTAGCCACAGGTTACTCACTTCTAATCCAGAATCCGTGTTTATTGAAGGTTTAATAGTGTTAATATGAAATGATACTTTGATTTTTCTTGTTTTGGAAAATTTGTCTGTGTTGATGATTCTAGTTTTCTCCCAGTTTATTCTGTGTCCAGTTGACGTGGCATGCTCTGCAATGGCTGAATTTTGTTTTTTCATGAGTTTTGCATTATCTTTATGTTCTGCTACTGAACCATAATGAAAAAATAGACAAACCAAACTATCCTAATTAGGTTTCAGTGTTAATTAATTACTAAGTGAAAATGACATTGTTGCCCATTCAACTTTAAAATCTCATTGAGGACCAATGGTGAACATAGCATGTATATAAAAGAGTTCCTACTTATTTGTAAACTGAGGCTAGAGATCAGCATATAAACTGTCTTTTATAAATGTAATGTAAATGGTGTAAATCATTACAGTGCTTGTTCACAGTTGATTTTTTGAATCAATGTAGGTTTATTCTTGACTCTGCAATTAATGAAAACCCTACTTTCCTGATAATGCAAAAGTTAAGTGCCTCACAGTTTATATAAACCTATTGACCAACAAGGCTAGAACAAAGTTATGTTATCTGCACTGATTGTGAAATATTACAATAATTACTTTCTTTTCCTATGCACTAAATCCTACCACATTTCAGTATTTCATTACATTAAAACTTAGAAAATTAAATGAATATTAAAATTGTATACAATAGATGTCGATAGTAAGATAATATTTTGCCATAATAAATCTAATTATGTAAATTTGTTTCTTCACAAGGCTCATTATTAGTAGTTTCTTAACTGAGACAAAAATATGGGTGATTTTCTGTCATGAATGTGTTAGAAAAGCTTCAAATGAGTACAAAATACTTAAAATAATATTCATTAAACAAAAAACTCTATGTGGTATCCTATATCAATATTAGTGCCATCTCTTTCACTGTTCTAACTTATAATTCTGAAGTGTTTTTAGTATGTAATTTATGTGGGATAAAAATCTATTTACTTGTATAGGCTGTTTGTTTAAGAGAGCATCCACAGAAAGTCATAGGTCTTCATTTGACTGGGCCTCATGCTGGGGAAGTTATGCAAGGTTTTTCAGCTGCTCTTAAGTAAGTTGACTAAAAGTTATATCAAGGAGTTTTTCAATTGCTGTTGGAATAAAAATGGCTCAAGAGGTTGTCTTATGTAAGTTTAGAAGTTATTCTAGAAGATTCAGCTTCTTGGTAAATTGAAAAGGTAGTTTTTCTAGGAGATTCCAAAGTAAATTGTTACAATTGTGCTTGTAAGAGAAAATGACATGCCTTGCATACTTGTATTGTAAATACCAGTTTAATATTCAAAATGAGGTGTTCCTTAATTACCACAAGATATGACCTCACTTTTAAACCAGGTGTGTTTTCAGTGTGGCAAGTTAAAAGCTAAATTATATTGTAATAAATGTAGAGAATAATTATTAAGTCATCTAATTTTTCAGTTCCAAATGTAATGCAGATTGTAGCTAAAAGCATTAAAAGTTTTAATTATCTTGCAATAGTGATAAGAGTAGGTTTGATAATAGAGTATAGAATGCAAACTTAATACTAAGTATTGTTTTAAAATATTGATCAGTAATGCCTTTAAACAATTTATTCATAGGTGTGGGCTGAACATTGAACTGTTAGAGCAAACTGTTGGAATTCATCCCACTGTAGCTGAGGAAGTTGTAAAGTTGAATATTAGCAAGAGGTCTGGAAAAGATCCCACAGTTACAGGCTGCTGAGGTTAAATTTTCCAACCCAATTTCTGTCAATAATGATGCTTTCTAAGAACATTGGTACAAAGTTGGGAAGATGGAGTTATTTAACCCATAATTGATTGTCTGCAATATTTAATACCCTTACCAGGTATCTAACACCACTTCATTTCTCATTAAAAGGGTTAACCCCAGTTAATATCATGAGAGTTAATCTTCTCACAACTGTTATTATTGTCTCACATTTGTGTGAACCTTTAGAAGTTAATGGATTAAGCTAGTCATTTTTCTGACATGATTTTTGTTGATCTAATTTGAAATATTTCAAAAAAATATTTTTTTACTTGTCACAGTCAATGCCAATGTAAGAAACAACTAATCTGCTACTACTGACAGGAGAAAGACTGGGATGGAGACGGTAGAGAAAATGAAAGTGTTTCTGTAAGCAGCCAGTTTGATGAAGACTTGTTTTCAAACCCAATTTTTGGGAAAAACATTACTGATGTTTACTGGCTGCATGAAAATAGAAATACAATTTTTTTGTATATATTTGTAGAAGAGTTTTGTAAAAAATATATTATTTAAAATGATGTCACAGTTTGGAGAAATGCAGCTTTCATTAACAATCTTTTATAGCATTCATCCTGTGCCATTACTTTAATCTTTTGTCATACATACAAACTGAGTTTGAAATAAATGGTATCTTTATATAAATATTTCAGTTGCCATAGAATTATTCTTGCTGAGTTTGTTCTTTTTTACTACTTAAACTAGATGAAAAGACATGTCACTATTGTACAGACATTACGAATGAAGAGTGTCTTGTTTATAAATTCTTTACAGAACAAAACAAAGCCAGTTGTGTGTTTCACAAACATTTCATTTGTTAGTGACCATAGTTTTGCCAATAAAAGCATCAGCAGGTACAGGTTGTTAATAAATGACGTATATACGAAACGTGATTAACTCTCTTGTTCTTCCCCTCAATTCTGTATTTACAGAGCTTCATCAGGTTCAAGTATAGGTTATAAAATTCTTTTGTTGTGTTACTAAATAAGTCAAAACAAATTGATAGATTGAAGAAACTATTTGATGTATTTTTAACACAGGTGACGCTTTCTACTGTTGTGTCCATAACATAAATGATGCAAAAGAAGTTCAGTTTAAATTTTGTCTTTTTCGTTATAGATATGCTACTTACAGTTTATCTGTGGAGCTGTGTTTATTTTTATACACTTATCTTAGTCTTCCTTATTAATTTTAACTTATTTCTTATCATTAAGACCAGAAGCTAGTTTTCAATCATCTGACACTTTCTGTTAGTCTGGTTTAGACAGTGTGATAATGCAAAAGCAATAGGTCAACTAGAAGCTGGTCAACACAATAAGTTGTTGGAGAGTAGCTACTTGTTTCACAAAGTGTGATTAGCAGAATGTGGACTCATTTTCAGATCACCAGCTAAGTTAACCTTAGACTTGCACAAATCACCACATTGAAAATATGAGTTTGATGCAAAAGGGGAACAAGCTAAATACATGATTAATAAAGTTGCCAATTATTTCATAAGTCTTATGCATTTTAATTCATTATCACAAGACAGGTCATCTTCAGTGATACCAAGAATATGTGGGCATTTTTCCCAGACGAGTTGCCCTCCATGTTGTAGCTGAATGTGAGGCATACATGTAATTGGAGTGTGTCTGGGACTAAAAAAAAAACATTATCATAAAGGAAGGAGATGTACATTGGTAATATGTCTTGATGGCTTTTACCTACTACAACCTAACACTGTGAGTGGCATACAACGTAATGATATATTTCTACATAGAATTATCATACCATCGTGTATTCGGTCGAACTTTTTCTATTGGATGAAATACACAACTTTATTATATGATTCGTACTTGACTCTGATTTTTGATAAAACTATTTAACCTTTACATGATTTAAACTTAGTTTATTTTGCTAAAGCTAGGATATTGAAAACTATGATTATTACATGATAATTTTAAGTAGTGTAATTCTACTCATTTTTAAAATCATACCATTGAAATTAGTGTCATAAAATACATTTACACGAAGGTAATTTTAATATATAGTTAAGTGCTTCTGAAACAGATGATAATTTATTATTGGATTACAAACCAAAATCTTTTTTTTTTAATTCAGTTTTACAAAAATCACAAGTCAGGTTATATCACTGATATAATTTCCTGTTTGAAGAAATAATAGGTTAATATAATTTCTGGTTCTAAATATTTGTGCACACATGATTAAATAGTATGTGACACAATTAATGATTTATGTGCTAGAGCATGGTACTGTTAATGCTGCAAGACCCAGAGATGTAGTCTCTCAACTATTAGTGTTGTCATTTGCAAGTGCAGATGGTCAGGCCTTTTTTTTTTCTACTAGCTGACCATGTGCTAAACTGTTTAGAAACTTCATGGAAGGTTCAGTGTATTTAAACATGGTTGGTATGAAACTAGGTATCTTGATTTATTTGTAAGTTGTGGTGTTGAACTGGAGACAGTTCTGATTGAGAATTGGTCCATATTAACTCGTATACCATTGATTTAGTTGTTTTAATACTGGCCTCGTTGATGTATAGGTTGCATTAGTGTTCCAGATGATCAAACACTATTAAGAAATATCTTCTGACAGAATTATTAAAGAGCAACTCTAAAATAAGTATCAATACAAAAGTTGTAATCGTCGACTTCTATGTGAACGGTACATATTCATATATATCGTATCAAGTGACTGGTTGAGTGGTTGGCTGACATTCATTTTGTATAAATGTTAACATTACTTAGTTGCCATAGTTCTTTCATTGCCAATTACTGCAATAATAGTTTTTGTTGTAAAGGTCAAACTGAAACGTTTCTCTGTAGAATTCTACTGAAGAGCTATCTGCTGTAGTCAGCTTTAATTTTGAAGTGATAAACTATTGGAAAGGCAGGTCAGCCATCAATAACTCTTGAACTACTATTTTACCAATGAATGTTTGGATTTATTGTCATATTATAATACTCCTATAGATAAAACAAAAGATGATCACGTTTGGTGATGGGATTCGAAACACAGGCTGCAAGTCAGTGCCTTAACTCCAGACAAGATTCTTGAAAGGAAAGTAGGCTTTATATCTTCATTTATGTAGCTACAGTGATTTAACATCAAATCATTTTTCACTGCATGTTTCAATTAAATTTTTATTTATAAAAATACAATAAATGTTTTAACACCACACAGTTTACACCTGTACATAGGTGTGCGTCATGCAGGCTTGGAGTGCTACTTTTTAATTGAAAAAAACAACTACATTAATAAACAGGATTGACGCATAATCGCACTATATTTCAAAATAATTAATCAAATTTAATATAAATGTTGAAAAAGATATTCTGACATCACTGGCATCCTACCCAATCTCTAGAAGCTGAAAATGGGAACTGTTTGTCCACCATCATTTCGTTATCGTTGAATCGCCAGTAAAGATCATTCTTGAAAAAGTACGTTAGGCCTGGACAGAAAAAACGATGAGCGGTTAGTACACTAAAAGTTTCTGTAAATAATAACGCATACATAGCTGAATCACTTAGGCGAGACAGTCAAACCAATAACTACTTGGAATAGTTTTTCCCCCACATACTTATTGTAAAAAACCTTGGCGGGTCACAACTTTAAGCAAACATAATTTCAAATAAAACCTAAGAGAAGAGCAAGGGGAGTCGAGCGATAACTCTAATATTATAAAAAACTTCGTGTCTTTGTAATACGAGTAAATTGTTTGCACAGGAGAAAATATCCACATTATTTTTTGTTTTTTAAAGGACGCCCCACCACCATTCTTCTGAAGTAATGTTTATGACACTAAGAAGTAACTTATAAAAAAGAAGCTTGCATGTATGTAGGTTTTTATATACAGAAAATTCTGTTTTGGTCTCCGTCAGAGACTCTTTCAAAGAAGAGGAACGTAAGAACATTAAACATGAGTCACTTCCATTTTATATTAACCATAAAACGTTTAACTTGTTTCGTGAATGTTTTATGCTCTACGTAAAAACGGTTACTTCAAATTAAAGTATGGCTATCATATTTCTAATGTAGCTCAGATGAGATTTGGTAATAATCGAAAATCATTTTCTGAAATAATATTTTATTCTGAGACGAATGTGATAAGTCTCACGTTATATTCGACACTTTTGTCAGGCCTATAAAGTTCTAAATTGTTTTGCAAGTATAAAAATTCTAACATTCAGGTCCCCACACATAGTTCTATCAATTTGTTGGTGTTGTGTATAAAGTTGCCCAATGAACTACAGTTACATTTCTGAAAGTGTTTGTACCCCTGCGACCCGGGTGGCTTTTTACTCATAACTTAAAAAGTATCACGAGTAGGCTAATAGAAGTATAGTACAATATATATACATCTACATAAATTTGTATGTAAATTAAACGACAAATAAGCTGTTTATAAACAAATAACCAAAAATAGCAGGATCAGAAAGTGTTCGTACAGTTCAGAACGTGTGAAAAAACTGATATTCCCGTAAAAAGTTTGTTTAGTTTGGCGAATAAACTACATTATATCATTCCAGAACTAGACACTGGGTTCATAATTATTGGAATTTAGCCAGCAAAAAATGTACTTTCGGCAATTTAGCGCCGTCTCCGTCATTACCTGCTTGGTCATCATGGCGAACAGGAAACAACTGTCCAGTGATTTAAAAAAATGAATTATTGTAAAATACAAGTCCCGTGTGTTGTCTCTTTCCGGTATTGCTACACAACGTAATGTGCCGAAATCTATTGTTCAAAGCATAATTGCCAAGTTTAAGCTTACAGGATCAACTGCTAACCTCCCTCGTTCCGGACGACCCACCAAAATTCCAGAGGGAACCAAGAGGAAGGTTCTCAGAGAAGTTAGTGGGAACCATCGTTTAACACGCAACAACATATAGAAACTAGTAAGGTAAACTTGGGTTGAAGTAAGCACCTCCACAGTTACGAACATGTTACACTCTTCTGGGTTAAAAGCATGCCGTCCTCGTAGAACTCCATATTTAAAGCCTGTTCATTTAAAAGCACGACTGATGTATGCAAGAAAGCATGTAGATAAACCCTTTACCTATTGGAAGAGTATTCTTTGGTCAAACGAAACTAAAATCAAGCTTTTCGGCTACAATGATGTTCGCTATATTTTCCGTAAGAAGGGGAAACGAAATCTTCCAAAAAACACCGTCCCTACAGTTAGACACCGAGGTGGCTCGATCATGCTGTGGGGTTCCTTCAGCTCTTGTGGTGTAGGCAGCCTTCACCGCGTCAACAGAATCATGAAAAAAGAAGAGTGCGTTGATATATTAGGCACTTATATCAAGAATAATGCTCGGAACTTGTGGCTTGGGCGTCGATGGATCTTCCATCACGACAATTACCATTAGCACACATCGAAATATGTGCAATCCTGGTTGCAGAGGAACCATATAAGAGTTCTGGAGTAGCCATCGCACTCACCCGATCTCAACCCAATTGAAAACGTTTGACATGAGTTAAAAACCAGGATTCATCAGCGTCATCCGAAAAAAATTGCAAGAGTTGGAGGCCTTCTATAAAGAAGAATGGAAGAAAATACCAGTCGAGTACTTTCAAACGATCATGGAGGGCTCTAAGGAAAGATTGCGCCAAATAATTCACCTGAAAGGATACATAACTGACCGTTAAAGTAGATTGCACGAACACTTTCTGCCCCTATGTTTTGTTATTTGTTTATAAACAGTTTATTTGTCGTTCAATTTATATAAACATTTATGTAGATGTGTGGTAGTATAATATTTATAACACACTATACTTTCATTATCCTAATCATGATACTTTTTAAGTTATGAGGAAAAAACTACTCACGACACAGGGGTACGAACACTTTCTGTCGTAACTGTATTTGCCCTGTGTCAACCACAGGTATCGAGCTCCATTTTTTAGAGTTATAAGTCCACAGAGTTGACTTTGGGTAACTGAGGTAGCAGTTCTATCGAACAATGCAGTATTTTAAAGTATCGTTCCTAACGCCTTTAGGGTATAAACACCCAATTCAAGTTACAGCCGATTCTTCTACACAGAACTTAATATTAAATTTTATCATAACCTAATTTCTTTCAATCCACATATTTCTCTGGTACTTATCCATTTCGAACTGAATGAAAACACCAAAGTTAGCAGTATTCCTAATGTCGGAATACAAAATCAGAACTCACTTTTCCATGTAAACACAGCGTCTATGTTCATGGGAACCCCTTGCCATCGTTGGATGGATTGGGGATAACCTTCATCCATTCTCCCCATCTTACTGTCATACTTCCAGTAGCGATTCCCTGAGAAGAAGTAAGTTTTTCCATTTTTCTGCCATTCTAGAACTGCGTCAACACGTGTCAGGTAAGAAGGTAGTCCAAAGTAAGTCAGAGGACGTGGGCTACCACTAGTAATTGTGTATCCGTCGAAAATCCAAAAGTGTTTACCTAGAATTGACAACAAATATCTGGTGTCATAAAACGTTGTAAATAGACATATAGGTACTCTATAGCAGTGTTCCAAAGGGGTTGCCACCAAAAAATGGACCGAAAACGAGGACGTTGAATTAATTAAATGATAGAGTATGTCGAAAGTATCATAGCTGATACTGTTTTTACTACAGTACTGTTTTTCAATCGCCATGCTAAAGTAGTTGGGTCGATATTTTAAAATCGAATTTTAAGGTATTTGCTTAAGTTTGAGGCCTCAACTATTTTTTTATTCGGATCAAGGGAACCTTAGACTAAAATAATTTGGGCACCATTGCTTTATATTTATTGGGGGAATCTGAATTTTTAACGCAAAACTACAATAACTACTTTTTGTACGTTGTTGTATTAAAGTTTGTCATGTATGTAAATTATAAATCATGAAACTACCCCAGTTTTATAAATTCACCTAAATAACCAGTCTTTTAGGACTTGCGTGAGCTGTGTAGATAAAGAGCTACGGTTTACCTACCATTACCACAAAAAACTCAGCAATTATATGATAAGACAGTAAAAATCCACTATTCGATTACAGCGGTGGGTGTTCTTATTTAACCTCTTCTCTAATATATCAGTTTATGATGAGGAACGTCTAGTTACGTTAACGTATGTAACTTTGCGTGAATATCTGAAACAAAAAATATTTGTAGAATTTGTGATAAAGGTAAGTTTAACTGGGGATGGTTTCTTTCCACATTCTTTCTTCTTGATTTGTTTATTTTGGATTTAAATTCAGAGTCTTGTAGGTTTCTAATGCTTCATCAACTTTCGGCTTTTAAACCATAATTTAAAAAAATATTCGAGTTTTAACCAACAATAGTATAAATTATTACTTGTGTTGTTTAACCACAAACATTTTTTTTTTAAACTGACTTTTTTTTAATAACAAGCTAATAACATCAAATTGGCAAACCTTAATGGTCTATATTACAGTCCTGTTTTTCAACTGTTTTGAAATTTTTACCAGTTCTACAGTAATTTCTGTGTGCTTAATCCAAAATGTTATCCATTTTCTATATAATGTATTGATTTTTAACAAAATGTCATATGTACTTTTACATAAGTGAATCATTTTCATTGAAATCAAGCCACATTTTGTTATGCTTAAAATGTTGACAATCACAAGCTACAGATTTCTCTAGACTGATTATAACATAAGTCTTATTGATCGTTCTAAGACCCACGAGAAACACACCGCTGGTATATAAATGGTTAATAAGCCGCATGACGTGTGATTTCTGGATAGCATTTGTTTGTGCATGCACTTTGATATTATTTTTTCTTTTCAATATTTTTCGTCACTATGGTAACAAAAGGTTGTATAAATGACCCAAATATATTCTGTTATATTTATGGTAAATTTGTTATAAAGAAACAAAGGCAAAACATTATAGAATTCGTCAAAAATATATTACGAATAGTTTGGAATAAAACTTAGGGACTAAAACAAATCATGGGCTCCACAGAAAGTTAAAGAGTTGAGACAATGAACTAAAGGTAAGAAAAAAGTATTTATTTTTTAGCATTCTAAACTCCATGTAAATGACTACTATTTTTGCTCATGTAACGCGCAAGGCTAAAACACTCGAAATAACTCCGAACCTTCAACCTGCTAAAGAACGTGTTGCCATTGAACCTGTGCTCACTCCACCAGAGACTCTTGATACACTTTCATCTGATTCTGTGTCTGATGTTAATATATATAAAGATAGAGATTATTTTCAACTGAAATGTCTGGTAAACCAAAACTTTAAACACAAGATAAACTTAATGATTTGGTGAGAGATTTGGGGTTTGAAAATAATTCTTCAGAGATTTGATGTTCCAGATTTCAGGATAAGAACTTACTTGCTCCAGGGACATTATTTTACTGGTACGGAACCAGTGAGAACTAGAGGGTCCAGATTTCGGGCTAAGAACTTACTTTCTTCAGGAATATCATTTTACTGGTACAGAACTAGTAAGAAAGAGTTTATACCATACTTTTTACAAAAAGATTCATTGGTTTATTGCAACAATATTGCTGATTTAATACCAATGTTAGGAATTGCAGTCTATGAACCAAGTGAATAGCGATTGTTCATTGTTTCCTCCAAAAGATGTCTTAAAAGGTGTTCTTCTTCACAATGATAACATATACACATCTGTTCCTACTGCTCATCCAGTTCACTTGAAGGAAATGTCCGAAAATCCAAAATTTATCCATGATAATAAGATCAAATACAAAGAACATAGTTGGATACTTTGTAGAGACTCAAAAGTCCTTTGTATGTTGTTGTGCCAACAATCCGGTTACACAAATTTTTCCATATGTGTGTGTGGGTGTGTGTGTGTGAATGGAACATCAGGATACGAAATAAGCATTCACACAGAGTCAGCCTGATACAGGAAAAAACTGAACGTGAAAGTGTGGTTGACACAAAGAAAGTCCTATTACCTTCACTTCACATAACACTTGGCCTGATGAAGCAGTTTGTAAAGGCCTTAGATGAAGATGGCAACTGTTTCCATTATCTGTATGGGAAATTTTCAGCTTTTTCAGAAGCGAAATTTAAAGATGAGATTTTGTTTGGCCAAAGATTAGGAAATTGATTTCGGATGAACAGTTCGAAAGGACAATGAAAAAAGTTGAATAAAGTGTAGATTGCCTTTAAAAATATTACTGAAAAAATTTTAAGAGACAACAAGGACCCAAATTATGAAAATATTTTTAACAACATGCTCAACAAGTTCAAAGAGTTGGATTGTAATATGAGCTTGAAAGTTCGTTTTTTACGCTAACATATTGATAATTTCCTTGAAAATCTCGGTGCCACCAGTGAAGAACAAAGGGAAAGGTTTTATCAAGACATCAGGAAAATGGAGAGAAAGTATCAGACAAGGTGGAACATCAGGGTGATTGTTGATTACTGCTGGTCATTGAAACGAGATGCTCCAGACGCAATACATAGAAAACGTAGTACAGAAACTAAAAGACGTAAATTTCATACACACACAAAATCAGGATGATTGTAGACGCACATTAATTTAACATCAATTCTTCTTCCCTTTTTCTCAGTTTGTTTATAGTTTGTTAACAAACATAATAATAAAAAATGTTCATTGTGGTAAACGAAATAATCATTCCATCTAAGTAACATTTTCTATCTGATTTGTATAAAGTTATTTAGTGATAGAAATAAATAATGTTATTTTCGAAATCTGCGTAGTTAACTTATTGGAAATCCGTTATTAAAACCATAACAACTTTTATGAAATTTAAGTTTGCAGGTTTGTGTAATTGAAGTAAGGTGAGGAAGTAGCCTAACGGTTAGTAATATCAACAATTCAAGCATTTTACTTACAGCATTCCTTGTACTGTTCAAACATAGGTGTTAATCCGCGATATTTTCGAAATTAGTTGCGCTTCGCGAAGGAAGTACTTCTTAGCACATAGTACGTATTACAATAGTAGTCATTCTCGAGATATCGTATATCTAGAAAAAATTACAACAGAGAATTCATTTTGTATTTCGTGTAATAAAAAAAATGAGAAGCACGGTAGGCACTGGATTATTGGAGGCCCTAATCAGAAATATTTTTAGATTACTTCACCCGTCCTCCTAAAAATACCAATTGCTATATACAGAGTGTCCCAAAAACATGTATACACACTTTGAATGATTATAACTCAATCAAACTTTCTTTTTTCCAGATGCAACTGATTTGAAGTAATGGCAGAAGCAAGACTAAGCTTTGAGAAAAGGAATTTTATCTTAAAGTGTTACTGGAAGTGTGAGAACGTAGCTGAAGTGTAAAGAGGTTTAGATGGGAGTTTCAAACACATCCATCAACGAGATTCACCATTACTCGCATCAGAAATAAGTTTGGAATAAATAGAACTGTTCAAGACGTCCATAAAGGGTGTTCTGGAAGACCGCGGTCGTCCAACAGTCCCACACGAGAAGCAGAACTGTTGGAAAGTCTCCATCGATCTCCAAGAAAATCTGTTCGGCAAACAGCCTGTGAGACAGGAATCCCAAAATCGAGCGTCCATCGCATGTTGAAGCGCGTTCATTGGAAAAGTTTTATTCCGGTATTAGTCCACGCCCTCAGTGAAGATGATCCTAACCGGAGAGTTGAATTTTGTGAGTTGTACCTGGCAAAATCTGCAGAGGATGCACAGTTTCCAAACAAGATTGTCTGGAGTGATGAGGTCACATTTAAGTTAAATGGCTCAATTAATCGCCACAATTACACCTACTGGGCACCTCAGAATCCGCATGTTACGGTTGAACACCACATAAACTTACCAGGGTTTACTGTGTGGTGTGGATTATCAGCGTTGGGCGTAACTGAACCATTCTTTTTCGAAAACACAGTCACTGGTTTCGTTTATCTGAACTTGCTGCAAAAATCTGTCGTGCCACTCATTTGAGTTCAATATGGAAATGAGGAGTTTTATTTCCAGTAAAATTGAGTACCTCCCCACTAATATCATAATGTGAGAGCCTATTTTGACGAAAATCTATCTACCGAACATGTGGAATGGGCGAAGAGGTAGCACTGAATTTCCCCCGCGTTCACCAGACCTCACAACTCTCAACTTTTTTTTATGGGGATACGTTAAAGATAACGTTTACTGCAAATAACTTGCAACAATCAATGAGCTGAGAGCAGCAATTGAAAGCAAAAGCACTCAAATACCAAGTGAAATGATTCGTGAAGTTTGCAATTCCATCTGTCCGCGTTATTAGCCGTGCCTGGATCAGAACGGTCATCAGTTCAAACACCTCCGATAACTCAAAAGATTCTACACTTGGATTATACAACCTAGATATATCTTAATAAACGTAGTATTTATAATCATTCAAAGTGTGTATACATATTTGGGGACACCCTGCATTCACAAACCAAAACACAACACGAATGTTAAGTGTATTCGTCAACAAATCGTTGCAACTCGCACACTAACACTGCTGCGCCGGTATTTTTATAAAGTCATGTACACTGTGTGTACTTGTATTTGCACTTATCCGACTGAGAAGTGTGTCGCTGTAGCAACTTTTAAACTCGCTTCCCTGACTGAGATATATTTTTAATCTCTTTCATTGAAAACATTGTTTTTTTGTAAACTGAGTATAATACTAAAACAACCAAAAGTCAAGGTTGTAATGAAAACAAAATCAAAACCCGGTAGTCAGAGAACATTTGCTGTGTCAATGTCTTTCGTTATGGTTAAGATTAAAGAATTATTCAGTACTGGTGCAGATTATGCCTGAGTTAGTATTAGTACTCGTATGAGAGAAACATTCTTAAATTATTATGCGTTGATTTTAGGGATTGTGTAATAAGCGTCCTTAGACACCTATTACGAATTTTAAAAAAGTTTTTTACTAAGAAATATTATTCAGTTAATTCGAAATTTAGGTAATATTCTATTTTTATTTCACGTCACAATATAAATTTAAACTTCTTTTTGTTAATAACTAAGACCTAAGTGTCGCCAATATCATATATCAACTTCTAGTCGTAAGGTTATTACGTGACTTTTTAGTTTGACATAAAATTTTCATAATCTTTAATTAGTACTTACAAATGAAAATATACCAAAACTTTGGCAGTACTTACCTTAAAGTGATGTTGGACGAGTGTACATTGCGGGGAAACTATTTACTTCTTTTGATACAGCTATATTTATATATTTTAAATGTATTGGCTAGTGCGTCTATTTTGATTTATCAAAAACAAAACAAAAAACTGATGTCTGTCATCTTGGATGACACCGATTCAAACATACGTCTGCCACTTTGGATATTTGCCGCTTAGCAAATAGGTTATTGGTAAATCTGTTTTATATTTTTTAACTTAAATGAAAAAAAAAATGATTGTTTATAGTTTCAAATTAAGTTTGATAGTGTGTTTTTCGACCAATAAGTATTTTTAGTTTGTTTGCTTTTTTGGGAAAAGGGAAGTAACTATAAAGAACGGCTTATGCTAAAAAGGTCCATATTTACATAAATTTTGATTGTGCATAAAGATAACCAAACAGTATAAATCCCATTGTGTAAGATTCTTTTGTATACATGGAGATGCTTTACATACCATAGATATTTATGTTTATGGTACATACAACTAGGCAGCGAATTAGGCCTAGTCAAACGTTTGGTTTGGTTTCTTTTGAATTTTGCGCAAAGCTACGCAAGGGCTATATGCGCTAGCCGTCCCTAATTTAGCAGTGTAAGACAAGAGGGAAGGCAACTAGTCATCACCACCCACCGCCAACTCTTGGGCTACTCTTTTACCAACGAATAATGGGATTAGCGTAACATTATAACGCTCTTACGGCTGAAAGGGCGAGCAGGTTTGGTGTGACGGGGATTCGAACCCGCGACCCTCAGATTACGAGTCGAGTACCTTAACCACCTAGCCATGCTGGGCCCCTAATCAAAGATATGATTAAAAATCCAACGAAAATTTACAGCTATTTACATATTCAGTATTAATTAATATTATTGTGTTTAAAATAATATTGTTCAAAAGGTACTTTGTCCAAACTTCATATAACTATACAAACGTGAAACTTTATAGAGAAAAAAACTGAAGAATAAAAAAGTTATTAATAAAATTTATGAAGTAATCTTATCTCATATAACCTTAAAAATAATAAGTAGTGGATGCCAATAACTAAATAAATATAACTGCACACACAACTACCATGTGCATAAACTTTTAATGTTGCGTAACAGCCACAGTGCATATATCAACCTAATTGAGAAAAAATAACAAAGCATTCATATTTTTGGGTTAACGTATATTAGAAGATAGGTACAGTGTATTGTGTTTCGTATGAAAAAACATTATTAATTTTATAAGGAATCGGCATGTTTTAAGTTATTTTTTCCCCCAATATTCTTCGTGACGTAGGCTTTAATATGATTAGGTGTGTGAATAATATTATGCAATTAATCTAATTCATAATTCAATAATACACAGTGGACCAACTGTTTAGTGATTATAGCACAGATTTCATTTTCACCAAAAGACAATTATTGATATTGGATCATCACAATTTTTTCATAAGTTCTTCCTTTATATATTGGTTCCACTCTTATGAGCTAACAAAAGTTAACTATGAACTATAACATACAGATAACTATGAAAGCTTGTAAAATTATATTGTCGTTTTACTTAGATTCGTGCCTTCTTTGCTTCCATACAAACCGATTAATAAGAAGTAACAGAAGAGTTATATTTAAAACCCAGGTTTTCCTATGCAGTTCATATTTTAAGTTTGTTTTGAAAATTAAGGAACAAAGTTATTTTCGTGCGAAAGTAAAATTGTCACTCAACGTAACAAAGTTATGTTAAGCCTATAACCTAGTACAATGTTAGTTAAGCTTTATTCTGTATGTACCTAATACAAACTACGCCTTTATATTAAAAAAGAAAATAAATCTGTATGTGTGTGTAGGTGTGTTGAAGAATCAATAATTTTAAAATACCTGAAAACAGCAGGGTACGTAAGTCTGAGGTACGTTGGTACACAGCGTCAACGTGCTTCATCGATGATGGTAGTCCTCGGAATACGTTGTTGAAGTATGTTGGATAACCTTTTCTCAATATACCGCGGTCTCTGAATCTCCAAATAAACTAACGTAGAAAAAACATAAAACAAATTAAAACGTTTTCGAAATTTGAGTGCATATTCTGCTTTATAGTGGTGAGCAAATATTAAATGTTAATAGCCTAAGAGACGAATTAGGCATAAACAAACAGTGTAATCACTGTAATGTATTATCGAAAGTTGTGTTTGTTTTTTCTGTTAGTGTTACTATTCGTTGAACCATTGGCATTTGTTGTTACTGTTTATCACAATTGAAATATTCTGCTATTTACTGTCATCTAATTCTAAATAATAAAATGTCTGTGGCTGGACATACTCTTAAATGAGGAAAATGTATTGGTAACAAACAAATTAATTTTACTCCCAAAAAATATAATTAAAAATTTCAAAATAAGCACAATAATATTACTCGCAGCGAACTCTATTTTGAAATATTGCAATACTTGGAAAGTTTGCGAAATTTCTAAGATTAAAGTTTTTCTTAACAGTACACACAAAAAAAAAAAAGAGAGAGAGGAGTAAAAAATATTAAAAAGTTCCAAGAGTATATTGTCATTTAAAAAATAATGCAGTAGTTTTTGTAAGTACAAGAATTTACAAGTGAAAGCGAAGAGGAATATGTATACATTAACCACAATCTGCAAAATGCTGGCGGCAGTTTCGCGCCCTTCTCTTGAATTTTCCTTATTCTATCATTTTCACGCACGCCATTTAATCTACTTTTTCTTGAAGTTCGATAAATCCTGGTATGTTTAAAAAAGATTTTACGCGATCAGACAAACAAAGTCACATACACGTATCTTTATTTAATGTTTGTTTGTTTACTTTTTGAATTTCGCGCAAAGCTACTCGAGGGCTATTTGCGCTAGCCGTCCCTAATTTAGCAGTATAAGACTAGAGGGAAGGCAGCTAGTCATCACCACCCACCACCAACTCGTGGGCTACTCTGTTACCAAAAATAGTGGGATTAACAGTTACATTATAACGCCTCCACCGTTGAGAGGGCGAGCATGTTTGGTGCGACGGCGATTCGAACCCGCGACCCTCAGGTTACGAGTCGAACGCCTTAACCCATCTGGTCATGCCGGGCCTGTTTATTTAATAACACTACATGAAAGTAAAGAATAAAACAACGTTATGGTATTTATAATATTGCACAGAAGATGAAAGAATTGTGAGCATTCAGTGTGTGATAAAAGGAAAAGCAGCTAAAATGTGTTTAGCAGTCTGTGAAACGAACCGAAGCTCAAATATTGCAAAGTAAAGAAAATGTAAAGTTATAGTGAAATCAAACTCAGCTGCTTATTCAGAAGCGTCTGAATGCATACTAACCTAGTAGTAAACGAATAGGTTTGAACGAACTGCACATGCGTATTTCATTCCTAAGTAAATCGAGAAAGCACAAAACTATTGTATTGAATATAATATTCATTTACTTTTTAGAACTTTCCACGCGGGTTAAGTGTTATTTTTTGTGAAGTAACTGGCAAATAAAAATCTTATTGAAATTGAAGCCAGTCGTCACGTGATTATAATGATATTTTGCCATTGCGTAACATAATCGTTGCATTATGAAGTTCTATTAAGCAAAAAACAGGTAAGTTGATTCTGGAAAGATTGTTTGTTTGTTTGTCTGGAATTAAGCATAAAGTCACAGAATGGGTAACCTGTGCTATGCCCACCATAAGTTTCGAAACCCGGTTTCTCTGCAGACATACCGTTGGGCCACTGAAAGGCAATTCTGGAAAGAAAATGTAGTATGCAATCCTCGAACAAAGGCCTTTCTCAGTAGACGAGTTTTGTAATGTTTCATCAAGAAATGTGCGTGAAAAGTTCTGGACAGACAAACGTAAGTGTATTATTTATATAGATAGGTCATTCCCACTACAGCTGCACTGCCTAGTCCCGATGATGCCTTTCGTTCATTACCAGAGTTCATCAGGACTGCTGGGATACAACAGATACAATAGTTGGTTAGGTGCTAGGTATACTTGATGACGATAAACTCACATGAAATAAAAATTTATATCAGAACGACTGGTATGACAATTAACATTTTTATTGATAAGGAGAGAACAACGTTTCGATCTTCCTAGGTCATCTCCAGGTTAAAAAAAGAGAGAGTTGGAATGTGACCATTGACGGACACATGTCTTAGGGACAAGAGTATAAACGGGTACGGGCCCGGCATGGCCAAGCGTGTTAAGGTGTGCGACTCGTAATCTGAGGGTTGCGGGTTCGCATCCAAATCGCGCCAAACATGCTCGCTCTTTCCGCCGTGGGGGCGTTATAATGTGACGATCAATCCCATTATTCGTTGGTAAAAGAGGAGCTCAAGAGTTGGCGGTGGGTGGTGATGCCTTCCCTGTAGTCTTGCACTACTAAATTAGGGACGGCTAGCACAGATAGCCCTCGAGTAGCTTTGTGCGAAATTCAAAAACAAATAAACAAACAAACAATAAACGGGTATGGGATTATAGGGGGCGTTGCAAGTGGATGCTAGGTTATTAATTAGTACAGATATAAAGGTGTTCCCTTATATTGGTTTAATTTTGGTTTTAGTTGCTCTCTTTCTTAACCTGAAGATGGCCTACGAAGGTCGAAACGTTGTTCTCTCCTTATCAACAAGCCCCCCAGTGGCTCAGCGGTATGTCTACAGACTTACAACGCTAAAAACCAGGTTTCGATAGCCGTGGTAGACAGAACAGAAATAGCACAGTATGTAGCTTTGCGCTTAATTTAAAACAACAACAACCTTATCAATAAAAGTGTTGATACCCATGCCAGCCGTTCTGAGGTGCTCCGTATGTTATCAATTACATGAATAACAACTATTATGGTGTGAAGCAGTTTAAGCCAGTGAATTGTAATTACTTATCTGATTTATATACAAATCGAAATAACGGTAAGAATTAATAACACATTACTGTATTTTTAAATTTCTAATACCATATCCAAAGTTTGTCTGCAGCATCACGTGTGAATTACTTTCCACCTTTGATAGAGAAACACAGCGAAGCTGCTACTTCATTGTACCTCAACGTATCTAAAATAATTACAATGCTTCAGTTCAATTTACCTGGTTTAGTTTGTGTGGATTGGTTTTAAAAATGAATACTGAAAACAATTTGAAGAAATACAAAAACAACATATATATGGTCTTCAATGTAAATGAGAATTTAAGATTTTGTGTGTCATATTTAAGAGTCAGTTTTTACACATAATTGTTGTCAATAACTACACAAACCTACAGAAGAGTTCTCTTCCCATAGCCGTACCTAAGTTTGAGATGGTTAAACTGGAGGAAGACAACTAATAGTTGACATCACCCGCCGCACATTGTGGGCTATTCTTTTCTGATCAAACAAATGGAATATAGCCATCATTCCTATAGCACACCCTCTATCTCAGATGCAAAACGTGGATATGCAGAAGCGGTTCTGAGTCAGGAACCATTAGATTCACAATCCTAAAACACTAAAATTAGGCAACTCCTGGTTCGTTGCTGATAGTACTTTCAAAGCTGTTGAACAGATGAAAAACCATTTTCCCTCGTGAAAGTAAAGAAAAATGTTACCAAAATACTTTATTCAACTAAATGATCTTTGAAGTAACGAAGTTTAAAATATTTGATAATAGTTCTCGAAGGATGGTTGCTGTGTTATTTGTGAAGACAAATCATTGAAATTTAAAAACTTCTCAACGAATTTGCAGCTAATGACATTAAATTTGGGTTAAGGTCCCTGTAGATAGCTTATTACGGAACTTTCTGCTTAAGAAAATTGACAAAAAAACAACTAGTTTGTGAATGTTTTATATTTTATATTTAGTTCACTTCTTTACTACTAGTTGTGATCTTAGAATGGAACACTTACCAAGCCTTTGAATATAACGATGTCATCTTTGAAGAGACCTACTGCATCAAAATAGCCATTACAAATACTTCCAGAGTCGTCTTTCTTAGGGGGGAGCAGGGGAGTATCTGTAGTACTTCCACTGTTACCAGGCTTATCATACTGCTCGTCTTCGAAACTACCTCTCACGACTTTATTGTAAAAGAAACAAGAAGCCATTTTTTGATTGAATTAGGTCTTTCTTAAACATATTAATTTTCATATATCCTCTCATCTGTAATATAAACGTCAGTTTCTTCACTCAATTAATTAACTAATATTTAAGTAGTAGCTTTGTGTACTTACTGTACAGTTCATGCATGGCCAGTAAATCATCATAATGTAATCTGAAGCCTGGCTTGTAACGTTGGTAGTACGGAAACATCACCGAATTTTCGACCGCCGAATGACCAAGTCCGAGACTATGTCCAATCTCGTGTACAGCTGCGCTGAATAAGTCAATACCTAATATGTAGAGACACGTCCTTAAAGTTAACTCTTCTCAGACTTTTGTGAAACACTTACATCCCGAAAGGAGTGTAGTGTAAAAATACTCATGTGTAAATAACACTTTCATCTCCTAAATTAGATTTGGAAAAACTGATCAGCGTAAATAATATCAATAAATAAATAATTCTTAGTGGCCTTAGACCGTTAATTAGAAGTATGTGGTGTTTACGTTGTAAACTAAAATTCATTATTTGATATTTTGTATGTCTGAAAAAATAGTTGAAGTTGCACGAGAAAGATTATTTTCTCGAGTGTTTTTTTTTTCCAGGTTAGAAATATTACACGTAAGGAATTAGATAGGACTGGCTTAATTATTTCTATATATACATACATCTTTTTAGAGTTATACTCAAATAAGACAAGTGGCACGGTTGGAATTTCAGTTCTTCACTTACCATCGTGGTGCTCTCCTTTAGATCCGTCTATCCAAAATTCATCTGCGTCAAAATGGATGTCTCCACCCAAGGAACCGAAATCATAGGGGAAAAATGCGTGAGCTAGAACACGACCTTGTCCATCAAATGGATATCCGTCTCCATGGTCAACAGAAGCGAATGTTATTTCAATATCAGGGTCTCCATTTCTGACTTCTTCAAACCGTAAAGGAGAAGCAGGTTCACTCCAGGTGTTGAAAGCTGTTTTCATGACTTCAACAACTTGGTCATATTCTAGCTGCGGAGGCCAGTTGTGGATTCTAAGAGGAGACAAGCAAATATTAATTGGTGTTTTTTTAAATACCATGAAAACCCTAGCACCTCCAAAATCACCTGAGGTTCTCTCTCTCTCATAAAGAAAAACGAAAAAGTTAGATACATTGAGTATTACGTAGAACTTTATATGGCCAGATGGTTAGGGTGTGGGGGCGTTATAATGTAACGGTAACTCTCACTATTCGTTGGTAAAAGAGTAGCTCAAGAGTTGACGGTGAGTGGTGATGACTAAGTGCTTTCCCTCTGGTCTTACACCGCTAAATTGGGGAAGGTTAGCGCAGGTAGCTTCATACGAAAATTCAAAACAAATGAACAAACTTATATTACTCTGTATTTTATAAGATGAGCCAGACCATTATTATTGTTATATATATATATATATATTAATCCATTACAAAAAACAATACCTTGATAATTTTATTACCATAAACTAAACTATTAATGTTATTTTTAAACGAATATTAAGTTGTTCTATGGTTGAAAAGCATAATTTTTACATATACTTACTTTAATTCCCTGTTTATTTATATTAGCACAAAATAAGTATAATTCTAAGGGAATCCACTTCAAATAAGTTAAGTTGGGCCCTGAATTAGGTGTACTCTTTTTACTCCAGTCACCAGTCGCAGTGGCGGAATCTTAACTGAAGACATTAACGGGCTCTTGGTTAAGTAATAAAAGAGTTTTGTTTCCATTCTAGAGGACTTATACCAACCGAAATCCACCTCCATTTAAGGATACTTTTACCATAATATTCTCAAAGCTCTGTCAGATTACTATCTATATTTTCGGCTATTTTTATTATAGTTTTCTCAAGTCTAAACAGAGTTTTATTTTCATTGTAGGGTACTTTTATCGCAATCTTCTCAAGTATCAACTTAGCTCTATTTCCGTTTTGAGAGACTTACCGTAATATTTTTAAGTTTCAACAGAGTTGAATTTCTAGTTTAGGATACCTTTACCATAATTATCTCGAGTACCATCTGTGTTTTACTTACGTTATACACTATTTTTAACATAGATTTTCAAGTTACAATTAATAAGTAAATTCATCTACCTTTTGGGAGACTTTTATTGTAATTTTCCCGAATACTCATTTCCACCCTTCTCTATGGGAACTTCACCATATTTTACTGAAGTAACCACTAAGTTTTTATCTATTTCGAAAACTTTTAACATAATTACTCAAGTAGCTGATGAATTTTAAGTCACTTACAATATTTTTGTGTTAATCACAAACCTACACAAAGGGCTGTCGGTGCTCTTCTCACTACAGGTATCGAAACCCATTTTCTAGCGGTTCAAGTCCAACCGGGAGGCGCTTATAATTACTAAACTTTAAACACTGAAGACTTTATGTAAGTAATGGTTGATTATTGGGAATTAAGCACAAAGCTACACACTATGCTATTTGTGTTCTGTCTACCACGGGTATCGAAACCCGGTTTTAGTAGTGTGTGTTTGTAGATATTTCGCTGTGCTACTGGGGGGGGGAGGGCAAAATTAATGGGAAGACATATATATTTATCTTATTGTTTAAACCCAGTACGTGTGAACCTAATATTAAAAAAAAATTAAAATATAAGTGAAACAATCTATTGTGTTGAAAGTTCGAATTTAAAAAAAAGTTTTAGTAATGATCAGGGAAAGACAAAAAATTAAAAAAAAAAGAAGTCAAACAGCAGCACATTTAATAATATACTTATGATGTATGACTAGTGAGATTTCACATATAGTTTGCTTTCTCAACAGCTCCTAATGGTTGATATATTGTTTTCAAATTTGCAAACGTATAACTTTTATAATAATACAAGTTGAGGTACCCGTCCTTTGTCCGGGTCATGAACTTATAAAAAAAAAAAAAATGTGGGTGTGGATGCTATGACAAATAACACACAAATCCTAACTTTCACAGAATATAATGATAATATATTATTACAACATTCGTTATTACCCCATCAAACGTGGAAGGTTTAAAACCTCCATATAATAAACTTAAAACGTAGTATACACTGCACGATGGTCAGGGCGACTTTGTAGGAAGAAGTAGCGGCCAAAGTGGTGGTGATAGGGGTGATTTCTATTATCCACTTTTAACACCTAGCTCTTAGTGTCCTTCCATGCTTTTTCACGTAATTAATTGCTCGACGGTCAGTGACCACAGAAGTGTCTTACTGGGTGGAATTGAAACGTCACTGGTCAAAGTAGGAACTGGGTTTCACTGAAGAAATGGCTTTTAATGTCAGTCCTATGGTTGTTATAATCTGAGTTTATGTACGATTGCAATAGTGGTGGATTTTTTATTGTATTCCTTCATAGAGAGTGCTATGCATGCATGCTGTTTTACAAAAAATTTAAGTTTTTTTTGTTTAAAGACGTGGCGCCATCTCTAAATGTAGTGAACACTAACTTGAGTTAGAGTTAATAAGCGTTTAATAATAGCAATAATAGGGGTAGAGAGGTTGTAAACCCCCAGCAACATGCCCCTTGTTTCAAACTCTCATTCCACAAAGTTTAGCTGAAATTGACTCAGCGACCTAGTGGTAGTTAGCTAACAGATAAATAGTTATGATTTGAATATGGAGATTTAAGTTGAATGTGAAATGTTAGTTTTATAAGGATATGAAAGCGATTTTTATTATCGAACAGAGACAGTACAGTAAATAATGAAGTATACATCGACTTTCATGGAGAAACTTTCTTTCTTTCATCCACCTAACAAATCTACAATAATATATGAATTCTACACTTTATTTATTTATTTAGCAATGGTGTAATAATTGTTTTATTGTCCATCTAACAATAGTATAATAGTATATGGATTCTGCAGTTTTCTCGTCCATCTAACAATGCTGAAGTAATGGATTCTGAAAGTTTCCTGTTAGTAAAACAATAAATAATTTTTGAAAGTTTCTGTCTTTCTCAGACACTTTTTCTCCACTTAATATTTGTAAAAATATAACCAAAACGTTGTGGAAACATCATATAAAGAATGCTAACGACGTAAACTTGAAAGAGAGAGGAGATAATTCATATTAAAACATTAAATATAATGATAACATGGAAATATAAATGACCATCATTTTTCTTCGGTCCTATTGTGTACAATCAGAATAGTAATTATATGCCACAACATAAAATACGGTGAGTGACAAAAGCCAAACATCGAATACAACTCGTATAATATTACCGATCTTAATAAGATATATTCATTGCCGTAGGAAGCAATTCTGGACTGATCAGGCCATTACCAGATTGCCGTTTCTAGGGCGGGTATAGAAATATTTTTAATGTCTAATGCTCTGAGATTGAATCTTGAGCTATTTGAACTACGAATGCTACAAATGGACAACGTAATGCATCAAATTAAAAGAAGCAGGCTTTAATACATAAATTGTAGTTAAACATGCCCTGAAAAAGTGATCAGGTTATGGCCAGATTGGCCTTACTTCTTTCTACAGCCCTGATGTTTACCAAAAAAAGGAAGAAAAAACAAATCAAAAAGAGTTATTAGACTAATTTAATGTTATTTGTTACACTTATGATTTTGCATTAATATTTTTGTTTCATTTCTCTATGTTAGTTTATTATATTTTGTAAAACTTTCTCATGCCTTCTGGCTCTAATGTTTTTCTTTACACAAATTACCGTTTATTTTCCCGTAATTTAGCTCAATATTCAAACTTTCCCTTACAATTCTGTACTTACTTATATGTTATAGTTTTTTTCTTCCACCCCTCAGAACCAATTACGTATCTTTTGGCCCTACTGCTATTGTTTTTAGGAGATTGTCGAGGGAGATCAGGAATTCCGCAGCGTGGCGCTGTTAGTAATTTTGTTGTAGCTTCATCGATGAAACCCGTTGTTGGCAAATGACCAAATTGCTGCATTTGCTTCACAGCTTCTCTGAAACTTTCTTCCGTATAGAGGGCGTCCGTTTTAGGTCCTGCATTTATGAAGTAGCCATATTGTTTCATGAAGTCGACCTGGGGAATAAAATAATCTCGTGAGAAGTCACAAAGTTGTTCAAAGTTAAAGTTTGTTAACTTATGTGGACAAGAGGCTAACCGACTAAGACAGACGACTTTTTGTTTCTGTATCTGATGTTTGATTGCGGATCAATCAGCAGCACCTGCTATATGAAGCGGCTAGGCTTAACTGAATTCTGCCCGTCACGCTTATAACGCATCTACTGCTTAAAATACAAAATGGGTTTGATAGAATCACATATTGAATCAGGCGTGGCATGGCGAGGTAGTTAAGGCGCTCATTGACAATCTGCATGTTGCGAGATCGAATCCCGTCATCGAATATGTTAGCTCTTTTAGCCTTAGGGGGATTATGATGTGACGTTCAATCCCACTATTGGTTGATAAAGAGTAAGCAATGGGTAATGTTGATTTTCTGCCTTTTCTCTTATCTATAACTTCAAAATAGGGACGGTTACCCCTTTAGTAACTGTGGAGAAAATTCAACAAAATAACTAAACCTCTCAAACCACAGATGCATCATGATACTATACAAAAAATATAATTTTAAATATCATTCATCAGCAACCACAACTAGTGTCAATGAAAACATTTACTTTGTTATTGTAATCTCATCCTTCCGTTCTACTTGTTTCACTCTTTACCCCACACTAGTGTTTTTCAAACAAAGATTTATCGGAACCACCTTGCCCGACAATGGAATTTCACGAAAGCAAATGAAGGAACAAAAACTGGCAAAATATTCTTACGTAAATCGTAACGGTTACATTTTAGCAACAGGGTAGGGAGGCAGTGAGCCGAAACGGTTGAGAAAATAAAAATAACCTAGCTACCACCCTAGGATTTTTGTTTGTTTGTTTTTGATTTTCACGCAAAGCTACGCGAGGGCTATCTGCGCTAGCCGTCTCTAATTTAATAATGTAAGACTAGAGGGAAGGCAGCTAGGGATCATTACCCACTGCCACTCGTAATCCGAGTACCTAAATCACCCTAGGAGATCATGAATCTTAAACTTTATTGTACACCAGTTCATGGAAAATAACACTATTTTAACTGTTTTGTTGTAAACAAGCTACCAACCCAGCCTTTCGTCCGGGTTATGAACCTAAAATAATGTGCGGTTAAATGCTACGATAAAGAGCACAAATCCTAACTTTCACACGATGTATTTATAACACATTAGTACTGTATTCATTATTACCTAAACTAAAATTTTGTGTAATATTTAAGAATTTGATAATTATAGAAGCTCTTTCATCACAATAACTTAAAACCACAATTAAATCAGTACCAAGGAACACTCTTATAACTATGCTAATTATTCTTTATACAGTGGTGCTCCGTTAAGCCGCGGTATTTGGGGGGGGTCAACCTGCTTAACCGCGGCTTAAACCTTTGTGACTGAAAAGCCGAAGTCGCCAACAGCTCCGCCAAGGAGCCTCATCCGGGCCATTGCGTGATCATTATAATATTAATGTATAGACTATTCAGATACAATTGACAAGTGCCGTTTTAACACAAACGACCAATGCATTGCGATGGTTCGCTTTTCCCCTTTTTAATAAATAAAATATACAACACAATTTTGATTAAGATTTATTAATAATATAAAGATTACAATAAAAATAAACCTTTTTATTGTAAAATTTCGTCTTCCCGTGTTACATGCCATGAAGTTCCTTGTGAAGTTTCTCTGCTTGTGCTTGAATAACTGGTCCAGACATGGGAATTCCATTGTTTCTGGCTTCACAAAGTGCATTGAACGTTGCCTTGTCTAACTCAGGATCTTGTGCTGTTCTAGCTCTCTTGCGTTTCAAACCACCATCATCAAGTTCATCAAGAAATGCTCTTAATTTATTCTCATCTTTAATCCACCCACGCAATGTAGACTCAGGTATGCCTTACTCTCTACTAACTTTAGCGCGAGTTTCGCCGTTTCGTATTCTTTCTATGACATTCAGCTTTTGCTGAACGTCATACAATGCATGTTTACGTTTGGTACTCATGGGGTAGGAATTTGTCAATATGATATGCTCACTATTAATTCAGAAACTGAAGTGATTTCTATTGGGTTTGTGGCCAATACTTATACAATTCCATAAAAATATCGGATTATCGAATTAAAAATAATACTTTAATTATTGATCACTTTTTTTACGGATTTACCGCGGATTAACTTTAATGTATGGAGAGGTGTGATTCGGTAACAATGGCGGCCTCCATAAAGCTGACATAGAGAGCGAATAAGGTAGATTAACGGTCGATTTCTATTGTAATATATTTTATTTATTTCCCAAATTAAAACAAATCCTTTTTAAATATCCCCTTGAAGTTATAAAGCCAGGATTAAATTCGTAAGCCGCGTTTATACACGTTCTTAAATTAGCGGTGAGCCGCGATAATCCTCGCTCACAAGACTTGCTACAGCGGCTTAAGCGATTTCCGGGTAAATTGGTCCGCGGCTTAATGGCGCTCCATTGTAGTTGACAGTAATATATAATATATTAAATATATACAGCGCCCCTACAATATTCCCTAAAGCCCGTAAACGTTCGGTAAAAAATAAAATAAGTTAACGATGGTGTGTGTGTGTGTATATGTGATAATTAACTCCAGTTCATCAAATACACGCGTCTTTTACTAATTTCATTGTTTCATTTCTTTTGGCCTTAGCCAAAAACAAGTGTTTTAATGTGTGTGATAACTCATGAGGTTCATGTAGACACACATAAAATTCTGTTTCAAAAATCAATATAATTTTTTTTCATGGAATTTATTTCACGGTTCGAGAACATAAAGTTTATTCAGTTTTCATTCAAACAATCACAAAACGAAACAATCTAGTCTGAAATTAGTGTCCACATTATGTAGGCTTAAAAGCCGATCTAAGTGTGACGACCTTAATTTTACCGAATTATACTTTTATGAACATAAAATAAAATATTACTATGTAATAAAATTATCATTGAGTTAAACTCTTAGAATGAACAAAGTAAATCAATTGAAAACTTACCATATCTTTGGAAGGAAGGTTTGCAGTAGGTACTGCAATTACGTACATAGTGTTCCACAATACAAATAAAATGTTTTTAAATAATAGTTTCTGGAAAGATCGTCCAAGCTTGGCTTTCATGATTTGGTTTTCAATGCAATAAATAAAAGTTCAAGTTTAAAGGTTACTAGAACTGTATGAAAGTATGTTAGGTATGGTAGATGTGAGGATATATCAAGTTATAACGTTGATGACAACCTTGCTTAGAAAATGTGTGGATGACAAGTAAATCAAACTTTAAGCTATATATATATGTATGTGTATGTGTAAGTGTTAGTTTTAAAGAAAGCGTTTCTCAGTATTACTAACCAGAAGCTTACAAAGAAACGTTATGTATTATATCGCTATTACTTAGGATTTCTTAGTAGAGGGAGACAGTCATGTTCGAAACAAATGTTTATAATTTAAGATGTTGGGAAGTTTGATGTTACGATACAATATCCGTTTCGAAACGGCTTTACAAAATTATTTCAGACATCATCGACAGATATTTCCAAATAAGAAACTCTGTAACCTTCAAAATTAGCCGGATGTGCTGTTTCTTGGCTTTGCTTTGTCTGATAGAATAAAGAACTCTACTAGTCTAACCGGCTCTTGAAGTCTGGTTAGTTTACGAATGCACACATAATGGCTGTAACGCCGCGTACCTATGTTGAATAAGCTTTTTTATATGTTTAAGAGCTTCTATGGAGAGTAGGATTTCTCACTCCTATAATGTCACAATCCTATATTGTGGAGGAAAAAAAACAAATAAAATAAAACAACAACAATATTGGAGCTTCTGTTGCAAGAAAGTGTAGTTTCTAAAAATTAAAAATTCTAAACAAAATAAACCATTTTTGTTTAATAAGACCACCTATTAAAACGTGTGCGTGTCTGCGTGTCCATATTGTGATAGATTGATGAGATAATGTCACTTATAATGCGTACTCCGTCTTAAGAAATTGAATCAAGTTGTGTTCTTGAGCTAACAAAAAAAAAGCAGTATTTTAACTAGTCTAGAGTAACTAATACCTCTTAGGCCATGTGGTTAAGGCACTCGACTCGTAATCTGAGGGGCGCTGATTCGAATCCCCGTCACACCAAACATACTCGTCCTTCCAGTCGTGGGGGCGTTATGGTGTTACGGTCAATCCCACTATTCGTTTTCTTGAATTTTATAAGTGGCTTTTATGTACGTTTGATTATACAGGCCCCGCAGCATAATCAGTGTTTGACTGTAGAACCAAAGTCTAAATGTCTATACTTAGTAAAGTCAAGCATAGGTCAATGTTACCTGACGTATAACGTTTGTTTGATTTATTTCTTACTGCTTGGCATGTAGGCTTGTTTGCCAATTAGACATTAATGGTCCATCAAACGGATTTCTAAGGTTTTAAAATATGTTTGTTGTTATCTTACTAAAAAGAATATAACTGTCGAACTACTACTGATGGAGGAATTGAGTGTCTAACATTTTCTCAAAGGTTATTGTTCTAAGTTTTTATTACTTTTAGATACAGGCTGCCATATTTAAGTTGTGGCGCATAATCAGTGCATAATTTATGTCTTTCTGCATAATCATCAGTTTTATGCTGCATAACTTCAAATTTTTTTCCACAGAATTTTGATTTCATGCTGTATAAAAAATCAGATCCCTGGTAAGTGAAACTTGCTGGTATATCCCCCCCTTTAGTTCGTGTTCATCATTAAAGGTTTGAACAGCGCTTCTGCTGTTGCCTAAGTATGAGTAAGTTTTAACACGATTATTTTCAAGAGAATTGTAGAACTTAAAATAAACGTCCTTTATTACTCAATATTTGGTCTGGCATGACCAGATGGTTAAAGCACCGGACTCGTAAGCTGAGGGCCGCGGGTCCGAGTCCCCGTCACACCAAACATGCAACGTGGGGGCGATATAATGTGCGGGTCAATTCCACTATTCGTTGGTAAAAGAGTAGCCCAAGAGTTGGCGGTGGGTGGCGATGGATAGCTGCATTCCCTCCAGTCTTACACTGCAAAATTGAGGACGGGTAGCGCAGTTAGCCCTGGTGTATCTTTGCGCGAAATTTAAAACAAATCAAACTAAACTATTTAGTGATTGGTGCAATTTCTGGTGAGGTCATTGTAACATTCTGAGTTGTACACATTTGAAAATGCTCTGCTGTCCTAGATTCTTTATTTTCTGTAAAACTGGATTTACTAACAAGCTTTCTTTAAATTTTTCGGTTGCATTTTTTAAATATTATTTCTTCCTTATTTATAATTTCAATGAGACGTTAGTTAGTCCAGTGGAAGAGGTTTTCCAATGGAACTTATACCTGTGAAAACTGGGTTTTGATACCCTTGGTGAGCGGAGCACAAACAGCCGTTTGTGTGGCTTTGTACTTAATAAGAAACAACAACCAGTGAAGAGTTGGCAAACAGGGTTCGACTCCATGTGATACCACACAGTAATCCACACATATTAAACTGTGGGTGCAAAAGAGTTACCAATTATTTAGCGTTGATAGTAGATTCTGTGGTACATTTTAATAAATATTTCCAGGTATATACAAAGTTATAAATGAATATAAGTAGTGATAAAATTAGGTAACACCTCAGTTTATTAACTTTAGTTGAAATACCAACATGCTAATTCAAACTTCTTTATAAAAAAGTACAAAATATATCCATTAACGTCAGTTTATGAAATTAGAAAGTTTTTTTCATAGCCATTGTGGCAGTGGTGGTTCAGTATTTTTGTACAGATCACTTTTTTCTTTTTTTAAAGTAATTTAAGTAATAATTGTAATTACGTTAATTAGTTGTATTCTCGGTTAAAGATGTTCAATATCTTAATAAAAGGACTTCTGTGTGAAGTTTTGTCACAGAAACTTCAGCATTTCGAGATACCTTAAACCATTGTTAAATACATTAAAAGTTTTAGTTTACATAGCGAAAGTCCTAGAAATATTGAACAACCAACAGACCCGTGTTATAAAACAAGTTAGTAGTAGCTTTTTGTTTTTGTTTTCTTAGGTCTTTTGTTTCTCATTGTCCTGGCCAACTGATGAGTTTTTAGTATTGAAGAGAAATACTTTGCAAGGACTTGTGGGAGACAAAAGATACTGTAGATATAAAATATTATTTTTGCACGCTTCTGATTTCGACTATAATTAACAGATTAGAATAAATTTGAAATGACACATCTGCACTTAAGATACAAGAGGGAAGATATTAGATATAATAATCTGGTAATATGAGATACAGCACTTAACAATCAATGAATTTGGATAAGTTAGTTAAAGTGGTAAGTAGTGAATGAAACGTACAGTTTGTAATTAATTAATAAACAAAATATAATAGTCAACAGTGTGAAAGATAAGATCAGTTGTGTACACATCACATACAGCAGTGAATAGTGAAGAGATTAGATACTATAATCAATCAATAATTTGGGTAATAACTAATATAAAATGTTTTTTGTTAATGTTTAAAGATCATTAACTTCAATTCTTCCCAGGGAAATTAGGGCCTGTGTTTATAAATAAAATCGGTAGCCAACATCACACACCCATTTCTACGTATATACGGTGGAGCCTTTAAGAGAGTCTCATTCTCAGAACATATAGAACAGGATTTGTGAAACATCTGGTTACCATTGAGACCGCTAATTGATTATGTATCCAGACTGAGTGTTCAATGATCAGTTATGGATTACAAGTACGGGAGAACTGTTAAAACGTATTTAAAAAATACTTCTGATAAGTAAAAAAATTCAGTTTCAAGTGTAAGAGTTATTAATGTACCAGCTGTGGTTATTGACACACCAGTCATTGTAGTATTTCGCTACAAAATAACTTAAGTACAAATTACCGATATGTAAAAAAAACTGAGTAAACGCGGCAATGTAGAAACTGTGGTACTAGAGAAGAGCAGAAGTAGGACATCTTGTGTCAAGATTTACACACTTATGTAATACTCTAGGAGAAACTGTGGTACTAGAGAAGAGCAGAAGTAGGACATCTTGTGTCAAGATTCACACATATTTATGTGGTACTCTAGGAGAAACTGTGGTACTAGAGAAGAGCAAAAGTAGGACATCTTGTGTCAAGATTCACACATATTTATGCGGTACTCTAGGAGAAACTGTGGTACTAGAGAAGAGCAGAAGTAGGATATCTTGTGTCAAGATTCACACATATTTATGCGGTACTCTAGGAGAAACTGTGGTACTAGAGAAGAGCAGAAGTAGGACATCTTGTGTCAAGATACACACATATTTATGTGGTACTCTAAGATTAACTGGTTTCTTTAAAAGATTCGTGAAGGAATAAATTTGAATTTATTTAAACGAATGAGATCTAAGCTTCATGAATGAACAGACTGAGCACATAATGAAAAGTAGACAATAATGTTTATTAGTTTCTAAGTAAAAATAATAAAAATAAAAACAGTTTTAGTGACTCCGTAAGGCATAGACAATCACCTTTCCATTGCTAATTAATCAATAGTTGTAGTTCCTCGAAATGTGTATCCTTTGAACTATCCACTTCGATAAGCAAGCAAGACTGACCAAAATCAATATTCTTTACAAAAACAAAAGCAAGAAAACCCTCAGCTTTATCTGTAAGCGATAAGCGTTACCATACAACCAGTTGTTCTCGAACAGCATACAAAAGCGTCCTAAATTTAGTATACAATATATGCACCACAGAAAACACCGATGAAGAAGTTGCACGCTTAACTCGAAGCTTTGCTAAAATAAACTACTTCCCTATTATAATAGTTACCCGAACTTTCAACAAATTAAAAATTACGGACAGAAAGTGTTTAAGAAACAAAAACACTCCACAAAACGAAAGAAACCTAATCACTTACACGATCTCATATATACATAATATTAGACATTAACAGAATACTAGCACATAAGTATAACCTTAACATAACAAATACGTTAATTTTAACTTCTAGATTGATAATTTAACACGTTAAGAAAAATATGTAACAAATCTACCCCCCCGCCCCCAGAGCGTAACAGATGACCAGGTAAAACTCTATGTAACTTGAAGGTCAAGTAAAAAAAAAACACCAAAACCCCTTTCCTAAGTCCATGAATTTATAAACAAAACAACCACAGCTTCTCTGAACAGAATGTCATAGTACTGAAACGTGAGCCTGATACTAACAAACGTAAAATCAGTTTAATTTGGTTTGTTTTGAATTTCACGCAAAGCTACACGAGAACTGTCTGCGTTATCCGTCCCTAATTTTGCAGAATAAGACTAGAGGGAAGGCAGCTAGTCATCACCATTCACCGCCAACTACTCTTTTACCAACGAATAGTGGGATTGATCATCACGTTATAACGCTCCCACGGCTGAAAGGGCGAACATATTTGGTGTGACGGGGATTCGAATCCGCGAACTTCGGATTACGAGTAGAGTGCCTTAACCCGCTTGGCAATGCCAGGCCGCTAAAATCAGAGAATCTTTGTTAATAAAACCAAACAATCCGACAATTAAATAAATACCCAGACACATCTTTAAATTTCTTTAGTTATTATTTCCCCAGACATTCTAAGCTAATTCAAGTCTGCGCAACATTTCCAAATTTTCATATTAATTCACTTTTTATTTCATTTTTGTCCAGTCATAAATAAATATGCCACCAATTCCCAAGAATCGATATGCACATATATAAGTAACCGTGATCAGTTCTAAAATTTAGGTACATTGTTAGATTGTTCAATATTGCTAAATACTAAAACCTTCTTAACTGTTAACAATTGTGTACTTGGTGCACTTAGGAACGATCTCAGTCGTACCAATTTAAAAAAAATGTTCTTTTTTAATGTAAAAGCTGTGAATTGCAGTAAAAATATTTATAACCAGTAAGTAAACTCAAAAGCAAAAACTGATAATTTTTTTCACTTCTTTAGATCCAAATAAATCGTCCTCCAATGGCACAGCGGCACGTCTGCGGATTAATACCGCTGAAAACTGGGTTTCGATACCCATGGTGGGCAGAGCACAGATAGCCAGCCCCTTGTTTAGTTTTGTGCTTAATTCTAAACAAACAAATGCACTTCTTTATATACCAATGAATTCAGATAAATATAGTTAATTTCTTTATTTTCCAATGAATCTAGAAAAATATAGTTCACTTCTTTACATACCTATGAATATAAATAAATATAGTTCATTTCTTTATATTCTAATGAATCTGGAAAAATAGGCCCGGCATGGCCAGGTGTTTAGGGCTCGACTCGTAATCTAAGGGTCTTTTTCGAATCACTTTCCCACCAAACATACTGGCCCTTTCAGCCATGGGGGCGTTATAATGTTACAGTCAATCCCACTATTCGTTGGTAAAAGAGTAGCCCCAGAGTTGGCGGTGGGTGGTGATGGCTAGCTGCTTTTCCTGTAGTCTTACACTGATAAATTAGGGACGGCTAGCGCAGACAGCCCTCGTGTAGCTTTGTGCGAAATTCAGGACAAACCAAACCTATCGTGTAACTTTGCGCAATATTCAAAACCAAGCAAACTAGAAAAAACATACTTCACTTCTTTATATTCCAATAAATGTAGATAAATACAGTTCACTTTTTTAGATACCAATAAATCGAGATATTCTCCACTTCTTTTGTTGGTGATGACTTTAGATAAAGATACTATATTCTTTAGATCCCTACGAATTTAGGTAAATATTGCTAATTTCTTTACACCTAACGACTCTAGGTGTATTTAGTCCATTTCTTTAGATTCTGATAGATCTATATAAATTTTGTTCACTTCTTGATATCTATACGAATATATATATATAAAGATTGCTTATTTTATGAAAATGTACACAAGGATTATCTGTGCTAGCCGTCCTTAATTCAGACTAATAGACTAGAGGGAAGGCTGCTAGTCAACATCATCCATCACCAACTTTTACCAACGAATAGTAGGATTTACCATACCGCCGCCACAGCTGAAGGACGAACAAGTTCGGTGTCACGAGTGTTCGAACCACAGATTGAAAGTTAAGCACTCTAACTATTAGATCATACTAGTAGGCCTTATATCATGATGAACATTGTTCACCTCTTTTGGTTCCAATAATTCTAGTTAACTGTACTTCACCTCTTTAGATACCAATGACTCTAGTTAAATGTAGTTCACCTCTTTAGATTCCAATGGCTCTAGTTAAATGTAGTTCAATTCTTTAAATCCTGATAAATTTTGATTCACATCTTTAACTTCTATATATCCCAATTAATCGAAATAAATATTGATCCCTTTTTTAGATTGAGTTGAATCTAGATAAATATTGTTCACATCTTTAGACCCCGATGAATGTAAATTAAAAAATGTTCAATTGTGTAGATACAAATTAATATCGAACAAATATTAGTTTTTAAATATTGTGACAGATGTAGGGAAACTTGTAGTTAATGTTTGACTATTATCATTAATCTAGAAAAACAGCAACACTTTATTCACTTCTTATATTTTGATAATTTTAAACAGTCGCGTAATTCACGTCTTAATATCCTACACTGCAAAATGTTTTTTTATATTTTATCACTATAATGGACAGTTTAATAACACTTCGTAGAGATGTTAGATGAATCAAAATTCACATATCATGGAGGTAATTAATAAGTTTGTGATACAAGGCGTTTAAGAAGAAATCATATTACATAATAAAGATCAACATACGAGGTTTATGCCCTGAAATGAATAGAAGCATCCTCAAGAACGAGTTGGTGCAAGAAGCCAAAAGTTACCCATATATTACTGGTTACAGCATATTGAAAACGTAGTAGTGTCCAACAACACAATTGAAAAATTCAGCACTTTGACCCCCTGATCGCATACCCATCCTAAACTTGTCATAAGTCACTTGGATAAATAGTGTTAGAGGGTCTACTCTAACTTAATATTAATATTTGACTGTCACTCTTATAACGCACCCATGGTAACTGTATATAAACCAGACTCTCGATTTCATAGACTGGCATGTTAACCATTAAACCATGCCAAATCGAAGATTAATAGGTAGTAAAAATATTTATAACGTCCAGTGTACAAATACCTATAAATGTTTCAATGTTTTGATAAAGAGGGTTTTGTAAACTGTCCCGGAAACATTTTTAAATACCCTAAAATTCTCAGACAAACATAAACAGAGAATCAGTCAGATATAGTAGTCTAGAGTGAATAGATCAGATGCAGTTAATAGTCAGCATTTGTCATAGCTGAAATAGCTAGTAATTTCACCCTTCAATAACTAATGTTTCATTTATAGCTACATTTTCATAATACATCTCGAAATGGAAACAAGTGGTAATCATTTTACTGGGATAGAGAACACCTAAGGTAATATCTACCTCACAGAAACGTTATCAAGTTGATCCTACGTCTGTGTTTACTCCTCAAGAATTGCACATGTCGAAGTGTGAAAGAGATACTTGTATGAAGTATGAGTTTGTAAGCAGTTTAGCATTATAGGATACTGCACTTGGATCCTTTGTCTCACTTGACAGTGTGGTATATAATCATTTTTGCTATCCTTGTCTTCTGTGGACGTGCTAAACACATCCATTTCCAGCCCAAACAGTTAGTGAACCACAACCACAAATGTAAGAGATTTATTAGTAGTATTTATTTGCTTTTCTCTTTGTAATTCCATTTAATCTTTGTATAATATTTTCAGAATCTCAAATACCTTAATTCCAGACGGTGAAGAAATTAGACATAATATATTGTAATTGAATAAAATACAACTGTTAAAATAGATATAGCCAATAAATAAAGTGCATTAGTCAGAAGTGAGAAATTAGATACAACAGTGAAGTGTGGGTATATCAGATGCAGTAGTCAGGAGTGACTTGATTAGATTCAACAGTCAAGTATTGATAAATACACTACATGGCCAAAAGTATGTGGGCACTCCTTCTAATTAGTGGGTTTGGCTATTTCAGCCACACCCATTGCTAACAGGTGCACAAAGTCAAACATACAGCCATGCATTGGCAGTAGAATGGGTCATACGGAAGAGCTCAGTGATTTTCAACGTGACACTGTGATAGGATTCCACCTTTCCAACAAGTTAGTTCGTCAAATTTCTGTCCTGCTAGAGCTGCCCCAGTCAATTGTAAGTTCTGTTATTGTAAAGTGGAATCATCTAGGAGTAACAACAGCTTAGCCACGAAGCGGTAGGCCACATAAGCTCACAAAACGGGACCACCGAGTACAAGTGCGTAAAAATCGTCTGTCCACAGTTGAAACACTCACTACCTAGTTCCAAACTGCCTCTGAAAGCAACGTCAGCACAAGAGTTATTCGTTGGGAACTTCATGAAATGGGTTTTCATGGCTGAGTAGCCATCGTACCAAACATGCTTGCCCTTTTACCTTGGGAGCATTATAATGTGTCAGTCAATCCCACTATTCATTGGTAAAAAGAGTAGCTCAAGAGTTGGCGGTGGGTGGTGATGACTAGCTACCTTCCCTCTGGTATTACACTGCTAAATTAGGGAACGGCTAGTTTAGATAGCCCTCGTGTAGCTTTGCGCGAAATTCAAAAACAAACAAACAATTAGTTAATAATAGACCTAATCGCTCAAACATGCTCGCCCTTTCAGCCGTGGGGCGTTATAATTTGACGGTCAATCCCACTATCCGTTGGTAAAAGGATTGTAGATTGTGGGGTGGTGATAACTATCTGCCTTCCCTCTAGTCGCACACTGCTAAATTAGGGACGGCTAGCGCAAATAGCCCTCGAGTAGCTTTGTGCGAAATTCAAAAACAAACAAACACACCTAATCGCTAAATATTAATATATCGTTATCAGAGGAAGCAATAAAATAGACCATCAGTGCTAGGTTCATTTAGAGTAAAGCAAAATATCTAACTTTACTATCTTAAAAATATATATTAGATTATGTTATAAGAAAGTTAATAAATAAGAAGAATGTGGTATGATTAGTGAACTTTTAGAACTGTTTCTCAGTGTTGTTGATGTTAGGCTTAGCTTTCGTTTGTTTGCCTGTTGAGTGTTAAGCAGCAATTGACAGCACTGATTTTCACTTATTTACATTTAAATCGGCGCATAATAATAGATAATTAAAGTAAAATAAATTGAATAATAATGGATGGTTCGAAATTACGGATGACGCTATGCTATTTGAACAGCGTGCTAACAAACGTACTGCAATAGAACACTCTAACTGGAAGGAGGAGCTAGCGGAAATTCATGGATGTCAATGTTTGTGATGTACAAATAGCGCTGATGTTATTATAACTGCTAGTTTCGCATGATTACTAAAACTAGCTTGGGTGTTCGCAGAATAACTAAAGAATTGTAATTTACAAATGTGTAAATAACTAATGTATCAGAATATTTCATTATACATATATATGTGTGTGTAAAACTTTAAATATTTATGCTATGGACGCTTATTGCACTGAGGTTAGCAACTTCAAGGGTAAGGTCTGTTCTTGGATATTTGTAAAAATACAAATTTACTCATGGAGTATTCACGCTAACCATCCCTAATTCTGAACTGCTACGTTAAACAGCAAGCATCTAGTCAGGCCAATTTTGGGCTACTTTTGTCTTAACTACTCCGAAACTTCGAAAGTCGATTTCGAATTTGCAGAAACGGGACGCGAACCTCCGATACACTAATCACTGAGCCGTGCGCAAAAGCGTTTCGTCGTTATGTAAACAATAATTTATGCAACCGCTATCATGCATTTTGAATGAAGTATATTTTATCCATCTGTTTGTGTAACATTATACGAAAACATTGACAAGAGTGTTTTCTTAAAATGTTACACAAACAGATGGATAAAATATACTTCATTCAAAATGCAAAACCTTCTTTAATTTGGTATTTCTAAGCACTAAGTTCTTCAACGAAAACTTAACACTGTGGAAAGTTTTGATTAAATACCACTAGTGTTTGAGTATTGTAGAACATCTAGGAATCAGTAAACGTGTAGTTGAGGAAAGACTTCCATATAAAAACAAAACACGGGAGGGACCTCCCAATCAAATAGGAAGTCAGACCACTAGGTGCGGCCTCAGAGATGTCTGTGCTCGTATTAAAAATAGTAAAAATAAAATAAATAGTTTTCGTGTTACTAAACAAACTTGCTATGCAGGAAACAGAATTGGATCATATTTTTTTATACATATTGATTATAGGAAAGTAGTTTCCCACAATTCAAATGGCAGCTAGTTCTCTGGGATCTAGAACGAATTTTTTTACTATCATGTTGAAGCGTGTGTACTCTAAAACCAATATATGTATATATTCCCAGTCTTTTATTACGGTTTGATGAGAATGTGAAAGAACTGAAATGGTTGTCAAATCGAAAAAAAAAACGAATAAAGAATTTCTATAATTTACATAGGGAACAACAGGGGGAGCTTAGACCTCCCCGCCGCCCAAAATAAACTGTTATACAATATATGTGGAGAGACAGATGTAAAATAGAGAAAAAGGTTATATATCTGTCACTGATGAAAATATATTTATATGGGAGCTCAAACTGATTTTTTTCTGACAGTATCTCCCAAACACACACCTACATATAAATACACACGTGACAGAATAGCCTACCCCAGAGGTGGGGTCCTTTAACATTGGAAGGCCACATTTTATTTGACCCTGATTCTATTAGGTCGCATGTTTATAATTTACCACATACATCAAAATGTTGTATTTTTGTCCAGATATTGACTAATTTTAATTAAACCCTGTTATTATATGAGATCTTTAAACAAAATAAAAATTCAGAAAAAACACATTTATTTGTTTGAAAAAGTTGATAATAGAACTAATAATACGTGAAAACTTAGACAACAAATCATTTAAAGATTTTTTATGATTGTTTAGGATAGGAATCTGAGATCTGAGATCTCAAACGCGTTTTAATTTGTGTCATAAATGAAAATGTTGATTCACAACAGCAAGTTGTGCCGAAACAAGACAGCATTTGACGAGCATGTTGACATAAACGTGGGTATTCAACGGCATTTTTCCATATTCTAATGAAATTCTTCTTAGCGTCAAATTGAGACTTCAGAATATTATTTTCTGAGAGCTCAATGTATTTCATCTGTAAGTCATCAGGTACTTTTGAATCAACCAGGTGTGGTTCAATGTGAGATCATGTTTCTAAAAATCTGCAAACCTCTCATTGTATTCTTCAATCACGAAGTCCAAAGCGAGTAACTCCTTGTGTCAATGAAAATCCGCAGTTACAACCCTAATAAAAACTAACACATGCGCTGAATCAGTAGTGTCAGTGGATTCACTCAAGGCAATCGAATAATAAATATCTTTGCTTTAGCCTATTGTGTGACGTTGTTCTGTTACAATGAAGGCTAATTCATGTTTCCGATCAGTTATGGTCCTTCTTAAGAGAGCCAGTTCATTGTACTTATTCACCTTATCTGAATCTAAACGTCCTACAACTTCCACAATGCATTCTTTTATAATTTCCACATCACTAAATGGTTTACATGTTCTTCCCAGTATATATACTACTTTATAAGTTGCTTCAGTGATTTCAGTTCCTGATCCTAACATCATTTTAAACACTTCCTGCTACTTTTCATCTTTCATTTTCTTAAGTATAGACTTTCTGGATTCTCCTTCCAGTTCAGCATATTTGTGGTCCATTTGAGTTACATATTGCCGATATCCATTGCATTTCTTCACTGTTGCGATTATAGAGTCGCAGAGCAAACAGATCATTTTATCTTCCACAGCAACAGTGTAATATTACAATTCCCATTCTTCATTGAATACTGTTTTCTTCCTTCAATGTTCTTTTGACATGATTGGGTTATCAGTAAAAATTTTAGAAAATGGTATACATATTGATTGAAGATTCAGTTTTAAAGTAAACAAGCACTGGAAAATGATCTGAGAATGGTCATCAACTGACAGCGAGATGAGTCGATCACTGCTAAGTAAGGCCACTTCACCAATTACCCAGTTGCCACTGACACGGTATGGCCAATGTCTCGTACGTTTGACATTACGTCATGAAAAAGGTGGATTTAGTATTTTCGGACAAACACACGAAAGGCCGCAAGTTCCCCACCCTTGGCCTTCCCAAACAAAAAAGCTTAACGCTTCGCCAATAACTTCTGAACATTTTGTGGTGATCAGAGCATTCAGAGGTTTCAAATATTTATTGCGGGAAAATAAATAGTCGTGCAGACTCGAACTATGCCATAATGCCCGAGTGTTCGTCTGTCTTCCGTTTGAAAAGATGCGCACGTAGATGAAACTCGACATTCACTTTTGAAGCGTCGAGATAAAAGGCACGAATAATATTTAATTACAACATACAATTTTTACAGCAAGATTAGTTTTAAGAACAGGTACAACGTTTCGATCATTATTACGTATAGAGGTTTTACAGTCAAGTTTATTTGTTTTGAATTTCACGCCAAGCTGCACGAATCATCACCACCAACTGCCAACTCTTCGGCTACTTTTTCACCAGCGAATAGTGGGATTTACTATCACATTATAACGCCCCCATGACTGAAAGGGCGAGCCTGTTTAGTGTGACGGGAACTCGAATCTGCCACCCCCGGATTGCAAGTCGAGCGCTTTAACCACCTCACCATGTGGGCAGGACCTGATAGATAGATAGATAAATAAATAAATAGTTAGTGTCAGGCTCATGTTTCAGTACATTCTGTTCAGAACAAATGTTTGCTTTTACTCATATACTCATGGGCCAGTGATCGAAACGTCGAACCTGTTCTAAAAACTAATCTTACTAACTGTAAAAGTTGTATATAATGATAAAATACACTTTATTAGTAAGTAAACTGAAAACGAAACTATTAAGTATGGATAATGTTGATGTCAAAGTTTATTTTGCGAGCGGGGTATTCTACACTAAATTGTAAGGAATTATTCACAAAACGTGACGTAACTTAAAGAATAAAAAGATAGGTTAGCCGTATATTATTGTTGAGTGGCTTTTAGCATGACTGAAATACTCAACAATTACTTTCTTGATGGACAGTATAAGTAGTTCAGAGCTTTAGCTCTGAGTGAAACACAGTTAATGTTTTTAAAGTCTATGAGATAATTTAAATTGATAGATTAACTCAATTTTTCCCGTTATTGGGGACGGGTACTTGTGCTTGTTTAAATATAATACAAAATCCCAGCCTTTTATCGTATTATGTATATTTGAATTTTAAGGGTATCAGCGAGAGCACATTCTTTGAACTAGAGATGCCGCTACTGTGCATGCGCTCTCGATTGAGATTCCCCTAACCCTAAATCCTCCATTTCAACACGTCTGATGTATATAAGGAGAGGAAAATGTGAATCATACGCGTATCAAGTTGGCAAAATTTACTCATGTCACCATATCAGTGACATTATCAAAGAATCTGAGCACCTTTTACTGACCAAACAAAATATATGTTGAATGAAATTATAATATTCTCCAAACTTGTCAAGTATGATCAAGTGTAAGTGATATTTTCACATTTTCCTATCTTCATTTCTGGGATCCACCCCAACAGTTGCATGAAATATTGAAGACCCCATGTGGAAGGTTAACAAGGTAATGTTCATGTAGATCCTCCCTCCAGAAAAAACAGTATTTAAATATTTGTGAATGAGGTGAACGTAATACGTCGACTTTCATATAAAATATCCTACCAACAAGACACTGTCAACAGTAAATGTGAAACGTTAACAAACTTACAAGGTATTCTTATACGCTATTACTTGCCATATTTATATTTTTCACTAGCTAGAATGTCAAATGAGTATTAAAATATATACATTGGAAAACTGAAGTAGCGTTTTTTTTGTCTGTTTTTGGGATTTCTTATTGAGCTGTAAAGGAAATTATTCGATGAGTTTCAGATATGTATTTAATAATTTACAGTGATCAATTAAACAATATAGAGATAACATTAGAAGCGAAGATAAAGGCAGATTCTCTGTTAATAGCTTCGAATCGTTAGGGAGTTCGTTTTGCAACCTATGGGTCTCAGGTTCGAATCCCGTCACCACATATGCTCGCTCGTTTAGTCGTGGGGGTATTATAAAGTGAAGGTCATTCGCATTATTCGTTGGTGAGAAAAAAAAAGACTTTACAGTAGTTCCCACTAGTCTCTTATTGCTAAATTAGGGACGGCGCGAAGTTCAAACCAAAAACAGCTTATAAAATATTAATGTTTTATCCCCGATCAACATATATTTTAAACATAAAAATAAATAAATGAAAAGAAAAAGTAATAATAATAAAATAAAATAATAATAAATGTATATATATAGAGAGAGATAAAAAAGGCCACCATCAAACTAGACTTCTTACTGATAGGGCAAGAGAATATGTGTAAATGTATACCAGTATATGGACATTGCTCTGGAAAGGGTCGGAACAGTTCAGACTACTCTGACCCTAAAGCAGTAACTAACATCAACCAACATTGCATGATTATACAAATAAAGGAAGGAGAAAGAGGTCAAAGAGCACCTGACCCTTTAGGGTATATATATGATACCCAAAACCCGAGAGAGAGATTAATGTTTTAAACACCAACTTATTGTTTAAATTAAGAGGACAAAATCAAACAATGTAACTTATTGTTGTAGTTGTAGACTAAAGACTTACATATTTTGCTAATATAGTTAATTTGTAATTAAGTGGCACTGGAAAAGAACAAAACATAGCTACAAAGTAACTGTTAGATTACGTATTTCAAGTTAAGCACAATGTTACTCAACGAGACATCCGTGTTCTGCCCACCATGGGTATCAAAAGCCCCTTTCTAGCACTATAAATCCGCAGACATACAGCTATGCCACTGGAAACGTTAGATAATGTATTTGAAGTTACGTACAAAGCTACACAAGAGGCTGTCTGTGCTCTGCACGCCACGGGTATTGAAATGTGGTTTATAGCATTGCAAATCCGCAAACATACATCTAGCCACTAGTGGCTAGATTGTGTATCTTAACAACTTCAGAATCATAATGATAAATTTTCATTTTCTTATGGATTAGGTACTTAAAAGTAAAGCTGGAATTAGCATGGATTAGTAACCTTATGTTAATCCAGATTTTTTAAAACATGGATCGATTGTATCATATTAATCAAGCCTTTTAAAAAATGGTCACTAATATTATATTAATACAGTCTTTTTAAATTATGACTCGATAGTTTTATATTAATACAGCCTTTTCAAAACATGGATTAATAGTCTTATATTAATACAGCCTTTTCAAAACATGGATCAGTAGTCTTATATTAATACAGCCTTTTCAAAACATGGATTAATAGTCTTATATTAATCGAGCGTTTTCAAAACATGAATTAATAGTCTTATATTAACCCAGACTTTTTTAAACATGGATCAGTGGTCTTATATTAATACAGCCTTTTCAAAACTTGGATCAATAGTCTTATATTAATACAGCCTTTTTAAAACACGGATCAGTAGTCTTAAATTATCCCAAGCTTTTTGAAACATTGATTAATAGTCTTATATTAATACAGCCTTTTTAGAATATGGATCAGTAGTCTTTTATTAATACAGCCTTTTCAAAACATGGATTAATAGTGTTATATTAATTCAGATATTTTAAAACATGGAGCAGTAGTTTTATATTAGTACAGCCTTTTAAAACATGGATCAGCAGCCTTACATTAACCCAGACTTTCCAAAACATAGATTAATAGTCTTATAACCCAGACTTTTTAAAACAAGTATTAATAGACTTACATTAACCCAGAGTTTTTGAAACATGTATTCGTAGTCTTATATTAACCAATAATAGTTTGTTTTATTAATCTAGCTTGTAGTTTTTTCTGTATGAATGTGTTTATATTTAGCTAATTCTGTCCACGTCCACCCCAGTGGCACAACGGTACAATGCTAGAAACCGGTTTTTGATAACCGTGGTGGGCAGAGCACAGATAGCCCATTTTGTAACATTGTTTTTAACTGTAAACAAAATCTCTGTCCATAATTCGGGAACTAACAAAACCAAAGTTGGCAGTTATATCTGGGGGTATTTAGGCGTTAAAACGTCTCCAGAAAGTCACTTAAACAATATGGGGGTCTAAGAGTAAGTCTTCTGAGTCACTGAATCAAAACTTGGGATGATTTTATGTTAAGTGTCTGAACTTTCTTAGGCCTGTGGGCGTAATGTTTGACACTGTGCTCTTACTACCATTCACAAGCTACCAGGACCAAACTTGGCACACGCATTTAGGTAACACCTTTTTCGGGTACTGGCCCTTTCTGGTAGCTATGAAAGTAGATGGAGATAATGGAGGAGTTTGATCGGCACCGCGGTCTCTGTGAAGTTCGAGACGATGGACCTCGCAAAGACTAATTACTAGAGACGTTGTTTACATCGGGGTATGGGTTTCAACAGAATTGTTAGAATCAATCCCAGTGTAGCTGAGGAAGTCGTAAAGTTCATTATTAAGCAAGACATTTGGAGAAGATTTGACAGTTACGGCCTTACTGAGGCTAAAATCTCCACACCGTTCCTGTTAATGATGATAATTTACAGAAAGAAATAAAAAAGAACTATAAAAAAACGAAAAACAAGTAACTTGTCTCTTAATTTGTGCCCCATGTTTTAACAGCGAATCTCTGAGTCAACTACACTAGTTGTGTAATTTTTAGTGACAATAATTTTCGTAGCATGAGATCTACTATTCCGAAAAGTCGGATCTGCAGGGCGTGATCTAAGAAGTTATTTGCATTGTTTTTGCTATGGATATAATGGTCATAGCTGTTTTCTATCTCACCAAAATGTATCACATTTACAGCTCTGATCATAGATGTCAAGTGTTCGCGTCTTATGTGAACGCACCAGGTCTATAGGTTGGTTTTCCCTTCAGCTGTTTTTATTTTTTCCATCCTGTTTTATAACTTGACTTACTTTCTCTGCAGGTGGTATCTTGTCATGATCGCATTTACTTCGGGTAGTATGTCACGTATTTTACTACCTTACACTTCAGATTGTATGTCACGTATTTTACTACCTTACACTTCTCGTAGTATGTCACGCATTTTACTACCTTATACTTCAGATAGTATGTCACGCATTTTACTACCTTACACTTCTGGTAGTATGTCACGCATTTTACTACCTTACACTTCTGGTAGTATGTCACGCATTTTACTACCTTACACTTCAGTAAGTATGTCACGTATTTTACTACCTTACACTTCTGGTAGTATGTCACGTATTTTACTACCTTACACTTCAGATAGTATGTCACGCATTTTACTACCTTACACTTCAGATAGTATGTCACGTATTTTACTACCTTACATTTCTCGTAGTTTGTCACGTATTTTACTACCTTACACTTCAGATAGTATGTCACGTATTTTACTACCTTACACTTCAGATAGTATGTCACGTATTTTACTACCTTACACTTGGATAGTATGTCACGTATTTTGCTACCTTACACTTCAGATAGTATGTCACGTATTTTACTACCTTACACTTCAGATAGTATGTCACGTATTTTACTACTTTACATTTCTGGTAGTATGTCACACATTTTACTACCTTACACTTCAGATAGTATGTCACGTATTTTACTACCTTACATTTCTGGTAGTATGTCACGCATTTTACTACCTTTTACTTTGGAAGTATGTCACGTATTTTACTACATTACACTTTTGGTAGTATGTCACGTATTTTAATACTTTACACTTCTGGAAGTATGTCACGTATTTTACTATCTTACACTTCAGGTAGTATGTCACGTATTTTACTACTTTACACATCTGGAAGTATGTCACGAATTTTACTACCTTACACTTCAGGTAGTATGTCACGTATTTTACTACTTTACACTTCAGGTGGTATGTCACGTATTTTACTACCTTACACTTCTGGTGGTATGTCACGTATTTTACTACCTTACACTTCTGGTAGTGTGTCACGCATTTTACTACCTTACACTTCAGATAGTATGTCACGCATTTTACTACCTTTTACTTTTGGAAGTATGTCACGTATTTTACTACCTTACACTTTTGGTAGTATGTCACGTATTTTAATACTTTACACTTCTGGAAGTATGTCACGTATTTTACTATCTTACACTTCAGGTAGTATGTCACGTATTTTACTACTTTACACCTCTGGAAGTATGTCACGAATTTTACTACCTTACACTTCAGGTAGTATGTCACGTATTTTACTACTTTACACTTCAGGTAGTATGTCACGTATTTTACTACCTTACACTTCTATTAGTATGTCACGTATTTTACTACCTTACACTTCTGGTAGTATGTCACGTATTTTACTACCTTACACTTCAGATAGTATGTCACGTATTTTACTACCTTACACTTCTGGTAGTATGTCACGCATTTTACTACCTTTTACTTCTGGTAGTATGTGACGTATTTTACTACCTTACACTTCTGGTAGTATGTCACTTATTTTATTACTTTACACTTCAGTTAGTATGTCACGTATTTTACTACCTTTCACTTCAGGTAGTGCGTCACGTATTTTATGACCTTACACTTCTGATAGTATGTCACGTAATTTACTACCTTACATTTCTGGTAGTATGTCACTCATTTTACTACCTTACACTTCAGATAGTATGTCACGTATTTTACTACCTTACACTTCTGGTAGTATGTCACGTATTTTTACTACCTTTACACTTTTGGTATGTCACGTATTTTACTACCTTACACTTTTGGTAGTATGTCACGTATTTTACTACTTTACACTTCTGGAAGTATGTCACGTATTTTACTACCTTACACTTCAGGTAGTATGTCACGTATTTTACTACTTTACACTTCAGGTAGTATGTCACGTATTTTACTACCTTACACTTCTGTTAGTATGTCACGTATTTTACTACCTTACACTTCTGGTAGTATGTCACGTATTTTACTACCTTACACTTCAGATAGTATGTCACGTATTTTACTACCTTACATTTCTGGTAGTATGTCACGCATTTTACTACCTTTTACTTCTGGTAGTATGTCACGTATTTTACTACCTTACACTTTTGGTAGTATGTCACGTATTTTATTACTTTACACTTCAGGTAGTATGTCACGTATTTTACTACCTTTACCTTCAGGTAGTGCGTCACGTATTTTATGACCTTACACTTCAGGTAGTATGTCACGTATTTTACTACCTTACACTTCAGGTAGTATGTCACGTATTTTACTACCTTACACTTCAGGTAGTATGTCACGTATTTTACTACCTTACATTTCAGGTAGTTTGTCACATAATTTACTACCTTAAACTTCTGGTAGTATGTTACGTATTTTATTACCTTACACTTGAGGTAGTGTGTCACGTATTTTACGACCTTACACTTTAGGTAGTGTATCACGTATGTTACTACCTTACACTTCAGGTGGTATGTGACATATTTTCCTACATCACACTTCAGGAAGTATGTCACGTATTTTACTACTTTACACTGCTGGAAGTATGTCACGTATTTTACTACTTTACACTTCAGGTAGTATGTCACGTATTTTACTACCTTACACTTCAGGTAGTATGTCACGTATTTTACTACCTTACACTTCTGTTAGTATGTCACGTATTTTATTACCTTTTACTTCTGGTAGTATGTCACGTATTTTATCACTTTACACTTCTGGAAGTTTATCACGTATTTTACTACTGTACAATTCTGGTAGTATGTCACACATTTTACTACCTTACACTTCAGATAGTATGTCACGTATTTTACTACCTTACACTTCTGGTAGTATGTCACGTATTTTACTATCTTACACTTTTGGTAGTATGTCACGTATTTTATTACTTTACACTTCAGGTAGTATCTTACGTATTTTACTATCTTACACTTCAGGTTGTATGTCACGTATTTTACCACCTTACACTTCAGGAGGTATGTCACGTATTTTCCTACCTTACACTTCAGGAAGTATATCACGTATTTTACTACCTTACACCTCAGTAAGTATATCAAGTATTTTATTACCTTACACTTCTCTTAGTATGTCACGCATTTTACTACCTTACACTTCAGATAGTATGTCACGTATTTTACTATCTTACATTTCTGGTAGTATGTCACGCATTTTACTCCCTTGTACGTCTGGTAGTATGTCACGTATTTTACTACCTTACACTTTTGGTAGTTTGTCACGTATTTTACTACTTTACACTTCTGGAAGTATGTCACGTATTTTACTACCTTACACTTCAGGTAGTATGTCACGTATTTTACTACTTTACACTTCAGGTAGTATGTCACGTATTTTGCTACCGTACACTTCAGGTAGTATCTTACGTATTTTATTACTTTACACTTCTGGAAGTATGTCACGTATTTTACTACCTTACACTTCTGGTAGTATGTCACGCATTTTACTACCTTACACTTCAGATAGTATGTCACGTATTTTACTACCTTACATTTCTGGTAGTATGTCACGCATTTTACTACCTTACACTTTTGGTAGTATGTCACGTATTTTATTACTTTACACTTCAGGTAGTATGTCACGTATTTTACTACCTTTACACTTCAGGTAGTACGTCACGTATTTTACTACCTTACACTTCTGGTAGTATGTCACGTATTTTACTACCTTACACTTCAGGTAGTATGTCACGTATTTTACTACTTTACACTTCTGGTAGTATGTCACGTATTTTACTACCTTACACTTCAGATAGTATGTCACGTATTTTACTACCTTACACTTATCGTAGTATGTCACGTATTTTACTACCTTACACTTCTGGTAGTATGTCACGTATTTTACTACCTTACACTTCAGGTAGTATGTCACGTATTTTACTACCTTACACTTCAGGTAGTATGTCACGTATTTTACTACCTTACACATCAGGTGTTATGTAACGTATTTTCCTACCTTACACTTCAGTAAGTATTTCACGTCTTTTACTACTTTACACTTCAGGAAGTATGTCACGTATTTTACTACCTCACACTTTAGGAAGTATGTCACGTATTTTACTACCTTACATTTCTGGTAGTATGTCACGCATTTTACTACCTTACACTTTTGGTAGTATGTCACGTATTTTATTACTTTACACTTCAGGTAGTATGTCACGTATTTGACTACCTTTACCTTCAGGTAGTGCGTCACGTATTTTATGACCTTACACTTCTGGTAGTATGTCACGTATTTTACTACCTTACACTTCAAGTAGTAAGTTACGTATTTTACTACCTTACACTTTTGGTAGTATGTCACCTATTTTATTACCTTACACTTCAGGTACTATGTCACGTATTTTACTACCTTACACTTCTGGTAGTATGTCATGCATGTTACTACCTTACATTTCAGATAGTATGTCACGTATTTTACTACCTTACACTTCTGGTAGTATGTCACGTATTTTACTACCTTACACTTCAGGTAGTTTGTCACGTAATTTACTACTTTACACTTTAGGTAGTGTGTCACTTATTTACTACCTTACACTTCTGGTAGTATGTCACGCATTTTACTACCTTACATTTCAGATAGTATGTCACGTATTTTACTACCTTACACTTCTGGTAGTATGTCACGCATTTTACTACCTTACACTTCAGGTAGTTTGTCACGTAATTTACTACCTTACACTTTTGATAGTATGTCACATATTTTATTACTTTACACTTCTGGAAGTGTGTCACGTATTTTACCACCTTACACTTCAGGAAGTATGTCACGTATTTTCCTACCTTACACTTCAGGGAGTATATCACGTATTTTACTACCTTACACTTCTGGTAGTATGTCACGTATTTTACTACCTTACACTTCAGGTAGTATGTCACGTATTTTACTACCTTACACTTCAGGTAGTATGTCACGTATTTTACTACCTTACACTTTTGGTAGTATGTCACGTATTTTATTACCTTACACTTCAGGTAGTATGTCACGTATTTTATTACCTTACATTTCAGGTAGTTTGTCACATAATTTACTACCTTACACTTCTGGTAGTATGTCACGTATTTTACTACCTTACACTTCAGGTAGTATGTCACGTATTTTACTACCTTACACTTCAGGTAGTATGTCACGTATTTTACTACATTACACTTCAGGAAGTATGTCACGTATTTTACTACTTTACACTTCTGGAAGTATGTCACGTATTTTACTACTTTACACTTCAGGTAGTATGTCACGTATTTTACTACCTTACACTTCTGGTAGTATGTCACGTATTTTACCAATTTACACTTCTGGTGGTATGTCACGTATTTTACTATCTTACACTTCTGGTAGTATGTCACGTATTTTACTACCTTACACTTCAGGTAGTATGTCACGTATTTTACTACCTTACACTTTAGGTAGTATGTCACGTATTTTACTACCTTACACTTTTGGTAGTATGTCACGTATTTTACTACCTTACACTTCTGGTAGTATGTCACGTATTTTACTACCTTACACTTCAGATAGTATGTCACGTATTTTACTATCTTACATTTCTGGTAGTATGTCAGGTATTTTACTACCTTACACTTCAAGTAGTATGTCACGTATTTTACTACCTTACACTTTTGGTAGTATGTCACGTATTTTACTACTTTACACTTCTGGAAGTATGTCACGTATTTTACTACCTTACACTTCAGGTAGTATGTCACGTATTTTACTACCTTACACTTCAGGTAGTATGTCACGTATTTTACTACCTTACACTTCAGGTAGTATGTCACGTATTTTACTACCTTACACTTCAGGTAGTATGTCACGTATTTTCCTACCTTACACTTCAGGAAGTATGTCACGTATTTTGGTATCTTACACTTCATATAGTATGTCACGTATTTTAAAACTTTTCATTTCAGGTAGTTTGTCATATAATTTAATACCTACACTTCTGGTAGTATCTCACGCATTTTACTACCTTTTACTTTTGGAAGTATGTCACGTATTTTACTACCTTACACCTTTGGTAGTATGTCACGTATTTTATTACTTTACACTTCAGGTATTTTACCACTTTACACTTCAGGTAGTATCTTACGTATTTTACTATCTTACACTTCAGGTTGTGTGTCACGTATTTTACCACCTTACACTTCAGGAAGTATATCACGTATTTTACTACCTTACACTTTTGTTAGTATGTCCTGTATTTTACTACCTTGCACTTCTGGTAGTATGTCACGCATTTTACTACCTTACACTTCAGGTAGTATGTCACGTATTTTACTATCTTACACTTCTGGTAGTATGTCACGTATTTTACTACCTTACACTTCAAGTAGTATGTCACGTATTTTACTACCTTACACTTTTGGTAGTATGTCACGTATTTTACTACTTTACACTTCTGGAAGTATGTCACGTATTTTACTACCTTACACTTCAGGTAGTATGTCACGTATTTTACTACCTTACACTTCAGGTAGTATGTCACGTATTTTACCACCTTACACTTTGGTAGTATGTCACGTATTTTACTACCTTACACTTCAGGTAGTATGTCACGTATTTTACTTTTACACTACCGTATTTTACCTTACTTCAGGTAGTATGTCACGTATTTTACTACCTTACACTCTGGTAGTATGTCACGTATTTTACTAAACTTTCACATTTCAGGTAGTATGTCACGTATTTTACTACTTACACTTCTGGTAGTATGTCACGTATTTTACTATCTTACACTTCAAGTAGTATGTCACGTATTTTACTACCTTACACTTTTGGTAGTATGTCACGTATTTTACTACTTTACACTTTTGGTAGTATGTCACGTATTTTACTACCTTACACTTCAGGTAGTATGTCACGTATTTTACTACCTTACACTTCAGGTAGTATATCACGTATTTTATTACCTTACACTTCATGTAGTATGTCACGTATTTTACTACTTTACACTTCTGGAAGTATGTCACGTATTTTACCACCTTACACTTCAGGAAGTATGTGACGTATTTTCCTACTTTACACTTTAGGGAGTATATGACGTATTTTACTACTTTACACTTCAGGTAGTATGTCACGTATTTTACTACCTTACACTTCTGTTAGTATGTCACGTATTCTACTACCTTACAATTTGATAGTATGTCACGCATTTTACTACCTTTTACTTCTGGTAGTATGTAACGTATTTTACTACCTTACACTTCTGGTAGTATGTCACGTATTTTATTACTTTACACTTGTGGAAGTATGTAACGTATTTTACTGTCTTACACTTCAGGTAGTATGTCACGTATTTTACTACCTTACACTTCAGGTAGTATGTCACGTATTTTACTACCTTACACTTTTGGTAGTATGTCACGTATTTTACTACCTTACACTTCTGGTAGTATGTCACGTATTTTACTACCTTACACTTCTGGTAGTATGTCACGTATTTTACTACCTCACACTTCAGGTAGTTTGTCACGTAATTTACTATCTTACACTTCAGGAAGTATGTCACGTATTTTACTATTTTACACTTCTGGTGGTATGTCACGTATTTTACTACCTTACACATCAGGTAGTGTGTCACGTATTTTACGACCTTACACTTCAGGTAGTATGTCACGTATTTTACTACCTTACACTTCAGGTAGTATGTCACGTATTTTACTACCTTACACTTCAGGTAGTATGTCACGTATTTTACTACCTTACACTTCTGGTAGTATGTCACGTATTTTACTACCTTACACTTCAGGTAGTATGTCACGTATTTTACTACCTTACACTTCAGGTAGTATGTCACGTATTTTACTACCTTACACTTCAGGTGGTATGTCACGTATTTTTTACCTTACACTTATGTCACGTATTTTACTACCTTACAGGTAGTATGTCACGTATTTTACTACCTTACACTTCAGGTAGTATGTCACGTATTTTACTACCTTACACTTCAGGTAGTATGTCACGTATTTTACTACCTTACACTTCTGGTAGTATGTCACGTATTTTACTACCTTACACTTCTTTGGTAGTATGTCACGTATTTTACTACCTTACACTTCTGGTAGTATGTCACGTATTTTACTACCTTACACTTCTGGTAGTATGTCACGTATTTTTTACACTTCTCGAAGTATGTCACGTATTTTACTACCTTACACTTCAGGTAGTATGTCACGTATTTTACTACATTACACTTCTGGTAATATGTCTCGTATTTTACTACCTCACACTTCAAGCAGTATGTCGCGTATTTTACTACCTTACAGGTAGGTAGTATGTCACGTATTTTACTACCTTACACTTCAGGTAGTATGTCACGTATTTTACTACCTTACACTTCAGGTAGTATGTCACGTATTTTACTACCTTACACTTCAGGTAGTATGTCACGTATTTTACTACCTTACACTTCAGGTAGTATGTCACGTATTTTACTACCTTACACTTCTGGTAGTATGTCACGTATTTTACTACCTTACACTTCAGGTAGTATGTCACGTATTTTACTACCTTACACTTCAGGTAGTATGTCACGTATTTTACTACCTTACACTTCAGGTAGTATGTCACGTATTTTACTACCTTACACTTCTGGTAGTATGTCACGTATTTTACTACCTTACACTTCAGGTAGTATGTCACGTATTTTACTACCTTACACTTCTGGTAGTATGTCACGTATTTTACTACCTTACACTTCTGGTAGTATGTCACGTATTTTACTACCTTACACTTCTGGTAGTATGTCACGTATTTTACTACCTTACACTTCTGGTAGTATGTCACGTATTTTACTACCTTACACTTCTGGTAGTATGTCACGTATTTTACTACCTTACACTTCAGGTAGTATGTCACGTATTTTACTACCTTACACTTCTGGTAGTATGTCACGTATTTTACTACCTTACACTTCAGGTAGTATGTCACGTATTTTACTACCTTATATTTCTGTAGTATGTCACGTATTTTACTACCTTACACTTCTGGTAGTATGTCACGTATTTTACTACCTTACACTTTTGGTAGTATGTCACGTATTTTACTACCTTACACTTCAGGTAGTATGTCACGTATTTTACTACCTTACACTTCAGGTAGTATGTCACGTATTTTACTACCTTACACTTCAGGTAGTATGTCACGTATTTTACTACCTTACACTTCAGGTAGTATGTCACGTATTTTACTACCTTACACTTCTGGTAGTATGTCACGTATTTTACTACCTTACACTTCAGGTAGTATGTCACGTATTTTACTACCTTACACTTCAGGTAGTATGTCACGTATTTTACTACCTTACACTTCAGGTAGTATGTCACGTATTTTACTACCTTACACTTCAGGTAGTATGTCACGTATTTTACTACCTTACACTTCAGGTGGTATGTCACGTACACTTCTGGTGGTAGTATGTCACGTATTTTACACCTTACACTTCTGGTAGTATGTCACGTATTTTACTACCTTACACTTCTGGTAGTATGTCACGTATTTTACTACCTTACACTTCAGGTAGTATGTCACGTATTTTACTACCTTACACTTCAGGTAGTATGTCACGTATTTTACTACCTTACACTTCAGGTAGTATGTCACGTATTTTACTACCTTACACTTCTGGTAGTATGTCACGTATTTTACTACCTTACACTTCTGGTAGTATGTCACGTATTTTACTACCTTACACTTCAGGTAGTATGTCACGTATTTTACTACCTTACACTTCTGGTAGTATGTCACGTATTTTACTACCTTACACTTTTGGTAGTATGTCACGTATTTTACTACTTTACACTTCTGGTAGTATGTCACGTATTTTACTACCTTACACTTTTGGTAGTATGTCACGTATTTTACTACCTTACACTTCTGGTAGTATGTCACGTATTTTACTACCTTACACTTCAGGTAGTATGTCACGTATTTTACTACCTTTACACGTATTTCTGGTAGTATGTCACGTATTTTACTACCTTACACTTCAGGTAGTATGTCACGTATTTTACTACCTTACACTTCAGGTAGTATGTCACGTATTTTACTACCTTACACTTTTGGTAGTATGTCACGTATTTTACTACCTTACACTTCTGGTAGTATGTCACGTATTTTACTACCTTACACTTCTGGTAGTATGTCACGTATTTTACTACCTTACACTTTTGGTAGTATGTCACGTATTTTACTACCTTACACTTCTGGTAGTATGTCACGTATTTTACTACCTTACACTTCAGGTAGTATGTCACGTATTTTACTACCTTACACTTCAGGTAGTATGTCACGTATTTTACACCTTTCAGGTAGTATGTCACGTATTTTACTACCTTACACTTCAGGTAGTATGTCACGTATTTTACTACCTTACACTTCAGGTAGTATGTCACGTATTTTACTACCTTACACTTCTGGTAGTATGTCACGTATTTTACTACCTTACACTTCAGGTAGTATGTCACGTATTTTACTACCTTACACTTCAGGTAGTATGTCACGTATTTTACCACCTTACACTTTTGGTAGTATATCACCGATTTTACTACCTAACACTTCAGGTAGTATGTCACGTATTTTACTACCTTTAGGTAGTATGTCACGTATTTTACTACCTTACAGGTAGTATGTCACGTATTTTACTACCTTACACTTCAGGTAGTATGTCACGTATTTTACTACCTTACACTTCAGGTAGTATGTCACGTATTTTACTACCTTACACTTCAGGTAGTATGTCACGTATTTTACTACCTTACACTTCAGGTAGTATGTCACGTATTTTACTACCTTACACTTCAGGTAGTATGTCACGTATTTTACTACCTTACACTTCTGGTAGTATGTCACGTATTTTACTACCTTACACTTCAGGTAGTATGTCACGTATTTTACTACCTTACACTTCAGGTAGTATGTCACGTATTTTACTACCTTACACTTCTGGTAGTATGTCACGTATTTTACTACCTTACACTCTGGTAGTATGTCACGTATTTTACTACCTTACACTTCAGGTAGTATGTCACGTATTTTACTACCTTACACTTCAGGTAGTATGTCACGTATTTTACTACCTTACACTTCAGGTAGTATGTCACGTATTTTACTTTACCTTACACTTCAGGTAGTATGTCACGTATTTTACTACCTTACACTTCAGGTAGTATGTCACGTATTTTACTACCTTACACTTCAGGTAGTATGTCACGTATTTTACTACCTTACACTTCAGGTAGTATGTCACGTATTTTACTACCTTACACTTCAGGTAGTATGTCACGTATTTTACTACCTTACACTTCAGGTAGTATGTCACGTATTTTACTACCTTACACTTCAGGTAGTATGTCAAGTATTTTCCTACCTTACACGTAGTATGTTACGTATTTTACTATCTTACACCTTTGGTAGCATGTCACGTATTTTACTACCTTACACTTCTGGTAGTATGTCACGTATTTTACTACCTTACACTTCTGGTAGTATGTCACGTATTTTACTACCTTACACTTCAGGTAGTATGTCACGTATTTTACTACCTTACACTTCAGGTAGTATGTCACGTATTTTACTACCTTACACTTCTGGTAGTATGTCACGTATTTTACTACCTTACACTTCAGGTAGTATGTCACGTATTTTACTACCTTACACTTCAGGTAGTATGTCACGTATTTTACTACCTTACACTTCAGGTAGTATGTCACGTATTTTACTACCTTACACTTCAGGTAGTATGTCACGTATTTTACTACCTTACACTTCAGGTAGTATGTCACGTATTTTACTACCTTACACTTCAGGTAGTATGTCACGTATTTTACTACCTTACACTTCAGGTAGTATGTCACGTATTTTACTACCTTACACTTCAGGTAGTATGTCACGTATTTTACTACCTTACACTTCAGGTAGTATGTCACGTATTTTACTACCTTACACTTCAGGTAGTATGTCACGTATTTTACTACCTTACACTTCAGGTAGTATGTCACGTATTTTACTACCTTACACTTCTGGTAGTATGTACGTATTTTATACCTTACACGTATAGTATTCACGTATTTTACTTACTTACACTTCAGGTAGTATGTCACGTATTTTACTACCTTACACTTCAGGTAGTATGTCACGTATTTTACTACCTTACACTTCAGGTAGTATGTCACGTATTTTACTACCTTACACTTCAGGTAGTATGTCACGTATTTTACTACCTTACACTTCAGGTAGTATGTCACGTATTTTACTACCTTACACTTCAGGTAGTATGTCACGTATTTTACTACCTTACACTTCAGGTAGTATGTCACGTATTTTACTACCTTACACTTCTGGTAGTATGTCACGTATTTTACTACCTTACACTTCAGGTAGTATGTCACGTATTTTACTACCTTACACTTCAGGTAGTATGTCACGTATTTTACTACCTTACACTTCAGGTAGTATGTCACGTATTTTACTACCTTACACTTCTGGTAGTATGTCACGTATTTTACTACCTTACACTTCTGGTAGTATGTCACGTATTTTACTACCTTACACTTCTGGTAGTATGTCACGTATTTTACTACCTTACACTTCTCAGGTAGTATGTCACGTATTTTACTACCTTACACTTCAGGTAGTATGTCACGTATTTTGGTAGGTAGTATGTCACGTATTTTACTACCTTACACTTCAGGTAGTATGTCACGTATTTTACTACCTTACACTTCAGGTAGTATGTCACGTATTTTACTACCTTACACTTCTGGTAGTATGTCACGTATTTTACTACCTTACACTTCAGGTAGTATGTCACGTATTTTACTACCTTACCACACTCAGGTAGTATGTCACGTATTTTACTACCTTACACTTCTGGTAGTATGTCACGTATTTTACTACCTTACACTTTGGTAGTATGTCACGTATTTTACTACCTTACACTTCTGGTAGTATGTCACGTATTTTACTACCTTACACTTCTGGTAGTATGTCACGTATTTTACTACCTTACACTTCAGGTAGTATGTCACGTATTTTACTACCTTACACTTCAGGTAGTATGTCACGTATTTTACTACCTTACACTTCAGGTAGTATGTCACGTATTTTACTACCTTACACTTTTGGTAGTATGTCACCTATTTTACTACCTTACACTTCAGGTAGTATGTCACGTATTTTATTTACCTTACACTTCAGGTAGTATGTCACGTATTTTACTACCTTACACTTCTGGTAGTATGTCACGTATTTTACTACCTTACACTTCAGGTAGTATGTCACGTATTTTACTACCTTACACTTCAGGTAGTATGTCACGTATTTTACTACCTTACACTTCAGGTAGTATGTCACGTATTTTACTACCTTACACTTCAGGTAGTATGTCACGTATTTTACTACCTTACACTTCTGGTAGTATGTCACGTATTTTACTACCTTACACTTCAGGTAGTATGTCACGTATTTTACTACCTTACACTTCAGGTAGTATGTCACGTATTTTACTACCTTACACTTTTGGTAGTATGTCACGTATTTTACTACCTTACACTTCTGGTAGTATGTCACGTATTTTACTACCTTACACTTCAGGTAGTATGTCACGTATTTTACTACCTTACACTTCTGGTAGTATGTCACGTATTTTACTACCTTACACTTCAGGTAGTATGTCACGTATTTTCCTAACTTACACTGTCACGTATTTTACTACCTTACACTTCTGGTATGTCACGTATTTTACTACCTTACACTTCTGGTAGTATGTCACGTATTTTACTACCTTACACTTCAGGTAGTATGTCACGTATTTTTTTACACTTCAGGTAGTATGTCACGTATTTTACTACCTTACACTTCAGGTAGTATGTCACGTATTTTACTACCTTACACTTCAGGTAGTATGTCACGTATTTTACTACCTTACACTTCTGGTAGTATGTCACGTATTTTACTACCTTACACTTCTTGGTAGTATGTCACGTATTTTACTTTTTCTGGTAGTATGTCACGTATTTTACTACCTTACACTTCAGGTAGTATGTCACGTACTTTTTACTACCTTACACTTCTGGTAGTATGTCACGTATTTTACTGCCTTACACTTCAGGTAGTTTATCACGTAATTTACTACCTTACACTTCAGGTAGTATGTCACGTATTTTACTACCTTACACTTTGGTAGTATGTCACGTATTTTACTACCTTACACTTTTGGTAGTATGTCACGTATTTTACCACTTTACACTTCTGGTAGTATGTCACGTATTTTACTACCTTACACTTCAGGTAGTATGTCACGTATTTTACTACCTTACACTTCAGGTAGTATGTCACGTATTTTACTACCTTACACTTCTGGTAGTATGTCACGTATTTTACTACCTTACACTTCAGGTAGTATGTCACGTATTTTACTACCTTACACTTCTGGTAGTAGTGTCACGTATTTTACTACCTTACACTTCAGGTAGTATGTCACGTATTTTACTACCTTACACTTCTGGTAGTATGTCACGTATTTTACTACCTTACACTTCAGGTAGTATGTCACGTATTTTACTACCTTACACTTCAGGTAGTATGTCACGTATTTTACTACCTTACACTTCAGGTAGTATGTCACGTATTTTACTACCTTACACTTCAGGTAGTATGTCACGTATTTTACTACCTTACACTTCAGGTAGTATGTCACGTATTTTACTACCTTACACTTCAGGTAGTATGTCACGTATTTTACTACCTTACACTTCAGGTAGTATGTCACGTATTTTACTACCTTACACTTCAGGTAGTATGTCACGTATTTTACTACCTTACACTTCTGGTAGTATGTCACGTATTTTACTACCTTACACTTCTGGTAGTATGTCACGTATTTTACTACCTTACACCTCTTCAGGTAGTATGTCACGTATTTTACTACCTTACACTTCTGGTAGTATGTCACGTATTTTACTACCTTACACTTCTGGTAGTATGTCACGTATTTTACTACCTTACACTTCTGGTAGTATGTCACGTATTTTACTACCTTACACTTCTGGTAGTATGTCACGTATTTTACTACCTTACACTTCAGGTAGTATGTCACGTATTTTACTACCTTACACTTCAGGTAGTATGTCACGTATTTTACTACCTTACACTTCAGGTAGTATGTCACGTATTTTACTACCTTACACTTCTGGTAGTATGTCACGTATTTTACTACCTTACACTTCAGGTAGTATGTCACGTATTTTACTACCTTACACTTCAGGTAGTATGTCACGTATTTTACTACCTTACACTTCAGGTAGTATGTCACGTATTTTACTACCTTACACTTCAGGTAGTATGTCACGTATTTTACTACCTTACACTTCAGGTAGTATGTCACGTATTTTACTACCTTACACTTCAGGTAGTATGTCACGTATTTTACTACCTTACACTTCAGGTAGTATGTCACGTATTTTACTACCTTACACTTCAGGTAGTATGTCACGTATTTTACTACCTTACACTTCAGGTAGTATGTCACGTATTTTACTACCTTACACTTCAGGTAGTATGTCACGTATTTTACTACCTTACACTTCAGGTAGTATGTCACGTATTTTACTACCTTACACTTCAGGTAGTATGTCACGTATTTACTACCTTACACTTCTGGTAGTATGTCACGTATTTTACTACCTTACACTTCTGGTAGTATGTCACGTATTTTACTACCTTACACTTCAGGTAGTATGTCACGTATTTTACTACCTTACACTTCAGGTAGTATGTCACGTATTTTACTACCTTACACTTCAGGTAGTATATCACGTATTTTACTACCTTACACTTCTGGTAGTATGTCACGTATTTTACTACCTTACACTTTGGTAGTATGTCACGTATTTTACTACCTTACACTTCAGGTAGTATGTCACGTATTTTACTTCTTGGTAGTATGTCACGTATTTTACTACCTTACACTTCAGGTAGTATGTCACGTATTTTACTACCTTACACTTCTGGTAGTATGTCACGTATTTTACTACCTTACACTTCAGGTAGTATGTCACGTATTTTACTACCTTACACTTCAGGTAGTATGTCACGTATTTTACTACCTTACACTTCAGGTAGTATGTCACGTATTTTACTACCTTACACTTCAGGTAGTATGTCACGTATTTTACTACCTTACACACAGGTAGTATGTCACGTATTTTACTACCTTACACTTCAGGTAGTATGTCACGTATTTTACTACCTTACACTTCAGGTAGTATGTCACGTATTTTACTACCTTACACTTCTGGTAGTATGTCACGTATTTTACTACCTTACACTTCAGGTAGTATGTCACGTATTTTACTACCTTACACTTCAGGTAGTATGTCACGTATTTTACTACCTTACACTTCAGGTAGTATGTCACGTATTTTACTTTTACACTTCTGGTAGTATGTCACGTATTTTACTACCTTACACTTTTGGTAGTATGTCACGTATTTTACTACCTTACACTTCTGGTAGTATGTCACGTATGTCACGTATTTTACTATTTTTACACTTCAGGTAGTATGTCACGTATTTTACTACCTTACACTTCAGGTAGTATGTCACGTATTTTACTACCTTACACTTCAGGTAGTATGTCACGTATTTTACTACCTTACACTTCAGGTAGTATGTCACGTATTTTTTACTTACACTTCAGGTAGTATGTCACATTTTACTACCTTACACTTCTGGTAGTATGTCACGTATTTTACTACCTTTATGTCACGTATTTTACTCTTACACAGGTAGTATGTCACGTATTTTACTACCTTACACTTTTGGTAGTATGTCACGTATTTTACTACCTTACACTTCAGGTAGTATGTCACGTATTTTACTACCTTACACTTCAGGTAGTATGTCACGTATTTTACTACCTTACACTTCAGGTAGTATGTCACGTATTTTACTACCTTACACTTCTGGTAGTATGTCACGTATTTTACTACCTTACACTTCAGGTAGTATGTCACGTATTTTACTACCTTACACTTCAGGTAGTATGTCACGTATTTTACTACCTTACACTTCAGGTAGTATGTCACGTATTTTACTACCTTACACTTCAGGTAGTATGTCACGTATTTTACTACCTTACACTTCAGGTAGTATGTCACGTATTTTACTACCTTACACTTCAGGTAGTATGTCACGTATTTTACTACCGTATTTTACACTTCTTTGGTAGTATGTCACGTATTTTACTACCTTACACTTCAGGTAGTATGTCACGTATTTTACTACCTTACACTTCTGGTAGTATGTCACGTATTTTACTACCTTACACTTCTGGTAGTATGTCACGCATTTTACTACCTTACACTTCAGGTAGTATGTCACGTATTTTACTTACACTTCAGGTAGTATGTCACTTACACTACCTTACACTTCAGGTAGTATGTCACGTATTTTACTACCTTACACTTCAGGTAGTATGTCACGTATTTTACTACCTTACACTTCAGGTAGTATGTCACGTATTTTACTACCTTACACTTCAGGTAGTATGTCACGTATTTTACTACCTTACACTTCAGGTAGGTGTCACGTATTTTACTACCTTACACTTCAGGTAGTATGTCACGTATTTTACTACCTTACACTTCAGGTAGTATGTCACGTATTTTACTACCTTACACTTCTGGTAGTATGTCACGTATTTTACTACCTTACACTTCTGGTAGTATGTCACGTATTTTACTACCTTACACTTCAGGTAGTATGTCACGTATTTTACTACCTTACACTTCTGGTAGTATGTCACGTATTTTACTACCTTACACTTCAGGTAGTATGTCACGTATTTTACTACCTTACACTTTTGGTAGTATGTCACGTATTTTACTACCTTACACTTCAGGTAGTATGTCACGTATTTTACTACCTTTACACTTCTGGTAGTATGTCACGTATTTTACTACCTTACACTTCAGGTAGTATGTCACGTATTTTACTACCTTACACTTCAGGTAGTATGTCACGTATTTTACTACCTTACACTTCAGGTAGTATGTCACGTATTTTACTACCTTACACTTCAGGTAGTATGTCACGTATTTTACTACCTTACACTTCTGGTAGTATGTCACGTATTTTACTACCTTACACTTCTGGTAGTATGTCACGTATTTTACTACGTATTTTATGTCACGTATTTTACACTTCAGGTAGTATGTCACGTATTTTACTACCTTACACTTCAGGTAGTATGTCACGTATTTTACTACCTTACACTTCAGGTAGTATGTCACGTATTTTACTACCTTACACTTCAGGTAGTATGTCACGTATTTACTACCTTACACTTCAGGTAGGTAGTATGTCACGTATTTTACTACGTATTTTACTACTTACACTTGGTAGTATGTCACGTATTTTACTACCTTACACTTCTGGTAGTATGTCACGTATTTTACTACCTTACACTTCAGGTAGTATGTCACGTATTTTACTACCTTACACTTTTGGTAGTATGTCACGTATTTTACTACCTTACACTTCTGGTAGTATGTCACGTATTTTTACCTACCTTACACTTACCTTACACTTCTGGTAGTATGTCACGTATTTTACTACCTTACACTTCAGGTAGTATGTCACGTATTTTACTACCTTACACTTCAGGTAGTATGTCACGTATTTTACTACCTTACACTTCTGGTAGTATGTTACGCGTTTTACTACCTTCCACTTCAGATAGTATGTCACGTATTTTACTACCTTACACTTCTGGTAGTATGTCACGTATGGTACTACCTTACACTTTTGATAGTATGTCACGTATTTTACTACCTTACACTTCTGGTAGTATGTCACGTATTTTACTACCTTACACTTTGGTAGTATGTCACGTATTTTTACCTTACACTTCAGGTAGTATGTCACGTATTTTACTACCTTACACTGGTGGTAGTATGTCACGTATTTTACTACCTTACACTTCAGGAAGTATGTCACGTATTTTACTACCTTACACTTCAGGAAGTATATCACGTATTTTACTACCTTACACTTCTGGTAGTATGTCACGTATTTTACTACTTTACACTTCAGGTATGTCACGTATTTTACTACCTTACACTTCTGGTAGTATGTCACGTATTTTACTACCTTACACTTCAGGTAGTATGTCACGTATTTTACTACCTTACACTTCAGGAAGTATGTCACGTATTTTACTACCTTACACTTCTGGTAGTATGTCACGTATTTTACTACCTTACACTTCAGGTAGTATGTCACGTATTTTACTACCTTACACTTCAGGTAGTATGTCACGTATTTTACTACCTTACACTTCAGGTAGTATGTCACGTATTTTACTACCTTACACGTATTTTCTAGGTAGTATGTCACGTATTTTACTACCTTACACTTCAGGTAGTATGTCACGTATTTTACTACCTTACACTTCTGGTAGTATGTCACGTATTTTACTACCTTACACTTCAGGTAGTATGTCACGTATTTTACTACCTTACACTTCAGGTAGTATGTCACGTATTTTACTACCTTACACTTCTTTACACTTGGTAGTATGTCACGTATTTTACTACCTTACACTTCAGGTAGTATGTCACGTATTTTACTACCTTACACTTCAGGTAGTATGTCACGTATTTTACTACCTTACACTTCAGGTAGTATGTCACGTATTTTACTACCTTACACTTCAGGTAGTATGTCACGTATTTTACTACCTTACACTTCAGGTAGTATGTCACGTATTTTACTACCTTACACTTTTGGTAGTATGTCACGTATTTTACTACGTATTTTTACACTTCAGGTAGTATGTCACGTATTTTACTACCTTACACTTCTGGTAGTATGTCACGTATTTTACTACCTTACACTTCAGGTAGTATGTCACGTATTTTACTACCTTACACTTCAGGTAGTATGTCACGTATTTTACTACCTTACACTTCTGGTAGTATGTCACGTATTTTACTACCTTACACTTCTGGTAGTATGTCACGTATTTTACTACCTTACACTTCAGGTAGTATGTCACGTATTTTACTACCTTACACTTCTGGTAGTATGTCACGTATTTTACTACCTTACACTTCAGGTAGTATGTCACGTATTTTACTACCTTACACTTCAGGTAGTATGTCACGTATTTTACTACCTTACACTTCTGGTAGTATGTCACGTATTTTACTACCTTACACTTCTGGTAGTATGTCACGTATTTTACTACCTTACACTTCTGGTAGTATGTCACGTATTTTACTACCTTACACTTCTGGTAGTATGTCACGTATTTTACTACCTTACACTTCTGGTAGTATGTCACGTATTTTACTACCTTACACTTCTGGTAGTATGTCACGTATTTTATTTTACTTCAGGTAGTATGTCACGTATTTTACACTTACACTTCTGGTAGTATGTCACGTATTTTACTACCTTACACTCTTGGTAGTATGTCACGTATTTTACTACCTTACACTTCAGGTAGTATGTCACGTATTTTACTACCTTACACTTCAGGTAGTATGTCACGTATTTTACTACCTTACACTTCTGGTAGTATGTCACGTATTTTACTACCTTACACTTCAGGTAGTATGTCACGTATTTTACTACCTTACACTTCTGGTAGTATGTCACGTATTTTACTACCTTACACTTCTGGTAGTATGTCACGTATTTTACTACCTTACACTTCTGGTAGTATGTCACGTATTTTACTACCTTACACTTCTGGTAGTATGTCACGTATTTTACTACCTTACACGTAGTTGTTACGTATTTTACTACCTTACACTTCTGGTAGTATGTCACGTATTTTACTACCTTACACTTCTGGTAGTATGTCACGTATTTTACTACCTTACACTTCAGGTAGTATGTCACGTATTTTTACTTTTGGTAGTATGTCACGTATTTTACACTTCTGGTAGTATGTCACGTATTTTACTACCTTACACTTCAGGTAGTATGGTATTTTACTACCTTACACTTCAGGTAGTATGTCACGTATTTTACGTATTTTACCACCTTACACTTCTGGTAGTATGTCACGTATTTTACTACCTTACACTTCAGGTAGTATGTCACGTATTTTACTACCTTACACTTCTGGTAGTATGTCACGTATTTTACTACCTTACACTTCTGGTAGTATGTCACGTATTTTACTACCTTACACTTCTGGTAGTATGTCACGTATTTTACTACCTTACACTTTAGGTAGTATGTCACGTATTTTACTACCTTACACTTCTGGTAGTATGTCACGTATTTTACTACCTTACACTTCAGGTAGTATGTCACGTATTTTACTACCTTACACTTCTGGTAGTATGTCACGTATTTTACTACCTTACACTTTTGGTAGTATGTCACGTATTTTACTACCTTACACTTCAGGTAGTATGTCACGTATTTTACTACCTTACACTTCAGGTAGTATGTCACGTATTTTACTACCTTACACTTCAGGTAGTATGTCACGTATTTTACTACCTTACACTTCAGGTAGTATGTCAAGTATTTTATTACATTACACTTGATGTAGTATGTTACGTATTTTACTACCTTACACTTCAGGTAGTATGTCACGTATTTTACCTCCTTACATTTCAGGTAGTGTGTCACGTATTTTACTACCTTACACTTCAGATGGTATGTCACGTATTTTTTTATTTTACACTTCAGGAAGAATGTCACGCATTTTACGACCTTACACTTCAAGCAGTATGTCACGTATTTTACTACCTTACACTTCAGGTAGTAGGACACGTATTTTACAACCTTACACTTCAGGTAGTATGTCACGTATTTTACTACCTTACACTTCAGGTAGTATGTCACGTATTTTACTACCTTACACTTCAGGTAGTATGTCACGTATTTTACTACCTTACACTTCTGGTAGTATGTCACGTATTTTACTACCTTACACTTCAGGTAGTATGTCACGTATTTTACTACCTTACACTTCTGGTAGTATGTCACGTATTTTACTACCTTACACTTCTGGTAGTATGTCACGTATTTTACTACCTTACACTTCAGGTAGTATGTCACGTATTTTACTACCTTACACTTCAGGTAGTATGTCACGTATTTTACTACCTTACACTTCAGGTAGTATGTCACGTATTTTACTACCTTACACTTCTGGTAGTATGTCACGTATTTTACTATCTTACACTTCTTGGTAGTATGTCACGTATTTTACTACCTTACACTTCAGGTAGTATGTCACGTATTTTACTACCTTACACTTTGGTAGTATGTCACGTATTTTACTACCTTACACTTCTGGTAGTATGTCACGTATTTTACTACCTTACACTTCTGGTAGTATGTCACGTATTTTATTACTCTTACACTTACACTTCTGGTAGTATGTCACGTATTTTACTACCTTACACTTCAGGTAGTATGTCACGTATTTTACTACCTTACACTTCAGGTAGTATGTCACGTATTTTACTACCTTACACTTCTGGTAGTATGTCACGTATTTTACTACCTTACACTTCAGGTAGTATGTCACGTATTTTACTACCTTACACTTCAGGTAGTATGTCACGTATTTTACTACCTTACACTTCTGGTAGTATGTCACGTATTTTACTACCTTACACTTCAGGTAGTATGTCACGTATTTTACTACCTTACACTTCAGGTAGTATGTCACGTATTTTACTACCTTACACTTCTGGTAGTATGTCACGTATTTTACTACCTTACACTTCAGGTAGTATGTCACGTATTTTACTACCTTACACTTCAGGTAGTATGTCACGTATTTTACTACCTTACACTTTTGGTAGTATGTCACGTATTTTACTACCTTACACTTCAGGTAGTGCGTCACGTATTTTATGACCTTACACTTCTGGTAGTATGTCACGTATTTTACTACCGTACACTTCAGGTAGTATGTCACGTATTTTACCAATTTACACTTCTGGTAGTATGTCACGTATTTTACTACCTTACACTTCAGGTAGTATGTCACGTATTTTACTACCTTACACTTCAGGTAGTATGTCACGTATTTTACTACCTTACACTTCTGGTAGTATGTCACGTATTTTACTACCTTACACTTCAGGTAGTATGTCACGTATTTTACTACCTTACACTTTTGGTAGTATGTCACGTATTTTACTACCTTACACTTCAGGTAGTATGTCACGTATTTTACTACCTTACACTTCTGGTGGTATGTCACGTATTTTACTATCTTACACTTCTGGTAGTATGTCACGTATTTTACTACCTTACACTTCTGGTAGTATGTCACGTATTTTACTACCTTACACTTTTGGTAGTATGTCACGTATTTTACTACCTTACACTTCAGGTAGTATGTCACGTATTTTACTACCTTACACTTCAGGTAGTATGTCACGTATTTTACTACCTTACACTTTTGGTAGTATGTCACGTATTTTACTACCTTACACTTCTGGTAGTATGTCACGTATTTTACTACCTTACACTTCTGGTAGTATGTCACGTATTTTACTACCTTACACTTCAGGTAGTATGTCACGTATTTTACTACCTTACACTTCAGGTAGTATGTCACGTATTTTACTACCTTACACTTCTGGTAGTATGTCACGTATTTTACTACCTTACACTTCAGGTAGTATGTCACGTATTTTACTACCTTACACTTCAGGTAGTATGTCACGTATTTTACTACCTTACACTTTGGTAGTATGTCAAGTATTTTACTACCTTACACTTCAAGTAGTATGTCACGTATTTTACTACCTTACACTTTTGGTAGTATGTCACGTATTTTACTACCTTACACTTCAGGTAGTATGTCACGTATTTTACTACCTTACACTTCAGGTAGTATGTCACGTATTTTACTACCTTACACTTCAGGTAGTATGTCACGTATTTTACTACCTTACACTTCTGGTAGTATGTCACGTATTTTACTACCTTACACTTCAGGTAGTATGTCACGTATTTTACTACCTTACACTTCTGGTAGTATGTCACGTATTTTACTACCTTACACTTTTGGTAGTATGTCACGTATTTTACTACTTTACACTTCTGGTAGTATGTCACGTATTTTACTACCTTACACTTCAGGTAGTATGTCACGTATTTTACTACCTTACACTTCAGGTAGTATGTCACGTATTTTACTACCTTACACTTCAGGTAGTATGTCACGTATTTTACTACCTTACACTTCAGGTAGTATGTCACGTATTTTACTACCTTACACTTCAGGTAGTATGTCACGTATTTTACTACCTTACACTTCAGGTAGTATGTCACGTATTTTACTACCTTACACTTCAGGTAGTATGTCACGTATTTTACTACCTTACACTTCAGGTAGTATGTCACGTATTTTACTACCTTACACTTTTGGTAGTATGTCACGTATTTTACTACCTTACACTTCAGGTAGTATGTCACGTATTTTACTACCTTACACTTCAGGTAGTATGTCACGTATTTTACTACCTTACACTTCTGGTAGTATGTCACGTATTTTACTACCTTACACTTCAGGTAGTATGTCACGTATTTTACTACCTTACACTTCTGGTAGTATGTCACGTATTTTACTATCTTACACTTCAGGTAGTATGTCACGTATTTTACTACCTTACACTTGAGTTAGTATGTTACGTATTTTATTACCTTATACTTCAGGTAGTGTGTCACGTATTTTACCTCCTTACATTTCAGGTAGTGTGTCACGTATTTTACTACCTTACACTTCAGGTGGTATGTCACGTATTTTTTTACCTTACACTTCAGGTAGTATGTCACGTATTTTACTACCTTACACTTCAGGTAGTATGTCACGTATTTTACTACCTTACACTTTTGGTAGTATGTCACGTATTTTACCACTTTACACTTCTGGAAGTATGTCTCGTATTTTACTACCTTACACTTCAGGTAGTATGTCACGTATTTTACTGCCTTACACTTGAGGTAGTATGTTACGTATTTTACCACCTTACACTTCAGGAAGTATGTCACGCATTTTACTACCTTTTACTTTTGGAAGTATGTCACGTATTTTACTACCTTACACTTTTGGTAGTATGTCACGTATTTTACTACCTTACACTTCAGGTAGTATGTCACGTATTTTACTACCTTACACTTCTGGTAGTATGTCACGTATTTTACTACCTTACACTTCTGGTAGTATGTCACGTATTTTACTACCTTACACTTCAGGTAGTATGTCACGTATTTTACTACCTTACACTTCTGGTAGTATGTCACGTATGGTACTACCTTACACTTTTGATAGTATGTCACGTATTTTATTACATTACACTTCTGGAAGTGTGTCACGTATTTTACCACCTTACACTTTTGGTAGTATGTCACGTATTTTATTACTTTACACTTCTGGAAGTGTGTCACGTATTTTACACTTCAGGAAGTATGTCACGTATTTTCCTACCTTACACTTCAGGGAGTATGTCACGTATTTTACTACCTTACACTTCAGGTAGTATGTCACGTATTTTACTACCTTACACTTCAGGTAGTATGTCACGTATTTTACTACCTTACACTTCAGGTAGTATGTCACGTATTTTACTACCTTACACTTCAGGTAGTATGTCACGTATTTTACTACCTTACACTTTTGGTAGTATGTCACCTATTTTACTACCTTACACTTCAGGTAGTGCGTCACGTATTTTATGACCTTACACTTCTGGTAGTATGTCACGTATTTTACTACCGTACACTTCAGGTAGTATGTCACGTATTTTACTAATTTACACTTCTGGTGGTATGTCACGTATTTTAATATCTTACACTTCGGGTAGTATGTCACGTATTTTACTACCTTACACTTCAGGTAGTATGTCACGTATTTTACTACCTTACACTTCTGGTAGTATGTCACGTATTTTACTATCTTACACTTCAGGTAGTATGTCACGTATTTTACTACCTTACACTTCAAGTAGTAAGTTACGTATTTTACTATCTTACACCTTTGGTAGCATGTCATGTATTTTACTACATTACACTTCTGGTAGTATGTCACGTATTTTACTACCTTACACTTCTGGTAGTATGTCACGTATTTTACTACCTTACACTTCTGGTAGTATGTCACGTATTTTACTACCTTACACTTCAGGTAGTATGTCACGTATTTTACTACCTTACACTTCTGGTAGTATGTCACGTATTTTACTACCTTACACTTTGGTAGTATGTCACGTATTTTACTACCTTACACTTCTGGTAGTATGTCACGTATTTTACTACCTTACACTTTTGGTAGTATGTCACGTATTTTATTACTTTACACTTCTGGAAGTATGTCACGTATTTTACTACCTTACACTTCAGGTAGTATGTCACGTATTTTACTACCTTACACTTCAGGTAGTAAGTCACGTATTTTACTAATTTACACTTTTGGTAGTATGTCACGTATTTTACTACCTTACACTTCAGGTAGTATGTCACGTATTTTACTACCTTACATTTCAGGTAGTTTGTCACGTATTTTACTACCTTAATCTTCTGGTAGTATGTCACGTATTTTACTATGTTACACTTCAGGTAGTATGTCACGTATTTTATTACATTACACTTGATGTAGTATGTTACGTATTTTACTACCTTATACTTCAGGTAGTGTGTCACGTATTTTACCTCCTTACATTTCAGGTAGTGTGTCACGTATTTTACTACCTTACACTTCAGATGGTATGTCACGTATTTTTTTATTTTACACTTCAGGAAGAATGTCACGCATTTTACGACCTTACACTTGAAGCAGTATGTCACGTATTTTACTACCTTACACTTTTGGTAGTATGTCACGTATTTTACTACCTTACACTTCTGGTAGTATGTCACGTATTTTACTATCTTACACTTCTTCACGTATTTTACTACCTTACACTTCAGGTAGTATGTCACGTATTTTACTACCTTACACTTCTGGTAGTATGTCACGTATTTTACTACCTTACACTTTAGGTAGTATGTCACGTATTTTACTACCTTACACTTCTGTTAGTATGTCACGTATTTTACCAATTTACACTTCTGGTGGTATGTCACGTATTTTAATATCTTACACTTCGGGTAGTATGTCACGTATTTTACTACCTTACACTTCAGGTAGTATGTCACGTATTTTACTACCTTACACTTCAGGTAGTATGTCACGTATTTTACTACCTTACACTTCTGGTAGTATGTCACGTATTTTACTACCTTACACTTCTGGTAGTATGTCACGTATTTTACTACCTTACACTTCAGGTAGTATGTCACGTATTTTACTACCTTACACTTCTGGTAGTATGTCACGTATTTTACTACCTTACACTTCTGGTAGTATGTCACGTATTTTACCAATTTACACTTCTGGTGGTATGTCACGTATTTTAATATCTTACACTTAGGATAGTATGTCACGTATTTTACTACCTTACACTTCAGGTAGTATGTCACGCATTTTACTACCTTACACTTCAGGTAGTATGTCACGTATTTACTACCTTACACTTCTGGTAGTATGTCACGTATTTTACTACCTTACACTTCTGGTAGTATGTTACGCGTTTTACTACCTTCCACTTCAGATAGTATGTCACGTATTTTACTACCTTACACTTCTGGTAGCATGTCACGTATTTTACTACCTTATACTTTATGTAGTAAGGCACGTATTTTACTATCTTACACTTTTGGTAGTATGTCACGTATTTTACTACTTTACACTTCTGGAAGTATGTCACGTATTTTACTACCTTACACTTCAGGTAGTATGTCACGTATTTTACTACCTTACACTTCAGGTAGTATGTCACGTATTTTACTACCTTACACTTCTGGTAGTATGTCACCTATTTTACTACCTTACACTTCAGGTAGTGCGTCTTGTATTTTATGATTTTACACTTCTGGTAGTATGTCACGTATTTTACTACCGTACACTTCAGGTAGTATGTCACGTATTTTACCAATTTACACTTCTGGTGGTATGTCACGTATTTTAATATCTTACACTTCGGGTAGTATGTCACGTATTTTACTACCTTACACTTCAGGTAGTATGTCACGTATTTTACTATCTTACACTTCTGGTAGTATGTCACGTATTTTACTACGTTACACTTCAGGTAGTACGTCACGTATTTTATGACCTTACACTTTTGGTAGTATGTCATGTATTTTTCTACCGTACACTTCAGGTAGTATGTCACGTATTTTACCAATTTACATTTCTGGTGGTATGTCACGTATTTTAATATCTTACACTTCGGGTAGTATGTCACGCATTTTACTACCTTTTACTTCTGGTAGTATGTCACGTATTTTACTACCTTACACTTTTGGTAGTATGTCACGTATTTTATTACTTTACACTTCTGGAAGTATGTAACGTATTTTACTACCTTACACTTCAGGTAGTATGTCACGTATTTTACTACCTTACATCTTTGGTAGTATGTCACGTATTTTACCACTTTACACTTCTGGAAGTATGTCTGGAATTTTACTACCTAACACTTCTGGTAGTATGTCACGTATTTTACTGCCTCACACTTCAGGTAGTTTGTCACGTAATTTACTATCTTACACTTCAGGAAGTATGTCACGTATTTTACTTTTTTACACTTCTGGTGGTATGTCACGTATTTTACTACCTTACACATCAGGTAGTGTGTCACGTATTTTCCTACCTTACACTTCAGGAAGTATGTCACGTATTTTACTATTTTTCACTTCTGGTAGTATGTCACGTATTTTACCACCTTACACTTCAGGTAGTGTGTCACGTATTTTACTACCTTACTTTTCAGGTGGTATGCCACGTATTTTTTTACCTTACACTTCAGGAAGTATGTCACGTATTTTCCTACCTTACACTTCAGGAAGTATGTCACGTATTTTACTATTTTTCATTTCTGGTAGTATGTCACGTATTTTAGTACCTTACACTTCAGGTAGTATGTCACGTATTTTACTATCTTACACTTCAGGTAGTATGTCACGTATTTTACTATCTTACACTTCAGGTAGTATTTTACGTATTTTACTTTTGTGTGGTATTTTATTTTTTCGTAAAACTTTAGTGTGGTCATTTTGGCCATCTTTATTGCCACCAGTCTTGAGACATCTTCCCCTGGAAAGTTTGTTTGTTGAATTTCACCCAAAGCTACTCGAGAATTTAAAGTGGCAGACTAGAGGGAAAACAGACAACTAACCAAAACCAAATCAATTCCAACTTTCAGAGTACTCTAATCGAATACGGTCACTCACCTTAAGGAAGAACTCCACGAGTGTCTGTGATACTGTTTTCTATCTGGCCTAGTGGTTATGGTGATGGACTCCTAATCTTTTGCGGGAGTGAAGTAAATAATAAGGACACTAGCTTATACATTTCTTCTGGTCCTAATAAATCTAGTAAAATATCTGATTCATTTTTCCTAATGATAATGAGTTGAGTAAAAAACCTGAGTCAAATCTTTTTGTCATAACTTTGGTAAGGGAGTTGGTTCACTTCTTTTAGTCCAAATAAGTAAAATATCTTGTTCATTTCTTCAGGTCTTAATAAGTTCAGTGAAAGACCTGTTAGAATTCTGAAAACCGTTATGAATCCACAGAAATAATTTTTTTTTAATTTATAAAATTATGCGTTCCGGTTTTAAATATTCTGGTGAAATTGGAGACACTTTTCTTTCACCTTTTGAGATTCTGATGTATCTGAGATAAAAACATGAGTCCATTATTTAGTCATCCGTTGTTGAAGTAAAAGAGAGACATTCGAGACCTTTGAAACAAAAGACGCAGAGTAACTAAATGCTGATAGTTGGTTAGAACTAAGGTAGACATTATCCTAGTATGAGAGTTCATGTGTCATTAACGGCTACTTTGGTGATTATCTTTGTTAGCTATGGTCCTGGATTTTGTCCCGTTCGTACAGTCTTTTCTATTTTAAATGAATGTCGAATGGTACCCTTTATTTCTGTGACTTATTATCAATTAATTTTTACCATGACGTAGAAGTGTATCTTGTGTAAATATTGATAATAGTTTAGATGACTTTATTTTTGATATTTTCTAGGACCTGATATCTCTTATGCCAGATGAATGTTTCATTGCCGAAGCTAAAGGCCTAATTTTCTGCCATTGATCCACTGCTAATAACCGGGTTTCAATGCTTTTTATCGGTACAATTAAGTTAGCCTATTGTGTACTTGAATACTTACTGGCTCTGTAGAATATTTGAACTCGTATTGATTGTGTATAAAACTTGAATACTTATTAGATGTGTAGAATGTTTGAATACTTAGTGGTTTCGTAGAATGTTTGAATACTTACTGAATAATGTTTTATTAATAAACGATTTTGTATTAAGGTGGTTGGTTACAAATCTATAGTATCTTGTAGTTCATTATAAAAACCATATTAATTCTAAGGTATCATCCCGTTCTCGTTTTAAGATTCTGATCAAGTTAGATGACAATTCGATTCAAATTTTAAAATTCTGATGAAACAATTATTAATACTACGGTAACTCTTCTTAGGTATTGTTAAAATCAAACTTACAGAATGGTCTACTTGAAAGTTCATTGAAGATTGACGTATAGTGAGAATATATTGTCTTTAGTAGTTACTTCCTTAAACTTAAACTTAGTGTTTTATTATTTTTCAGTTTTGACCACGAATTAGAACTTTACTGTTAGAGCGAATTTCAAAGTTAGGTTTAGGTGAAGATGAGCATTAGAATAAAGAAAGTTAAAAACAACTGTTAAACCTCCATATATTTTAGTGTCCTCAACTAATTAATACAGGTTGATTGTGTCTGATGTAGACAATATAAAGGTTCAACTAAAAATAAAGAAACCGGTAGCATTTCACTTTTATGAAACATTTTTTATTCGAAATACAAAGTGCAAAATAAGTTATTTCAATGGGCGTATGTGCTACATGTAGAACAAAATACTTGTCCTCCGTGACAAATACATTATCTAAACACATTCTAGGCCACTAGAAAACTGACTTAAAAACGATAAATAAAGCAGTTTTGAAACTTATGGAAGAGTTAACGTTGCACGCGAAGGCACATGTGAACGTAATCTTCTAGGTCCACGATTTCTGTTATCTTTGTGAGATTATTTTGATGTAGCCAAGAAAACCAGATTCGGTGTTCAGGGAACTCTTTAAAAGTTATCGAAGTTTTTAGCAACGAGTTTAATCAATAATATATTATATATTTGTTGAGAAAAATACACCACAATGAACCATTTAATTGTACAGATGTAAAAGTCCTGTCAAACTGTCTTGCAGAACACGTTTCTGTAGTGCTTGCTGAATTTTGTCCACAAAAGACAACACATAACTGAAGGATTTACAGATACAAACACGCCAGCTATTAGTAGTTTTGTACTTCGCTTCTTGCTGGATTTTCTGTTCAATAAAAACGATAACACTAGTTCCCTCTAGTTGTAAAAACCAACTCAGATACAAAATTAAACATACTAATAGTGTTGTCAATATGTAGAGAAATTCATACTTTTAAAAATTAAAAATATAATAATATTGTGGTTGTTGTATTAATTAATCATGAAGTATATATCACAAATGAAAGTTATTTAAGAACATTTAAGTGGTATATGTATATATTTCAAGATATTGTGATATCTCAAAATAAAATTATAAATACTTTTATAACGCCACCTATAAAATGTGCCAAGTTATTTCATAAAGGGTGTGCAAATGTATGTAGAGGTTCATATAATATTAACATACTAAATTATTTTGACTATCAACCAAAGAATTCTAAAACATTGTTAAACTTCTGAGACAGTGAGTTGAAAATCGACGCTAGGGGGCTTGGTCTTCTGCGAACAGGCACTTGCTGAGGGCGACGGGCTGGATAACGAAGTTTATCTTTACGACGTATCTAATAAAAAACAAATTAGACATTCAAATAATCCAACTCTGTTTAGAGTACAAAATGTATTTACTGAACGTTTGACTAGAATATATCAAAAACATTTACATAATCTAACTTGACTTTGGTTTTTATTGTTTCGTTCAGGTTTTCTGACTTATTTAATTTCTCTAGTGAACAATGTCCCGACATGACCTAGGCAAGCATGACCAGGTGATTAAGACGATCGACTCGTAATCTGAGAGTCACAGGTTCGAATCCCCATCACACAAAACATGCTCGCCCTTTCAGCTGTGGGGGCGTATAATGTACGATCAATCCCACTATTCGTTGGTATAAGAGTAGCCCAAGCATTGGCGGTGGGTGTTAATGATAGTTGCTTTTCCCCTAGTCTTACACTGTTATTGCCCTAATGTTTGGGCTTTGGTGAATTTTTACAGATTATTCTACTAAATGGATATTTCACATTAACCAGTTCTGGCAATCTAAGTAATCGAATGCACATCTCTTGTTAGATAATATTCGTAGATTAGCAACTAAATACACAGCTCCTAGTAGATGAATTTTTATAAACGAAGATATTAAATGAATATTTTAAAGAAAATGCTATTCGATTTAATAAACACTGAATATTAAATCTTTGATATAAAACAATGTTCCGTAATTTTAGATTTTAATTTTTGTTCAGAGTGGTAAATGTGAATAAGTATATAAAAAGACAAAAGCTTGTGAAACAACTTAAAAATGACCCTGTTCTGGTATGTAATTGGGGATGTGTTTTTTTTTTACAAATTTCAAATCGATAACAACCTTAATATGTTTCTTTACGAAACTAAAGCAATTAAAAGCTAAACGCCATTGTAATGAAAGGCTACTATTACTATTCAGGTAACAATAAAAAAAAAGTGTCGACCGCAAAACAACTCGTGTACTTGTAACATTAACAGAGAAAGATAAATATCCTCACTAGATAAAAGAACCACCGAATCATTTTCCATCCCAATTCAAATTCCGAGTTTCTAAACGGAAATGGTGGGGGGGGGAATCCTGGACTATTTTAAACTCGTCTTTAGCAAGCATGTTTTGAATTACCCTATATCGGATAGCTCTTACATCCAGCCTCCAATAGCTCAGCAACAAATTTCAGGTTTACACGATAAAAATGGAGTTTCGATACCCGTGGTGAGCGGAGTACGGATAGCCCATCCTGTAACTGAGTGCTTAACAACAACCAAACTAAACCTATATGGGAGAGAAAGCCTGACTGTCACATCACATTAGATACCACCTTTCAACATGTTTTTTAAAGTATAAATATCAGGCAACTTGATTCTTATTTGTTTTGGAATTGTTTGCTAAAAGTGATATTTTCCACACTAAAATTTTACTGAGTAGAACTGTTGTAATTTATGAAATCCTGAAATCTGTATCTTAAGTTGAATAATTTTATATTTTGGTGGTATATGGAAATTAAAAAACAAACAATAATTAAAGAGTTACAACTGTCCACGAAAACCTATAAAACACAAATAAAAACTGAGATTTAAGTAACAGTGTAAGTGTATTTCCTATAAAGTAACAGTGTAAGTGTATTTCCTATAAAGAAAGAAAGAGTGATAGGCACTTGATGATGATTATTTTAAATTTAAAATAATCCTAGATATAAAAGTTGGAACTTCTCAATCTAAAAAGAAAATAAAACAATATATATATATATATTTGAACAATTACTGATATAATAAGGGCATAATGAAATTTAAAATAACAACTGTATTTTAAACAGATTTTGTGTGTTTTCTTATAGCAAAGCCACAACGGGCTATCTGCTGAGTCCACGGAGGGGAAACGAACTCCTGATTTTAGCGTTGTAAATCCGGAGATTTACCGCTATACGAGCGGGGGACAAACAGACACTAATATGACGAAACAAAAACTAAATCATTTTTTATAGAATCAACAGTAAAATATGAAGATAACGAAAGCAATGTTACGAAATGTTCTTTAAGTAAATAATAAAGGTAGAAACTGAAATATCAATATTTTTTGCAGTTTCGCAAGATTTGGTTCGTTTAGAATTAAGACAAGGCTACACAAGGGACTATCTGTGCTCTGCCCATCACGGGTATCGGAACCTGATTTCTAGCGAGTGTGAGTCAGCAGACATACCGTTGTACCACAGAAAAACAAACAAGCATTTCGAAAAGCACACGGTGTCTAAATATTCACATATATTAGCCAACATCTACATTCTATATCGCCAACTTTTAAAATTATCTCTCTATATAAATATTTCGCAAACACACGAACGGTTTATTTAGATATTAGACATAGTACTTTGTCAGATTCAACAAACTACTTTGTTTTACATCACTGTTTGCCGCGGCGTGGTCAAATGTAATACAAAAATGTAATATAAAAGGTGTTCGACTCGTAATCCGAGGGTGCCGGTTTCGAATCCCGGTCGCACCAAACATGCTCGCCCTTTCAGCCGTGGGGACGTTATAATATGACGGTCAATCCCACTATTTGTTGGTAAAAGAGTAGCCCAAGAGTTGGTGGTGGGTAGTGATGACTAGCTGCCCTCCCTCTAGTCTTACACTGCTAAATTAGGGACGGCTAGCACAAATAGCCCTCGAGTAGCTTTGTGCAAAATTCAAAAACAAACATCACTGTTCATTCACTAGACAACAAAACAACAACACACGTACAAAAGTGTGGTTTACTTCAATGTCTGTTTATTTATATCTTTCTTCCTTACTAGCGTGAAATATTTTGAAAAGAACCTAAAACCATACACTACCAATATGGGATGAAGTGGTTAAAGCCCATTTGTTTCTGTTTTAACGCAAAGCTGCACAATGGGCTATCTTCGTCAACATTGCGAATCGAACCCTGGATTTTAGTTTTGTAAGTGCATTAAGTTACCATTGGCTCACCGGGATTGGGGGATTAAAACCTGGTGGTAAGATTGTTACACCAAAACACACCTCGTGCCAGTGTGAATGCTTGTTTTTCGAATTTCGCGCAAAGCTACACAAGAGCTATCTGCGCTAGCTGCCCCTAATTTAGTAGTGTGAGGGTAGAGGGTGTGTGTGTTTTCTTATAGCTAAGCCACATCGGGCTATCTGCTGAGATAACCGAAGGGAATTGAACCCCTGATTTTAGCGTTGTAAATCCGTAGACTTGCCACTGTACCAGCGACGGACAAGACTAGAGGAAAGGCAGTTAGTCATCACTACCCACTACCAACTACTGGGCTGTTCGTTTACAAACGAATAGTAGGATTGACTATAAGATTATAATGCTTCCACGGCTGAAAGGGTGAACATGTTTGATTACGAATCGAGCGTCCTAACCACCTGGCTATGCCGAGCCACCAATGCGAAGAACAATGCGATTTATACGATTTAAAATTAATTTGCTCTGAAGATTGTGAGCGTAAAAAAGTAATTTCATCTTAATTAGTTCATTACCAAATTAATTTTCATGAATGAAAAATTACATTTTTATTTATTCTGACAAAAAATAAAAGCTTAGTGAATATTATTACAATTTAATAAGAAATATACCAATATTTTCGTTGAAGGATATTACGATTAAATAAAACAGCAAGCCTAATACATCATGTTAATTTTAAGAAAGACGTGCGAGACCATATAGTTCGAAGCCTTGATGGCGCTTTATAAATAGTGATCTCGTAACCAGTACTATAACATGTGCAATACGAGTTCTGCATGTATAGGGGGCGTTACGTTAAAGCTACTATGTTTGTTGTTTCTACGTGCACTTTGAAAATGATCGTGTTATTTTACGAGTACTTTACACATGTTCTTTTAACATTGCTGTCACAGCCAAGTTACTACTTGAAACGTAAAGCAGTAAGCAAGCGAAGTTTGAGCCATGAATAATCGCCAGCCGCAAAAATATGTATTATTCTAGTCTGATCGAGATTGAATTAAATAAAATTTTGCTTTGTATACGAAATGTCTCTTTATTCGCTGTTAATGTTGAGCACACTTTTTCTTTCGTTTATATTACTTTCTCTTTTAAACATAAATTTTCCTCTTCTGCACGAGTTTTATGTTGTGTTAGTCCCAACGCACCGCCTTCTGATGAAATTTTCTGTTTGCTTAATGTTCCCTTTCGTTTCACTTTCGTACTTGTGTGCATCATGCCGTGCTCTTTGTTTCTCCCTCTTTGCACATGGTGCTTTCATTTAAATTATCTTTTCATTTTGCATTTGTGTTCTGTTTTAGTCCTAATGCTTTATGTTATATTCCTGTTGTATTGCTTCATTTCTCATTCTTTTAAATTGTTTTGTTATACCCAGCTTCACTTTAAGATTCTTCTGTTCGTGCTGTACTCGGTTTAACACATCCTCATGTGTTCGTATTGTACTCGGGTTTTCTTTTGCTCATGCTGAATTATTTATTCATAAATTTAAATTTTGTTTTCCTTCTGTTTATTTTACATTGCGTTTCAGTCCTAATGCGTTATCTTTGTCCGTATCATATTCTATGTTATTTATGAGTGTTTATCTTTTCATGTTGTTGCTTTATTCCCAACACCCTTCTTCTGTTTATATTTTTCTTCTATTTCTAGTTCTTCGTTTCGAATTTTAGTATATTTTATTTATTTAGTTCACGTTGTTTTCTATTTTATTCTGACACTTTCTGTTCATATTTTGCTTCAGTCTAGTCCTAACCTTTTCCTTCGTATCATGCAATACATGGTCTAGTGTTCATTTTTGCTCTATTTTAGCCCTAAAAGTTCCAGTTATTTGATGATAGTTTTCTGTGCTAGTCTTTTGTGTATTTTTATATGTTTATATAACCAATCCCACATGTTTGTTCTGTTGTTTTTAACATTTCCTGTTTTAATCTTATTCTATTCTGTTTACACTGTGATTATTTCTTACCTGTGTGTTGTTGTTTTTGCTGTACTTTTTGAAACTATACATTTGTCTTTTTTTACTCCTTGATTCGTGATTGTTGCTGTATAAGTGTAAACATTTGTTTTAATCTATTCAGTTATTGAACACGATCTAACACCAATTATCTTGTTGTCGAGGATTGAGAGGTTCAATGATACACAGCTAAACCGACGTTCATGTTTGTTCCTTCCTTTGGGATCACAACGGTAAACCCAAAGTCTTATAATGCTAAAAATCGGGTTTCGATATCAGTGATGGTCAGAGCACAGATAGCCCATGGTGTAGCTTTGTGCCTAACAATAAACAAAACTTGTTTGTTCTTAACCTGAATATGCAAACCTTGTAGTTGTGGATACGCAAACGTTATGTCCACGATTTCAGTGATACAAATTTTTCAGCAGCATGTATAAATTAACACACATCATGTATGTTTTCATTTACCTTACAGCAAGCTCATTGGCTGAGTCTTCTAGTGCATAACGAATGGACGACGTTTATTTTTTTCTTTTGTTATTAAGCATAAAGCTAAGCAATGAACTAATTATGCTATGCCTATCACAGGTATGAAAACTCGGTTTCTAGCATTATTAGCCTTCAATCTTACCACTGAGCTATTACAGGAGGACTAAATGGAAAAAAAGTTATATTATTGTTATTATTAAAAAAAATTTATTATTTTCGCGTTTACGATTAGTACCAAGTTACTCTGGTACGTGTAAATAGCATCTGAACAAGGCCTTTCAGCCCATCTATGATAGTATGTAAACATCACATAAATTTACTTATTTTTTTGTAATAAGGAAAGAAAAAGATTGAAAGCCTACAAATTATTTTTATTGTCAACACAGTAAACGATTAAAATGTCAAAATTTATAACAATGACACTTTAAACTTTCCCCTGTCATTTTTTTTTTATCCATACACGAAAACGAATTATTGTAAAAAATAGAAACGTTCTTCAAATCGTTTCTCTGGACTTGTAAACAATAACTTCTGTGTGTATATATATATATATTTATTTATTTATTTATAGCCGAGAATGTAACAAAAAAATGTGAGTGAACAATCGCGTGCCATATTGAACCTCCACGCAGACTTGTACGTCTTCAATGCTGTAAAAGATAAATTGATTATTAAGGAATTGTCATGTTGAATATGATATCAGCTATTACTGAGCTAAAACTCGTGTAGTGTAAGAATGGGTATTTTCTTCTACCCATCAACGAATCGTGTATTTTCAAGTGCTAGTTCTTTCTGATGAAGAAAATGGATCACGTGACCATATGCTGACAGTTTGGATATTCTTTTTATCCAGTCTTTATTTCAATTCAGTTAAAAAAAAGTAAAAACTTTTACTCAATATAGATATTGTGGTCCTGAAAAAACAAAGAATCACAAGAAAATAGTTTGTAAAACTACTTTTTGATCACAACAGTAACTATATTTTCAGATATTTCAGAGCTGCAAGAGCTTACCATACTCAGTTTATATCGTATAACTCCAAACTTTGGTAGTCATTCGGTTCGAACTAGTGCACAATCCATAACGGGCATTTTACAGTGAACTAACACGAGAGTTCAAATATTTATTACCACTAAACTAGGTTCTTATTTATGTCACGGGAGTGAAATATTTCCAATGAATGGGAAATCAGACAGCATGTGATGTTAAAAAAAGAAGAAAAAAAAGACGAATACGGTACTTTAATGAAATCTGCGCATGCGCATAGTCACAAAACGTAGTGGTCACGATAGAGAAAAATAACGAAGGGTCAATAAAAAGATTGGTGTTTATTTGTTTTGAATTTCGAGCAAAGCTATACAAGGGCTATCTGCGCTTGCCGTCCCTAATTTAGCATTGTAAGACTAGAGGGAAGGCAGCTAGTCATCACCACTCACCGCCAACTCTTGGGTTACCATTTTACCAATGAATACTGGCACTGACCAAAATTATTATAACGCCCCCACGGCTGAAAGGGCGAGCATGTTTCGTGTGACGGGAAGAGGTTGGTAAATAAACCCCAAAGTTCCTAGTGTATTCAGGACTTTAATCTGTCACATATTCTAGTCAATAATTGTGTTATTTTTGTATCCAAACCTCGTTTCTTTCTCTAATAACGTTTAGACATTTAGAAATACTTGTGAGGTAACAAATTTAATTATTTTAACATTTATTGTTATGTTTATCGTTTATTTGTTATTTCCTTCTACCCTTTAGTTTTTCTGTGGATTTTTAGTTACGTTGATACCTTAATTTACCTTCTATATAATCATTTGTATTTTGAGTAAATATACGAGTGTGATGAAACTGACACCAGCTTCCGTTACAGTGACGTACAGATACATCCCTAATTTAGCATTGTAAAACTACAGGAAAGGCAACTAGTCATCACCACCCACCGCCAATTCTTGGGCTACTCTTTTTACCAACGAATAGTGGGATTGAATGTAACGTTATAACGCCCCCCCCCCCCCATGGCTGAAATGGCGAGAATGTTTGGTGTGCCAGGCCTGAAGGGTACAGTTATTGTCGATATTGTTATCGAGAGGTAGTGTTTGAATATTGTAATTGCTGTATTTTTATTTTTTGGAATTAGATTTTTTCTTTGTTTCTTTTTCTGGTTGAATTATTATTGATTTATTAATACTTAATGATAAATTGTTTATTAATATTGATTTAAATATCTGGTCAGGCATTTGTTTATTAACTGTGTTGAATTTATTTAACTGTCGTTATTGTAAATAAATAATATTTTTGTTATTGAGCTCTAACTGTAGCGGCGTTTATGAAAATTATAGCAAGTACGTTTTATATCACTTGCTTAGCTTCTTGCGCAAATTTTCTAACACATCGACTAACAAACATAATGCAAGAAATACATTAGTTACAATATAGATTACCTGCCTTACCTTGATTAGAATTTCCAAGATATGTCCTCTAATGGCTGTATTAAATAGTGAAAATTAATGGAAGAAAACAAAATGTACTTACGTTTAACACAGAACCACTTTCAATCCATTTTGACTGATTTCAAAAATGAGGAAAGTTGGGGTGAAAGAAGCAAGACTAGGAGAGATCAGTTTTCTATACGGTTTGAAGTGATAAGCCATCGAGAAACATAAACCTTTAGAGAATCCACCTATTTGAGCGTTGTTCGTGTCTTCAGATAAGAAATATTCTGGTAATAAAACTTAGCTTAGATTATGTAACTTTATATTATATACACATCATTATTATAGGCCTAACTGCACTCACTTCGTTTGCTGCCCAAAGGGTACTAGAGACCTTTGAATAGGCAAAATTGCACTCCGTGACAGATGTACAGCCAATCAAAGAATGCATAAGGTCTTAGATTCTAGTTTCAACTTTACTCTAGTGAAGAGAAAATAAGTCCGTAGTATAACCATTATATGACATAACCCTGTACACTTATTTAACAATGCATATCATGACTATTATATTCCTGCAAACCATATCCACTTAATAAATAGTCATAATTTCATATAAAGGTCGATAATGGTTAATATTGCATAATGCTTTGTCATTCTTAAATCCTTTATGAGACAAAATTGGATTCTTCAAATTTTGGTACTATATGAATGTTTCACATTTTGAAGCACATGCAAGAATATTTCTGTGTACTAAATTTCCTGACTTTAGGGTTGACGTTGAAATACTGTTGATGTCATCACATCTGACCCTAGTCTCTTTAGTGGACAAATAGCTTACATTAAAGAGTATGTAACAGAGAATTATGAGTGTTTTTAAAGTATTATGTTACTTGGTTCTATTAGTAATCTTAAAGAAACTGTGAATTCCCCACTTACCATTACTTGAAACATCAAGAGAGAGAATTATTGATAGGAAAAAGGTTAGATGGGGAAAAGTGTCACTACTTCAGTAGCATATGTTTTTTTAATGTAATACATAGCTTATTAACTAGTTAAACACTGATTTTTAACACCTGTTCTTCATTGGTCCAGGTTAATCACAACACTCAGATAATTTGAAATTATTATAATTTGCTACAAAATGTTATAGTGAATTAAAAAATAGGTTTAACTGAAAGGCTAGAAAAATTTAAACTTTCTTTGTAATTGAATGAATATGCAAGTGAGCATCTAAACAACTTATCTCATAGTATGTAGGTAAAGATTAGTCACAGGTCTTGACATACTTTTGAACTTCTTTTATTTCACCTGTTCCTTCTATGTTAATGTTTGTTCTTATCTGCTATAGATGTGTCCTTCACAAAGTAAACAATACCTTACCACCTGAAGATTAAGAGGGGTTAGATATTACAGAATCAAAGGGATGACAATACTTCAGGGGCCTACCTTCCTAGCTGAATATTAACAGTTAGAATGAAAATATTATAGAATCATAGAGAAGGTGACAACTCAGAAATCTATATTACCAGCTGAAGATTAAGAATGGTTAGGGTGAAAACACTACAGAGATACAAAGTAGACAGTACCTCAGAGGCCAACCTTTCCAGTGAAGACCTACACTCACAGTTAAATATTCAAGAAGTGTTAGCATGAAAATGTTACAGAGGTAAGAAGTACACCTACCTTCCCAGCAGATGAAGATAAAGAAGGATTATTAAGATGAAAATATTAGATAGACTGCGAGATGAGCAAGGGTTACTTCAGATGAGAGAGTGGGTTCCAGAATACCAGTTTTAAATGAGAGAGATAAGGCCACTGCCACCAGCAATGTTAGTTTTCTTTGCTGAAAAAGAAAAGATGTATTATCAAGATGGATAAACACTTTTATAAATATTCCATTTTTTTTTTTTTTTTTAATGTACCATGTGATGTTTTAATGCTTTATATCCATTTTCATACTTTGGTTCATCTCTATTAAAACTTTAAAAAATAGCTTGATATCTCTGTTTTAGTGCAATATATGTATAAAGATGGATCAAAAAATAGCTGCATATGCCAAAAGTAAGCTTAGCTTGTGGATCCTATTAATGTGTTAATGAGCATATCCAGAACAAACCATTGTTTTTTTTTCTTTCTCTCCAATTTTCTGAATTGACGATGACGATGCTAAATGGATCAAAGGCTTTGAATAATAACGATTCTGCATCATGCATTCTAGGTCAGAACAATTATATCTGTAGTTCTAATTTATAGCCATGATTACAGTTTTACAAGTTAAGAAAATGCCTAAACACTTGAGATACAGTTCTATTTTCTTTCGGATACTTTCTTTGACAGATTACTGCAGAAAAATAAAGTACATTTTGTTGGAATCATAAGAAAATAAAACAAACAGTGTATTTAAAGAGCACATATGGACAAGATTAGTTTCAAAACACTTGAAACTAATTTTGTCCATGTGTACTCTTTTAGTGGATGGGTTAGTTTCAAGAGATTGGTTTCAAGTGTTTTAGTGGAGGAGTTAGTTTTAAAAGATCTTAAAAGTTTTTAGTGGATGAGTAATAGTGGGTAGCAGTAAACTTTGTGGTAGTTATTGTTAGTATTTTATTTGCCATAAACGATAACCCCCCCTTTATCCTAGATGTGTAATGGTTGCATGAATCATTTCTAAGAGAGAATAATATAAGTAACATATATTGTACAAACAAATTTTTTATTATAAACCTTTGCATGGATTACCAATTAATTACATGTTAAATTTTGGGGCTTGGCACAAACTAGTGATTAAGGCACTCGATTTATAATCTGATGGTGGGTTGTGTTGATTACCGTATTTTCCGCCTAATAAGCCGAATTTCTGGCCCTAAATTTTGGACCTGATTTTTGGGGGTCGGCTTATTGGCCGATCACTCCTTTCGGAAATTTTTTCTTCTTAGGAAATGTTTTTCTTTTGAAAATTACCATAGGCGGTAATTTTGTCCCATCAGCAAAGCATGTTAAGACTACAGTGAAACGTTGTTTCTGGAATTTCATTGGTTACCTAATTACAGTGAGTGGAGCCAATAACGAATGACATATTGATTCCATCTCTGTCTCAATACGACACGTTCTGCTTTACTACAGAACGCCAATGATCACACATAACATGTATGCTGACGCTGAAACGAGACTAAGAAATCATTTTGAAGAAACTTGTCACTTCTTAAAAATGGCTTCGGCTTATTGGGCGGTAATAAGCAAAAAACCCTCATTTTCAGAGCTGAAAATTGGCCTCGGTTTATTCGGCGATTCGGCTTATTAACCGGAAAATACGGTAGTTGCCTTCCGTCTAGTCTATAACTTCAAATTTAGGCACGGGCTAGCACAGGTACCCTTCAAGTAGGTTTGCGCGAAATTCAAAACAAACTAACATTCTTAGACTTTAGAAATAAGAGGGCTGATATTAAAGTTTGTGGATGATTCTAAATTCACGGGGTTTCAATGCCAAATATACTGGTTTTTATGTTTGTTTAGAATAGCAGTAGTGAACACTCAAGATGAAACAAATATGTCCAACATTAAACACACAAACTGGCGAGATACGACAAACAGAGCTTTGGTACACGTACAATACGCACCAATACAATACAATGTTACAGAACATATATCACACAACTTGCAACACCTGTCTACCAGATACAAGATTGTAATCACCGCACTTGCTTGTCACCTGGGGGCGTACTTACTAGTCCCACCACCATATACCATGCCTTATTTATCAGATATGACGTCATTAAACTTTTGAATTTTGCTAGAGGAAAACGTTCACTGGAAGCTTAGCATGTTTCTATTTTCAGTCACAGAACTATTAAAGTGGACAGTCGACCCTTGGTGGAGCTGTCAACCCTCCAGTTTCAGCAAAACTTGTCTGAAGGAGAAATGTAGGACGACTAGGGTAAAGTAAAGTTTAGTGCAGTATATTCCAGAGAATGCTGAGAAGTTGATTATAGAAGGTTCCATTGTGGGAGGCTTATAAAGTTCTGTGTCGAGAGTTCCCAGAGTTGCAATAACAACGATGCATTACGTAACTTCTCATTTGTTCTGGTGTGAGACGCATTGTTTTGGTGGAGCGTGATTTTTTGTCGGTAGTCTGGCATTACATCACGATAAAAAAATAATTTCTTACAATCCTTTCTTTACTGGTGCTATGGAGCATCTTGATCGCATATCCTGTGCACTGCACGCCACAGCCGGCAAGGCCTTTCCAACAATACCAGTGCTCACAAGTTCGGCTAGATCTCGATCAAACTATTTACATTCGTGATTTACATTGTATTTATTATCAAGAATACGTTGAATGATAATTCATGTGATCTTAAACCACAATAAGACTGATAATAATTTGTCCACAGACCTTACTTTACGGTAAGTGTTATTACTAAGAATATCATGATCGAGCGGCTATACGATTTGTTTTCGGATTTCGCGCAAAGCTACACAAGGGCTATCAGCACTAGCCGTCCTTAATTTAGCAGTGTAAGAGTAGAGGGAAGGCAGCTAGTCATCACCACCCACTGCTAACTCATGGGCTACTCTTTTACCAACGAATAGTGGGATTGACTGTTACATTATATCGCATGCACTGCTGAAAGGGCAAACATGTTTGGTGCGACGGGGATTCGAACCCGCCACCTTCAAATTACGAATCGAACGCCTTAACCCACCTGGCCTTCCCAGGCCAACCTGCAAGACACTGTGTGTTATTAACAGGAATAATAGTTTAGCGGTATTTCACCTTCTGTATCTCGGGCTATGGCAATCCAAACTACCCCTTTACTTTCAGTGGATGTACCCCACTAGACCCTTACTTCACATACCAAATTTCAAGGAATCCATTACGAATACCAGAGGTACAACTTCTCCAATTTTTATTAATTTTTTCTTTTATTTTTCTTTGCACCAAACGTATGGAAATTCTATTTGATACAGAAACATACTTAACTTTTATGGATGCTACTATCAACTTGGGGCATAATGGTGGGTAAGAAAAACAAAAAAAGCACGTGGACTTGGTAACTAATGAACGAGTGTTTGCTGTAAAAGTCTTATCAATGACAATTACCAATATCGCCGCCAATGTTGATTGTTTTGCATTTCGCGCAAAACTACACGAAGGCTATTTGAGTTAGCCATCCCTAATTTAGCAGTGTACGACCAGAGGAAAGGCAGCGGTCATCACCATCCACCGCCAATTCTTCGGCTACTCGTTTACCAACGAATAGTGGAATTGACCGTCACAGCTGAAAAAGCAAGCATGTTTGGTGTGATGGGAATTTGAACCTGTGACCCTCAGATTATGAGTCTAGTGCCCTGGACATGCTGGCCGCCATTGTTGATTTGATTCCTTTAAGTCATACGCTCAATCCTTTTTTTGACCACACTTTTTTCACACGTAAGGTTTGTTTTTTAATTAGATTCTTTTTACTATAAATCCGTTATTTTGGGTCAGAGATAAAACAAAACACAAACCAGTCCAGAATCTGACGATGTGGTGAAAAAATGTTTGAGTACAAAGTCTGAACAGGTATTGATGCCAAATTAACTTCAGTTCAAATTTTGAAATTAAACCATACACCAGCGAACTTAAGAGCAAAGTTTGAACTGACCTTACTATTCTGATTAATTCTATAAAAAGTTTAATGTAACATTACTGCCAATTCATTTGTCTTTTTGCCAATTTGAATTTCACGTTTCATAAAATCGAGACTTTGCTTGCTGTCTCAGACCTTGTCCATCTTGTGACTTCAGGTACTTCATAAAACTTCAAATATTAAGACCTTTTCCACTTCAAGCTTTCACGCATTATTAAAAAAATCAATATGCCATCAAATTTACTATAAAGAGCGAGATACCGACTTTCATAGAACTTCAGGCACTTGATAAAAACTTTTACAAACAGCAAAATGGCTCCCGTAACAAAACTACAGAACCTGAAGTAAGCCTAATTGGAGGGACCGAGGTGTCTATTTTCGTGCTTCAGGCACTTGATAAAAACTTTACTACGAACAGCAAGATGGCTATTGTATCAAAACTAGAGACACTTGGTACAAGTTTCATTACAAGGATCAAAATATTTTCAGCCTTAAGACTTCACATTTGATAAAGAACTCACAACAAGGACTTCGTCCTTCTGAAGATTTCAGACACGATTAAAATCACATTACAAGGAGTACACTGTTGTCCGTTTCAGCACATCCGAATCTTCATAAAGGCGTAAACGAAGAAAGTGACACCTCTAGTTAATGATAACGAGTTTAGGTGTAACAAAACTTGCTTCAAATAAGGAGATATTGTACCCTTTATTACACCAGGCTCACTCATCACAGAAACCACGTTATATTCACCACAAAGAGTCCAGGACTCCTGATACGTCAAGACATTCTGTCATGTGCCAAACATGGTTGTATGAATCCTAGTCACCACAACCGTGAGATTCAATCAGGTGATAAACATGACTGTATGAATCCTGGTCGACCCAATCGGGAGATTTATTCAGGTGTCAAACACGGATATACAGATGCTACTCACAAAAACGAGGCGATTTACTCACAAAGGAAACGTGACCGTTCTAAGCTTCTCGGGTACAAAATGCCATAATGATGTATAAAACACAGGAGTAGCACCACACACATCTAACAAATTCATAATGCATACAGAGTATTATTTAAAGCTAAGAAGTGTGCAAACAAATGCAACAGTGATTCTAAGATTTTTTTTTCATTTGAGAAAAAAGGTTACTGAGAAAGTTACTTTAGGTGCATCAAAGTGCGAGTTAGAATGTAAAAATAAAACGAAAGTCTGAGAAGGAAGGGGGCTGCTGGAAGTATAGGTCTTTGATGGGGATCTGTTCCCCACAACAACACGGCGCACATGCTTCTGAACAAATTGTGTTAGATATATTCAAAATGCAAGAACCCACCACTGTTGGAGTACAATCAATGTAACTTCGTCCCATAATGCTTGCTTTAATAAAGTACGTTTTTATTTGTTGTTGTTGTTTAAATCAGGAGGGTAAAGAAGTTGTAATGAACCAAAATACAAAGCAGTATAATGAAAACATAACTTGATTTGACAATGTGTAAAAAATGTTTCCTCATAGAGTGAGAAGTCCGGCATGGCAACGTGCACGATTCGCAATATGAGGATCATGGGTTCAAATCCTCGTCGCACCAAAGATACTCGTCATTTAAGCCGTGGAGGCGTTATTATATGACGGTCAATTCCATTATTCGTTGGTAAAGAAGTAGCTCAAGAGTTGGCGGTGGGTGGTGATGACTAGCTGCCTTCTCTCTAATCCTACACTGCTAAATTAGGAACGGCTTCATAACCCTCGTGTAGCTATGCGCGAACTTAAAAAACAAACAAACAAAAACCACAGAGAGCACTAAATACTTGTTTTTAATGCATTAACCTTACATTTTTTTAAGGGGCCAACTTCATTTTATAAACTTGTTATTGTGTGCTGTACCTAAAATATGATTATCTCCGAGTTAATGACTTAAAGTAGTTTTGTGAATATTTCAAATGGTAAATTACTTTCAACTTATTCATGCCTCGTAACACACAGGAAATTCACTTTCTTAGATGACAAAAGAATTATATCTTGTGTAAAACGTCTTGATTTTGCCTATAAAATCAATTAATGTTTATGGACTATTTGTCTGTGAAGAACAGGAAGTATTTCATTAGAATGTCGGTAGATTTTTAAAAAAATATATTTATAATAATCTTTAAACGTATTTTTATTATTTTCTGGATCTGCACATGGGCAGATGTGTTTGATTGGTGTATCAATTAACAGAATAATTATATAAAACACCACCATCAATGCACACTGAAGTAAAGAGGTGGAAAACATGAAAAAACAGGTTTGAGATAGTTTACTGGTTAATACTGCCTTTTACACAAGTTGTTAAAGTGTTACAGCATAGCAACAGGATAAAAAGAAAATAGTTCACTACTTGCTATAACGTATACTTATGTTAATTACCATGCCCAGGGTAAACAAGCCATCAGCTAGCATCATTAAAAATGTAGTTCCCATAGTCATAGTGATTAATGCATTACTATATACTGCATTCTATTACAACAAAGCAGGAAACCAAACATTTTAAAATACGTTGCCATAACAACAGCTTTATCTCACCATCCTCATGATTGAGATACACGTTTGCACAGCTGGCAGGCACAAATTATTGTTAACACATGCCTCAAGCAACACGAGTACTTAAAAGTAGCACAGCAACAGCATTCAAAAAGTTGTTTAGCAACTTTCTGAAATAACATGTTTAATGGCAACATCAAATAGGTAACACGCATAAACAATATAAAAGACAACATGGCTTCAGGCACTATATATTAACAAATCAATAGTCGGAGTTTTACAGCTGACTTATTTGACAAAGTAAACTTAACTGTGTCACAACTCATCTGTTGGTTTCTTTGTTGATAAATTTGATGCCTTGTTTGTAGAAAACGGGATTATATACCTACACATAGTGAGCGAAATATTACTAATTGAAACTTTACTAATATCTACAATTCCTTTGGAGTTCCATACTCCATTTTACATGTTAAGCAAAGAAAATAAAGCGGTAACTACAATATAGATTTGTAACTTGTATATTTATGTTCAACATCTGTTTCCTTTAAAACATTGTAGCAAACATAGACTATTGTTGGACAGTATAATTTGGAAAGTTTATAAACATAGACTATTGTTGGACAGAACAAACTAGAAAGTTTATAAACATAGACTATTGTTGGACAGTAAAATTTGGAAAGTTTATAAACATAGACTATTGTTGGACAGTATAATTTGGAAAGTTTATAAACATAGACTATTGTTGGACAGTATAATTTCGAAAGTTTATAAACATAGACTATTGTTGGACAGTATAATTTCGAAAGTTTATAAACATAGACTATTGTTGGACAGTATAATTTCGAAAGTTTATAAACATAGACTATTGTTGGACAGTAAAATTTCGAAAGTTTATAAACATAGACTATTGTTGGACAGTAAAATTTCGAAAGTTTATAAACATAGACTATTGTTGGACAGTAAAATTTGGAAAGTTTATAAACATAGACTATTGTTGGACAGTAAAATTTGGAAAGTTTATAAACATAGACTATTGTTGGACAGAACAAACTAGAAAGTTTATAAACATAGACTATTGTTGGACAGAACAAACTAGAAAGTTTATAAACATAGACTATTGTTGGACAGTAAAATTTGGAAAGTTTATAAACATAGACTATTGTTGGACAGTATAATTTGGAAAGTTTATAAACATAGACTATTGTTGGACAGTATAATTTCGAAAGTTTATAAACATAGACTATTGTTGGACAGTATAATTTCGAAAGTTTATAAACATAGACTATTGTTGGACAGTATAATTTCGAAAGTTTATAAACATAGACTATTGTTGGACAGTAAAATTTCGAAAGTTTATAAACATAGACTATTGTTGGACAGTAAAATTTCGAAAGTTTATAAACATAGACTATTGTTGGACAGTAAAATTTGGAAAGTTTATAAACATAGACTATTGTTGGACAGTAAAATTTGGAAAGTTTATAAACATAGACTATTGTTGGACAGAACAAACTAGAAAGTTTATAAACATAGACTATTGTTGGACAGAACAAACCAGAAAGTTTATAAACATAGACTATTGTTGGACAGAACAAACCAGAAAGTTTATAAACATAGACTATTGTTGGACAGAACAAACTAGAAAGTTTATAAACATAGACTATTGTTGGACAGAACAAACTAGAAAGTTTATAAACATAGACTATTGTTGGACAGAACAAACTAGAAAGTTTATAAACAGGGACTATTGTTGGACAGAACAAACTAGAAAGTTTATAAACATAGACTATTGTTGGACAGAACAAACTAGAAAGTTTATAAACAGGGACTATTGTTGGACAGAACAAACTAGAAAGTTTATAAACATAGACTATTGTTGGACAGAACAAACTAGAAAGTTTATAAACATAGACTATTGTTGGACAGAACAAACTAGAAAGTTTATAAACTTCCGTAGTCTTTCAATCCTTATTTAAAGTTTATTGTTAAAAAAGATTCACTAGTTATGAAAAATTCAATATTGTAGTTCTACTTGTACACAGCCTAGTTAGTGTCTTATCTAACATACACTGACGTCGATTTAGCGCTTTTATTTATCTTGTATTGTAACTAATTGTAATGCTTTGTTTTAAAACCCCGAGTTTTATTTTAAAATATATTATTATTGACATCAGTTTTGAGAAATTATTATTACTTTGGAACAGAAATTTGTTCACTTGTAATACAGAACACGTTTCGTTTAGATAATATCTGAAGGTCAGCGCTATCGTTTCCTCACTGAATAAAACATGAAAAAAAATCAGTTTCCTCATAAGCCTCTAATACAAGTTTCTGCTGACAGGAGGCGTTGTGCCATAATTAAAGTATTTGTTCTAGCTAGCAGCATCTTGTCGGGAGTAGTTTTGTTAGCTTATCTTGAAATGATTTGTGTTACTGTGGAGGGTAAAAACGTGTTAGGAATGGAAATAAATTCGTTACCGTTGTTTCGTCACTTATAATTGCAGCCGTATCTGCGACCTTGGTCGTACTTTCGTGGTTTGGGTCGAACAGCTGACCCCATAAAGACGGATTTGGCTCCGGAGGGCTTCCACTTACCCCAGGTATAGGTTGCATTGTAAGATTAACTGTGGAAATGACACCCTTCAAAACTTCAAAATCCACTTCAGTAGGCCTGTAACCATCAGCATATGCCTGGAAAAAACAAACATTGTGTAAAAATGATTATATATTTAAGTTGTCTGGATTTATAATTACGGGATATTCATAACTAACTCAAAAATAAGATGCTACAGATGAAAATATTATATTGTTCACTATTATTATTCGTCGTATAGGTCAAATCAAACGAACTGTTTAGAGGTAAATATCAATAACCTAGCAGTCCTAGCTGGACAGAAGTTATGTAATTTTATAATAAATGAAAGGTTATCTTGGGGCATGGAAAGTTGCTTCCCTCATTTGTAATTATAAAAAAACTCAAGAACCCCCATAAAAACTGAAAAAATTGAAAACGTGTGCGTGTCTCTCTCCATGGACCCAACAAACCTTCATGCCAAATTTGGTGAAGGTTCATCGACAGAGGTTGAAGTAAAGATAAAAAAACTCTAAAATTTAAAAGTGAAAATTTGTACCATCCCCGTACGGGCCTAATGAACCTCCATACCAAAAATGGACAAGATCTATCCACACCCTGCAAAGTAATTACATAGACATAACAACAGACATTACTATTACATTTATGTAGATACAACGGTCTTGCCAGTATAATATATTTGGAAAAATGGGGGAAAATAAAGATCAAGGAATGAAGGACCATATTTACCTCTAATACGTACGTTCCTGGAAGTAGGATTCTCCAATACTCTCCTTTCTTGGTTGAGTGGAAGCCAATGTTACGACCTTTAATTTTGAGACTGGCTTTAGAAATAGGATTATTGTTGAGATCTCGAACTAAGCCACGAACACCTACAGTATGTATTAATTAGTGTACTTCAGAATTCTAATTTTAGAATCGATTCTGAAATATAATTGTTGTTAGGATTTCGAGTCAAGATACAGCAATAGTTGAAACAACGACGCACGTCACTACTTTAACAAACTTATCTTATAAGTACAATTAATGGCAGGATCTTAGAAAAAATGGTCATACTATAAAAAAATTCAAAGTTAATTGGTCTGTTGAAATGAAACATTTCTACACAAATAGAAATAGTTGTCCTTTGATTTCGTAACTAGCCCATTGGAGATCCCCAACAAGAAATTATTACCGGGGTTTTAACTACATTTTATCTGTTGTAGACCACTTTTGTCAACCACTTACTTAGTTTGCGAGGTCAAATGGGATACAGTTAAATAGATCAATTGAAATTGCGTGTAGGTATGTGATATTCAAATATCTAGAGTATACAATCTAGTAAAACACGACAACTTATAGGCTGTTCAGTGTGATATATACGATAACGTTCCTTAATAATTCAATCATAAAATGAGCGATTTAATTCTGTAAACAAATAATAAAAGAAGAATAAAGATATAAACGAACCTTGATGAACCTCACCCATAAACCTTAACAATGCGTTCTTGTTGTCCAACCAATATTTTGGCAGCTCCGAGACATAAGGATATTTACAACACGAAATTTCAAAAGTCACATCCATACAACCTCCCCAAACATAGTTGTAGTCTTGCATCCCACCTAGCGGTTATACGTATAATTAATATATTTAATTTATAATAATCAAGTTTATTGTTTTTAGTAAATTATATAAAGTCTATAAAAATGTTTTACAGAAAAAATTAAGTCTAATACATCAACCGATAAAAAACAAACAAACCAGAACACCTCCAAAAGAAGTGAAACATAACTTTCATGTAATGGGTGTACGTTTTTCAAGAACTCTATTGAATTTCAAATATTCTCGCGAACCACATGTATTACATTTTATTTTCATCGTATTTTAAGCCTGTATTATCCTTGTACCTTTTCACTGTCCGTTTATATATTCTTAAATATATGTATTTTGTTGTCGTCAAATATCACGATGTTTATTGCATCGCGTTTAAAACCATAGACAAACAAATGTGTTAGAAGTTACCCAGCTAAACAATAACAATACAAAATACATCTCTAAGTTAACTCAAACCTTCTCGAAAGAAAAACGTTAGTCCTTCCTTTCATATTTTCTGCTGAACAGATATTCAAATTTCAATACCTGCGGCTGTCCAACGACAGGTTAAGAAAACGTATCATTGAACCGTGTAATCTGACTACTTATTTTTCTACTTGCCACAATGCTATTAGAGGTTGAAACAACTATAAAATGGTAAACCTTGTATATTAAACTCACACAGCGAAACTGGGACAATCTAATACTCTCACCGTTTCTGATAGGGGAGGGAAGTTGAGCATTCAGATAGGTATTAAATCCAAGCACTAACAATAGTGTTCCACTTGCTATCACATTGTTAATTTTCTTTAACGATAGTGTGTGTGTTTTCTGATAGTAAAGCCACATTGGACTATCTGCTATGCCCACCGAGGGGAATCGAACAGCTAATTTTAGCGTTGTAAATCCGGAGACATATCGCTGTACTAGCGGGGGGATAAAAACAGAAATTGGTTAGTTGGTTGGTTTGGCGATTTATGGCGCAAAGCAACTAGGCTATCTGCGCCAAACATACGGTAAAAAGTTAAAATTAAAGTAAAATTAGTAAAAATGAATCAAGGTAAAACAAAAAAAAAGTTGAATTTTTGAACTAAAAACATAAATACCATTAAATCCAATTCTTACATTTAGTCTACAGCAGTGAGTGAAAAACTACAGTAATACAAGTTATAAAGGACTTTCTGTAGCATGATTTTTGTTATCATAACTCGTTAGGATTACTAACCGGTAAGTTTAAACATCAGCGTTAGTCACCTGAAGTTATTCTTTCCAGTCCTGGTTTTGAGTTATTTGATGTCACGACCGTTTTCAGAAAGTAAAGTAATACAAGTTTTAAAAGACTTTCTGGAGTATAATTTTAATTATTATAACTCGCCATGTTGATTAACGGGTAAGTTCAAACATCAAGGTCAGATACCTAAAACTGGCCTTTCCATTTCTGGTTTCAAGTTATTCTATATTACGGCCATTTTCTAATTTCAATTCGAACTAATTGTACTTTAATTCTTAAAAAAGAATCACATGAAAAAAGGTCTAATTTATAAATTAAAAACTTAAATAGCGTTAAAAAAATAATGGCCTTTAAAAAACTAAAAACATTTGTAAGGTAGACAGTGTTACCTTCGCTAATGACACTCACTGTCCAACAATGGCAAGATAGTAAAATGTGGCTTATTGTGACCTGAGTGTTTCATTTTTTGTTTTGAATTTTGCACAAAGCGACACGAGGACTATCTGCGCTAGCCGTCCCTAATTTAGCATTGTAAGACAAGAGGGAAGGCAGCTAGCCATCACCACCCACCGCCAACTCTTGGACTACTCTTTTACCAACGAATAGTGGGATTGACCGTTGCTTTATAACGCTCCCATGGCTGAAAGGGCGAGCATGTTTGGTATGACGAGTATTCGAACCTGCGACCCTCGGGTTACGAGTCGAGTGCCTTAACCACCTGGCCAATGACCTGAGTATCACACAGACAACACATTGGTGCATCAGTCCCAGATAAAAGAAAACGATGAGTTAAAACAGTGTGACCGATGCGTAGTTTAGTTAGAACAACTTCCTCTTTCCGATCCTTACGGAAGCAAGACAGTCAAAGTCCAATAAAGGGTTTTGTTTGGAAAAGCTTGTTTTCACGTTACTCACTCCAAGTAGACTGCCAGCTGACAACGAAGCCGAGCCTTGAATACAGGACCATAGTCCATGTATGGAATAAATAGGAACTGAAGGATGGTTCGAAAGATGTTCAGCAAATAGCAGACAGTATTTCCAATCAGGAGTGTCTGCTTTCCTCAGATGACTTAAAGATAGGTCACATTTGGGGATTGTATTAAGCCATGGTTGGATGGGCTGACCAGTGGACATATCAATATTATCCAAGAGATATAAAAGTCGTCGACATAGATCCTGTTTGCTACAGTAAGAAGGAGTTGTTTAGTAATGGCATTAATCTTTATACTGAAAAGTGTAACACTCAAAACACAGCTTGAGGGACTCCAGGTCCTGTAGAAAAGAACGGGAAAGTGTCAAACCCGCGCAAATTTGAAATCGCCTGTTCATTAAAATGTTTTAATAAAAATGGGCAAAAGACTACGTAACCCACATAAATGGAGGTCTCGCAAACTGTCATACTTCCACACAGTATCATAAGCTTTCTCAAGGTTAAACAATACTGATACAAGATGTTGTTATTTGAGAAAGGATTCTCTGATTGAGGTTTCGAGTCGAATTAGGTGGTCCATGGTAAAGCGCTGTCGTTGGAACCCACACTGGGTGGGCGAGAGGAGGTTGTTTGATTCGAGGAACCAAACAAGACGAGCATTAACCATCCTCTCTAAGGTCTTACAGAGACAGTTTGTCAAAGCAATTGGACGGTAGTTTGAAGGAACCGTGGGATCCTTCCTAGGCTTAGGAAAAGGTAGGACAATGGCCTAGCGCCAGGCATCAGGAGAAACATTCTCCTGCCAGATCCAGTTAAAAAACATTCAGAAGAATAGCAAGAGAAGCAGGAGATATATGATGCAGCATCTCGGAGCATACATCATCAAGTCTGACCGATATATTGCCAGACCGATGAAGGCCCAGTTTGAGTTCTATAAGTATAAAGAGGCGATTATAGTCATAGAGATAATCAGCTCGAAAGGAAAGAGGCGATCGCTCTGCCCGAGTCTTGATGGCTAAGAAGGTGGAGGATGAAGCAGAAGTGCTAGATACCTGGCAAAAGCTTTCACCTAGAGTATCGTCGATGCTCCGAGTGTCAGCTACTTCCTGACCATCAGAGAATAAGATCAAGAGGGGGACAGAATTACATTGCTCACTGACCTTTCGAATCTCGTCCCATATGACTTTGGAAATGGTGATATAAGATATGTTGGTTGTGAACTTAATCCAAGATTCCTTCTGGCTTTGACGTCTTACCCACTGAGCACGTGCACAGGCCTGCTGGAAAGTGATGTGGTCTGAGAGTGTGGCATACCTACGAAAAGTATCCTACGCCTATTTTAAAGCCTTCCATGTCATGTGGCAGGCAGGAAAGATTCCACCAGACAAGGATATCATGGAAAACATGTTGAGGTTTTGGGAATACACTGAGCAGCTGTCTGTATAATACAGTTAGTCACTTCTTCCACACGGTCTTCTATTGATGGCTTACAGACGATGGCAGAATCAAGTTCTGCGAGAGCAGTGAAAGAGGGCCAGTTTGCGTGATCTAGCTTCTACCGGGGCATGCGGTTCGGGTGGCATCGACCACTGCCAGACTATCTCAAAATTATAGGAAAGTAATCACTGCCTTGTGGAATATTGTCAACCCTCCATGAAAGGTGAGAGAATAGTGAAGGGGAGCAAACTGAGAGATTAATAGTGGTAAACAACTGACTAGGTACATGAAAATAAGTATAAGTACTAGTACTGAAAAGAAAAGGTTGTGATCAGAGAGTATAAGCTTTACGGAGCGATCCCTCACATCAATATCAGTACCATCCCAGAGGGGATTATGTTCATTTAAGTCCCCCAGAATTAAAAAGGGAGATGGTAACTGTTTAATGAGAGCACCAAGGTTTGACTGATCATAGGTCTCCTCAGGATAAAGGTAGAAAGAAGAAACAGTGATAGTACGACCAAAGAAAACATGGTGTTGATTCGGCCTCCAAGAGTGTGTCGAGTGGTGGGTGCATGCTGATCAACCAACGGTGCCTATTTTTATTTATGTGCAGGCAAACTGGGTAGAGAGCTCTTCTATTTTCGACCACATCTTTTTTCTTTATTCGTGGAAGGTCTGTCGACCTCCATGGATTCTGCCCTGGGTCGATTGGGCAGGTCTTTGTCGTTGGAAGAGGATTCGAGCGATTGAGAAACGTGAACAAATGATCGTTTTGCATCTTGGGGAGGGAGAAAAAGATGCACCCGAGGAAATGCCTGAACCCGGAAGTGGATATTGGGGATTGTTGGAATGAATGTTATGGACAGGGATGGGTGTTGATGTTGATTCATCAACTTTTTTTTTAATTATGGAGGTCAAAAGACTTTTCATATGGTTTGAAAATGATTCTTTTGGAGACACAGACAGATCCGTCTGCACTCCAACTATAGTAGAGGAATGAAGTGCAGCAGCATATGTCCGAGATGAAGTGGTGGACAGTAACTTTCGTTCCTCATGGTAAGTAATGTTTTGAATCGTCTTCAAACGCTGCACCTCTTTTTTGTTTCACCTATTTAAGGCAAGAACGAACGTAGAATGAGTGAGAACCAATGCAATTAATGCAGTGAGAGTCCGTTTCACACTCATAGGCATCATGGTCCTTGCCACCGCAACGAGCACACATCAAGGAACCACGACATGATGTCTTTGAGTGGCCGAACCGCTGACACTGAAAACATCTGAGAGGGTTTGGAATGTATGGCCGTACCTAGCAATTAAGATAACCTGCCTTGATGGTGGCAGGTGGACGTGGTGAAGTAAATCAGGAATTTCTTCAAATTATTCTCAACAATAACTCCTCGTGACAAATTTGAAGTAGCATGGGGCGTAACCTAAATAGGTATATCCCCAATCGCCTTTGAATGTAAGAAGAGCTCACCATGTTTAGATATGAATGTTTCCACCAATATGTCATTAGTGCGAATAAAAAAGGGACACATTTGCCCTAAAGGTTTGTCTGAAAGAGAATGTAATATACGAAAATGAGGTACAGGTATTACAGATGTTGAAGATTGCTGCTCAGAATCTTCAAGATGTGGTCGTTTACTTATGGACTGGTTTTTCACTGTTTTATTTAAGTTTTTATTTGGGGGATATATAATAAAAAATAATGTTTCGGCGCTCACTGACCCCATCCACTATGGGCCCAGCATGGCCAAGCGCGTTAAGGCGTGCGACTCGTAATCTGAGGGTCGTGGGTTCGCATCCCCGTCGCGCCAAACATGTTCGCCCTTTCAGCCGTGGGGGCGTTATAATGTTACGGTCAATCCCACTATTCGTTGGTAAAAGAGTAGCCCAAGAGTTGGCGGTGGGTGGTGATGACTAGCTGCCTTCCCTCTAGTCTTACACTGCTAAATTAGGGACGGCTAGCACAGATAGCCCTCGAGTAGCTTTGTGCGAAATTCACAAAACAAAACCCATCCACTATGAGCTCTAAGAAGAGACGCAATACAATGAAAAAAACACTGCAACAACACCAGGGTTTCGCGAGCACTATACCCAAACACCACCATCAAATACAATATCCACAACACCTGTTAAGAACATCCAACACTAGTATTTGATTGACCCTAGCCCAAGTGGACCAGCCGATTGACCCTAGGGACACCACTCCAAGGCCGCCCGTCTACAGGAATTCAAGGCCAAAGTGGTGTGTTAGGGTTAGACCCCTCAATCACCATGATCCTCTCCTCTCCTTCATAGGTCACCACGCACAGCAAACACGTGAGTGGATGTTTAGATCCCAAGGGAGGTAAACTGACAGAACAGAATCATCCCTGGGAGGTACCCTCACCACGTACAGGAATCCACACAGAGGGGAAAACAGAAATTATCCCACTCTATTTAACAATTACACTTCAAGGGGAGCGCTGAGCACACTCTACTCTGGAGGATTGAGTGTGTAATTTTCTTATAGCAAAGCTGCATTGGGCTATCTGCTGAGTCCACTGAGGGGAATCGAACCCGTGATTTTAGCGTTAAAAATCCGTAGACTTATCGCTCTGTCAGTTGGGGAATGGGGAATTGCAGGATGAGTATTTTGCCCCTGTTTTACCCCCCTCCCCCATCTTGTGGTGATCATTGGCGAAGGTTTACAAAATAGGACACAGGTGTCCAATTTTGAACTAATAATTTGACATCACTAGTGATCGTGACAGATACGTAAGTTTTGATCTAGGCCAATAACATGAAAAGTTATGGTTTTAAAAATGTATATAGGTTTCAAACACCGAATGTTTATGAAGTTATGAGGGGGCATCTCTTCTATTAATCAATATAGTTGAAAACTATTGGTTATCTGGCGTGTTATAATTTGCCAAAATATGGGATTTGTATTTTGTTTTTTTTTTTTACTTTCTCTACAGTGGTAAAAACAAACACAAAATGGAAAGACAAAGCGAAAACTTTTAGGTCAAATCTCCACATTTAAGCTATCACGAACAGTCGACAAACAGCAAAGAAAGGTTAAACTATTTGTTACGTTATTAATAATTCATTTTACTTAAAACTACATAATTATTTTAATGTTATTTTTCACAAAATTTCGGGAATTAATTGTTTTCCTTTTCTTGCCTGTTAACGGATACCACGCTGCACCATTTGTAGTTCCGTTTTTAAACCCACGAGTACTAGTTGAACAGGGTAAGCCAATGTGCATGGTCTCATGATTGAATGAGTAAACTTCTGCTAGATGGCGAAACACGTCATCATCGGGTGTGAGGGATGGACTACTAAAAGACTGAAAAACTAACATAAAATAATTTTCGATTAGAATTGTGATATGTTGCAAAGACGAACTTATTAGATATCTGATAGAAACACGTTAATACGGAAATAAATCGCAAGAAATACAAAACAAGGAACTGGAAGAGAAGTAAACACTACACAATTAAAGCATACGGAGTTGAAAGGAACACATAAAAATATAAATTTAACATTAAAAACACACAAAGAAATAAAGAAAACAAACAGAATCGTACTTGTTTAACTTTAAAAGAGTGAGATAGGAGAGAGGCGTGTATTTCGTAATTCTAAAACAAAAGATTGAAAAGTAGGCTCCCTTAAAAAATGTACAAAAATATGGAAATGGAAGACAGATGAAATTAATATAAAAAACATTTAACGGCATGCTCTATTGTAACAACGAGACAGACAAGAATATGTATATATGTAGTTTCAAACACTAATATCAAGAGATTTTACGATCACTTATTTTTCTAATACTTTGGCATTACTTACTTGAGTTTGGAACATTGTCAAACGGGTAGCTAGCGACTAGAGCACCCCCATGGACATTTCCGGATAAAACAAACTGAATTTTATTAATCCATTCTCGAACCTCTTTAGTCTCTGGCTGTTCATTTAAATCGTTCGTTTTAAAGTAATCCGGGAAATTTCGATTGAGATCAAACCCTAGAGCGTTGTATCTAGACAGAAGTATATCCGTTAATGATTGGCTATGGTAAAAATTTATGGTAGTTAAAATGTTGTATCAAACAACTTATATTAAATATTTCGTACTTGAAGCAATTAATTTCATATCATGTCTAGACTCGAAAGGAAGTGATTTAGTTCCCTTATTATTCTTCAGTATTGGATGTTTTTTACTACTTACATGAAAATTGAAACAAATTTACACTTATTAACAATGTTGAATGAAATAAATACAATCCATAATTTCACACTCACATATGTTTGGTAATTATCTGTATTAATTTTCTATATTTATAATACTCTAACATAGACGCAACGTTGTTTGACTATGGCATAAATTCACGTACAATAATGGTGAGAAAATGTGAAATTAACAAGTTTAAAGATATGAAAAACATGCTGTAATGAATTGTCTTTTAATTCATTAACTGGTAATTAAAAACACCCAATATACGTATTATTCACGAGTATAACACAAAGTAACGCCTTTTGCACTAAACTAATTTCCTTTGTGTTTTGTATCTTCATAGAACTCTAATGATCAGTGCCAGTAAGTTTTCAAGACATAAATACCGAAACTCCTGACACCTGAGTTTGAGCACTGTGAGAGCAAAACCTGTTTCAGGTTCACATCCGGTCTCTTAGAACGCCAAGCTTTTGTGTAGTGTTTAAAAACAAAACAAAAAATATTAGATCTTCACACTGTATTTTATTTTAATGAATATGGTATTCTCATGTTTTTTATCAAATGAAAATGGTTGACCCCTGCTTACCTTCCTTGAACATCTGTACAACTTCCTTCTTTTGAAACTTCGAATCCATCAGGATTCATGGACGGCATGATATGTATCCTTGTGTTATCCATGAGCCAGCGGACGAAGTCATTAGTGTGGTAATTATTCACCAGGTGCATAATTAGGTGGAGCATTAATTCTCTTCCCACCACCTGAAAGGATACTTAATATCAACGTATTGCTACCCCTTGGCGCCAACAAAAAAACCATTAATTTCAAGTTCTGTTATTGGAGTTTTAAGCCAAAGAGCTTTCTAGTAGAAAAAAAAATACAATTTACTAATTTTTCTCTTTATAATGTTAGTCCCCCATCACGTTGCTCAGTTTAAGCCCCAATTTTATTATCCCACCGAAAGTTGATGTGAGCAGCAGAAAACACATAGACGTCTCCACATTACTATGTCCGTCAAATCCCAGCTAGTATGAAGAACTGTAGTATTAGGTGACAGGCCTCGTAGAAACTGAAGGTAGGAAGTATAATGTGATTGACATATTATTATACACTATTATTTAGTTTCACTTGTAAGTTGTTATTAATTATGATATTATCTGCTAAATAAAAAATAAAACAGGTCTAGTGTTAGCATCAAATAGGAATTTGTTGTAAGTAGTACAACAACTTTAGTGTTGACATCGAATCATGACTTGAAGTATCAGAAATAAAAAATTGGGTACTGGTGTTTATTTAGACTCAAGACCGATGACCCGACTAGGACAGACCTCAGCAACTACAATGATATCACGAAAAATCCAAACTTTCTCTTCTTTAATTTGACACTATAAAACACAGTTTGATGTTTCTAAGACTCCACAGAAATCCTGGACATATTTAGTTTTATCCAAGAGTTTCAAAGTTGCACGTGTCAGGACCGATAAAAATTGACAGTTTAAATATCAAACATCTTTAAAAAGTTTTAACGACTCTCTCGTAAAAAGTACCGAAAAGAACTTTTACCTCATTCCCATGCATGTTAGCAACGTATTTAATATTAGGCTTTAGTAACGGTTCTTCATGAGGGGTCTTGGAAACTATGACGACCCACAGCTCTCTCCCTGGAAGTAGAAAATCGAAATAAAAATGTGAATCCAATCTCAGAATAAATGTTTAAGTTAACTTAATATTTTATAATAACGACGAGAAATTATCGTAAGTTTTACTGCGACGTAATATCACACCTATTACACACATAGGGTTCACACTCTGCCTTTTTGGTGTTAAACACCATAAAATATTTATCAGTTTTACTGTCGCATAACATAACATTTACTGTCAAATCAAAGGTTTCACTTTGCTACTGTCTTGGGTGTTATACATTTTAACTTTTATTTTCTCTTCTTTCATTCATCAATGATAAACTTTCAAGGTCATTGTTAATTCTTTTATATCTGTTTACGAACCAAATCACTTTGATTCACTTTCGTAACCACTAAACGTTTGGAAAACAGAAATTAAGATAAGTAATTCGTATATTTACAAATTGCGTCTTTCTCCGTTGGACAAATAATGTGCAAGCGTACATGTCAGTTTAACAACGTTTATTACAACACTGTTCAATTAACCGTGCAACCGTGAGCTTAGTAGTTAGTAATTGGAAATTATTTGATTAAAAACAACAACAACAACAAAAATAATTTTGTGTGTCACAGTATATCACTCACAGCTGACTCATGTGATCGTTTATAGGCAACAAGTCCAGATAAAAAAATAATAAAAACATAGAGCGTTCTAATATAGAAAAGCGAGACGAGAACAGGATGGTGTTGACTTCAGTGGCACGTTTCAGAATCAGTTACAACTGGAATGAAGGGAAATTCCAACATATGTAGATAAAAAAAAAAGAAAGAAATGTCTCGTTGAAAGAATGTAACCAATATATAACAGTTAAATTTTTAAAAAAATCCACAACGTTATGTTTTTATGATACGATAACATCAGTGTTTTTAATGGGTAAAAATGAATTTTTTTTTCTTTTATACGCCTCTATAACGCCGAGGCTGTTATACCATATATCACTAGACACCATGATAAACAACGGTTAAAAATAGTGTTCTAACTAATATTTTAGTGTTTTGACCCTGCCGCCCTAATAGATTGTGCCAGGACCAAAAAACATGCAAATCTACTGTGATTTAATACTTGCCAAGTAATTTTTTTTCACACATCAAATTTCGTCTTCATTTGGGTCAGCGGTACGTTTAAGGATTTAAAGCGCTAAAATTCCGGGGTTCATTTTCGGTGATGAATAGAACACACTTTATACTTTTACACAGATATACATAAAATCGGATGTTACTATTTCTGCGTGGCGAGAATTATCTAACTCTTAATAACTTCTGGTTAGAGAGTTCGGCTCGTAATCTGAGGATCGCGAGTTCGAATCCCAATCACACCAAACATGCTCTCCCTTTCAGTCGTGGGGGCGTTATAATGGAGGTCAATCCTACTGTTCGTTTATAAAAGAGTAGCCCAAGAGTTGGCGGTGGGTGGTGATGACTAGCTGCCTTTCCTCTGGTCTTATACTATTAAATTAGGGACGGCTAGCGCAGATAGCCCTCGAGTAGCTTTGCGCGAAATTTCATGAACTTACCGTCGTACTGGCGGGGGGCATATTTTGTGAATCCAATGAATTTCAACTTATGTTTATTGTTGTAGAATAAAAACTTGTTTGTAGTTAAACGAACGTTAAATAACGAGGTATTTATCAGTGTTGTTCTATGTAGAACACTAAATACACTTTGATATTCGGGATAAAAATCACGTCACACAATGATTTTTAAAAATATATTTCTAGTAACTTCTCTAATATAGAGAATATACTTCGCGCAAGTTTTCGATGTTCAAACCTTAATATTTCACAACGGTTTAATTACTGTCAGAAGACGTCCAGCATCCAGGTCGTACCAAACATGCTCGCCTTTTCAGCGAAATTAAAAAACAAACAATCAAACGTCTCCAGGTGGATCAGTGGTAAGTTTAGGAAATTATTCAAATCCACGATTCGATTACCTACGGTAAACAGAGCCCATTATTATAGGATTTGGCAAGAACAAAAACACTCTATTCCCTTAGGCACGATATTTTGATAAATTAATAGGCATAAGCCTTGAATTGATATAATTTCAAGGTTGTTATCGCACAATCACCCTAAAAGAAGTAAAAAATTAAACACACCCTCTCATACTCTTGTCTATCGCTGACCAATGCTACTGCCATCAACAACTCTTTCCATAAGACAGAAAAATCTGTCTTAACTGGAGCCTAATCCAATTTTTAAACTTGTGTGTTTTAGAAAACAGTACAGTGCTCTTCATTCTATGAATGTTCCAAATAATATTGTAATGTTCAGTAATATCATCTTTAACATTCCATTTCTCAAGAGAAAATAAATTAAGGAATTCCGCGAAGATAATCCTTACACTCCCCAAAATAATCCTAGTATCACTCCCACGAACTCTGTCTAATAAGTCAACATTCTTTCTTAGAGAAGGAGATTGGAACTTTACAGTGTTCCAAGTGAGGCCTAACTAGTAATTATTAAATACTTTGACATATGCGTAACTAGTAACTAATACATACTGTTACGTGTTATCAGTATATATATAATTACACTTTAAAATTCTATAAGCTCTACAGTTAACAACAGAGCATTGCTTTGATAACTAGAGTGACTTACCCACCACTATACCATGACCGCTTTCTTCAGTCACGCTCCTGAGTTAAGTTCGCATCTACATTAAAGTTCTGATGCACATCATGATTATCCAAATACACTATTTTGCGCTTGTGTAATTAAAGGTCAGTTGACAAACATCTGTCGTAATAACCAATTTATGCAGATCATTATGTAATTCATTAACATGTTCAATACAACTAGAAATATCCAAGAGTTTATTGTCTTCTGCAAACTTTACGAGTTTACTAAGTATACCCTATAATTATCGTTAATTTAAAAAAGCCCAAGTAATGACTTCAGAAGCACTCCACTAATAACAAAAGGTCCAGTTTGACTAGACTTCAATAACAAGTTAGCGACCAACTATCCTACTAAACAATTAACTAGTCATTCCCCAACACATAATATCATTATGAAATCGTCTCTTATACTCAGTTAAAATGTTTTAATTTATATTACTTTATTTTTATTACCTTTTAGTTACAAAATTACGAATTAATTGGCTTTTTGGTTATAATAAATCCTGTTTAAAAAAAAAAGGTTTTAACACTTAAGATTACACTAGACTCGTGCTAACTTCTTGTTCGTGAAGTATGCTACAGAGGGCGCTACTATGATTATATTACGTACCCTGCACAGATTTTCCAATGGAGTACAGATGAACGAAATGCGGATAAGATATGTTGATTTTATGGAGCAAAGTTGTCATCTCATCATAATTATGGTACCTGAATTTCACCTCCTCTCCCCGGACATACTGGATAGCCGAAAGATAAATTAGCAGAAAAACCACAACACACCCAGAAACATACCAGTAGACGGGCTTCATAGCGGCGTATCCTACAAAAAATAATGTGTAAGATTTAGCGGGTGTTAGCAACATTTTTGAATGTTATTAGCTATAAAAATCAACAATATTTGAAATTTACAGTGTCGAAATGGTATTTTTTATAAATCAACCAATTCAACAACAAACCTTACAAAAGTTAGCGTTACAGTGCTGAAATCAGGATTTAACAAGTCATCAGATTTAACAAAATACTTTAAATACTTTCTTACACTGCAGGAAAGATGGTTTGAAAACACTGTATCCAGCAACAGGTTCTATACTGATTAAATATATCAATAAGTGTTTCCACGTCTATGTTCTATCTAAGGTTGTACCGTATTGTTCTGATACGAGCATCTAAGGTTGTACCGTATTGTTCTGATACGAGCAGGAGAAAAACTATTTCTACTTGTTTGTTTTACTTTAGGTTTTCACAGCATTGTCGAAATATTTGTTTCAACCTCTTTGTTCTACTTTTTGTTTCACACCACTAAATATAACACTCGTTTAAACTTATCTGAAACTGTTCTTACTTTATTTGTTCTATTTCGAACGTTTCTTTGTATTGTTAGTGGCATTTTTTTTAGATAGAAAAGAAATTGTTTACACCCCTTTGTTCTGTTTTGGATTTCACAGAATTATCAGAGGAAGCTTTGAATTTGGTAGCCAGAAAATGTATGAAACATTTGATAAGATCTGTTATTCACCACCACGGCTAAAGTTTGTAAAATCATGCTCGTTAGATCAAAACTAAATTCTTACACTACTAGTATCTACACAAATTTTACGTCCTATAAAGTATCCCATTGTTATCAGAAGCAGCTTTAATATCAATGCACTATTACAGTGATAACAGCCATCCCTTCACGACCTGATATATCATGATAGCAGCCATCCCTTAACAACATGATACATCATAACAACAATTCCTTAACTACATGATATATTATGATAACAGTTAACCCTCAACTATCTAATACATCACGATAACAGCTATTCCTTAACTATCTAATGCATCATAATAACCATCCTTTAACTATCTGATACCTCACAATAACATTCATCTCTTAACTATCTTATTAATAAATACATCATGATAACAGCCTTAACGACCTGATACATCAGACGAATGTTAACACTTGATATCCAATATGGCGAAGTAAGTTAAACTACGTGATTTTTGACGTCAATGTAAGATCTATTAAGGCGCCAAGATATTCTGTCTGTCCAAGTCCTCGTGCAGTTTTCGAGGAAATTCTTCAATTAAACCCTTTGGTCACACGGAGAGAAAATGCCAAGCCACGTATAACGTCACTAATATATTCACTTTCTTATTTATTTGAGGTGAAAAACGTTGTACGCTTCAAAGAGTAACTTGACTAACTTTGCACATTCATAGTCGAAAAAACAAAAAAGTCTAAGCTTATGAAATAACTAATTGTTGATTGCGGTCTGTGATCAAATTATTTTTACCGGTAAAGAATTACACATACAAGAGTTCTAGTAGATAATTATATATATATATACATATGTATATTTGCTACTTTTGATATACGTATACACACACACATATCTACGAATTCCTTTTAATTATTAGTTGTTACTTATTCACAGAGATGCCGTAAAACAGTTTCCCCACACACAGAGGATTTCATCTATAGTTGTGTGGGAAATTGTTTATCCACCATTAAATGTAGAAACACGTTTTCGAAATTCTAACTTATATAGTTACGTTTAGTTAGTCACTGACTAGAACGTTTTTATGAATATATTTGTGTAAACAGTAACTGTTAAGAGTGAGTAATAAAAAAGCAAACGTCCACGAACTTCGTTAGAATTAAATAAACCATCCAGCGAGTGGTTTGTTTGTTTTAGAATTTCGCACAAAGCTTCTCGAGGGCTATCTGTGCTAGCCGTCCCTAATTTAGCAGTGTAAGACTAGAGGGAAGGCAGCTAGTCATCACCATCCACCGCCAACTCTTGAGCTACTCTTTTACCAACGAATAGTGGAATTGACCGTCACTATATACGCCCCCACGGCTGGGAGGGCGAGCATGTTTAGCGCGACGCGGGCGCGAACCCGCGACCCTCGGATTACGAGTCGCACGCCTTACGCGCTTGGCCATGCCAGGCCCTAAAATTAAGCACAAAGCTATACAATGGGCTACTTGTGCTCTGCCCACCACGGGTATCGAAACCCGGTTTTTCGTGTGTATGCGAGTGGTTTGTATCGTCTTGTTTCACCTAACACTGTTTAAGAAGAAACGTTAAGACTATTTTAAGAAATGTAAATCCGGAGCATGCATGAAAAAGGTACGGTCACTGTGACTGATAAATTAATACGTACCTCCAGACACCGAGATTTAGTTCCAGTTAGCCACTTGCTAGTTAATAAATTATCAAGTGTGGATATGTTAGGCTTATGTAGCTGTGTTTATAAACAATTTCAGTATAAAAAAAAAACCGGATGTGATTGTTAAAGTTACCCTAAATTAAGAGCTGAAATGTTACGAAATAGTTATAGTTATATGTGAAACAATTTTTTAAACAATTGATTATTACTATGCAGTCATTCAACCTGTCAAATATATCGCACAGTTTTTCCCCTTAAATTATTTGGGATTTAGGTTTAACATTTACCTTTGACTTTCATTTTGTTGACAAGAAGAGTATACGTTTCTTCTCCGATGAAACTTTCTAATCATAGACTAACTCTACAGTTCACTTTTATGCGTATTAACACGATTTTCGGTTAGTTACGGGAACGTCTATATTTATACCGTCTCTGATGTCAGAATCCGTATTGGGCACCAATCGCATGCTTTCTTTCTTACACGGAAATGACGTATACACCATCGTTTTCCATTGACTAACACCCTTTGACTGTCTCTCACGGTAACAGAGTGACTTCTTTCTTTATTCTGATTGTGCTCACGAGTCTGTCTGCATTGTTTCAACCCACTTTGCCTTAATAACCACTCTCAGCCAACACGCTACAGTCTGAATAGATTTAGTGCGGATATATTCGCACCTCGTGTGTAGCCATGTTTGATCGACTAGCCTTTCCTATTATAACTTTTAGTATGGTACTAGACTGCTCGCCTATTAAATTTATTGTTTTTTTTTTCCTTTCTTCGATTATGGCCTCTCATTATATAGTTGTTTTTATAACACTGTGCATACATGTAAAAATAGCATTTTTATACTTACCAGATGAAACTGATTATAAATGTTTATCTGTAGTGATAATAAAGGAACCATGACATAATGACGCAAAACTTTTCGTCCCTGGGCACAACAGTTACCCGCGAAACGAGTTCCACTTTAGAACAAAAAGAGCCTTTCTCTTCCTTACCTGGTTACGGGCTTGACGACATAATGGTTTGATGATTAGGTGTTTTTAACGGTAATTAGGTTCTTACACGTGTTACTTTACTGTGTTTCGTGAAGGAATGCTAGAGATGTAAATAAAATTTGAATCACTGTTATCATGAGCAGTACAAAGACAGTCATATTAAGGGATGATTATCACCAGGAAAGTATTAAGTTTAAAAGCACATTAAAAAAAGACTATCTTTGTTTCAGTACAAAGCTACATAACAATCTATCGAACTCCGAATTTTGTTTTTGCTTATCTGTTTGATTTTGAATTTCGCGCAAGGCTACTCGAGGGCTATCTGCGCTAGCTGTCCCCAATTTAGCAGTGTAAGACTAGAGGGAAGACAGCTAGTCATCACCACCCACCGCCAACTCGTGGGCTACTCTATTACAAACGAATAGTAAGATTGATGATCACATTATAACACAGTTGAAAGGGCGAGCATGTTTGGTACAACGGGAATTCAAACCCGCGACCCTCAGATTACGAGTCGAACGCCTTAATCCACCTGGCCATGTTGGGCCGTTTTATTCTTGTAAATCCTGAAGCTTACTTATGAATTACAAGGGAACCACAAAAAATATATCTCTAATAAAATGGGGAATGTAAGGACCTTTATTAATGATTTTGTTAGGGCAGGAAGGGGTATAAAATCTATAGGAAATTAACCTTTTGGTTGTATTTATTTGCTGTATGAATGTATGTCCCTGTATCACGGAATTTATGAAATTACATACAAACACAATTATGTGTATCACGATATTTATCAAATGACATACAGACATAATAAAATGTCCTTGTATCACGGTATCAACTAACATATAAAACTAATGATGTCCTTGAATTATGGTATTTATCAAATGACTTATCGTCAAATTAATATCCCTGTAGTACGATTTTTATGAAACGACACACAAAGGTAATAATATCCCCACATCATTGTATTTATAAATACAAAGGTGACATACTTGTATGCTAATATCCCTGTATTACAGTATTTATGAAATGACATACACACATAATAATGTCCCTATATCAGAGTATCTATCAAATGATATACAAACATAATAATTTCCTTGTATCACAGTGCTTATCAAATGACAAATCAATCTATTCCCAAAAGTCTACACCCAGAAAGGTATACCTAAAATTATTCAAGCAAAGTACTTTTAGATTTTGTGTTCAACAACTATAGTTATTCACGTATTGTATTATACTTGACGTTGAAGTTACTAGTGTAACTTGTGAGGTATAAATCAAGAAATATCTATATAGAGAAATCCTTGGCAATAACTGCCACACCTTAATCCTTAAGATATTTCATATCCAATGTTTTATGGATAAATATGGTTTCCACTTGAAAAGTCTTTTCAGTTTAATCTCCTATTTCTGGTCTTATTTGTAGAAGACACACCTAGAAGGCTAAAACGTCGCACGTGAGACTTCATACTCTTTATCTTACGAATAAACCTGGTTCTAAGTTTTAAAAAGTTCGTTCTGTTTGTCTCCTTACTCTGGCCTAACCTGTGGAAGATACACGTAAGAGGCTGAAGAGTCGCAAGTGAGACTTCCTACTGAACATAGGATGATCAAACGTCCGGGTTTTGCTGGAACAGTCCCATTTTTTGGAAATTGTCCCGATTCTAAGATATAGATATGCGAGTCATGTAAAATCACGGATGTAATAGTCCTAATTAAGTTGCTCATTGTTGTAGCTCCTACTCTCCTGCTGCCAAATTTTCTCGAACGTTCTGCTAGAGAGTGGCAAGAAATCCAGATCCCTTTTTAGTTAGACCCGTTGCAGTTAGTGAACGTTAAATATCAGGGACCCTTCTGTAGTATATTTTGATTATTGAAAATGGCCCACTTGCACAGCGAACTTACAACGCTAGATACCGGGTTTCGATACCCATCGTGGGCAGAACACACATATAACCCATTGTATAGCTTTGTGCTTAATTTCAAACAAACAGATTTACTGAAAATGTTTACCTATTAACTTGATGAAAACAATGCGTGTTTTTCCAAATACTTTGAAAGGTGACCTCATTTTTTTAAAATGCAGGTTGAGTTGTATAACATACTTAAGTGCACTATTTACAAAGTTGTGTTTCCGACAGCACACTCAGGGCATTATGGATCTCATTGTCAAGAGAAAACAACAAGACAAATACTATTTTGAAATTATGAGCAAGGGCTAGGCTATCCCAGTTGTCCAGTTTGGAAGTTTGGCCACCTTACTCAGGTATAAACCTGATTTCATGTTTTAACTGTGTTTTGCTTGGCCTCTTAATGTGGCCTAGCCCGTGAATGACATATACAGATGGCCGAAACATCGCCCATAATTCCCCTAATCAACATAATATTTTCATAAAAAAAAAGATTACAAAGAGAGATAAACAGGATTAGTTTCCAGCCGATTTTGAAACCACATAATTAAAACCTCCAGCCTAAAAAAAAAAAAAAAAAAAAAGACACGTCGCAACAACTTATTATACAATAAGACAACCTTCTATCGTAATACACCCTTCCTGGTCTAAAGATTTAACAAAGTACACTGAATATGTAGAGTTATACACGGACGTTTCTCTACGTATATAATTCTACTATTATTAATTTACCTACGTTATGAGTTTTGAACAACAATATTTAGTGATCAGTATTTAAGCACAAGATATACTTGTCGGATTTTAGGTTATAAGATGCAAACTTATATTAGCTCTTACGTAATGAATATAAAAAGGTATTCTTGCCGTATTAGGAAATCTGGGAAAAGTGGTTTTTTTTCTACATCTGATTTGTAAACAGAAAAGTGGGAGTTTCATATCTAGTTTAATTTATCTATTCTCTTCTGTTGTTTTGTAATTGTAATTTTCAAATAATAAGAACAGACACGAAAAACACAGTTACTGTTCTGTAGAACTTGTTTTAAGACATGTTTTCTTTCTTTCCTTTTACAGTACACGTACTAACCCTTTACTAGACAATGAGTGGCTCGTGTTTGTTTGTCCCTATGGTCTGAGATAAAAATGATATTAAGGAAGTTGGTCAATATCGTGAAAAATATAATTAGAGCTAACACCAAAGGCTAAGTAATATTGTATTGCCTCCACACACACGCACCATAAAGATAATTAACCTTGTGAAGTTAATTCATGAATATCATTAATGTATCAAGTTATTTAAAACACAGGAATAGGAGACAAAAATTGCTAATTGTGCGACATATTGTAAGGCTAACGTTAAATGTTACAGACTTAATAACTAAATTTGCGTTATATAAGGCTTATTTCAAAGGGTAGCTAAAACTATGAAATATATGTATACTAAAACAGACCGGCAAAACAATAGCGGTAAAATTAGTATCTTTATCGAAACAGTACAGGGTTTCTAGAATAAAACAAAATAACTCGATTTGCAGACACCGAAATCTGTAAATTCGCTGGTCCAAGATCTAACATAAATTAACCTTTTAAATTACGGCCTATACTCGACAGAGAAATTAACCTGTAATTTGTTTACTTTTTTCTTTAGTTTAGTTAGGGCGAAGCTTTACTATTCTTAATATTATCAATAAATAAACTTATAATATTATTCGACGACCTAACATTAGACTTCTTTAAAATATTAATAAGTTTTTAATATATTCTTGTACAAAATGTCTACCAAAGTTTATTTACATACATCTTCTGTTTACATCCATTGAAAAGTGTGCGCTTATTTTGAAGACATAAAAACTGGTGACATACAAAATAAAGCAACTGCGCGTTGTGCAGGCTGTGGAGAAAATCACCACATTTCACAATGCACCAAACAAAACCCCAAACCTAAATGCTGTAACTGTAGGGAAGAACATACAACAAACTATAAAGGATGCCAGAAATACAAATCAATTAAAACACACTTATACGAACATAAAAATCCAAACACGAACAAGCCACAAACAAACAAAATTCACGAACCATCAAAACCAACTACCACTCCAGCACCAGAAAATACAAACACACAAACAAACTCGTACACTGCAGTAGTCAAGAAAACATCATTCATGCAGGAAAAACCATCAACAAGTAATGAAGATTTACCTAAAACAACTGAAGACACACACAAAACAACACCTATGAATATTGAAAACACACTAACTAATGCCATTACTTCTACCTTTTCTAAAATATTGAGAGAATACACAAATCCAAATAATGAAAACAGTCTAACAGATATAATCATTAAAATAATTATGAAATAAATCGAAAAATACCTACCACAAATGTTAACATACATCATGAACTCTGTTAAACATGGATAAATTCACAGTATTATATATCAATATCCAGGGTGCTATTGCTTGCAACACCTCTCTCCGTTAAATCTGTATATCTGATTTTTAGATAAAATCAAATTTATATAATAATAATTAATAAGATAGTGCTAAATTAAAACAGCCACCTACGTACTAGACTTAAAAAAAAAAAGAGAAAAATATAAAGAACCAGTCTAAAGTTGATATTAATCCATATTAATCAGTTAATTCCAACAGTGTAATGGAAGGAGGAAGAGGTCTGGTGTACCTGACTCTCCTGGGTATTCCACATAATTACCCAAATATCAACACAGAGAATGCTCGAAAGAAGCCATACAAAATAAGGTTAACGCTAAACCTTAAGCTTTCTCGTCCAAAACTGGACTTAATCCCAACGAAGAAGATTAAGCCCCCCGCTCGTACAGGGGTATGTCTACGAATTTACAAAGCTAAAATCAAGGGTTCGATTCCTCTGGGTGGGCTCAACAGATAGCTCGATGTGGTTTTGCTATAAGAAAAAACACACACACAGAGAGACTATAATAAATAGATAATAAAAGTCTAATTTTAAATATGATTTAATTTTCTATAAAATGATCATTTTAAAAGGTTGCTAATCTTGTGAAATACAAAGTTGAGAGCAATTTTAAAAACTATATTGTAATGTGAAATATATATGAGGCTAATTGTATATACTGCCCACCATATTTTGTGAAATACATAAGATAGAATACTAATTTCATAAACTCGTTTATTTCTAAAATATGTGTAATTCTAATTTAAAAGGCTAGTTAGTTTTGTAAAATACATATAACAGAAATATAATAATACTAAATGCTAAATAAACTTACTTAAGATACTATATTAGCTGGACTGTATCAGGTAACTAATATATTTATAGGACTAAAATGTAACTTCAAGTCTTGATAATTTGATTTCATGAACAGGTAGTCTTTCTCTTAATAAAGGGGCGCAGTCTGGGTTTTTGATTATATTACTGTTTTGTTTTACGATGTGTAAACAGGAGAGGACGTTTAGCCTTGTGGTAGAGTTTTAGATTTCAGAGGTAGCGAGACGGTTTAGAATTCATGTGATACTGCAGTTGATTGATTGTAATTGATCACAAAGCTACATATTGGGCTATCTGTGCTCTGTCCACCATGGGCATCGAAATCCGGTTTCTGGCGATGTGAGTCCGCAGACAAACCGATATGCCACTAGGCAACACGAAACTGCAAAATACTCCACGCAATTTAAGTAGTAGGTGCGTTAAAAGAGCTACGATCAATCTGTTAGGGTTAGTGATTGGCGGTACGGTGCTGTTAATAGGCTGCTTTACCTCTGATAGCTAGCTCAAAATTACATACACCGGCAGATACCCTCAATTTCTTATAAACACAGAAATTTAAAAAAAATTTCTGACAGAGATCGGGATCGGGGCCCGGCATGGCCAGGTGGGTTAAGGCGTGCGACTCGTAATCTGAGGGTCGCGGGTTCGCATCCCCGTCGCACCAAACATGCTCGCCCTTTCAACAGTGGGGACGTTATAATGTGACGGTTAATCCCACTATTCGTTGGTAAAAGAGTAGCCCAAAAGTTGGCGGTGGGTGGTGATAATTAGCTGCTTTCCCTCTAGTCTTACACTGCTAAATTAGGAACGGCTAGCGCAGATAGCCCTCGTGTAGCTTTGCGCGAAATTCAAAAACAAACAAACAAACAAATGTCCGAGTCGTGCTGAATGGAAAAAATAATAACTTCATTCTTCTATAAAGTTAAAGAAAAAAGTTAACAGGTACCGATACTAGTACAACTGTAGTAAAGCCTAGAGGAAAAATGATTTTCATACATTTTGTTAAGTATTAGTCATAAACACCGAGCAGAAAAGGTCACTACGTTTTAACCGTACTTCACAGTAGGGTAATAATGAACGTGTTTGGGACTGAAAAGCATTTGACAGAAACATAAACTAAAGGGTGTTAAAAAACTTTGGCTTATCACCAACTTTTTGCACTCCAAGGTTAACAATGTAGGAACTATCGTGTTTTATCAATCAGGTTTGAAACAACATATTGGAGTCTTGTAGACTAATATTTAATTTTAAATTTAGTTACTATTCACGAATTATTAGAGAAAGGTTTAGCTGTTGCTTGTGGTGTAATAATGCAAAAAATAAAAACGACAAAAAATAAACACAAAATAAAACTTTGTGAACTATGGTACTTGGTTTTATTTTCTATGTTGTCACTTGCTTTCCGAAGAAACTGACGCTTTTCCATCTAACTGGTTTGTCTTTACAAGACTGAACAAGGAGGCAACTATTATTTCCATTCTTTCCTACAGGATGGGCAAAACTTCTAGACACAACCTCTCAAATGGTTGTTAATGAATGATCCACAGCCCCATTATTCTGCATAATCGCAGGTTTGAGCATTTATTATCTTTGACTACATTAATACATGACGATATTACATCAAAAACAAATATTTTCAATAAAACAAGTGAGGGAATGCATACAAACGTATATATCAGATAGTACATATGCTCATTCTTCTACAAAAGAATGAAGTAAAATGGTTGACACTATTGCAATAATACATAAACCGTTGAAGTTTCCAAACAACAGCCAATATATGGCTGATATAAAGAACCATTTTTTGAAATATACCTATCATATAATGATTTACTGAGTTATTTACCTATAACGATTTACTGATCTTTATTACTTACAAAGATTTACTGAGCTTTATAACTTACAACGACTTAGAGACCTTTATTACATATAGTGGTATGCTGACTTTTAGTACTTACAACGATTTACTGACTTTTATTACTTATAACAATTTCCTGAGCTTTATTACTTATAATGATTTACTAACCTTCATTACTTATAACGATTTACTGGGCCTTATTACTTATAACAACCTACTGACCTTTATTAGTAATAACGATTTATTGAGCTTTATTATTTATAATGATTTAAAGAGCTTTATTACTTATAAGGGTTTATTGAGTTTTATTACTTATAGCCATCGACTGAGCTTTATTACTCATAACGAGATACTATTTTTTTTACTTTTAACAATTTACTGAGCTTAATCCCTGATAAAAATTTACTGATATTTATTACTTATAATGATTTAACGAGCTTTATTACATATAGCGATTTATTGAGCTTTATTACTTACACCGATTCACTGAGTTTTATTACTTATAATGATTTACTACATATATTACTTATAACAATTTACTGAGCTTTATTACTTATAGCGATATAGTGAGCTTTATTACTTATAACGATTTCTTGAATTTTATTACTTTTAACAGTTTACTGAGCTTTATTACTTATAACAATTTTCGGATCTTTATTACTTATGATGATTTAATGAGCTTTTTTACTTATTACGATTCACTGAGCTTTATAACTTGTAACGATTCACTGACCTTTATTACTTTTAATGATTTACTGAGCTTTTTTACTTATAACAATTTGCTGACCTTTAGTAGTTATAACGATTTACTTAGCTTAATTATTTATTAGGATTTACTGATCTTTACTAGTTATAACGATTTAATGACCTTTAATGTTTATAACAATTTAGTGATACTTTATTAGTTTCAATGATTTCTGAGATTTATTACTTATAACAATTTATTGAGCTTTATCACTTATAATAATTTAAGGAGCTTTATAACTGATATATAGATTTACTGAATTTCATTACTGTTAACGATTTACTGAGCTTTGTTACTCATAAACACTTACGGATCTTTATTACTTATAACAATTCACTGAGCTTTATACGTTATAACTATTTACTTATATTTTTTACTTATAAGGATTTACCAAGCTTTATTACTAATAAGGTTTCATGACTTTTATCACTTATAATGATTAAATGAGATTTATTACTTATAACAATGTACTGAGCTTTATTACTTATAAGGATTTAGTGAACTTTGTTACTCACGATGATTTGGTAAGCCTTATTACTTTTAACAATTTACTCAACTTTATTCTTTATAACACTTTACTAACCTTTATTACTTATAACGATTTACTAAGCTTTATAACTTATAATGAATTAATAAGTTTTATTACTGATAACGATTTATTGAGTTTTATTACTTATAACATCTACTGAGCTATATTACTTATAACGATTTACTGAATTTTATTACTTTTAACAGTTTACTGAGCTTCAGTAGTTATAACGATTTAGTGAGCTTTTATTACTTATCAGGATTTAATTAGCTTAATCATACCAATTTCTTGAGCTTTATTACCTATAATGATTTACTGATCTTTATTACTTATAATGATTTACTGACCTTTATAACTTATAACGATTTACTGAGCTTGATTACGTATAAGGATTTACTGAACTTTATTACTTATAGCAATTTACTGAAATTTCTACCTAATAACGCACTGAATTATATTCCTTTTAACGATTTACTACATATGTTACTGAAAAAGATTTACTGAGCATTATTACTTATAACGATTTACTGAGCTTTACTACATATAAGGATTTACTGAGGTTTATAACTTATAATGGTTTATTACATATTCTAATTATAATGATTTAACGAGCTTTATAACAATGATTGTGAATTTTATTATTTTTAACAATTTACTGAGCTTTCTTACTTATAAAGATTTACTGACCTTCATTATTTATAACAAGTAACTGACCTTTAATATTTATAACAGTTTAATGACTTTATTAATCGTTATGATTTACTGACCTTTATTACTTATAACGATTTACTACATATATTACATATAATGACTTAAGACATATATTACTGACATGGATTTACTGAGTGTTATTACTTGCAACGATTTACAGAATTTTATTACTTTTAACACTTTACTGAGCATTATTACATATAACGATTTACTGAGCTTTATTATTTATAATATTTAATTAACATTATAATAGCAATTTATTAAGCTTTATTACATATAATTATTTAACGAGCTTTATTACTTATTGCGATTTACTGATCTTTATAATTTACAACGATTTATTGAATTTTATTAGTTTTAATGATTTACTTAAATTCATTACTTTTAATGTTTTACTGACCTTTATTAGTAATAACGATTTATTGAGCTTTATTACTTATAATGATTTATTAAATTTACTAGTTAATACAATTTACTGATCTTTTAAATTTATAACAGTTTACTGGTATCTATTGCACATAATGATTTACTCACCTTCATTATTTATAACAATTTCCTGACCTTTATTAGTAATAACAATTTATTAAACTTTACTAGTTATAGCGATTTAATGAGCTTTATTACTTATATGGATTTACTGAGTTTTCTTTTATATAACAAATCACTGAGCTTTATTACTTATAATGATTTATTGAGCTTCATTACTTATAAGGATTTACTGACATTTATTACTTATAATGATTTAATTATATTTATTAGTTATAATGATTTACTAAGCTTTATTACACATAATGATTTACTAAGCTTTATTACACATAATGATTTACTAAGCTTTATTACACATAATGATTTACTTACTACATGTATTACTTGTAACGATTTACTGTGCTTTATTACTTATAATGATTTAATGAGCTTTATTACTTATAAGGGTTTATTGCGTTTTATTACTTATAGCGATCGACTGAGCTTTATTACTTATAATGAGATACTAAGTTTTTTTCTTTTAACAATTTACTGAGCTTAATTACTGATAAATATTTACTGATATTTATTACTTATAGTGATTTACTGAGCTTTATTACATATAGCGACTTACTGAGCTTTATAACTTTTAACGATTTACTGAATTTTCTTAGTTTTTAAGATTTATTGAGCTTTATTACTTATAACAATTTACTGAGTTTTATTACTCAACAATTTACTGACCTTCATTGCTTATAATGATTTTACGAGCTTTATTAGTTATGATGATCCAATAGCTTTATTAGTTATGATAATTCATTGTGCTTTATTACTTTTAACGACGCACTGAGATTTATTACTTACAATGATTTAATGAGCTTTATTACTTATAACGATTTACTACATTTATTACTTATAAAGATTTACCATGCATTGTTACTCATAACGATTTACTGAGCTTTATTAATTATAAAGATTTTCTACATACATAAATTATAATGTATAATTGAGCATTATTACTTATAACGATTTACTGAGTTTTATTACTTATAGGAATTTACTGAGCAAAATTTATTACTTATAACGATTTAGTGAGCTTTATTACTTATAGGAATTTACTGAGCAAAATTTATAACTTATAACGATTTTACGAGCTTTATTAGTTATGAGGATTTAATAATCTTTATTACTTATAACGACTTAGTAAGCTTTATTGCTTATAATGATTTACTTGTCTTTATTACTTGTAAGAATTAACTGATCTTTATTAGTTATGATGATTCAATGAGTTTTATTCACTGCGCTTTGTTATTCTAATGATACACTGAGCTTTATTACTTATATTTATTTACTGAGTCTTATTACTTATAATGATTTGCTAAGCTTCATTACTTATGACAGTTTACTGAGTTATATTGTTTGTAAATATTTTCTACATATATTACTTATAACGATTAACTGAGCATTAATACTCATAACGATTTACTTAGCTTTATTACTTATAAAGATTTGCAGAGTTTACTACTTATAACGATTAAATGAGCTTCATTACTTATAATGATTTACAACATATATTACTTAAAACGATTTGCGGAGAATTATTACCTAAAATGACTTACTAAGCTTTATCACTTATAATGATTTAACGAGCTTTATTACATGTAATACATTTTTTCAGTTTTATTACTTATGGAGATCTAGTGAGCTTTATTACTTAAACGATTTTATACATAAATTACTTATAAGGATTTACTGACTTTTATTACTTAAAATGACTCACAAACCTTTATTACTTATAATGATTTATTCAGTTTTATTACTTTATTTAGTTTTTACTAACTTTATTACTTTATTTTTTACTTTATTACTTTATTTAGTTTTATTACTTATAATGATTTATTTAGCTTTATTATCTACAAAAATTAATAGACCTTTATTACTTACAACGATTAAGTGAGCTTTATTACGTAAAATGATTTAAGTACCTTTATTACTTATAACCATTTACTAACCTTTAATATTTATAACAATTTATTGATCCTCCATCACTTTTAATGATTTACTCAACTTTATTGCTTATAACGATTTACTAAGCTTCATTACTTATAAAGATTTATTGAGCTTTATTACTTATAATGATTTACCGAGTTTTATTACTTATAGCGATTAGTTATAGCGATTTACTAAAAATAATAACTTATAATCATTTACTCACCTTGATTACTTAAACAATTTACTGACCTGTAACATTTATAACAATTTACTGACCTTTATTTGTTGTCACGATTTACTGTGTTTTTTAGTTATATCGATTAACTTAGCTTTAAAACTTATAATGATTTACTACATCTATTACTTATAAGGATTTATAGATATTTATTACTTATATGATTTAATGAGATTTATTACTTATAACGATTTACTGAGGTTTATTACTTATAACAATTTAGTGAGCATTATTACTTATAAGGATTTACTGAGCTTTATTAATTATAATAATTTACTGCATTTATTACTTACGATGATTTACTGACCTTTATTGCTTATAATGCTGCAGTAAGATTCATTACTTTTAAGTATTCACTGAGCTTTATTATTCATAACAATTTTCTGAATATTTATAACAATTTACTGATCCTTTATTAGTTTAATTATTTAGTAAGCTTTATTGCTTATAAGGTTTTATTGAGCTTTATTAGCTATAGCGATTTACTGAGCTTTATTACTTATAACGATTTACAGAGCTTTATTACTTATAACGACTTACTGAACTCTACTACTTACAATGCTTTATTAAGATTTATAACTCTTAATAATTAACTGAGCTTTATTATTTATAACACTTTACTGACTTTTTATTTTTTGACAATTTCTTGAACTTTATTCTTTTTATGATTTACTGACTTTTATAATTTGTAACGATTCACTTATTTTTATTACTTACAATGACTTACTAAACTTTATTACTTATAACGATGAATTTTATTATTTATAACGAGTTATTGAGCTTTATTGCTTATAATAATCTACTGCATATATTACGTATAAGGATTTACTAACCTTTATTAATTATAACAATTTAGTAAGCTTTATTACTTATAATGATTTATTGACCTTTATTAATTATAATAATTTAGTAAGCTTTATTACTTATAATGATTTATTGACCTTTATTACTGATAACGATTTACTGAGCTTTATTACTTATTTAGCGAACTTTATTACTTAATAATGATTTAGTAAGCTTTGTTACTTAAGGATTTAGTAAGCTTTATTACTTAATGATTTAGTAAGCTTTATTACTTAATAATGATTTAGTAAGCTTTATTACTTATAATGATTTATTGACCTTTATTACTTATACTGATGTACGTATCCACGAAAACGATAATGTATTGTTAAAGTTATTTGTTAATTTAAAACATTTTGAGCACTAATTAAAGCAAATTAAAATTGATTTTAGGAGTTAAATTTCGAAATATTTTAAAGGTGGCGCTGATTTCTTAAATGACGTTCTTGTGAGAGATATTTTTTGCGTGAGATTCCTGCAAAACAATCTTAACCTTGAAGATTTCGCGGAATAGGTAGGAAAGGTTTTTTCCCTTTTCACGATGTTTTATATTTTTTTCTCGTTATTTTATGGCAAAGACTGTAGAACCACATTTCATACCCTTTATTAAATTATTTGAATGCATGGGGCCGAGCAGACCCCGGGTGGTTGGAGTGTAGGCTTGTGGAACTGAGGTCAGGAGGTTCATTTTCTGTTACTGCAGAAAAATAGATAAATTGCGCTTCGCAGTTTGGAACCATGGGTGCGTTATGACGATGACTGTAAGACCCCATGTTAGAGCTGACAAAAGTATCCAAAGTGTTGGCGATGAAAAAGGTTGACCATCACTTCTAAATTACGTGCAAAAACCCTTCATGTAGCTTTGCGCGAAATATAACAAAGAATATAGTTCTTTAAAGTAGCACAATGTTTTAAAAAAGGTAATTAAACTTCGGGAAAAGTTTTGAAACTTTTTAATTTACAAAGAATCCTTTTCTTGTCTGGCTGAAAATTGTAAAATACGTTTATGTTAAATTGTCAGATCAGTTGATGAGTGGCAATAAAGTTTATATTATGTGGAACTGAAAACTATAATATCAGTTCACTCGAAGAAGTAATCTTGAGGGCTTATAACGTTAAAATGTGGGTTTTGATCTCTGCAATAGGCACAGTACAGATGTTCCAGTGTGAAGTTATGTTGTAAAAAACAAACAAATAAACCTAGTTTGTGAAGACTGAAGAAAAATAAAAAATAAGAATTCATACAGAACTCTAGTGGTAATACATCCAACATACAACTCAAAATATAGTGATGGAACCCATTGAGTGTTGTTTCTCGTATTACAGTGAAATTCGTTTGTACCTGTTTGATTTACTTTATTGTCACATAAACGATAATACATACATTTAGTGTCGAAACATCAAACCACAAAACAATTGGAATGATTGACGTTGGGGACTAAGAAATGCTTCAAAATTCGAGCGCTACATCAGAATATTTAAAAAAAAAAAAGGTACTTGTAGGAGTTTTCTAGTTGGTTAAAGCAACTTCTAGCGACACGTGGTAGATAGCATATCGGGAGGTTAACGTGTGGATCTGTGTGATTTCGCAGAGGACGTTCAACTGTAGGTAAATTATAAAAGCGATATTTAATTCCATTATCGTGGCAGGAGATGCTCCTGGCTAGCTGCATTTTCTTTGGTCAGTAGTTGATAATTATAAAAGGCTGTGTCTGAACCCTATGGGATTTTTTATCTGGGTTGTTAATCCCATGTGCACATAAAGTACCTTTAAGGTGAAATTTTTAGTTTCTTACACTTTGCAAATTCAATGTTTGGCTGTATACAAAATATTTACACTTACTCTACATATTCCAATAATTTACTCCTTCATGCTGGAAACAAAATACAGGTTCGTGTCACATTCACTTAGAACACCATATCTGGACCAACCGCAGCATAATTCATACTAGGCTATTAACTCTTTCAGGTCGGAACCAAAATACAGGCTTGCGTCATATTCGGTTAGAAAACTATATATCAGTTATGCTCAACCTGGGGCCTGGCATGGCCTAGCGCGTTAAGGCGTGCGCTTCGTAATCCGAGGGTCGCGGGTTCGCGCCCGAGTCGCGCCAAACATGCTCGCTCTCCCAGCCGTGGGGGCGTTATAATGTGACGGTCAATCCCACTTTTCGTTGGTAAAAGAGTAGCCCAAGAGTTGGCGGTGGGTGGTGATGACTAGCTGCCTTCCCTCTAGTCTTACACTTCTAAATTAGGGACGGCTAGCACAGATAGCCCTCGAGTAGCTTTGTGCGAAATTCACAAAACAAAACAAATATTCTCAACCTGTGTGTCGCGAGAGATTGGCAGATGTGCCGCAGTATTTTTAAAACATATTCAACTTTCTTGGGATTTCACAAACAAGTCGAACACATCAGTTAATAAAAGCTTCAATAGAGACACTCTGAAACCTTCCAAAATATTCAATGGTTTTCATTGAACTTGAGCACTGAGAAGTTCATACTTAAATTTCATTCTCGACTGCAACGGTTCGACTGTTAGTTTAATTGTGATGCAATAAGCGCTTCGTATGTCATAAATGATGCATCAAACAATCAAACTGCTTTCTGGAACACGTTCTCATTCTGCGGTAACTACAGCTACTACGCTGTAGGTAGGAATTTTATATCCACTGCAGAACTTCGTGCTTATCGTGTATGAATTAGCTTTATCATTTATCCATGGAAAAATATTTAAGTAAGTCTGGTGCTGCAAAGGAGAATATGTTGAATCAAAAGCAAGGAATCAAACGAAAGTACAAAAACGAATACATCAAATACAGTTTTATCGCTTTGGAATCGGAACATTCTCAATTACCATTCTGCCTACTCTGCAATGCAACTTTATCGAACGAGGCGCTTGTTCCTAGCACACTGAAGAGACACTTGGAAACAAGACATTCAGCTGTGAAGGATAAACCAAACGAATACTTCAAGAATCTCGCGGTTCAACAACATGAACAATCAAGGAAGCTTGTGAACTACATGAAGCTGCCCGAAAAAGGATTGATTACAAGTTATAAGGTTGCTCAATTGTTGGCAAAACGCAAGAAAGCGCATACGGAGACCAAATCAGTCATTGCGCCAGCATTAGAAATCACCGTTGAAACTATGCTTGGAATGGATGCCGCCAAAAAGATTAAGGAAGTTCCACTGTTCAATGACACAATTTCGCGCAGAATTGTAGACTTGTCGTCGGATTTGAAGGATCAAGTTTGCGACAATTTGAAGCGCCTAAAGATGAATTGTCTCTGCTATGATCTCTTCAAGTTGATGAATCTACTGACGTTAGTGGAAAAGCTCAAGTTCTGGCTTTTGTTCGATTCATAAAAGATGGAAAATCGTAAACGAATACTTATTTTGTAAATATTTAAAATGTACAGCGAAAGGCCAAGATATTTACGAGTTGGTGAATGAAAGCATTTTGCTCTTCAAACTACATTGTAATAACTGTGTCAGCGTTTGCACCGATGGCTGTCTTTCAATGCAAGAAAAAAAGAAGGGATTCGTTACTCTGGTGCGCCAACAAAATCCAAACATTAGGATTGTTCACTGCATGATTCACAGAGGTGCTCGCCTCCAAATCTTTGCTGAAAGATTTGCAGTCTCTTATGAATCAAGTTATTCAAGTGGTGAATTTCATCAAGTCTCGGCCACTTCAATCTCGACTTTTCTCTCTTCTCTGTAAGGCGATGGATTCATATTACAAAAAGCTACTGTATCACACTGAAGTGTTAAAGCGTCTTATCCAACTAAAAACTGAAGTAATTTCTTTCTTGGAGGTTGATGAAGCAGGTTTTGAATTTTTTTTCATGATAAGATCTGGTGGTTGAAGGTTTAATTTTTTCCAACTTATTTGACAAATTAAATTCTCTGAACTTAAGTCTTCAAGGACCATCTGAAAACATTGTAACTGCAATGTACAAACTGAACGCCTTCGATGAAAAGGTGACGCTGTAGAAGAATAAGATCTCGAAAGGAGTCCTTGATTGTTTTCCTTCTGTTAACGAATGTCCGTCAAAGAAGAAGATTGTCCCTAAAATTTTGAATACATTAAGCGACCTACAGTCCACACTAAAACATTACTTTCCGTCACTTGCTGTCGACGAATATTGGGTGACCTGTCCATTCGAAATCTACGAGACAACAAATCTTACAACTAAGGAGGAATAACAGCTCATTGATTTACGAAACAACAAATTTTATCAGTCATTGTATCCCAAAAAGAGCTTGGATGAGTTTTGGATCTCCATTAGAAATTCATATCCTGCAATCAGTTCAAAAGCAGCTGAAGTTCTGCTTTCATTTGCATCTTCGTGGTTTTGCGAAATTGGACCTTTAGCATTGACTGAAATTAAAGCCAGAAAGAGAGAGAGGCTTCTTACAGTTGATGATGAAATGCGAGCTTGTTTGTCTACGTTAGAGCCTCGCTTCAATTTGATTTGCTCTCGGAAGCAGGCACAAGCGTCACATTGAAAACATGTGTAAAAATAAAAAGTTTTGATTTTTCTGCTATACCACAAAATCGTTAAAAAGTCTTAAAACGAAAATCACGGCCAAAGCAAGCGATAGTATTGTCAATGTGCAGATGACATTAATATCGCTTGCTTTAGTCGTGATTTTCGTTCTAAGGCTTTTAACGCTTCCCGTATAACGTGTACCTAAACAAAATCGATAACGCTTTCCAGGTGTGCCGCGAAAATTTTCAGATTGTCGTAGTGTGCCGCAAGTCAGAAAAGGTTAAGAACCACTGCTTTATATGGACAAACAGTGGCATCATTATTCTAGACTATTAACTCCTTCAGGCTAGAACCAAAATACAGGTTTGTGTCACATTCAGTTATAACACCTTACCTGGACCAACAATAGGCTGTTAAATCTTTCAAGTTGGAACCAAAGTACAGATTTGAGGTCCAAACCCCACTTCTTCATGACCTTCTCATGTCATCCTATATCACAGTGTCAAGTATGGTGTTCGTTAGCAAAGAAATGTAGAAACGTGTAAGGAATAGATATGAAACAATAGATATAAAACGGTGTTGTTGTTTTTCCAGGACGCAGATTTTGGTTTATGTATCAGATTTATTTGACTATTTACCAGTTCGCTCATTCTTATCTCTACTTTACTGGATGTCTTACTTTTTTGCCAATTCTATATACTCAGATATTCGACAAATAATTCTAATAACTGAAAAGTGATTGTAAAGTTACTAGAAACAAGCTGGCAAGTCTACATGACTAAAAACTTGTAACTCATATTTAAGTATCTTAAAATGTTTGCTTCGGATATTCGCGAAAAGCTAAGCAATTTTGAACAAATAAACTTAAGGGAAGGTGGCTAGTCAAAAGTACCCACGGCAGACTCTTGGGCCACTTTAATGGAGTAGCAAGATTTCACCGTCACTCTTATAACCCATCACGGATTCACAATTAGGCATGATATTCGCCAGAACAAAATAGGACCTCAAGAAAAGTGACTTTAGGGCTTATTTATACAGATTTTCCGGCACATCAAAGAAGTATAGTTAACGTACATACTTGAAAATATCCCGGAAACCCATTTGTTACAAGATTATTTCAAGGTTACACAAAAACGGACGTTAAGTAACTCACTCTAACCGCAGAGACAATCTTAAACAATAGTCGTTTATTCTTTGTCACTCATCTCACAATCTTAAACAATAGTCGTCTGTTCTTTATCGCTCATCTCACACTCTTAAACAATAGTCGTTTGTTCTCTATCGCTCATCTCACAATCTTAAACAATAGTCGTTTGTTCTCCATCACTCATCTCACAATCTTAAACAATAGTCGTCTGTTCTCTATCATTCATCTCACAATCTTAAAACGGCCAGGTGGTTAGGTCGCTCGACACTCGTAATCTGAGGGTCGGAGGTTCGAACCCTCACCCCACCAAATATGCTCTCCCTTTTCAACCATAAGGATGTTATAATGTAACAGTCAATCCCACTATTCGTTGGTACAAGAGTAGTCCAAGAGTTGGCGGTAGGTAGCCTTTCCTCTGGTCTTACACTGTTACATTAGAGACGGCTAGCGCAGATAATCTTCGTGTAGCTTTGCGCGTAATTCAAACTAAATCTATCTACTCTATGTATTATAAATTAAGAACCGGTACACACAAACAGCCTTTCTAAAGCTTTGCACGACATCTGTAAACAAACACACCTTTGTTCTAGAAAAAATATATATATGTAAAAACGGCTCGTTTGGGTTGAGAAAATGTTTTACGTAGAGGAGCGAACAACGTTTCGACCTTCTTCAGTTATCGTCAGGTTCACAAAGAAAGAAAGAGGTAACTGGCCGGAAGCTGACCACATCACTGACACCTTTGTTCTTTCTTGCTACATCTTTTAAATTATCATACCCTAGCGACACCTAGTGGAAATTATATGCTAAAAGAAGCTGTGATATTTTTAGTGGCTAAAATTATATTGTTTTTAATATGTTTTTGTTTACAATAATGAACCCTAGTAACATGTGGTGGAAGTTTACAGGTGTCAAGAGAAACATAAATAAAATGGATGACAACTGAAAGAAGGAATTGTTTGCTACTTGTAGAACTTAAAACTTTCGCTTGTAAACGTCAAAAGAATCTGAACTTTAAGATATACGACCAGACACTTGTATGTCGTGTATTTCGGCTTATATGTGATCTTATCATGATGTGATGTTTTGTTTAGCTACGACTCGGGTTAGGCAGTTAGTTCTAGAAACAGCAACTTGGTGGTGTACCAGTAAAGTACCTGGGAAAAAACGTTAAGCCTCTGTTTAGCAGAAAGACTCTCCTGTAATCGTATAAAATATCCGTCGCCATCTCTTGAATCAGTTAGAGATATTTCCGACGGCGAAATAAAATCTTTCTCTGAAGCTTGTGCAAATTCATAATCTTATCTGGTAGCTACTATCACAGAAACATTTCCTCTTAGAAAGATTATGGCGTCATCTCTTTATTGTTTAGGGCTATGCAACCATCAAGAAGATTATCCCTTTAAACCTCGCCGCTCATTATGCTGTTTAGATGAAAAATACGTTACGTAATTACAATAAGACCAATTAACAGGTGCCACGTAATTCGCTTATACAAGTTATGTTATTATATACAAAAGATACAGCGAAGTCGAGATCCGGTACGAAAAATTCCCATTAGTGATACACTAAACTGGAAATTCCATAAATTTTTGTGTAGAATTATATATAATAAGAACTGTGTGGAGTCTACGAAGATCATACTGTACTTACAGTGAAAGAATAGCTGAGAAAACAAGTTCATACAACCGCAGACACTACCGAAAACAAGCTGTGTTGAAACGAATAATTAATTTAATGAATAAAGTAGGTGGAACTCAATGTAAGAATTGACATTAGTTTTACATAATATAGCACAGACAAGTGTAGTAGAATGTTAACAGACCAAAATAGGATAAATTAAACTGTTGTGATTGAACTTATATATATGTATTGCTATATGTTAATTGCTACTCTATAAGGATGATATAAATGTCATCCCTACTATCTTGTTTACATTGTTCTTCAATGATTGATATTAACCATCCCTACTATCTTGTTTACATTGTTCTTCAATGATATATAATATATAATTATAACTAATTATAATTAACACAGGACGCTAGGTACTTCTATCTATTTACTTTAGTAAATCCTCAACTGTGAACTCTTGTACACAATAGTAAACACAAAAGTGACAAAGAATTTTGTTTTTTTAGCAATTCATTATAACGTTCACCATTGAGTGAAGTCTGAGAATACGTCACTTCTCTACACACTTAAACTCACAACGTATTGTTATACTAGAGCAGTAGTTCCCAACCTTTTTTATGCCCTGCACCCCTAAAAAAATTTAATATGTTCTCGCACCCCTCAGAGTAATTATTTATTTAAGAATAAAGGTGAAAGTGGCGAAAACAAATGTAATTTCGCACCCCTGGTAGAAAACCACTATACTAGAGGAAGGGAACGTCGCAACTACAGGCTGCCGTTTCAATAGAACGTTCACATTCATTTCACAGCGTGTACGATACTTTTAGTGTACACTAATAACTACAAGACAATTTTTATTCTTCATCCTATCTCAGACAAAATTTCTGAAGAAATGCTATTTTAATTTTAAGAGTTGTATTATGTGGCGCACCAGTCGTTAAATGAAGCCACTTTTAAGGAAGGAAGTCGTTTAGAATTCTAAGCTGTTGAATCAGAAATCCATTTTTTGAATGTTTAGATCTGTTTCTATAGTCTTAGCTTTCTTTGCTACTGTATTTTATGATATTAATACGAGATTTGCAACAAAATCCACTGTTGCTATGTTATTTTGTAACATTTAAAGCGATTTTTGTTTCTACGAGAGATGTTACTTACGCAATTAGAATCTTCTGTATGAAATCACAGGTTCGACTTTGGAGCTTGACAAGGAAATCATTCTTAAATAGCAAATAATTATTAACTCTCGCCTTAAAATGTCTTAACAAATAACTCAAAGATATAGTTGTGGTTGTTTAGGGTTATACCGTACAGTTGAAACACTGAGGATTCAGTTTCCGAGACTCACGAAAAAATCATTTACTTCCAGAAAGGTCACGACCTTAGTGACCTTATAGGCACCGTGGATGTTCATAGTGATTGCTTGTATCTCTGACCACGTCCAGTATAAACGCTTTAGAGTAAAATATGAAACTTGACATGGAGCCTATCTTTGGAATTCTCATTAAAATAAATGGTATTTGAAGTACAAAGATCAAAGTGAGAGTCACATTTTTGTACTAAATCACGCCCTAGACCCCTTCCCCTGGTGCTTCATATCGGCACTATCCTCATCTGAACCCGATATCTACCTAGTTTGTTTTAGATATTACTGTTACATCAAACGCATCTGAGTTGCGCCTCGTATCTCTTAGCATTACCATTATGCAATAAAAAAAAAAGCTGTTTTATAACATGTTTCGTGTTACAATCAACCAGGAGTCATAATATCTTCAAACAAGCCGTAAGTTCTGAAGAAAACACAGCAGTTAAACTATAACATTGTATATTTTGAAAATAACGTTTCAGGTATTTGCACAAGATGTACAAAGAGAGAAAAAAATAACAAAGAAAAACGTTTCACTGTCTATTTCTTTAATCCCCTCGATCTTTGCTTTTGTGTGTGTGTGTATCTAATTTAAGACACGTTTAACCAGCAAAGTTTATGAAAAAACATGTACCTAGAACACATAGTGAAACTGTTAAGCCTTATCGAAGTACTTAAAGTACAATAACTTACTTGTTGCCATGTTCCTTCCAAGAAAATTACACAAATAGAAGCGACACGAGAGATTTGAATACGTTGAAGAGCACTATAAAATGTGAGCAGGCAGTAGTCCACTAACAGAGAGCATAATGAACCCAGGGAGACGTGGTGACTGTCTCCACAGCATACAGCGCACTGTCCTCATTTTCTCTCTACACAAGAAGTGGGGCTTCAGTGAGCTGTTTGGTGATACGCGATGCGGGCTCGCGCCGTGAACGCGAGGATGACCGAGTTTAGGTGTGGAAGTGACAGGTTACTCACTCCTACTGGTCCTCCATGCTGCAAGAAGCAACAAAAACAAAGTAGAAACGTTTTACATGCTCGAGCTCCGTAATAAACCAGCGTGAACTACATTAAGGTCGATATGCGCGACTTAGCAACAAACATTTCAATAAATCATAAGCCTAATCAGTAACATACTCTTGTCCATATATTTCGGAAGTATCAATAAAGGCGTGTAGGTGTGCCGTAAAAACAAAAATAAAAAAATGTTGCCTTAGTTACGAATTTAACAGTAGATATGAAAACAGTACTAAGACAAACGCATAAAGGAAAATACGATAACTTGTAACAGACCCTGTCTAATATATATATATTTAGACCCTGTCTATATCACTTCTTTCACGTTGTGAAAACAACGCAGCAAAATTCTTCCAAAAACGACTTCCTCTCATCAGATAAGGTCGTTTTGTGTATGGAACGTTTATGCCCCTCCCCGTCTTTTTTCCTCACTGACCAGCATAAAAGTAATCCGAAAGAAATTCAGTTATCAGTTATACACCATAATGATATTTATAGAAGAACAGGCGCCAATTGTCATACCGGAGCATCGGCCTGGTGCACTCGACGCATTCTTAGAAACAGCTCTTAGAAACTGTTTTGTCAGTACACAGCGTTTGATATTGTCCTTTAATACCAGTCTGCTCCCCATGAAAAAATTATTTGGCAGTAAACCCACGTGACTCAATTAACCCAGCAAAAAATAATAATAAATACAAAAGTGTTAAAATGTCCAGGTTTTCAAGGCAACGCAGCAGTTACAGTGTTCCCCTCTAACTAGAAAACAAGTTGTCAAGTGCAATTGATAAATGATTTGTTTGTTTTTTAAATTTCGCGCAAAGCTACACAAGGGCTATCTGCGCTAGCCGTCCCTAATTTAGCAATGTAAGACTAGAGGGAAGGCAGCTAGTCATCACCACTCACCGCCAACTCTTGGGCTACTATTTTACCATCGAATAGTGCGATTGACCGTCACAATATAACGCCCCAACGGCTGAAAGGGCGAGCATGTTTGGTGCGACAGGGATTCGAACCCGAGACCCTCAGATTACGTGTCGAGTGTCTTAACCCCCTGGCCATGCTGGGCCTTTTCCTATTGAAACTATTCCCCGCTCAGTACTGATTCAATCAATGAGGTAGTTTTGTTTTTTCCAACGCATTAACCGCACTGTGCGAGTTATTCCTGTATATGTATGTATATTTTTTGGTTTACAGTTTACAAAGACACTGTAAATTGCAAGACGTGTTCTCTGTACTATTCTCTCGTGTTTTACGCCAATTTTAATGTAATGAAATAAACTTCCAATAAAACAATATATGAAAAACAGAGCATTCAACTTTTCTTTTTTTGTACAATAATTTGAAAATTGACTGCCTGGAATTCTTAGTGCTTCAACAATAATGGTCAAGCTCTTTACAAAAGTCATAAGGTGAACCTGGCCATGCTGGATCGTTGGAAAGAAGTCTGGATTACATACTGGTTTTTCCACTCAGTATCATCTTACTTTTTTTTTACTTAGTCAGACCTTTTAATGCGTCGAGTATGGTATATGATGACAATGTCGACGTGATGATTGGCTTAAATTTCAACTTTAGCTTTTTTATTTGAAAGTATTCCACACACAGAAAAAAAAAATACTTAACCCGCATGTGATTTCCGAAAACAATTAACACTACACCAAATGCAATTTCTTTGGCTTTCTCAGTTTATTTAGATCAAAAGTACGCATGCCCATTTCATTCAAAATTATGTGCTTATCAGTTTTTAAACACGCATTCAGACGTTTCTGCATAACTGGCTACGTTTGCCTTCATTACAACTTAACATTTACTTAACTTTGCAATAACTTAGCTTCGGTTTGTTTCATAAACTGCTCTAAACACCTTTTTTGTTTTTCTTTACTACGGGCTTTATTTTTAATTTCTGTGATTTGTTTTTGTTTTAACTCGTAAAAACAAAACCGTGTCGTACACTGGAGGCTTTACTTGCATGGGTTTTTATTAAATAAAGTTATATATACGTGGCTTAGTTTTTCTGACCGCATTTATGTTTTTTTCTCCAACAGATCAGGATCTATCGATCTAATACATAATGCCTGCAAGAAATCGTAGCTTAAATTGCATGCTTGAAAATGGTAAAATACGGAAAACACAAGAGAAGGGCATAAAACCTTCCAAAAATATTTTGCAGGTCACAGTTCATCACTAAGAAATTAGCTTCAACACGTGTTGACAATTTATTTATAGCAAATTATAACTTCAGTGGGGCCCGGCATGGCCAAGCGTGTTAAGGCGTGCGACTCGTAATCTGAGGGTCGCGGGTTCGCATCCCCGTCGCGCCAAACATGCTCGCCCTCCCAACCATGGGGGCGTTATAATGTGACGGTCAATCCCACTATTCGTTGGTAAAAGAGTAGCCCAAGAGTTGGCGGTAGGTGGTGATGACTAGCTGCCTTCCCTCTAGTCTTACACTGCTAAATTAGGGACGGCTAGCACAGATAGCCCTCGAGTAGCTTTGTGTGAAACTCAAAACAAACAAACAAACAAATAACTTCAATCATCATGGGAATAAATTGTTTCTAACGTATGTGACGTTCGAGACTGCTTAGGATTGTACAAAATTGAAAACAAAAGCACACGATGTTTTCATTAGCAAGAGTTTAGAAAGATTATCTCTCAGAAAAAGACACTGTATTTGTTAATATTGATAGTTTTGACCGCTTCTCAGTTTTTTTTTTTTTTTTTGGAATTTCGCACAAAGCTACTCGAGGGCTATCTGTGCTAGCCGTCCCTAATTTAGCAGTGTAAGACTAGAGGGAAGGCAGCTAGTCATCACCACCCACCGCCAACCTTTGGGCTACTCTTTTACCAACGAAAAGTGGGATTGACCGTCACATTACACGCCCCCACGGCTGGGAGGGCGAGCATGTTTAGCGCGACGCGGGCGCGAACCCGCGACCCTCGGATTACGAATCGCACGCCTTACGCGCTTGGCCATGCCGGGCCTGACCGCTTCTCAGTAGTACAGCGGTATGCCGGCAAACTTACAACGCTATAAATCAGCTTTCGATACCCGTGCTTAATTTCAAACAAACAAATAGCTTTCCCACTTATTAAGGTATTACGCATTGATTCGGCAAGCATTATTTAAACAAATTTAATAGATATTACATTACAGTGAAAGCTAAACACCTAGGTTCGCCTGTTCCACTGGGATTAACCTGATATTTCTTTTCAGATTATTCTTCCGGCAGTCGCTAGTCACTGCACATATTATTTATTCACAGCTGCAGCACATATTTTCACAGATAAGGACTGGATTTTCAGTAACTTCATATTATATATATATATTGGAAATATCAGAATACTTTTTGATTTCTTGAAGCGGCATCACATGTATACAGCAATAGGACAAATAAGACTGACTTCTTTTTTCGTTTTTCATAACCCGATGGCGACGTATATTTACTGAGTTTTCCTAGAAAAGGATTAATTCCTATCAGCAGTACACTATAATTCTGAACGAATATCATTTCGGTTCAGAACGTTTTAATCAAATTAATATTTGAATAGACCTCAGTCTTTTGATCTGCAACTGTATCCGTGATTTCGTCATTGCGTGTCACCTACACAATATCCGGTTTCTTGCTCTAGTGGGCTAGATTTACTGGCGAATCGCATATGTAATCACAGTGAATATATTTTACAAAATTCCAAACCTTAAACACTCACATGACAAAACAGTAGGCGTGTTTTCGTGGTATGGGATGGCTAGGTGGTTAAGGCACTCAACTCGTAATCTCAGGGTCGCGGGTTCGAATTCCCGTCACACCAAACATGCCCTTTCCTCCCATAGGGACATTATAACATTACCGTCAATTCCATTATTCGTTGGTAAAAGAGTAGCCCAAGAGATGGCGGTGGGTCGTGATGACTAACTACCTTTCCTTTAGTCTTACACTGCTAAATCAGGGACGGTTAGCGCAGATAGCCCTGGTGTAACTTTCCGCGAAATTTAACAAATAAACAAAATAAAACTAATCTGAAAACAAACAAAGAAATAAAACTACCTTAATTAAGACGGTTTATTTTTGTTAAGTGTAAAGATACACGATGAGCTATTTCTGCTCTTCTCACCAGGAGTATCGAAATTCGATCGTCAGAAGATACCGTAGAATCACTGGAGAGCATGTGGGTCGATGTAATGTCATTGAAGACAGTGAAAAAAATCCAAAAACCAAAACCTTTAGAACACTTGAAAAAACTTGTAATCTCCAAACATTTGAACTCGGTCAATAGTACAAATTACAAACAGTGGTATCACAGCGTGGAAAGCGCGTTCCTAGGGTTTAACGAAGTACCTACAAATGACATGATGCGCCTCATGTTGTAAATTGAACTTGTACGTTATATTCATACTGAAACCAGTTTTTCATTTGTGCGGAAATTGATATATTAATTGACGAACAATATAAGTAGCTTCATATTCAGAAGTATTTAAGATCCACTGACATATTAACATTTACAATACTGACGTGAAATATACTAAAAATTTGAGAACAATGGTTTTCAATGGCTTGTGCTGTCATCTGCTGTTTAAAATTAAAACTATACGTGAAGTTACTGTTTTCTCCTAATTACGCCGCTGAAGTGTTGTGTGGTATTTTTAATTGTTTTGATTTTATTCATAAATGAAGACTTCGTTTAAGCGGCTTACTGAATACTTTAAATATTAATATAAAATTATTCGACCAATAATGATATAAAACAATTATCATCACACCATGAATAGAAATAAATTATTATCTTAGGATGTTTATAGTTTATGAAATTACAGCCTTCGCGCTCGTTCGTGTCTAATAGTTGGTTAGGGAGTAATTTAACGGTTTGCTATGTGGGGATTTAGATTTTTTTTTTTTTTTTTGTAGAGGACGATTTGTGATGGTTATAAGAACTCATTTGGATTGAATTCATATTGTCGTATCCATTTATGTTATTGCGATTCAATATAATTATATCATTTTACTCTGTAGGAACTGCCGCTTATGTCTGTTCATTTTGCGGGGATTTAAAACAAAAAATATATGCATCTATTATACGGAAATTTAGAATAACTATATTTGTTATTTTTATGTATACACTGGCTGATTAATTAGATAGAATTACAGAGTTATATAGAAATTGTTTGTTTTTAATAATTAGAACAGCATCATCGGTTCAAACACTCTAGTATTGTCATGAATATCGTAAAATACTATTTACGTAGCTTTAAACTATTACTCTATGTGTGTGCGTGCGCAAATAACCGGCTAAACGCTGAGCCGATTTTCCCTGAAATGATAGTTACGACTAGTACTGTATCTCTTGAGAATCAGATTAATATGGCGGACTGTGTTATTGATAGTTGTGGCAAGACAGTGAGATTGTCAAAAAAAAAAAAAAAAGCAAGTTAGATGCACCGTTACAAATTTTCTTAGGTGGAAAGGTCATTGACCTGCACATGGTTTCCTGGGATCGTTGTATAAGTTCAATGCCAACATTTTCAGGTTTGCGAACACAGAACAAACTGGTTGGTTCCACTTTGGGATATATGACTTGCATGATTCTGTTTTATTTTCTAAAAAAGCGTTTCTCCTGCTCACAGTGTGAGACACTACTCAGCTTTACACAAACACAGAAATATATAATTATATATATATATATAGAATGGGTTATTGAATAACTATATATATATATAATGTTCCTTAATTTTTCATTTATTTTTTGTAAAAGAAACAAGTGTTCAAACTAATGAACTCCCTACAACACGTTTTTTATTATTTATTATACTTAGACAACAAAAACTTCTAACCTAAAATATTATGCTTATTGTTTGTCGAAATTAATAAATTAATTATAAATCGAAGGTTCTTCTGATATCAGACTCCTATGCTTTCCTGTTATAGTGATACTTGTGTTTTGGTTGTGAACAAAGTAAAAACATGCATGTTCAGTATATTGTACATAAACTAATGGAATATCAATTAACTAGCATATATATGTGTGTATATATATATATATATGTGTGTGTGTGTGTATATATATATATATATATATGTGTGTGTGTGTATGTATATATATATATATGTGTGTGTGTGTGTGTGTATATGTATATATATATGTGTGTATATGTATATATATATGTGTATATATGTATATATGTGTGTGTGTATGTATATATATATGTGTGTGTATATATGTATATATGTGTGTGTGTATATGTGTATATATGTATATATGTGTGTGTATATATGTATATATGTGTGTGTATATGTGTATATATGTATATATGTGTGTGTATATATAGAACTAAGTGTATGACACAGATAATGAAATGTTAATTTACATACAAGCCTAATTAATCTTGAAAACTTTATGCATACGTAAAATAATTTTAGATACAACAACTAAACCCAAATGAAAAGAAATCATAAATAAATTCATAAAAGCAGAACGACTTACACACTCCTTTAAAAAAAAGCAAAAAAACAACTTTGGTATTAGATCATTAAGGGAGGGGGCTTGGGACAGGATTCTTAATGTTGCGATACACAAACATCGGCGGGGCCGTTTTAGCTACCAGTATTACATATTATATAAAGTAACTGATGTCCTATTGTTTCTGAAAAAAACCTACATGTTTTGCAGGTAATGAATACCTCAGTTTCCTTGAAGTTAATATTATATAAATATATAAACACACACACATACATATATTAAATATAATTGTAAACATAAAACTGTTTTCTTATTTTAAGAATGACCAGGTAAAATGAAACTGTGAACCGTTAGAATTACCTTTTGTTGGTAAGTGCTCCTTAGTAGAAATGTATTTCTTGAAAATCGGTAATCGAAAGTTTTGTCTGGTTCTTCTCGACGTTGACCTCTAGAGAAATAGACATGCAACTCAGAGTTATTTCAAGAGGCACTTTTGTGTCAAGAGAGTCTTATTTGAAGCAACTGTTGTGAAATGCACTACATAAAGTGTGGAAAACGGGCTAACGAACAGCGGAACTCATTTCCGTGTTAGTACCCTCAACGTGGCGAGACGGGCGTCTTCCACCAAATAGCAATACCTCATCTATAAAAACTGTGAACTTGGCACAGGTTTTCTTGGGACATTGTCATAGTAACTAACGGTCGATTATATTTGGTCACAAGAGCGAATAATTTACGTCTACGGTCAAAGTGTAATATTCAAAAATCAAAATAATAACATATTTTACTGGATATTGTTCCTTCACTTTCCATATATTTAGTTACGAAAACTTGGGAATATTTTGTTGAAAAGTTCCAGGAAAAATATATTCAAATAAGCTCTGAATTAATAATGTTGTTTTCCAATTATAATAATGAATTACTTATTTGCTAAAGTAACAAATGTAAGACCGTTGAACATACAGTTTGGTTTGGTTTGAATTTCGGGCAAAACTACACGAGGGCTATCTGCGCTAGCCGTCCCTAATTTAATAGTATAAGACTAGAGGGAAGGCAGCTAGTTATCACCACCCACCGCCAACTCTTGGGCTATTATTTCACTAACAAATAGTGGGATTGACCGTCACATTATATAAGTCTTTGGATTTATAATGATACAACTACAGGTTCGATTCTCTTCGGTGGACACAGCAGAGAACCCGATATGGCTTCGCTATAAAAGATCTCACACATACCCAACCCTTTATTTTATCTGTAATAACTACATCTTTGTTACTTTCTTTCGATTATACGTTTCTACTAAACCATCAGTACCATTTAACAACTCGTACTATATATTTCCTTCTCTGCAGTTGAATATATTACCCCTTCCCGAAAAGGAGCGATTTTCGATATTTAGTTTCTCGCCATCAACATATATTTAGGGTGATTTATTTCTTGTTAAGATTTTTAACCTGTAAACTGAAATTCAAATTGTTGACAAATATAAAATTAGCTTCCAACATAAGTTATTTAAGACTTTTAGTTACTTAGGTAACTTAATCATTTAAAAAGAAAAAAACGTCTTTAGAAATTGGTTTTGAAAATTCTCAGAGCATCGTTTTAAAGTATTACAGGTAAATGGTAATTTACTATATAAAAAATCTTAAAGCATGGGTTTTATACCTGTATTTAAGTTTGTGCAGTGTATCACCAAGTTGACGTTTAGAGTAAGTAAAATCAGCGATAAACATCACTGTTCTAAAAAATTAGATCACATTGTTTACTGTCTAGTGCGTTTCTGTGTGGGAGAAGGGGTACATAAAGAATGTAATACATTTTATTTGGTGTTCAGTGGAAATATGATCATCGTAAGAGAGTGACTGTAACGATAGTTTGTCTTTTGGCCTCCTCCACAGTCATGACGGCTCTCTGGAGCAGCTGATCCATGCTAGAACACGTAGATGAGTATTTCTACCTTACTGTGTATTTGGTCTCCTGACTGTAAGGGATCTGAATGCTTCGTTTTCACGACTTCCTGCACGTAAATGGTGTCTTTTACGGGTCACGGGTATTCATTTTGGTCGATACTCAAGCAAGACATCTGGGATAATCCAACCATAACAGGAACGATACAGACTCTAGATTATTGGGTTGTACATCATACAACTCTTAGCTAACATGTAAGTACATCGCAGAACTATTGGATAACATGTAGGTACACCGTAGAGTTGTTACCTAACATGTTGGTACACCATAGGATTCTTTGTTAATTAACACGTGCGACTCAGCCGAATGGGCTTTGGCGTAGCTCGATAACTAAAGTGAAAGGGCTCCATACTTGAACAGACTTACGAATAATTCAAAAATTGTCTAATGCTATTGTGGATGTATAAGCCAGTGTTATAGCATGTTTAGATGTGTGTGTGGGGGGTCATTAACTGTATTACACAAAATGAATTACTGAAGAAGCTTGCGAGCTCTACAGAAAAACAAAACATTTTTTTTTTTTTCAATTTACCATATTTCGAGTTGAATTCAAAACATAATTACCTCTTTGAAAAGGGAGTAGTAAAACTGCTTTCACAATAATCCGCTAGATGGCAGCAGCCTGCATTGAAAGATGCCACCAATAACTACATTACTTGCCTGATGTATTAGAAAAGTCTTATACTTAAATATTCGTTAAAATATTGGTCAGTCAGCGTTGCGTAATGAATCAGAGGTCTTAAGACCTCTGTGACAAAGTGTTACATGGGAGTTGGAGATGTTTATAAGGGCAAAGAATTGTGTTACGTAATTTTTAAATGACCCCTCAGAAACCTTTTATAATTTTACATTGTATTCTATCTGTTGTTCCCTGGGACCAGATCTATTGAAATATTCACCGTGTTTATATCAACGTGTTCTCTACTGTATGGACGTGTGCTTATGCCATATAAAACAACTGTTAGAAACTTTAAATCGCGAAAATATTTAAATAAGTAGCTAAAATAACGTAAGATAAGTTTTACCGTGATAAGTTACCTTTATGACACTCAAAATATGTTTTTAACAACTTAAGCCTCGAGTTAGTCTGTTAAAGTTTACGTAATGTGGTTTCGTAAATAAATGAATATAAAAAGTTAAAGATTTTATGAAATTAGTGCCTAAGTTATACAATGTATCGAGATAAAGAAAAGAGAATGGTATTGTAAGTTGTGTGAGTAGATTTGTTTACAGTTATGCACAAAGCCACACAAGGGACTACCTATGCTTTGCCCATCATTAATGTCGAACCCAGTTTTCAAAGTTGTAAGTTTGTAGACATGTCGCTGTGCCACTTGGAGGTATATGAGTAAAATAATAACATGCAACGAGCGCCATTCACAAATGTATTAATGTTTACAATTAGACGAAACAAAGTGTATGCAACATAATCGGTTGTTTTTGTGTAAAATACAACCAATAATTAATAAAGTTATACGGTACTTAAACAGTTTTGGTCAAAGGAAAATACACTGATATCATAGTATTCGAATTAGAATTTTTCGTTTCTTATGCTGCACTACAAGATGATGTACCACTGTTAGATAAATATAATATCACTAGATGATGTACCACTGTTAGATAAATATAATATCACTAGATGATGTACCACTGTTAAATGAATATAATATCACTAGATGATGTACCACTGTTAAATGAATATAATATCACTAGATGATGTACCACTGTTAAATGAATATAATATCACTAGATGATGTACCACTGTTAAATGAATACAATATAACTAGATGATGTACCACTGTTAAATGAATACAATATAACTAGATGATGTATCACTGTTAGATGAATATAATATCACTAGATGATGTACCACTGTTAAATGAATATAATATAAAGAGATGATGTACCACTGTTAGATGAATATAATATAACTAGACGACGTACATCTTTAATACTGTGTGTATATTTTTTGAAAGCCTTGATCTATGTACACATATTTTACTGTATAACGTGTGTATAACGTTATTCAAATCTTCGTACCACCGTACATATAAACAGACATATTATAAACAGATAAGAAGGTTAAAAGACGGCTGAAACATCGACTTGTTGATAGTAGCAACTTTGTATGAGCTGTATTAATACTTTCTGTATATGTATGTATACCTCATGTCTGATATTCGTCATACCTATATACATTTACCTCTGCGAAAACATTTACAAAAATGCTTCGATGATACATTTCCAATTTTAAAAATATTAAAGGACCGTACTTGATACGTCATAGGGAACAGAACAATGAAACCAATCAATCTTTGTTGCATTCTGAATCGATACAACTTTCTGTGTACAGTTTTTACTTAATAGAAAATCATGTCAAGTGATACTTAGCTTGAGAAACATATTACACATGCACTAAATGTTATCTAAACAAAAAACAGAAGTATAGGAGGAAAATGAAAAGGAGATGGTGGGAAGTGGGGCCTGGCTTATTTTGACCGAGAAAAGCGAGCAAATGCGTGTCACATGCACACCCATTGAATGCGTGCCACATGCACACCCATTGTGGCAGAGGTCGAGGACACGACTTAGGGCCCCGGAAATTCTTTGGTACTGGATTACATTTCCTATATTCTCCAAGGAGTAATTTTGGTTCATTGTTCATTGAGAAAAATTGAACATTTGGAGGGGGGACGTTCCCTCCATCCCGCTGTCTACCCCACTGAAAAGTGACTGCGTAAGGTTACGTTAGGTTCATTTTATGACTTTTGTAAAGAGTTTGACCATTATTGTTGAAGAACTAAGAATTCCAGACAGTCAATTTTCAAATTATTGTAAAGAGTTGAATGTTCTGTTTTTCATATATTTTGTTGAAAGTTTATTTCATTACATTAAAATTGTCGTAAAACACGAGAGAATATTGCAGAGAACACGTCTTGCAGTTTACGGTCTCTTTGTAAACTATAAACCAAAAATATATATACATATACAGGAATACTTCGCACAGTGCGGTTAATGCGTTGGAAAAAAAACAAAACTACCTCATTGATTGAATCAGTACTGAGCGGGGAATAGTTTCAATAGGAAAAGGCCCGGCATGGCCAGGTGGTTAAGACACTCGACAATTAATTTGAGGGTCGCGGGTTCGAATCCCCATCGCGCCAAACATGCTCCCCCTCTCAGCCGTGAGGACGTTATATTGTGACGGTCAATCCCACTATTCGTTGGTAAAATAGTAGCCCAAGAGTTGGCGGTGAGTGGTGATAAATAGCTGCCTTCCCTTCTAGTCTTACACTGCTAAATTAGTGACTAGCGCAGATAGCCCTCGCGTATCTTTGAGCGAAATTCAAACCAAACCAATTCAGTAAGAAAAATAATGTCACGTGGGTATAATAAGGAATTCCTTCATGGTAGACATGATTAAGCCTGATTAGTTAGAAAATATAATAAACACAAATACTTATGAGGTGAAATAGAAACAAAATTAATTGATAAACTTCATTTTGAAAAATTAAAACAATGAAAATTTTATTTTGAAACAATGAAACCTGTAAAAATTTACCGATTAAAGAAAAATCTATCTACGTTGCACCATTTTCTTTTTCTTCTTTTCTTCGTAGAATTTTCGGAAACATCGAATAATATTTTCTAACGCTCGTCGGGCATTAATGCTGCGCTCTATGTCTGGATCATGATTCATAATTAAGTCTGAAGCAGTGTCCATTGCCCTAAACATTTTTTTCAAGTTACTGTAAATGAAATTCTTTTTCCCGCTCTTCACTAGCACCTTCGTTACACTGTGGACTTTCTTCTTCTTCCTCATATGCCCGATCTTGGTCTAAATTAAAGAGCGCATCATTGTCAAGAGCTTGAGACTGTGCGTCAATGCACTCTCAAATATTGTTTGTTTTTTTTAACTTCGCGCAAAGCTTCACGAGAGCTATCTGCTCTAGCCGTCCCTAATTTTGTAGTGTAAGACTAGAGAGAAGGCAGCTAATCATCACCACCAATCGCCAACTCGTGGGCTACTCTTTAACCAACGAATAGTGGGATTGACCGTCACATTATAATGCCACCACGGCTGAAAGGGCGAGCATGTTCGGTGTGACGAGGATTCGAACCCGCGACCCTCAGATTACGAGTCGAACGTCTTACACACCTGGCCATGCCGGGCCATCTCTCGAATAATAGCCACTTCCAAAGACTCGAATTCTAGATTGTGTCCAATTTTGACGACGTCTTCAGAAACATCCTTAATTTCGAACTCAGAGATGCAGGAATCGCTTGCGCAATGACACAAAACGTGCTTCCACACGCTAACTTCCAGCTACTCTTCGTTGATTTTTTCGATAGTATTTCTGATGTTGTAATTTTTCAATCAAAGATAGCGTAGCTTCTTTAGTTGTAGCCTTTGTTGCTTGAGAAAAAGTTCTCAAACAATATGCTTTAAACGTCACAATGATACCTTAATCTAATGCTTGAAGCAGAGATGTTGTATTGGGTGGAAGAAATGGAATTTAGACATTTTCAATAAAGTCACAAAGTCCCGTTAGGTGGCCTGGTCCATTATCTAATAACAACAAAGCTTTAAGGTCCAAGTTGTTTTCTTTGCAGTAACGTCAAATGGCAAAAATAAATTTTTAACCAGTCTTCAAACAAAGTTTTCGTTACCCATGCTTTTTTATTTGATCGCCATACAACTGGGAGAATCTTCTTTGTACAGTTGCTGAGCGCTCGGAGTGTCTCCGCACGATACACAAGCATAGGTTTTAATTTAAAATCACCAGATCCATTTCCGCCTAAGAAAAGTGTCAAACGATCTTTTCACGCCTTGTAACCTGGCTGAGTTTTTCATTTTCAAATAGGAAAGTTCTAGAAGGCAAAATAAACCAGTTTCATCAACATTAAAAATTTGGTTTTCTTTGTACCGACATTTTTTAATAATTTCTATAAATTCATTACGAAATTTTTCTGCAGCATCTTTATCTGCATTTGAACTTTCACCTACAATGCGAACATTATGAATCCCCGAGCGTTTTTTAAAGCGAAAGAACCAATCACGGCTTGACGAAAATGTTTCATTACTTGCTCCTTCTCCAAAGTTTTCTTCCGTTACGTTTTCTTTAAAGGCATTGAAAAGACTCATAGCTTTCGTTTGCATTTCCATTGAACTTAAAGGAATTCGCTTCTGATTGCAATCTTCTATCATATTGATAGTAGATGTTCCATATTCACTTCCTTTTCTTTGCGATTCTTTTCGAGGAAAAAAGAGATGATAGCCATTCCATACTATTTGTACTGATTCTTTTCTTTTTACAATTCTTCTTACAGGTGATTCATTTATTTCTTTTTCTCATGAGAGTTTGGCAAACGAAGCGCCTTCTTCATGACATTTGATTATTTCAGGTTTCTGTTCTAATGTCAGCTATTTACGTTCCGTTGGCTCTGTATCATCACACTTTCTTTTTTCACTCATAATAAAGGGATCTCTGTAAAAAAGATACACCCGTACCAAACACGAAAAAGCTGAATTGCCGCTGGAAGCAAATGAGGCTCAGTTTTACAATGTACAATACATAAATGCGTATGCGTATTGTGTAGGTTTGCAGAAAGATCTGGAATAAGCGAGTGACACAAATTGGTAGAGATCATTCTAGAAAATTTTAGGAAAATGTCAGCCATAATAAAAATGACCCAAGGACTTATACGTATATAAATATAGCTGCATTACTAATTGAATCATCAGTCGCAAATTATAAATCGCACCATAGTGAATCCTGTACTGACAACGCACTCCAAACACGATAGTCCTGCTTCCTGCATATATATAAAAATGTATATTGGCAACGATACGTTGACGACGTATCAACAGGTTTCTACGTATTCAAACGCTCAACCTTTTCTAAAAAGGCTTAACAGCTAACACCATCTTATAAAATTAACCCTAGAACAACAAATACATTTAACTTTATAATTTCTCAACGTACTTACGTACAGATCACATGAAGGCTTATTCACGAGTGTTTATTAAGTCCACCCACACTGACCTCTACATTTCTTGAAATTTAGCTTGTCCCACCTAACAGAAAAAAAAAAATTTAAAATATTCATTACTACAACCATTTACAAATTCCAAAAACATCCTTAATTAGAAACCGAACATATAATACCCTATTTTCTTCACGTCACTATATTTCCTAAAACATCATCGAAAACACAGATACAAAAACTCGTACATACGGTCAATGTGATATACCATATAATTTCAATTTTAGCAAAGAGACAAATACCTGCTATTTTCCTCTACATGTGTATTTCGGCCCTTTTTGGTGATCTAAAAGTATTACGATTAATTTTTATAAAATTGACAATAATAACGTAAAGGTTAAATTTATTTTTACTCCTTACATAAATCTTTGTTTTTGAATTAAGCATAAAGCTACACAATGGACTATCGGTTCTCTACCCACTACGGGTACCGAAACCTGGTGTTTAGACGTGGGAGTTCGCAAACATACCGCTGTGCTACTGGGAGACCCTGACACAAAACTAGGTATGATTTTTTTTCAAATAAATTCCACGACAACCATGTACGTAATATTGTTTACGATTACAAATGTCATGATCACACATCAAGCTACACGGGTGAAACAGGGAGAAAACTCAATACCTGTATAAGCGAACAAAATCATGTATCGTCTCACACTTATCAACATAAACAAGTGTGAACACAACATTTCTTCTCACCTCGTTCATTTAACCACAACAGCAAAAGAAAAAATCGATGAAGCTCTTTCAATAAAAAAAATATAAAAAATTCCACAAACAATTATCTTGATTGCACATTGTATGTATCCACCAAGCTATTTCAGTTGTTTTCTTATTACGTCAACCAAACTATTAATATTTTCAAAGGTATTTCTCCAACACTCACTCGTGAGTTATACCTAATGATGGCCTGGTAAACTTACCGAAACGTTGTAATATGTCTCTTTATTGTTTTCCATCTTCCCTTATAGCTCTTTTTATAAGTTTATTTATTTGCCTTCCAATGAGACTCCTCGTTTCCAAGCATAAGCCTAATTTGAGATGATGTACTAAATAAATCCAGCTTCACTACTGTATTTTCAAAATAACTTGAAATTAAATAAAATATTTTTAAACAATTAAGAAGAATGTTAAATGTGCATTAAATGACAATAAAATTCGGAGAGCTTAGTACAATAGACACGTTTAACGTACGTGTTAACTTAGATTTATAACTATAAAGAGTATACTTTATACAGGGTGTTCGGAAAGTCACTGTGCAGTTTTGAAAACACCGATAACAGCATTGATTCAGTCTATTTCAAACCAGCAACTGAAAGCGGTGTTTAGAAACAAAATAAGAAGGATCCAAGCCTGTATTGATGCCAACAGGGGTCACTTTCAACATTGTTTATAATTGTCATTCATATTTACCTTCTGTATTCTATATTGAAACATGTCTGTTAATAAATATATAAGTGCACAGTGACTTTCCCAACACCCTGTATTACTAATGTCGTTTCTATGTCGCTGTCATGATAGACCTCAAAAACCTTCATTGAGTAGAAGTCCAGTCAGTCTGCCGCTGTGGACGGCAAAAGAAACCTCTAAAATTAAGTACCCCACTGAACTGTTTGATTAAAGTATTAAGACTAAGTTTACTTAAGGATGGCGCTGAGATTTGTCATCCGTTTCGACTTTACTTCATAGTCACATCCTAATATTGTTCTCATCGTCAAGCCTAATACAAGAGTTAGGGTTACCACCTGAAGAACTTCCAGTTAAGGAACATACTTATGAGCCCTAAACATTTTGACGTATTACGTGCGTCAGAAAATCAAAGGTAGTAAAACGACACAAGAAAGGGATAATCTCATTTCATTCCTGTCTTAATGGTGGCACATAATAAAACGTGGAATAGAAGAAGGAAATAAAATAAGGAACAGTTTTTGGTGTTTGATTATTTTCAGCTTAAGTCGTAATACTGTAATAAATTAAGGTTTAAAAACAAATAACGAAGTACCACAGTGAATAAGGAACAGTTCCCTAAAATATGTAACAGATGGTAACGATGTACGACGTTCGTAAATTGAGGGTCGCAGAAAGGTGTCAGTATGGATCTAGCAAATACACAATGTTGGGAAGGAGGGTGAAAGTGGAAGGAACCAGTATATAGGGCTAAATTAGCTAGTGCGAGGGGCCAACGACGTTTCAGAGGCCACCTCCCTACTAACGCTAGCTTAGATCCTGAATAACGATAACTCCTTTTATCCTTACAAGCTAAGTATACATGCGAGTGAACCTATGTGTTGAATGAATAATTTCGACAATATTCATTAAAGTGTTGTTTTAATTGATGCTTTGTACTACCAATGAAAAATGACAACAAAACAGACAACTGTATTGCTCATTGGTCATTTACAATCACGGTCTTCTTAGAAAGATAATCTCATCAAAGAAGAAGCGAATCCCTGACAAAATATATAATTTTAGGTCCAGTTTAAAAAATGTATTGTTCAGTAAAGTAAAAAGTATGGCAACGGTAAATAACATTTTATTGGACGTTTTACAATGAATATAGTTAGCAATTAAAAGTAAAATAAAGGAATTACTCGTAAATAAAACTGAAGGGAAGATAGTTTAATGTTGAACTGTTTGTTTAAAACAGTTGTGATTGAAATAAATCGTGTTTTTATTAAGAGTTGGTTGGTATTTATTAATTAATAATGTTTCATTTACTTACAGTTCATTATATGGTTTTTCTGGGTTGATAATTTTTTTTCTGATTTGTTGGTGTGTGTGCAGCAAAGCCACATCGGGCTATCTGCTGAGACCAGTGGGGGGAAGATTTTTTGATCATTGTTTTCTCTGTTTACGTAAATAACAGAATGGAGGGGAGAATTTGAAAGTTTCGATTTTTCCTTCATTGCAAGTTAATCCCATGCTGCGCTTTCAGACTAATTTTAATGTCATTAGCAAAACAAGTAGACCGTCTCATTACGGAAATATTCGTAGATAAGAGTAACAAGATGACGTTTCACTTATAAACATACACTACAAATGAACAATGTTAATTGAAGTAAAATAGTGTTAGACATTATATACTGAATATATTGTATAATTTGATGATTAAGCTAATATTTCGTTAGAGCTTATTTACTCTGTATATTATATTTCAAATAAAATTAATAAAACAAGACATAAATGTTTTTACTTGCACCATAATCTATTTGTAGAGTTTAAAAATACAAGTGACGCACGATATCCAAAAGTTTACTTCCATGGCAACGGGACCTAAATCTTTATTTATATTCATTTTGTTTTTAATAATTTATAAGAATTATCTTATATTTAATTCTACTTTTGACGTTACTTGGTTAAGTATTTCTACATTATCCCAGTCAGTAACACATCTCGAATTCGTCCATTGTTTTAATTAGTTCACAGCATTTTTATGTTATTTTACTATAAATTTGAAGTTCCTACTTGTCTGTCTAGTAGACCACAAGTACATGAAATATTATATAAACCACGTTTATTTCTTAATTACATTTTATCTTTCAAACCATTAATTATATGAGTTAATTTTAACTGAGAAGCAAGTCCCCAAGGTTGACAAGGTGAGCATGTTTGGGAGAGGGGTGGATTAAAACCCCCACCCTTCAGGTGGCAAAGAAAGCGTCCTAACCCCTAACAGCTAGCCTAACGTGTATCTTAATGCTTAACTCCCAACAAACAAAACTAATAAAACAAATATTGTTTGTAGTTATTACAACTTGTGTATATAAAGACTGAAACTACATTTTATTTCTTATTTCAGTTATTATTACTTTTATCTAAAAGCCATAAGTAAAATATAATTTAAAATATCACACTTGATATAAATGTCTTTGTCTTAAAAGAATATATAAACAACGTATAAAAAAGTCCCATCAAATGATTGATGAGATTCGAAAATGAAATATAGTTGGAAAACTAATGTTTTAGGTAATGAATGTAAACAGTGTTTTCACCTTAATTATGTTAGTAAAGATTGAATATACACAAACTGTATGTATTCTTCATCCTATCAGCATTTCCCCCTAGTGACACAGCGGTACGTCTGCAGACTCACACCGCTAGAATCCGAATTTCGATGCTCGTGGTGGGTAGCGCACGGATAGTCCATTGTGTAGCTTTGTGTTGAATTCCAAATAATCAACCCATCAGTATCCCCAGTGCCACTTCTTTCGCCCCCAATGGCTGATCTATATTTATCCAGCATTGAAGCTACAGAATTTGTGCATTTTGAAAGAAAAACAACTAATCTTGGCATATTTCGAATTATTTCTAGTTAATTAAACCAAAATTTACAGGTCCAAATTTAGAAGCTTAGGAGATGGTGTTAAAAGGCAAACAAACTTTCTTTTTTGAATTATAGTAATTTTTTCACACATTATTATTCTCTCATTACACGCTAATAACATGCTATTCTTTCCTATCAATTTTAGAATGTCATTAGTTAAACAAGTGGACCGTATCATTCTTAATCGACGTGCTTGAATCTTGATCGATCTACTGTGGAAAAAGCTTATCGACTAAGTTCACAAAAGACATGAAATTATTTAAATCTCCTATCCCGTTATAATATTTTTTGCGTTAAAATTTGAATAGATATATTTTTCTACTTTGATTGATGTACATTTGTATATAACCTTGTAATCACACTCTAAACATAATCTCATGCTCACGAGGAACCCTCTTCAAGTAAACATTTATTTTCTTGCAAACCCTCATTGTTAACCTGAAGATGATCTAAGAAAGTTGAAACTTTGTTCTGTATTTTATTTAAATTAAGGTTTTAATACCCGTACAAGCTGTCTTTAGAGTAAAACTAAACATGATCTATTTGAGTATCAGAGTTTGTCATCTATTATTGTAATTTTTCATGTTATAAATAGAAGCCATCTAACAGTATACATGGACTATTTTGTTTTATAATTTTTGCTCCTGTAGATTAAAATAACACTAAACTAAGGCACATTTTTACTCTTTATAGACTTTTGGTTGTGAATTCAAATAAAAATACAGGATACGAACAATGTCTCACCCAGATATTTTTTATGTAGTCTGTCTTTTTATTTATTGTTTTATTACATTTTTTATTCATCTTGAAAGTTTGTTTGCTTGCAATTTTAGGTTTGATTGTTTAAAAGAGAAAATCTATTTAGATAGGCAATTTGGTGATGATTATAGCTTGTATTTTCCAAGATGAGAAATTACACACTATTGCAAAATATTCGGCACTTTGTTGTACAGAATTGGCGGCTCATTAGAAAGAAATTGTTCTATCTCAATAAAACAATTGTCAATCACATTTTACAAAATACAAGAGACTATAATTTTTCCAAAATTGATTGGAAAATAAAAAACAGACATACTCATACGAAAAAAATAACAACTTTGTCTAAATACAAAACAAAAAATATGACGATTAAATTCATGTAAGGAAAAACATAGAGCAATTACCCACAAGTAAAACATCGTTAAAAACTTCTTGAATATTTATAAAATATAGAGAAATTTTGGTGGTCGACTTCGTTTGATTACCACATTCAAGTCTTATAGTTATAATTTTTCGCAAAGTATGCATCGAAGTAATGCTAAATTTTTGCAGAAATCTGTATTTATGAATAGGAATGCAACACCAAAAGTTAGCTTGTTTTAAAGTGAGAGTCGGTGACCATGGAGGTGAGAGATATTGTCCTGGATCCAACAAACACATAGTCAATTAAATGAGCCAGTTATTGCCTTTCATAAAGCAGGGTATGCAATTAGCAACTATTGAGGTTATTGCAGACTTAATAACCAAAAAAGGAGGAGGGTGAACATTATCTAGCATTATCCTTTATACATTTTTTAATTCCTAAATGTCGTCTGGCATGGCCAAGCGCGTAAGGTGTGCGACTCGTAATCCGAGGGTCGCGGGTTCAAATCCCGGTCGCACCAAACATGCTCGCCCTTTCAGCTGTAGGGGCGTTATAATGTGACGGTCAATCCCATTATGTGGGTAAAAGAGTAGTCCAAGAGTAAGCGGTGGGTGGTGATGACTAGTTGCCTTCCCTCTAGTCTTACACTGCTAAATTAGGGACGGCTAGCACAGATAGCCCTCAAGTAGCTTTGTGCGAATTTCAAAAACAAACAAACTTCCTAAACGGGTTTGCTCAGGTAGTTTTTACAAACCATATAAAATATTGCAAATGTTTTAATGGTGTATTAATCATTAAAGTCTAAACAACATCTTATGTTCACAAAAATTAAAAAATCAGGTCAGAGATCATTAGAATTGAGATAAACACATTTCTAATTTTGTACTATTGACTAGAGGGACGGCATCCACTGCCTCACAATATTTGTAACTACCACCCACTTCAATAGCTCGCCTACAGTTGAAAATACAGAGCCTGTTCAGCGGAATCATGCCTCAAACTTAATAATTTGGCATGCCCATGAATTTTAATTTGATCTGAGGAAAAATTACAGTAACAGTTGCTGTGGCATCTGGCAACAAATTTTATTCTAATTTAATTATTGGCCTCTTTTTTAACAGGCCTTGAAGTATGGTCTTTTAAATATGAATTTATCGTATATTTTACTTAAGTAGTTAAGGGTCAAATTAATAAATACGTTTTTCAACAGATTACTTGAGTGATTTTATTCCAGAAAAAATCTGTACAATATCTTTAAAAAATTAAAGAGAAGAAGAATACAGGGAACATACTTATTCTTGTAACTTTTTATGAAAAATACAGCAATTTTCATAATCACAGAATCCTTATTTGCATTTCTATTAGTTCTTGCTTTTTCAAAAGAAATTCAAAAACATCTAAAACGTAAATAGTAATATCACCATTAAAAATAATCAAACGTTAATTTATAAATACGAATTGATATAAAAATAATTTCACCTCTTTGTCTTTTTGTTTGTTTTCAAGTTTTTTAAGTTAGTGTCTACTTTTAACTGCTAATATGCGAGCAGGGGGCGTATTGGGTTCATGTGTAACGGTGCAGTTGAGGAGGAGGGAACGAAGGAGATTTTGATTAGTGCTATGAGTTGTAACGACGAAAATAATGTTACCGTTGAAAATACTCAAAAATGTTTGTTCCAAATTCTTGATATTGCAGTAACTGAATCACAAAATCGTAAGAGAGAAGTGTTGTTCGGCTTAGGGGATAATCACATTGTGTATCTTGTAGAAAGTAATTCAAAGTGTAAATCAAATCCGCTTGGAGTTGAACTTGAAGATGGCAAAGTTCTAGAGCTTTCAGGCCCAATTAAAGAGACAGCAGTGTGGAGACGATATAGTGATTTTGAAAATTTTCATAAATATCTAGAAATTACTTACCCGTTTATAATTATTCCTCCATTACCAGAGAAAAGGGTTTTGCATGTCTGGCAGAAACTGACTGTAGACAAATATGATACTGATTTTATTGATCGTAGAAGGGCTGGCTTGGAAAAGTTTTTGTTGCGTGTCTCAGCCCACCCTCTTTTATCAGGAGACAGTGTTTTTAAAAACTTCCTCCTAGAAGAAAATTTGCAAAACGTAGTTACAACTGAAAGACAAATAAAAAAACCCAGTTCCACTCTGAGTCTTAGAATTTTGAATTTTTCAACAGATTTACGAAATCATAATAGAAATGTAAGGGAAACCAAAGTTTATGGTAATGAGTTATACTTGACACTTTCTAATTTATTGAGAGTGAGAACTAAACTAGCTGATAGAGAATACGCTATCCACAAATTACACGAAAATTATGGGCGAGTGTTCAGTGAGTGGCCCACTTTTGAGAAACAAATGGCCAATGAGTTTCAGAGTGCTGGACACTACATGGATGTATATTCAGTTTCTATAAGTTCATTGTTAGACGAGGAAGAGGAGTTTATTGACCAAATAAAAGAGTACACATTCTTTGCAGAATCTTTAAAGTCTGTTTGTAATTATTTGGAAATGAAACAGTATGAAACAGAAGAAATTGAAGACATTATTACAAGCAAGAGAACTGAGCAAGAATTAGCAAAAAATAGAAAACATTCTCTTGTGTCTAAGGTATTTGGAAGATCACCTGATTCTGAGTCAAAGTACAATAGCAGGTTCAGTGAGCTAGATCTAGAAATTAAAGATTTAGAAGCTGAGGTGCATCAAGTAAAGGAAGAAGAGAAAGACATTTGTCACAAAGCTCTGGTTGACATTGCTAGATTCCAGCAACAGAAAGTCATAGACTTAAAAGAAGCTTTAATTTGTTATGTTGTGTTTCGTATAAAAATGTTTCGTCAAGGTTTAGCAGTTTGGAAAAACATTCAAGAGACTTTTACCAAACTGTAAGAAGGAATAAGTGTAAGCTTTTATATGCTTGCTACAAATACATATTAGATACACTGTAATATTAAATGATACAGGATGATCATATGTCATATCACTTAAATAACGATATGACATATGTGCATTATATTTTCTTTTGAAGTTAATAAGTTAAGCACTTGAGGTTCCTCATCAATTTTTGTTAATGTAAGCTAATGCTAATTGTGCCTTGAATCTTAGCTTTTAGAGTTTTGTGGATATATTTATTTTTTTTACAGTGCACATACAAAACTTTATGTAGATGTAGAATACTATATTCCAGTGAAAACAAAACTTGTAGTAATATTACATTGTTAAAAAAGCAGTGTTGTAGAAACTACATGATTAACATTGTCATATGGTACATAAATTAAAATTTTTACCAATAGAAATGATTATGGTCTTCTAATTAAAAGTTCGCTAGGTGTATAGGTTACACCATATGTGTTAATGAACTCAGTCCAACATAAAATGACTAAAAATTAAGATTATAAATAAATATATCAGGAAGCTAAATGTGTGATGATTAGATTGCATTGGATTATCAATTTGCAGTCAGTTGCCCTTGCTATTAGTGTTAACCATATTTTTAAGCATAATTCCAGTAATATTTAACAAGATTATTGAGCTTTGGAAATTTAACTTAGACATGAACTTATGCATTGAGCTAAAAGTCTTGTTACTTATTATCATTAAAAAAATATTTTTCACATTATAACAAATAAAATTTTATGAAAGTAAAGAAAAAGGGAAAAGGCTATTATGTGAGAATACAAACAGTTTACCCTTGAAGATTAACACAGGGCCTCTTGACCCATTGTGGTTATCCTTTCATATCAAACACCTGTATGCTTATATCCAACTGACTTCTTGTAAATATTTTAAGCCTTCTCTTGAACTATCCCAATCCTGTTTTATCTTCTGCATCTAAAGGCAATTTATTTCAATAACTGATTGCCATGTTTTAAAAATTGTGCGATTCACAGATGTTTTCTGTACTGCCAAGTATTAAATCTATGCTTCCTGGTCTTATGTGTTTAGCCTATCTAACCTTTTTTAAAGAGAAAATCATTTTAAGGACCTAAGTTTGTCCTATTATGACAGCTTTTCACTCCCAGGAATCATCCTAGTAGCCCTCCTTTGATTCATTACAAACAATTCAATGTTCTTAAAGTAAGAAGCCTTAAACTGAACATAATTTAATTGAGGCCTAACTAGAAGTCTGTACAAAGACACCATAACCCCCTTTGATTTATATTCAGTATTTCTTTAGACACAATTTAAATCTTTTTTGCATTCTTTCTAGCAATGATACACTGCTTAAAACATTTATAAGACCAATCAACCAAAACATTAAGACCCTCTTCTATACCACTATTAAGTTGATTTCTATCCCAGTGGCAATTTTATTTTCAATTAAGGTAGCATAAATACATTACCTTTCACTTCATATGATTCACCAGTTCTTCACTTGCTTACTTCACCAGATAGTTCCAAATCCCTTTGTAAAAAAAAAACAAAACACCATCCTCCTTGCATCACACTACATGCAAAACATCATCACTAAACTTTGCCTATTTGTTGACTTTTTTTAACCTAAATTGTTAAATCTCTGCACTTTTTGTCTGAGATGAGAGTAGACAAAGATGATTCACCCCAGAGTGTTAGTTTTGCTTACCAAACATGCCCTACTTGGCACTTGTCAATACACAATATATGAGCATTCCCAATTCTGCTTACAACCTATATTCTAGAAATTCTACCTGCTTTATGGATTGAAAAATTAAAGAACATAATTTTGTAATCAGGACAAAAGGCCTTTTGGCCAACTGGGGTAAGATTTGCTAATAAATTAATTGTTGAGCTCATGATTAGATTCCATTGAAGTAATTCATTATTCTCACATGGGTCTTAGACAGTTGGAATAATCAAATATCATAATAATTGTTAACACTAATTTTGATTAGTTGATTATTTTTGTGAAGCATGGCCCCAATTGTTTAAGCTGGACAACCTGAAATTAATAAAAACATTTTAATTACTTGGATAGCTGGAATAATGAGAAACAAATAACTAATTGATTATATTACATGAGACATTGATGTAATCAAGTTAACCATCCATTGCCTAGTTAGTTCTTCATCCACCAACAATAATGCATCAAAATCTGACCATAATAATTTGCCTCCAGTAAATTCTGAAACAAACACACACACACACACACACACACAATGGTAAACCATTGTGAATTTATAGATATAAGTGGAATTATCTCTGGAATAACAAGTCTTCATCCAGGTTCCTAGAGTTTAAGCAGTGATGGAGACTAGTAGCTGATGAGAGTTTGGAAGTGGAATTGAAGGGTTCCTGAAAAATAAAGGGTGTGTTTAAATTCTATTTTTACTTTATTCTTAGGAGTGGGTATGTGTGAACAGCTTTTAATGACCATATGGTTTCTTCTCATTCATAAGTTCAGTGTTTTCTACTAAGTGTGAAAATATTTTACTGAAAAGGAAGGTTTTGTAGGAATCATAACATGTAAGTTGTGACTGAAGAGAAATAATACATTTACCAAGTTTCTTGCGTTACAAATCATTTTAAGAATTTAATTTCCAGATCATTGAAAACTTAGAGAGGATTGATATTCAGTATGATTGACTGACAGCACAGTTGACTATATGATCCATTGTCTTCAGATACATGAATGAACTTTGTGTGGACAACATGATCCACCATCTTTGGGATATCATGTTGTCTGCCCAAATCTATAGTTTCTATTGTGTATTTAACTTCCTACTAGTAAATTTACTATGATGTGAGGCATTAGTGCCACAATTTTTATTTTTACTGAGTGTTAACATCAACAATGATCAATTAGAGCTATCACATTTGCATGATATAGTGGAATTATCACTGTATTTTCTTTTAGTAGCTATCAATTCTGTGCATATTTTAATGTCTGTTTCCTAGCTGATGATGTATCATGCTCACTTCAATAAATTAACAAAAACTGAAGGTACATTAAACTTTAGAGTGAAAAGAATCACTATGTTGTAATGCTCAGCAATTTTATTATTGGTGTAAAACCAGAAATACATTAAATTTGAAACTATCTTATTTGTTATAAAACATGACTAAAGATTGTTTCTCATATAATAAACATTTCAGACTAATTAATTACAAATCTTTGATCAGCCTTTTAAGAAACATTACTAGTTTCTTGTAACATTCCAATGTTCCAAATATTGTAAGTTATTTCAATCTTCAATGATGTATAAGAAATAAAATGTATAATACTTACTCTGAGAAAGTGTTGTATTTTGTTCCTAATATACATGTGTGTGTGTGTGTGTGTGTGTGTGTGTGTGTGTAGAAGTAATGATTACATATATTGTTAGGAAATTTCTTTACATATTTAGTCCTTTGGATTTTCAAAGCATTGCTCTATTGTACTGGAACAGTATTTGGAGCTGAAATTATAAAAGCTTTGAACATAACATTTAAGGACAACTAAGCCTGTGTCAGTCAATTTAAAGAAAAAATCAAACCATAAACTCTTTTATTAGAAGTGTAAAACTCTCTGAATTGTAGATGGCTCTTACCCTGCCAAAATTTATATATGTGCCCTCTAGCCTTACCATTAGATATCAAAAGAAACCTTTACTTCACTAAAGTACATGTAAGAGTTCTGTAATGTTTTGTTTTTTTCTTAATCATCAAGTCTGAGTTTGAATTTTAATAGTTAGGAAGTGTAATTAATGGATTACGTGTGACAGCAATGGAACCAATGTTTGGTTATTTCCATTAATTGCATCCACTTGTAGTTTTCTATTATGTTCATTAGAGAGGAGTTTTATGAACTAACAAGTTTTGAATTCCGAATGCAGACTTTAAATTTCCCCACATAGTTGAAACTTGTTACTTCATTTGGATTTGCCTCTTATAATTTCTTATAAACAAAATATTTGTAGCTATTAATATTTTTATAATTAAGAGTGAATACTGACCAGAATATTTTTATTGATAGTTCTAATCATGTGGGATGATTTAATTTTATGGTTAGAAGTTTGCTTTCATCAGTTGGATAAGTAACAAGTATGTGTTGTAAAATTAACTCACCAGCTTTACAAGCCTCTTTTATGATATTTCTGTAGATAATCACCTTCCTAGTTGTTAATGCTATGTTAAACTTGTTAGATGTGTAGCAAAAATGAAAAAATAGCTAAAGGTGCATAACCAAAAAGTGCACTTTCAGAGTAGTCTCTGATTAGTATTTATTTTCCAGTAAACTTTGTACAGGTTGTATGTACACTATAATTACAAACACATATGGATAATATTTAACCCTAGTGTAAGTTTCAGAAATAAGTAAAAGATTGAAATAAACCAGTTTATTCACACTGACATAATAGTTTTTAAGTTACCAGAAAAAGTACTAAGTTATTTCATTATAGCATCTAGCTATAATAAAATAACAGAAGGTTCATGTTATGAACTAGTATGCTCTTCTGAACACTTCTGTTTGTGAGAATAGCATAATGATATTTGTTATAACAAGCTCTGTGTGTGTGTGATTGTTTTCAACATTACAGTTGCTGGTACTGCATTGAAGCTTCTCTCCAATTGATGTGGCCCAAATCATGTACTAGACTGCTTGGATTCAATATTTCGTATTTCACAGAGCAATTAGCATTGTCCAAGTGACTGACCATTTTCATTCAAACATTGGGGAGGCAATAATCTCCAGAATTTAAGTGGCTTCCAAGTGAAGGACACCGTTGTTTGCATACCTACACAACAAGCATCATTATACTCACACCTTCCATGAGTAGAACGGGTGTGACCTCAATAGAATGACAAAGCAATAAAAGGCAGCCAGAACAAAATAGATTTTCCTGAGTATGTCTTTTGTTGAAACTGCAATCATGCAGGGAATAACTGAAAAACTTAGAATACAATAAAATAGAAATGCATTAAACAGAGTGAGGACATTAAGCACTAGGACATGAAGAAGACAAAAAATAAAATCACCAAGACCTTGGATGTCAATGGTAAGGTAAGCCTTAACGTTAGCAGTCGTTCATTTTCCCCTCAACTAAAACTTTATGTCGTTCGAATAAAAAAGCAACAAAATTTACAAATTCAAAAGTAACAAATTATTTCGAAAAATATTGTAAGTAGGAAAGACGTGGGAATTAAAGAAAGCCCACCAAGAGGTGAATGTGAAAATAAACCATACTTAACAAGCGAAACTCTGCCACACAAACCTACAAGGACTGAAAAGAAAAATAACAAAAACCACATCGTTACTATAACGCCACAGTATAAATCATAACTCAAGCTAATACAGACAACAAATTCGTATCGACGTCTGTGTTTTAAAGTTTCACGAGAAATATAAGCGGTACTGTCGTTTGAATTTACTCTTTTATAGTTTACCCTCAAAGGGACGCTTTTTGCATCTTAATTGGAACTGTGCTCAACTCTCAATGTGATAATCGCGACACAGAATATTCTCACTTTTCAAGCCCTGGCGGCGTTGTGCTAATTTTCTAGCTTGTTCGCTGGTTTGTTTTTTTTCCTTCTTTCAAGAATATAAGCATATTTGCTTGCTTTCAAAAGGCAGAGATGTATCCCGAATTTAGGGATACATTAAATAAAGCTGTTAAGCGATCAAACAATATCTGAGTAGTTTCCTGTAATAATATTGTTTATATTTGATTTTCTCCTGGTGCTTTGTTTTGTTTTGTGGATAGTATAATCTCGGATTTAGTTATTGTGTTTGTGCTTGATCGTGGTAATTATTTTGAAGGATCGTTGGCCGGAGTTTTTGGTATGTATGGTTCTTGATTTCTATTTACATGTTCATTTACTTTGTTTTAGAATTGTTGTTCATGTCTGCTCCATGTGTTTTAAACGTTTTATTTTATTGGACTTTAAAAGCTTCTGGTTTCTGTTTATTTGTGCATACTATTTTGTCACAGTAAAGTTAGATATTTGCGAGTTATTTCAAATGTGAGCAGAATTTCTTGGAGTCAGTATATTCATTCAACTTGTAACAGCAACTGTTTGATTTGTTTTGAATTTTGCGCAAAGCTACGTGAGGGCTATCTGCGCTAGCCGTCCCTAATTTAGCAGTGTAAGTCATCACCACTCACTGCCAACTCTTTTACCAACGAATAGTGGGATTGACCGTCACATTATAATGCCCAGCAACTGTTCCAACTATCCTATATTAATTATTTAATTTTATTTCTTACGAATTTAATTTGTTTTTAATATTTGGACCTCCTGTATTCATATATATTGCCTTCTGGATAAATCTTCCTCTTTTAATCATGTATTATTATATGTACACGTGGTTTCCATGTTGTATGATTACTGTTTCGGTATTTATCAGACACTCTGAGACTTTGACAGTATGCATCAATATCTGATAGTGTATGGTAGTAATTTATCTAATCTATTTGCATATTTAGACCAATTAGCTTTCCGATAATCAAATTTAGATTTTACAAGTGGTTGATCATGATGAGATGCGAAATCGAACACACAGGTTATTAGTAGGTGACCACTATCTACATTATAACATAAAAATTTGAACAGTTGTTTATTAGTTCCATTGTACTAATACACAGATCCGGTATAACAGTTTCGTCTGTCACTGGTATGAGTAGAAGTGTTGTCACTTAACAACATACAACCAGAATCATTTAAAAAGTTTAAAAGCTTTACTTCATTTGGTGTTGTTGTAATAGAGCCAAAATTATTTACTGTTAAGATGACGTATTATCAGTGCTTGTTTATTATATTCTATTAATTTATTCAGAAATTTGGTATCCAGTATTTTGAATGGAGAGCAGTTAATACCAGCTATTGTAGTATATGATACATTGACATCTATAGTAATATTTTTGTTACTATTTTGACTATATTTAAGTAAAAGAAAGAGTATATTCATACAATAACGATGGACCCGACATGGCCAGGTGGTTAAGGCACTCGACTCGTAATCCGAGGATCGCGGGTTCGAATCCCCGTTAAACCAAATATGCTCTCCTTCTAGCCGTGGGGGCGATATAATTTTACTGTCAATCGTACTTTTGTCGGTAAAAGTGTAATCCAAGAGCTGTTGGTGAGTGGTGATGACTAGTTGTCTTTCCTTTAGTTTAACACTGCTAAACTAGATACGGCTAGCGCAGACAACCCTCGTGTAGCTTTGCGCGAAATTAAAAAACAACAACAATTTAAGTCTCCAATGTATGTAATTGCGTGCACGAGTTTGTTATTGTGTTTCGTTATCTTGAATTCAGCGACTGTACGAAAATAGTTATTTACTTAAAGTTGTACGGTATTCGATCATGCTTGGTAATGTACGTGTTCTTTTTGCGTGCGTTTCGTATCTTACTGTGACTGTTTACAAGATATTGTTGTGATGCCTGTGCTATTGATTTCTCAAGTTTTACTTATCTCTGTGTCTTATGTTTCTTGTTCAGCATGTACACGTATTATTCAAAATATTATCTAACTGTGATGTTTACAGGGCGATGACAACTATTTATTATAGTAATATGTATTGCCACTGAGGCTTTTACTGAGAAGTCCGCTAGGGCGTAAGAAATTGTTAGCAAAACTAAAGGTGGTCCGCTGTTTTAAATTTCAAGATAATATGTGTAATATAGCACAGCACAAGTAAAAACTATTTTAACATAGTGTGAAGTAGATTGAAAAACCATCTAGAAAAAAAACAACTATAAACTAAGTGCTTATGTAGTCAGACAGTATGTGTTAAAAATCAGTGTGTATGTGTGTAAATTTTGTACATTTGTTTTAACATCCACAGCCATTAAGCCAGGGGCATAGATCCTGGGGGATACACCCCCTTCATTTTCGGTGGGGATATGGTGCATACAATCACCTCTCCCTACAGTTTGGTCTGTTGAATTGTTTTATTGCATCACAGGCCTACAAATTGTGTGTTTGTTCTTGTGATTCTCGTGTTCTTACCAATCGAATTAAATAATTAGGCCTAGATGTAGGCTTTTTCAGTACCGAAATGTACATCTTTGTTATAGGCGTGCTTCTAAGCTTTTCGATCTAAGCGATAGTTCGTAAGTATCAGTCAGTAGGCCTAAGTATACATGCAAGTATCATGGCAACAAGATTACTCTGTGACTGCATGTTTACAGCTTTCAGGTTCAGGTAATCAGAGATTACCAATTTGCAAACTGAACAGTCCATAGAAGTGGTTGCAAAAATCATCCCCGCCCCATCGGGTGTAAAAAATCTACGCCCCTGCATTCAGCTAAAGAACCTCATGAGAACTAGGTTGTTTCGTTATTAAGGGTGAAGTGATGAAAGGAGGAGATACACTGCTGGCCAAAATATTAAGATCAATGAACATAAAGTAAAAATATGCATTTTGCGTTGTTAGACTCAACCATTTATTTGAGCAGAGCTTCGAAAGATGAAAATAAGAAAAGGGAAATTAAAAACAAAAACATTTTTAGCATTTAATAGGGAAAATGTGAACACTATGAAGTTAGCCCAAATACTAGTTGGTCAAAAGTTTAAGACCATACTGAAACGAAGCGTTAATCGGTAAACACGTAACGAAATTTAGTCATTTGTGTTCAAGCATTAGTGTTGTCAACATCCACTGACATCTCCTGTGTTACATTGGGTAAAAACATGGCAAAAGCTAAAAAGTTGACAGAGTTTGAACGTGGCAAAATTGTCGAGCTGCAAAAGCAAGGTCTTTCTCAACGTGCCATCGCTGGTTAGATTGGGCGTAGTAAAACTGCTGTTGCAAATTCCTTAAAAGACCCTAAGAGATACGGAACGAGAATTTCAAGTGGTCAGCCCAAGAAAATTTCGCCGGCGTTGAGCAGGAGAATTTGATGGGTTGTCCGGCAAGATACCACCCGATCTTCGAGTCAGATTAAGGCCCTTACGGACGCAGAATGCAACTCAAGAACAACAAGACGGCATCTACGAGAGAAAGGCTTTAAAAACCGTAAACGTCTCCAAAGGCCACGTCTCCTTCCACACCACAAAACAGCTTGGTTAAACTTTTCTACGTCTCATGTTTGGTGCTTCTCAGCAAAGTGGACGAAGGTTTTGTTCTCTAATGAGAAAAAATTAACCTGGATGGTTCAAATAGCTTCCAACGTTACTGGCACGATAAGAATATCCCACAGGAAACATTTTCTACACGACAGTGGAGGAGATTCCATCATGATCTGGGGCGCTTTCTCCTTCCATGGAACAATGGAGCTTCAGGTTATACAGGGGCGTCAAACAGCAACTGGCTACATTGACATGTTGGAGAGAGCATCCTTATTGACTGAAGGCCCTCGCTTGTGTGGAAATGATTGGATCTGTCAACAGGACAACGCTGCATTCCACAATGCCCGCAGGACAAAGGACTTTTTCATGGCAATTAACGTGATTCTTTTGGACCATCCAGCGTATTTTTTATGTTCATTGGCCTTAAGATTTTGGCCAGCAGTATATGTTGGGAATGAAATATTTTACCGGAAGGATCTCTTAATAGTGATCTGTTAGAACGATCTCTCGGGAATGATCAAGAGATATAATTGAAAGATACCTCGACAATCATCACCATGAAGTAAACTTCCTTTCAAGCGCCCTATTACCTAGAAATTTAATTACAAGGCTTAGGTTCCCAGATGAAGATGTTGTCCGAGTACAATGGATGACGCACCCTTTCATTTAAATCAAGGATCGAAAATAAACAAACTTTTGCAATATACCTTCCTAGTGTTCGTGAAATAACGAGAACTTTCAAGGGATTTCCCATAATGCCTGAAACATTTTCAGAAACAGTGTGCCCGTCCATTTAATATATATATATATATACTGTATAAAACTTCTTAATCAACCTATCAGCACTGATGAAAATTTCACGAAAAAAAAAAAAAAAGAGTAGATAATTATTAGTGTTAAAGCGAAGCCATACAGGGAGAGATGCTGTTCAATGGTGTAGAGGGTAACTATTAAATATGAATGGCAATATTTAGAATTTTTGAAAGGCATATTGGTAGTATAATTACTATAGAGCAAAACTTTGATCGTGAGTCTTCCGGTAGGGCAGTGATAAGTCTTCAGATTTACAACGCTGAATTCAGGGGTTCGACTCCTCTCAATAGTCCAGTGTGACTTTGGTATAAGAAAAACACAAACTGTGATAGTATTCATGATAAACGCCCAGATAATTATTAAAACATATAACTAATTCATAGGTGGAACTGCCCCCCTACTCTCATACAAATTTTGAACCGTGAGGGAAGTGCCCTTTTGAATAGGGAATGAGACTTGTGTTTACTCATTGGAAAAGTAGCTGTTTCATCTTTACATTTGATCAACACTTGTAACATGTCGAAAAAGTTACCTCCTCCAAAATAAGAGCAAAAAAATTGACTAAAATATATGTGAGGAATTTATTTTATTGCAGCAACAACGTTTGATAGAAAATTTCAGTGCAGATTTTGTTTAATTGATTTGAGCCTACTAGTTGGTGTGTTGGGCTACAAATAAAAAGATTCAAAGTTCGAGACAGTGCAGCTGTTCTAGAAACATGAAAGTTAATATAATCATGTTTAAAAAAAAATGTGATTCTGACAGTGGGCTACCTTTTCCTCTGATCAGGATCTTCAAAATTAGTGGTGGCTATACTTGAACTCTTAGGAATCTTTGACCTGGTCTTTAGCCTAAGCACATATCGATGGTATTATGGTTAAAATCTCCACAGTGGAAACTACAGCTCGCCTTTTTGTGTTAAGTTCAAAGCTACACAAAATATATGTGTTACGTTCATCATGAGTATGGAAATCTGATTTTTAGCCATATAAGCTCTTAGATTTACTGCTTAGCCACTAGGAGGAAACACATAGTCGTTACATGTTTATTATATTTTTTATTAGCTACAAGTGAATTACACTCTTATACTACAAGTGAAGAGGCTTTGATCTGATACAAAGTAGTTCTGAGCAACCCCTGTCCTCAGGTCAGGCTTATGTTTTTTGTAATGTGCAACAATTAGCCTGAGCATCAGCTTATAAGTATTATTACACAACATGTCTTATTCAACGATCAATTTCTATATTTTCTTCACTATGTTAAAAAGAAAATCACAGTACATATATACTCTTCAAAAAAAGAAATGCAAAAGGGATATTTTTGTTATTTTAAAGAGAAATATATGTAATAACGTTACAAGCTCAGAGTATGTGATGTTACACGTGTTAAGGCACTGATTGTCAGACCAAAATGACAATAAAAGTTGTGCACTTTGAAAACGGAGGAAAACAAATATTTTGTTTTGCTGAGATTCAAACTGCTTATCTTGTGAACTCTATGTGGATGATTAGGGTGCAAATTGACTTGCAATTCCTGTCCTAGTAAAATATGCTTGCCTTTTCAGCTATGAGGGCATTATAATGTTACAGTTAATTGCACTATTCATTTGTAAATGAGTAATCAAAGAGTTGGCAGAAGGTAATGATGATGAGCTGCTTTCCAGCTGTGACAGCATTATGATGTGGCAATGTGATTTTCAATGATAATGTTTCCTACCCTGTAGTCTATTACTTTAGAATTGGTATAGCTAGCACAAATAACTCTGCAGTACCTTTTCAGCTAGGCATTGCCAGGTGGTTAGGGCGTTCGACTCACAATCTGATGGTTGTGGGTTCAGCGAGATGAACTGTTCCAACAGACAGGGACCTACATCAGATAACTAAAAATATATTTGTTACTCGTTCATTATTGTTTTACGTTGTTTTTTTAAAGTTACACTCATTATTAACTGGTTCTACAGGCATACTCTTGACAAACATTGTATTTCAAGTCATTATAACCAATGGGTCACAATAATTCAGTTCACTACAGGTAATGGGTCATAATGGTTCAGTATATTACAAATAATAGGTCACAATGAAGAGCTGAGTAAAAATAGCCTTTATTAATAAATATTATTTCATATAATTACAATATATTTATGCTAATATCCAAATATCTCCCATTTTGTCTTCTTTCCTTTGGAAAAGTCCAGAAGGTCTGTCAAAGGCTACAGGAACATCTTTCATTTTTCTCTTTACTTCCTTTTCTATCATCTATAGAGTCAATAAGAATGAATAAAATTTTAACGATTCATTGACAGCTTCAACACCATCTATCACTCTCACACCTAAAGCCTAACTGTACCACTGAAACAGCTGATTTTCTTTTCTCTCATTTCCATCATATTTTGGACCCCTCAGTATCAAAACAGGCCTGAATTCCAACTGTATCTGTAAAAGATTTTCAAGGGAGCACAGTATGTCCTCAACCCCCTCTTAGTTTCCACCCTACTATTAGTAGGCACATTTCTGATAAAGTTCATTCAATTTTACATGATTTAAAGGAACAAGGGAGGCTGAATTGTAAAGGTACTTGACGAAAAAAAAGATAAATGGCCAGTGAAGATTAAATAAAGTACAAACATAGAAGGGCAGCACCAAATCAACAGCAGATATGGGACTTATAGACCCTTCAGGGCAGCAGGGGATTTGTAAATAGAATGCATGAGTGTGAGACTACTGCCCATAGTAGTGTTCTGGGGCAGTGATTCTCAGCTAATGAACCACTAAACACGTAATTATGGGCTGCCAGTAGCCAGGGCATTTATGATTGCCCTAAACCAGCAAGATATCAACTGTATATGGAGCCATATATATTGTGCCAAATACACAAGTTGGTCATAAGGTGTTAAATGCTCCAGCAGATGTATGCAGAGGACATACATGTATACATGACAGAAAGAGACTTAATATTAATTAGAAGAAAGTTTCTCTTAGTTATTACTCACCTCTTCATATGAAATGGAAAATAGGTCTGACAGATCAAACTCCATCTTTGGGAGAGGTCCATTGATGAACTTGGCTTTAGAAGCAATATCTGGACACCAGTGATTCTGGAGAGTCTAATGGAGAAAAACTATACCTGAAGAACCTTCTACAGATATAGCCTATCTAACTAAAACTTCTTATGTATGCTGTTTGAATTAACTGCTATTTTCTTGGCTTTAAAAATGGAAAATAGAAACAAAAGAGAAGAAAAAAACATAATATGAAGTAAAGTAAATACTACTGATGTTCAGTTTAAAACAATCAGAACAGTTTGTAATTTAAAAATAAAGTGAAAGTTAACGTTTACCTTCAGTTCCCACAAGGAGCTCTCGATTGCTCTGCACTTTGTTATATCGTGCTCTTCCATGAGGTATGGATCAGATGTAACATCTGTGAGTTAAGAGAAACCAAAAAGTTTCAATAAAGTCGATGGCAAAATTTTAAAGCTTATTCACGAAGCTTGACTAACGTAAGTCCAGCAATAAAACTACTGAAATAGTGGTTAATGCTATGAATATTTCTATGTATTAGTTAACAGTGCTAAAGACACTTTACCACCAATGAAACTATTAAAACAATAGTTAATGCTATTTAAATTGTTGATGGATAGGTGGGTAGATAAATATATTTTTTTTTACTGTTGACAGATAAACAGGTAAACATATATTAAGATGTCAGTAGGTATGTAAAATATCAAACCTTGACTGATGAAGTTGAATTGATTGTTACTGGGAATTTTACAGCTGTTCTTCCATTTTATTAGCCAAATAAATCTACAAGCACTTCATTTCCCTCTATATGGATAAGTTTCCAGTTGGAACTAATTTATTTTTTATCCTGACCCTCAATCCACTGGAACATTTTTGAACATTAATACACTGAATAGACTTGCATTCACCATGTTGTTGACATATGATTGTCTACAGTAAATTCTCTCTTGCTCGGTCATGTATTTATTAGTTTATCATGATAGGTCTTGGGATTAGATAAGCCATGTTGCCAGTCTTAAATTCATTGGCCAATCAGCACTGAGCTGTTGATTGATAATCAGGTGATGCCCTCTCACATCTTTCTTGGATTACACAAATTTCAGAGAAAAAAAAATACTGTAACTATAATGTTGTAATAACAATTTTAAAGCCAGCAAATTTTGTTAGATATGTTGGTATATTGGAAGAAGTTAGTGCAAATAAAAATTTTCCAGGTCACAATGAAAGAAGGAATCTAAATAACTTTTCTTTCTAGAATGCATAAATAATGTTACAGACAAATACACACTAGTTATTCTTAGAGCCAAAGGTAAAAGAATTCAATCCTCCTTGTCATTCATATTGACTGAAACTTTGGTTCCACTAAAGAAAATGATCAAAATGGGGAAGCTTTGTGTAAACACAGCACTGAGTTACCAGCATGCATGGAGAAATTACAGCTTGTTGCACTCGTGAGATTTACTTATACCAGCAAGTATTTAAAATTTCTCATTTTTTTATCTAACCATTAAGTTTTTAGTCACAGGTAAAAAATATACATAGCACACATGAAATTTAGTACATAAGGAAGGGTCTTGTAAGATTTTAGTTCTTGCAGTCTCAGTGAAAGTTAACTGTATTTTTAGTACTTCACTTAATTTTTTATTTATTTTAAATATGTAACTTAGAACACAAAATATTAACACACACCAAAAACAAAACAAACAAACAAACAAACCTTAAACTATTATTATCTAGTTGGTTTTGTAACTAAACCAAAGGTGCACAACATTATTTTATTTATGTGGTAGGAAGTCTCAGCTGAATAATTCAAAACCATTCAAGAGAATAGGTTGACCTCATAAGGAAAGCAGTAAATAAATTTTTTTTTCTTCTATTGGTTGTAAATAATCTAATAGCACATGTCAGAGACAGCATGTGTTAACATGTGCATGTGAGTTTCAGTTTATGACAACTCATTAAAGGAAAAAGGGCTGATACTATAACTTTTTACTTTTGCTTGGAGATATCTAATGTTTAAATGTGTAAACTTTTATAAACTTAGAAAATAATACAGAGGTGGAAAGAAATTATAAGGTGGTCAGTTTGGACCAAAGAAGTGTTGCATGAATGCTGAGAATTGATTTAAATATTTCATTTTGAAATTACAAAATTAAAACTTGTATTAAAATTTTAATTACAGACTACTTTGACACTAGGTTCATTGATGTACACTAATAACATAGAAGTTTAATTAAATTTTGAATGCACCTTTATAAAAAAATTGTGGCATGTATATTTGATCTATATTCATATCTACAGGGTTAATAATAAAATATTTAAAACATTTTAACTACATGAAACATTTTCTTTATTAACTCTCACTATAGGCTCAGCTGATCCAACCTAAAAACTGACCTTCAAAGTTTCCATACAGACAGTCCTGTTTAAACTAATATATTAAAAACAAGTCAAATGTATATACAAAAAATTCATTACCCTAATGATTATCACAGTTGTATCTAGAGCTTCAAATAATTGTCTATTTATTTGTTAAGAGTCTGTCCAGGCTGGCTCACCTACTTTTGAACCCAACTGACAAGACAAATTATTCTTCCTTACTCTACTATCCCAGTATGATCAGTGATAAATTCATTTGTTACCCCATGGGTTGTTACAATTGTATCCAGAGCTTTAAATAATTATCTTTTATGTCAAAAGACCATACAGTCTGGTTCAACTGCTTTGTTACCTAACTTAGAACATAAATTAAACAGACCAGACCTACTATGGTTTTATTGTCTTGACATTTTTACATGTTCCATACTAATTTCTCTATGCGAAATCCAAATATGATATCCATTTTTCTCCATCACGTAAATATTTTTCACAAAATGTTATGTATTTTTACACAAGTGAATCCTATTCATTGAAACAGGGTCACATTTTCTAATGCGTAAAATGTTGACAACCACTGGTTAGTGTATAAATGGTTAACAAAATGCATGACTTTTGTATTTCTGCATAATATTTGTTTCTGAGTGCACTTTGGTGTTATTTTTTCTTTTCAATTATGTTTGTTAATTATGATAGCAAAAAGAGATTGTATAAATGACCCCAAACATGTTCTGTTATACTTGGAGTAAATTTGTTCTAAGTAAGTTCTTCTTTCCCAATTTATAAAAAATCCTTACATTATTGAAAAAAATGAATATTAGTTTCAGAATCTTTGTAGCTAAATTACGTAAAGCTCATCATTAAAACACAAACTACTTTTATTAAATTTAAATGTGCAGAGCTGTGTTATTCTCCTCTACTCTGTTGTTACAATACAAGGATGTGATACTTTCTTTAAAATCATCAATATAACTGTTGGATACCACAGTTCTACTCAGAATTTCAAATAATTGTCTCTCTTTTCCTCAATATCCACACAGTGTGGGTTCAATTACTTTATAATATCCTTTGACAAGATAAATTATTTTCCTCTACCACTGTTATTACAAAATAATCTCTGAAACTCACTTTAGATATTGCTATAATTGCTAAACTGACAATTATGCAGTCTAACTTCACTTTTTACTTAATTGCTCAACTAGCTTGGTCACACGCACGCACACACACACACATATATATATTGTGCCAGACTGAGATCTTTATACAAACCATGAGATGCTATGATGTAACAATACTTGCTTAAACCAACGAGAAACATTCAGAAGGTTCAAGTAATGTGACGTCAGTTCCAAACAACCAAATAACACAACAAATGATTTATAAATAGTTAATTAGACAAACCTGTCATAACTGTTGTTTCTAACATAGTTTCAGTAATCATTAAGTCATTTGTAAACAAAAAATCTGACTTCTTTAGTGAAGTATTTTCACTAAATATTTATCCATAAATGTATAGAGTTGAAGTTTTGACTGCTGTCAGTGCTAAGTAATTTTTGTGTCAAGATCAAAAATTATTTTTCTTCATCTAAACAATCTCAAATTTCATTTATATAATTCATAAAACCTTCTAAATAAATTGCAATTTCTTTTTTATCAGTAACATTTTATACTTCATCTGTTATTTTTCACTCTAACTCTAAAAAAAAGAAAAAGAGGATGTAACAGGTGATTGTGGAAAGAGGGGTCTGATTTTCTACATTATGGCTCTGTAGCCAAATAAGATTGAAGACTTTAAAAATTATGCTTTGCATGAGTACTGAAACATTATAATGAATAACTTTCACTAAAATTTGTACATCTCTGAAGAGTAGTAAATAAATTAGAGAAAAGAGGATACCTATAAAAAAATCTCACGTTTAAATTATTTTTGAAAATGTAACTCTGTAAAACGTACAAAAAAGATGCTTGTGGCATGAAGGTTAAATAGAATCTTGAGATTAGAATGCCTTAATAATAAATTACTTAAAAGACTTTCTTACCACATGAAACATTTTCTCTATTAAGCATAATCTTGAGGTTAGGATGCCTTAATAATAAATTTCCAATGAATGGGATAACCATTAAAAGAGCATGAGGTGGTGCACTCAAGGCTAACCTTGCCAATCTTTTGATGAATGCAGCTACAAGGTAGGCAGGAAGATGTCTAGAGAAACAAAACCAAAACATCAATGGACAACATTTATACTACAGTGTGATACTAAATATAAAGCACCACCTAATGTTAAGTGTTAGAACTATTACTAAAACACATACTTCTTATTAACAAGTATTTAAGTTCCTTTTACAGGTTAATTAAAAATCTGTAGTTTGAAACCAATAATAAAATAAATAAAATCTTTAACATTAAAGGTTAGTAAGATCATTCTAATTTAATTCAGCTTACAGTTGTAAAATAATATATAATTCCTTTTCAGCCAGCTATAAAGAAGAAAACCACAAAGCCAGCCCTTATGATTCAAATACTTATCGAGCTTTCCTGTAAGCTCCCAGAAATTTACTGCATCAACAACATCTGTTAGTAAAATAAAACCAATATGTATAAATGTGTCCCCTCATTCTACTGTACTCACCATTAAATATGAAAAAAGGTGTTGTATCAACATTATTTATTTCTTTAACAATCTGTAACACCTCATTCAGATCCCCTATAACTCTTCTGTTTTTAATAAAATGACAAGTTCAGAGATCTTAACCTCTTCACGTATGAAAATCTTTGTATCCCAGGTATTATCCTAGTAGCCCTAAACCCTTTCCAACAATTCAATGTCCTTTATGTAGTAAGGAGCCCAAACAGAATACAATTCTTCAAATGTGGCCAAACCAATGACCTATACATTGACATTATATCCTCTTTGAGACCTGCAGTCAAAATTTCTGTAGACACCTAATCCTATTTGCCCTGTCACTAACAACAACAAATTTTTGGGTGACTTAAGAGACTGATGAACCAAAACATCAAGATCTTTCTTTTCTATGACATTGTTAAGGTTATTCCAATCAAAACTAAACTATCAGTTCAAACTATGATATTCCTCATGCATTTCTTTGCACTTATTATAATTAACACATAAACAGGAGTTTTTCCTAATATTTTATAATTTGGTATTTTCTGTCTCAAGTATCTTCTATGATTAGGAAAAAAAGGATTTATCAACAACAATACAAGAAAATTCAGAATTGGATAGCACTGTTTAAATATATATTCAGAACTAGTAAATCAAAATATACAATAAAATATTAAAAAACTGTCTTACGTGGAAGAGAGAAATAAGTCAGCAAGGTAGAAGAAACGAGATTTGTATTTCACATGGAAAACCTCCGGTTCAAACAGAGCATAGAGTTTCCCATAAAAGTCTGGGTATTCCCTATTAAAAGAAAACAATATAATTAATTGTATAAAGAATATTAAAAGAAAATAAACTTGTGTATTAAGCTACTTAGTATTTTTGTTTGTGTAACAATTTTTTACAATGTCAGTAAAGCTTTTACTCAAAGTGCCACACCTTTTTTTTTTATGATTGTTTACAAATGGTGAATAATTACTTCTCATAGCTAAACTGTATGAGCTCTAATTTTATATACAGTTAAGAAACTTGAAAGTCTCCTACATGTCTTTATCAACACCAAAATTACCTCTCTCAAGTTCAACACAGTGGTGAGATATCCTGCATTTGTTGACAGATATAATTCATATAGTTCAGCAATGAACAACAGCTACATAATTTGTAACAAGTATTTACCACAAACAGCACAGTATAAGTTGCATTTTGCAGATTTAAACATTTCTTTTTTACTAAATAAATATTGCAACTAGCCTAATAGGTTGAATATCAGAATAACTAAATAGATGAAGTGCAGGAATTTACTTACAAGTTGTACTTTTGAATGAGAACAAATAAACTGTTGAGTGCCAACAAACTTATAGCACCACCTAAAAAATGAGACACATTCATTAATGTCTATTCATAGCTAATCACTTTGAGTTTTCTTAATTACCTAAAGGTCTTTAGAATACCTAATTACAGTTGGATAATTAGAGGTATTTGCCAATTGACTAATCAATGACCATAATAATTGATTAAATTCAATTAATTTATTATCATTGCATTCCTTAAACCAGGATGCATACAAATAAGCAAAGACAGAAAAATCATTAACTTGATTATTTTCCTGAAAATCAATATAATGAAATTTAATTAATCAATCCTAAAATAATCAAAAAGAGTAACAATAGGAACACTGATTTCAATTAGTTTATTATTTTATGGTTTGTTTTGAATTTTGCACAAAGCTACACGAGGGCTATCTATGTTAGCTGTCCCTAATATATCAGTGTAAAACTAAAGTGAAGGCAGCTAAAATCATCACCACCCACTGCTAACTCTTGGGCTAATCTTTTACTAATGAATAGTGGGATTGACCATCACATTATAATGCTCCCAAGGCTGAAAGGGCGAGCATGTTTGGTGTGTCGGGGATTCGAATCCACAACGTTCAGATTATGAGTTGAGTGCCTTAACCACTTGGCCATGCCGGGCCATTATTTTTTGACAATTGATATAATCATTATTTTCAATTAATTGAACATCAGAGTAATAAAATAAGTGATAATCAAAAACACTAATTTGAATTATTTTCATGACAGATGATTTAAACAATTTTTCAAATGATCCATAACAGTAATAACACTTTTGTTATAGGCATTTTTTTCTGCACATCTATGAGGTTTTACTGAATGATATTTAATATTTAATTAAACTATTTTCTTGTCACGGTGTATGAATTAATATAGCATAAAAATGTAGTAAGTACTCCAAATATTAATAGCACAAGAGTTTTTAGTTCTTAATTTTATAAGACAATATTTTAAAAAATCCTGAATTTCTCCTTGTAGGAGAATTGCAACACTCTCTTGAGGCATTCCCTCTTCTCTAGTTTATTTACCAGTCCTCCAAGAAGTAAGAAATGAAACACAAATAACTCATTATAATGTTGCAATCACTTACGGAAAGCATTATTTTCATAGCCTTAAATCTTACTTAATTATAAAACAATAAAACAGAAAAATCACACCCCTCTTGTTACATCTTCTGTTTTAGAAATTACTAATAGTTCTTTGTAATGTTTAATAAATAATTTACACTCAATAGAAAGGGAAGGTCTTAATTTATTAAATTACATATTATGTTGTTTTCTGTACAGAGAATTGCCTATTTTACTTCTAGTTTAATCTACATTCCCATGGGAAACACATTTATTAGCTTGGCTGAAATTTTAATGGCTCTTGTTGCACAGTTAGAAAGCCAGAGAAACTGTGGTAGTTACAGGACACTGTTTGTTTTTTGCATATGATTATTCTCTGTTATTTGTTGCATTATTTAACTGAATAATAATATTTTGTGCACTTGTACCACCAGAATAAAAAGAAGGGTTAAGTATCATTGATGGCAAAAATAAATTGTTTTTCATGTGTTCTTTATTTATTATAACAAAAGTAACTAAAATGAAAAAAAAGAAACTTCCTAAGTTAAATTACATAAAATAAATAATAATAATATTAAGAAAAAAGTAATTTCAATTATTTCTTCCTTTTTGGTGGTTACGAGGTCAATCAAATTGACTAATATTGTTTAGAGTTAGGATAGAGAAAATTACAGACAAAATACATATTTTTCTGAAACACAAAAATATTTGAAATTTATGTAGGAGGTTTTAGAGATTACAAAAATGAAATCTGAGATTTTTCAGATGAATAAAGAATTTTTAATCTTAACCCAAAAATCACCTTTCACTCAGGAGTCAACACTTTGACTCCTATATTTATGGATAAATTTTTCCTAAAAATACTTCATTAACAATTCTGATTTTTGTCTACAAATGATTCTTAATAATTACTGGAAGCAAGCAAAATGTATTACAGTACAAAACTATAGAGATCAATTTGGTGTCATGAACTTGACTAATTAGACCAGGCCAATAGCAAGAGAGATAAATAATCTGAAACAGCAGTGATGCTAAACTAATGACCAAGAAGTTATTAAAGCTTCTGATTAACTGATTATGTGATATTAACTGAAGTAACATCTTATCATTAAAAATGTTTTTTATAACTTGATTATTCACAATGTCCATTACTATAATATACAGATTTAGTAAATAAAATATTTACTACATTAATTGCAAGAATCAAAAAGTGAAATGACTGAAAAGCTCCCATCAAACTTAAGATTTATAAGAAGACACTATTGAACAACATTTCACAATCTCTCACAAAGTTCACCAATTTTAATATACACACATGTTCCAAAACAAATAGAGGTCTGGATATTTTGTCTCAGTTGGCATGTATGTCCTGTTACAGTATTTAACTTTCCCATGAATTCTTCAAAAAATATATATAAAAACAATGTCCAAATGTAACAGGCATGGTACATAAAAGTTTACATGCAAAAATTCTGTTTCAGTACCTACCACTTTGCTAAGCAGGTCTGACTTCATTAGATGTTTTTGGGATGTGGACAAAAAATGTTGCTAGTAGCAACGATGCCAAACTAATGACTGAGAAGTTATTCAAGCTTTTTATGGTTTGCCTGTCATTCATAATCAAAACTAATTATCATTATTCTAATTTTTATCAATAAGTTTTATTAACTCTTCATGGAAAAGTTATTAATAATTGTAAGGGGGGGATACCTGGACTAGGATGAGTCTCAAATTCACCACTTACCTACATTATATGAATCTACCAGGAAATCAGTTAATAAAAGGGGATTCTGTAAATGTGGAAGCACATGTTCAGGAAGTATCAATAGAACCTTCTTGTACAACCCTAGAGGCAACTGAAAATATGCAAGAAAATAAAGAAAAAAGGCTTAGGAAACAGATTAATGATACTCAAAAACATTTATGATGAAAGTATGTCCAAGCAGCCTTTTGAGATAAACTACTTCTCTCACAGAAAATACAGAAAAATTTTGAATTTATTACCATTCAAATGTTAAAGAAATACAATTGTATATAAACATTTTATTTCTAAAAAACACACATAACTTAAACATAATCTTTAATTAAAACTTATTTTTATCAACCTTAAGAATCTAAAATATTCACTGAAGTCCATCAAATGTTCATTTACATGAACACAAAGAAAAAACAATCACCTTGCACTTAAGAAATTCCAACCATAAAGATGAAAACTTCTTGCTTGTTGTGATGTGGTGCAAGACAAATGATGGCCTACCTGCAAGATACAGATCATAAAAAATGTCAAAATGGTTTATTGAAATTCTTCTTAAACAGACTTTTTTAAATCTACAGTGAACAATGTACTTTATGTGGGTTGGTTTAGATCTGACATTGTATACAACCTTTCAACATTAAAGCCACAGCTAGTGAAGTTCAACTATAATTAATGATGAATGGAAGAAAAATTTGAAAATAAGAACAAATTTATTACCACTAATTCCAAAGTGTACAAAACTTCATAATTTGAAGGATGAAAGTTTACAGGACTTTGAATGATCAATGATTAGGGAAACTAATTTTTTCTTATAACAACTTTCAAAGTTAAGATTTTTATTTTGCAAAAATATTTTTGAAAGAAAGAAAAAATAAAGAGGATGTAGTAATTTTGTGACTTTATGGTCAACTTCATAATGTTACCATTATATTAATCTTACTATTTTCACCTAGTTTTAATTATTTTTCAAGTTATAATTTTCCTATATTGAATAGACACTCACTTCCTTTCAAATGAAAAGCTATTCTTGTTTAGTGTTGCCCTCTACATGTACAATTTTTTTTCACATGCCACAAGCCTTGTCTTCCCACATTCCTCACAATTATCATAATTCAACTGCACCTGGCATGCAAATAATCACATGACAACAATCCATCAATACTAGTGCGACACACTGTCTTGATGCAAGTGTCTCCCTCTAACATATTTTACTGAACTATCACTTGCAAGTTCAGGCAGAAAAAGAACCACCAGTTTTCAGTAGAAGTGTGAGAGAGATAAGGACTCAATGGAAATATATTTTCAGTATAGGAAAATTATGACTTCCAATAGGACACATCACCTCTTCTCATATATGTAATTACAATGCCACATTGAACAGGCAGAGGGATAGAAATAAGCATCCTTCAAAAGCATCCCAAGAACACCACAGAATTGTGATCCCCAAAGTGAAGGATCACACATGGGATACTGTCACTTTTGTACAGAGTGTATTCTTCATCTAGTGTGGTAAGAGGAGTTGCATACATGGGCAGAAAAAGGGTAGATTCATGGTTCATCTCACAGAGCATGGATCTAGAAAGTGGCAAGATCTCTCATACTCTACTAAAAACCAAAGGGGATAAACCATGATGGAGAGTTCAGGGGAACAACAATACTGGTGACAATGCAATGGGTGACCATGAAAATCCTATTTTGAAAAGCAAACAGCCAATGATTTATTCAGTTAATTAGACTGAAAGGATGGTCAGCTATCCCCTTCTGCTTTATCCATGTTAGAGCATGTGTTAGAATGATCTGGAATAAGTATTTAATGAAGCAAAGCCTACTAGGGATCTTGTGGAATCCCCCATCTTAACAATGTGCATTACTGGCCATAGACATATTGTATTTTGTGATTTCATCCTTACTGTACATTGCAACTTTGAGATATGTTAAACATATTCGGACAGGCAACACAGAAATAAATGTATATACAGAAGATACCTTACCCAGTCACAGCCTCACAAAAGATTGAAGGATGGTGACAGGTGGAAGATGGTAACCTGACAAAGAAGAAACTAACACCCAATGAAGATAGTGGGAGATGAACGTATATGGTGTAGTCCACATGCGTAAATGAATAATTTCTTCCAATGCACAATGGAAGTGAGATGCCACAAAAAAGATAAGGTGCTTGATCTGATGCAATGACACCTGGTACAGATTTTGGGAAAAAGGAGACAAGGATGAATGAGCCAATCAAATCAAAACCCAAACCCAATTTGTATATGGTGTATGGTGTAGTCCACATGCGTAAATGAATAATTTCTTCCAATGCACAATGGAAGTGAGATGCCACAAAAAAGATAAGGTGCTTGATCTGATGCAATGACACCTGGTACAGATTTTGGGAAAAAGGAGACAAGGATGAATGAGCCAATCAAATCAAAAGCCAAACCCAATTTGTAAGAGTGAATAGAGTAAGGTCACAAACAGAGGAAGGCTGTCAGGGAAAGAAAAGGCAAGAATGAGAACATGGAAGAGAGTTGTGAAGTTAATGTAACAATAAAGAACACATATAGGACATAAATATCTGTTTGGATCTGACTTGGAATAAAGGTGGGAGATGGAAAAAAGGGAAATCAGCAAGAAGAAAGAATTTCCTTTGCGAGTCACTGAAGTTTAGGGAGGGAAAGATTGATCCAGATAAAAGAGAACATATGTGGAATGGTACAGTGTGCATGAAATATTGATGGCAAATATATAAGACACCCACAAGCAGAGGAAATAAGTCTTAAGAGACAAGTAAAACAAAGAACAGGAGGACAAAGGTTCAAACAGAGGCAGAGCACATCAGTGAAGAACCACACATGAAAGGATTGTTTGATGAGGAAGTTTAGAATCTGAAAGGGACACAACAAAAGGTTGAGAGTAAGGGGGAGGATAAACATGAAATGGTACAAAATTGGCCAAACAATTTCCTACTGGAGAAGAATCCAAATGATAGTCATCACAACTGCTGGTAACAAAAAATCTGCATCAAGAAACTCAATAAATGGTGGAACTCCTAGTAGTAAGAACAAGAAGAGTGCAGGATGTGGAACAGTAATATGGGATTGCAAGGGCTCAGAATGAGACAAACAAGCAACCAAAGATAAATAGGGTCAAATGTTGACTCACAGGTTTCAAAGTCTCAGAAATCTCCCCCAAAATGGATCATTGGAAAAAAGTATTCATCTTCACTTCCTGAAAAAAGGTGTACAGTAAATGAACCTAGAACAAGACAGCTAAAAAGGACAATCATATCAACACAGATTTAGAATGGGAGAAGATATCCCTCAGAATCCATCAAGAGATAAGTGAATGGTGGAAAAGTACCATAAGAAAGCCAAAATGGTAACACAAAGGCAGGAAAACTGAGTGTGGGACAAATGGATATGATTGTTAGGGTCATCCCCCATATTAGCAAAAATGATTCTAATTACTGAGAATCAAGAAAAGGGTAATATACCTGAAAGTTAGCCAACACAAAATGATCCAAAAGCCATCAAAGTGATGCCTTTTAGTACCCTCTTGCAACTGAGAAACAAACTGCTCAGCATGAACCCTGACACCAGAAGGAGGGAAAACAAAATACTGTGAGGAGGAGATTTCATATAATAAGCATCAGAATTATAAGAATCTGGAGAAACAAATAAAGCGGAACACACTTGAAAAACCACATTTAAAACAATCTGAGACAGATGTGGCAGATTCCACAAAAGAGGCTTGAGAAGGCATGGCATAACTAGGTGAAAAAAAGAGACTATCAAAATCTTTGTCATCATTATGAAAATGATTGACAGGTTTATATAACGATCAACCTCTCAATAAATTAAAGCCGATAATTACTCATTTGAGATCCCCTGACCTGAAGCTTGTATAATTGTGCTGGAAGTAGGTGGTAAAATCACTGAAGTGGTGACATGAACTTTGGAATTCATCATGTAATGATAATTCCAAAAAATAAGAACAACTAAAGTAAGTTATTATTTAAAAGTACAAAATAAACTGTATTGAAAGAAATAATACTTACACTTCATATGAATTAAAGAAAAAGAAAAAAGCGTGAAAAGAGCACAACCTAAAAATGTCTTGATTATTGCACTGCCTAACATGAAATGATAATTAGGTAAAATTGAATAAAGGAAGTCATGTGCATCAGGAAGGTGTATCACATTCCTATTGGTGGAGGACTGTTGCATGATAATCTATGTGTGAGACACAGTTGTACTACAATGATCATGAGGTATGTGGTAAGTATATACCATCACTGTGAAAATGAAACATCTGCAGCAATTATGTAAAAGGTAAGAACATTGTTGTTACATGTTAACACAATTATATTATACAATATTATTTGAATAATTCTTTTATAGTTTTATTCTTATTCATTCCATAATGGTTTTCAGACTTTATAAGATAAAGTTATAAGTATCAAAACTTTTATATTACAAAATAATTTGATGTTATTATAATATTTAGTTTGTTTGACATTACATTTATGCAACTTAAACATAAAAAAATACTAGGTTTTTACTTTGGCTAAGTACTTGTTTTCTAATAAATACAATTTATTATTCTTTTTTCACATGGCTGGGTTACAAAGCATAAACAAGTGATTGTGTAGTTATAGATACAACACTTAAGTCAATAATAATCATCATAAATAGTGCACAGCTGACTGATAATGAATAAGTCTGATTTTCTCTTCTAAATGTTGAATGATGCAGTTGAACTGTGGGTATGATGCAAAGTTTAGGATTCAAAAAGTAACTTAATTTTAAATTACTGTGAAGACAGGATTTATTCTAGATCTTCATAGTGATAAAGTTTTTTGAGACAAAAAATTTTAAAGCCCATTTTACGTGCTAATTCTAATAAATCTCAACAATCTTATCTCAAATATGTATTTTAAAATCAAAATCTTCTGAAGCTTATCTAGTGTAATTCATGAAGAAAAAAGTTCATATTATCACTTATGCACAGTTACGACTTTAAACAAAAGAAACCTCTTCCTGATTTTACTCAAAATTTTGCCGCTCACCCTATTAAGAATCTATCACCTTTTGAAAACATATTATCCATTTCTTGATTTTCAAGCCTTTCCCTTAGTTTTTATGCATTCTTATATTGAAACTCCATGGTGCAACATCAAATGGTTTATTTCCTAAGAAAACAAAGCTTTGAAAACAGCTATAAAGAAAGTTTGAATATGACTGAAAAGAGCAAGAATTAGATTGTCATGTAACAGTAAAAACACAAACACACACACAAGTTTAAGAATTTTTGTAGCTTTCTGTAAATATTCTTTTAAGTTACTTCTCATTTTGAACTGTAAAAGTAAAACTGTATAATAAATTATAGATGAAGAAATTGTCTGCAATGAAAGACACTGAATGACCCGAGGTAAGGTTGGTGTAACCTATTACACATTTTAGAGATGAGGTGAATGGGAAACAAAGAAAGTTTTTTTCATCATCAGGTGTGCAAGTAATTTACCTAGACTGAGAAATACACACATGTAATATGAAATGATACAAACCACATGACTGGAGATTGCTTAAGGCTTAACAACTGAACAAATAAATCAATTACACTTACTTTCTGATTGAATCAAGTTATTTACCAGTCTTGTTTCTGCTTCAACCTTTTTAGATAGCTTTTTTGGAAGAATAATTTGAGACATCAATGCAAAAGGTTATACAGAAAGAAATCATTCAGGCCCTGTAAATATAAAAGAAAAGAAGAAACATTCTGTACTACTCAACAAGCTCAAGATATTACTTGATCACTGGTTAAAAATGGTAACCAATCTGCACTTACTACTTTCAGGTAACAAGCTGATTAAAAAGAGAAGAAATAATTTGTTTGATTGTTGTTATGCACAAACCTGTGCCCACCACTGGGATCAATCCCTAGATTTGAGCATTATAAGCCCTCAAGCTTACCACTGAGTACCAGGAGAAGTAAAGCAAACAATTATCTCATCTAGCTATGTCCTTTGAACTAGGTTGCTGCTGAACATAATTTGCTAAGCCTTTTACAATTTTGCACATGGAGGATATCAAACAAAATCATAAATAACCACACTAATACCACAGAATTCTACTATAATTTATTGAGCTTGGTAACTAAGATCTTTTTAGATTTTAAAAAATATGAAACTTCAAGCAGACTAAAAACATAACCTATCTCACCAAAATTTTAGATTGAAAGAACATGGTAGTCTTTTCAAAGGTTAAAATGGCTGAGAAAACCACAGTGGGGAGATTCTAAACTGTTGTTTGGTTATTCACGTCATATATTGAAGTAAATGTATAAAAGGAACCATTTCCAAAAATGAAAAGAAGTGAATGGAGCCACTGTGTTTGATTCAGTACGTAAGCCATATCTCAGCAAAATAAAAAAATTCAAGGTTCTTATTTTTTAGCTTGAAAAGATTAGTAACTTGACTTCATAATTTGTATGAGACTATAGATTTAGTATTTTGGCACCATAAACACCTAATTTTAAATATTGCTGCATTCAATATACCATGTGACTCACTAAAATCTCTATTTAGATGTGTTCTTTTGATATTTACTTTTAAATTAAGAAATTAACTCATATAAAGCATTAGAATTTAAGTTATAATCTACAATTTGATTCCAAACTTACTGACATAAATTCATAAAATAGTAGTTCAATAAGATTTTGAATGCAAGTCAACAAATGTGATGACATGGCCTTTGACCTGTGCCCCATCACCAAAGGGTTACTCTGTAAGAATACTTACATTAAATTCAACTTCAAATACTCTTAGCTATTACACTTTCAAAATGTATTAGTAAAAATTTTTGTTAAAATGTTATTATCTTTGTATTGGGTTGAGGAATAATTCGTGAGTGTTTTTTCAAGTTAAAAAATATATTCATAAATGAAATGCTTTCACAAAATATTTCATGTCATTTGATAGATAATTTTTTGCTCTAATAGATGGTGTGTTTGATTTTCATATGTCTTTAATTTTTGCTTTCATTTTCAGCTCATTAAATGGAATGTCAAGTGGACAAAATCGAGCATTTTCGACACCATCTGCTTTTCGCATTTAATTTCTTGCAATTTCGTTTAAAACAATGTATACTATATACCTAGGTATTACATGAAATAAAATATCATAATAAATGTTTTGGGTGTAATGTGTTCATGCATTGAAGTATTGTATAGTCTTGCATGTAATGCTTGAATGAAATTATTTAAAAACGCTCACGAATTATTCCTCAACCTAATAAATCAACATTTTTTAATGTTATACACACACCTTTTTTTTATGGAATTTCATTAGCTTGTTTAGTATCTTCAAAGTATAAAACCTCACATCATCATATTCAACAAATTCTTGGAACCGTCCAATTAAAGGTCGAAGATTCTTTTCTTCAGATAATAACTGTTTTAATATATCCTGGAATGAAAAGGAAAACCTGAGGAGAGTACTTCAAAACATCATTAAGAAAGGAAGCCCAGGGTTTAGTACTAGCCAAAAATTATTATTAAAAGTTAGTTAGAGTGGTTCTAAGGTGTGTACCAACAACTCATTTGAAGTAGTGATGTTTAAGTGAACTTGAAGTGTACTAAAGAACAGTTTTCCAGATAACTATGTTAGAGGTTATATTACATGTTCTGCAAATTTCAGAAAAGCAAAGAAGTTGAATAAAAACAGTACATGAATAAACTGGTCACAAATCATAACTGGCATCTCTGAATACACACTACTTTGGGCCAAAACACTTTGTAAGCAAACTAAAAATAATTTTTCCCCTTAGGGTAAGAAAACATAAGGTACAACTTACATAAACTGGAAAACTTAGGTCAAATAGTACATTCAAAATTTAGAAGTTTCCTCTTCTAAATGTTGTCCCCAGTAACACAACACTCAGACTGCAAACTTATAATGCTAAAAACTGTTTTGAAATTTGTGATTGAACAGAACAGATAATCCATCAAGCAGCTAAATGATAACAAATCTCACATTGGCCATTTGTTATATGAAGGTACAAAAATTCCATTTCTAACCTACAAAAAATATCTGATGTTGGTTAACAAGTTAACTCTCTCAGTACATGTTCATTTCATGCTTGTTACAGTTTCATAATTTTTAATACAGTAAACATATCTTAGTGAAGTTTTGCAGATTTTCAGTAAACATTACCCAACTTTTGTACACAAAATATCGCCTTTCTTCACAAAGTTTTAAGATTTTTAAGCAGTTTTGCTCATACACTTTTTTCATTTTGAATTTTGACTATCCAGCATGCAAAGTAATTTTGATTTTGAGATTAAAGATAATTCTATGCATCATAAAATTGTAAAATTTCACATGCAAATCTTTATAACCTTCCGATAATTGTTTTTTTTTTTTTTTAGAAAAAAGTACTTTATGTTTTATCTGTTATTTTCACTATTGTAACTCTGTATGGGTTTGGTTAATTTGATCAACCTTGTAACCATCAAAACAAATTAGAAAACAGATATAAGTTATGTTTTTCATAATAGATTAACTACAGATTATAACATGAACCCACATATGTTTAGTATAAATAGCTTAAGTCTCATAACATACGTGTGCATATTTATTATTTTTATTTTGTTCACCTTTCATCTGTGTCCAACTAACATTATAGAAGTTGCCATGACACAGCACACATGTACTGAACAGTATGAAACAGGCCTTTACAAAATGACTTGCCTTAACTTTTCTAGCAAACCAGCATTTTATGAAATACAGTCATAATCAGTTATGATACAATACATATATATTATTAATTCTGACAAATAAATATATTTATATATTTCAGATATTTTTCTTCAAACATAGAATAGTAAATAAAGAAATGTTTAAAACAATGATCTATACTACTTCCATATCTAAGAATTTAGACATAGCTTGCCATACATAGCAGGATATAGCTTAAATGAGAAGCCTTGCCATATTTCACGTATACAGGATGTAAAAGAAAATATTATTCTTAATGTTTTATACATGCATTTTGAAATAACAAAAATTACAAATTACTCAACCAATATTGCAATTTATCAGGCTTACTAACAAAACTATATTTGGGCCTAAAAAATAGTTTTTCTAACAATATTTCCACTTACCCTCCCTTTCAAAGTTTGAGTCAAAAAAGAAATAACCTGAGTAAATTCCCACCTTAAAGAAGCTGTGAAAATCATATGGGGGAAAGTTTGATATTCTGACTGGTTATAAACATACGATTGAACAAAGTAAGCATTTCCAAGAATGGAAGAGGTAGGTGGAGCAACTATTTGATTCCTTAAATATAGTGATATCAACAAAAAGATAGGAGGTTCTTATTTTACATTTTAGCTTCTAAATATTGGTAATTTAAGGTTCTAATTCATAAATATTTTGAATGTAAGTTACAAACATGACATGACATTTGACCTCTAACCACAAGAAAACTATTAGTGATAGGGTTTTAGTTTTTGCAGCAAGGATATGCATATCATAATCAGCATTTGTACAGTCTTATCATATTAGGTACTTATTGGTCCTCAGAAAATTTTATTTTGTTGTCATCAATTGCAAATATTTATTTTCATACACTCTTCATTAACTTTCCACATTTTATTAAACTTTCATATTTCCTCTTAAAATTCTAGAGGTATCCAAGTATATTAAATTTATTAATAATATCAAAAACGAAGTAGCAATAATCCTCTTCTGTATTGAGAAAATTTGAAAGAACTTTATTAATTCTTTAGTTTTATTTTAGGTTAATTTTATTTTTGATAGTCTCATAAGAAATCATTTCTAATCCTTTCTTCAATATTCCTTGTATTAGTCATTACTGACAAGGGTATAGACAACTTCTGGTAACATATAATTATCCTTCATGAATTTTTAAGAGATTTATTTTCTCCTTGACACATTCCACAGAGGTGAAAAATTTTACAGTACCTGTAAGAGTTCTATGGGGAAGTAAGAGACATTTTCATCTACAGGACTGAGAGGGTCTTTCCCAATTCCTGACACAAGTCTCATTAATGTACAAAGTGCAAGTTCCTACAGTAATTAAAAAAAAACAGTCATCATTAATTCCACAGTTACAAGATTCAACTTATTCATAAGGGGGAGATGCAATATTAATTGGAACACTTTAGTCAAAAACAAACTTGATGTTTTATGCAAGTTCTGGAGTTCTGTTGGAGCTGTTTAACAGATACTTAAACAACAACTTTGAGAGAATCAGAAACAAATGATGATTCAGGTGGCTTTATTCACCTACCTTAAGGTTTCAAATTGTTTATTTCATCACTTTCTTTGATATCTACTAAACAACTCCAACAGAATAGCAATAGGGAAGCAGTGGACACTGTATAGTGAAGAGCAACAGTTTGGGTACAAACAAAACAGTAGATTAAAAAAACATACACTAGTGACAACTCTACAAGTCAACTACAAAATGCTTTAAAAGACATGATTTCCGAGAACAATACTTACATCATATAGTAAGACTGTCTCGCTACACAAGTTACATGACGCTGCCTACTAACTTTTCAACTGCTTAAATTCTTATCTAACTATATTTTAAATATCACTTTAAACAATGTGTATCTCATTATCATTCATTTCTTTAAGAGCATGAAGTATGAATTATGCTTACTTGAACATTTTGGTTATCATGGTGAAGCAGTTCCAGTAACTGAGACCTTATTTCAACATACTGATCATGTAACCATGACTTGTATTTATCTTCAACTGTTAACTCTGAAAGTAAAATATCTCGGTTGTGATGACATTTGTTTTGGTATATGATTTAAGGTCAGCAAAAAATTGTCTCAATTCACACTATACCAGTTGCACAAAATTGTCATGTTTCTTTCTGTGAAATTTAATATTGTCTTCTTTAGGACATTACCAATGATCATTCTGATTCATCATGCTCCTATTTCTACTTTATTTCTTGAAGATTTAAAAGAAAGTTGGCAATTCAATTCCTAATGTTAAAAGCACTGTAATGGAATGCTGGGAAACTTTATCTCCTTAACAGAATTTAGAATTTTAAAGAAAAAATGCTTGATAAATTTCAGACTAACAGTTTACAGAAGCAGTAAGAGATGATGTTTTGACCTACTTTCTCCATCCATCTTTAGGTCTTCAAATGCTTTTCCCAACACACTCTTACTGTACAGTACTCAAGTTTTTTGTTCCTGATGTACTTTTCTCAGAAAATTTCTTTTTAGTGCAATAACATAAAATGCAAACATTTAAAAAATTTAGAGAAAACTTGTTTAAATTTATGACACAAAAGATTGTATTTCACATACTTATGGGTACCTCACTTTTGGTTTACTTTCTATAATACTACATTTAAGACAAAGGGCTATCTTAAGCGTTCTACTACAGATAAAACCTTTTCATACTAATTCATCATTTTATTTTACAACTGTAAACTAATCTGTTGATTTGTATCTCAAGACAGCTGGTATTGGTATTAAAATAAAGTAGAAAACATGTTTTGACCTTAAGTCATCTGTTGATTTGTTGTCATTAACATTTTATGAGTTACAGAGGAAAAGTGAATAAGAACTGATTATGTTATAATAAGGACACTATTACATTCCAAGTAAAATAACAAAAGTGACAATACTGTAAGTATTTAGAACATATATTCATTACAATTATAGTTAGAACTCCTCTGAATCTTTTTTGTTGGACAAAAATAGCTACTACTAACAAAATAAATACTTTAATAACAAAACACCAGTTTATACTTAATTTTATTCCATATAAAATGTATGCATACCTTCACCAACTTGTGATGATGGTTGATAAAGATCTCCATTCTGAATAAGATGGTGGAAAACCCGGTTTATAGCTTGTATTCCAGCTAGAACTTCATCAACATCACTAGACTTAATGAAAAAGGAAGAATAAAGACTGCAAAACTTAAGTACAACACAGTAATGGGTAGACAATACTCTTACTCTATTTACTGACTGCATATAAATTTCTTACCCATTGATAACCAAGCTTATATTCCTTATTCTGTATGTTAACTGAGGAAAATCAAGCTTACATTCTTTATTCTATATGTTAACTGAGGATAAATTTCTTAGAAATAAAAGGCTTATATCATTTATTCTATAAGTGATGATACATTTCTTACCCAATGCTAATTAAATTTACATTCCTTATGCTACGTACTGTCCAAGGATAAATTCTTTAACCCTGAGTTCGTCAGGCTTACACTTTTTACCATGTACACTGACCAATAACATAATGTATGCGAGTTATCATAATTTAAATTATATGTATAATTTTGAGGAAATTAACTTTAACAGTGTTATAGAAGAAAAGGATGTTTGTGTTCTGGTTGATTAGTCATTTAATTCATCCAAGAAGTGTGCTATTGCTAGCTGCAGAACAAATAAGATTTTAATTTAACTAGGTAGTAATTTCATTAGTTAGGCAACATTTGGTATACTGTGTTCAGTTTGGGGATTCTTATCTTAGAAAGGATATTGAATTGTTAAAAAATATTCAGACATGGGCTACTAGGATGATACACGAGATGAAAAGTAAGTTTTGTTTTCCTAATAGTTTGCCTACTAAATTAACTGCTTTCTTTTGTGTTGAATGTAGTGACTAATTAATGGAAGGCTTGACAGATATTTAAATGTCTATGAGATGTAATTTTTAAAGTTTCAAGTAGTGTAGTGTACAATATAGATTAACCAACATGTCAATTTTGTCCTTAAATTTTGTGTTATTGTACAATAACTGAAAATACATTTAGTTTACTATATGCTGACTACAATCACATTTTTACTCTAGATGCTAATAATGCCTATGTGTAAAAATGGGTAAGATTAAGTTAAATAAGAAAAATAGTGGAAAGCCAAAGGAAGAAAGAAAGAAAGCCCAATTAACTCAATTTAATGAGCATGAATTATTATCAAGTATAATAACTGATTAATTGAAAGTGAGATTAAACTGATTGCCATAAAAAATTGATTATTACTACTTTTTATTATTCTTACTACCCAAGTCTCACATGAGACTAACTGATTGAGTGAAGATACTCAATTATTGAGTCCAATGAATTACTTATCAAATTTCACTAACTGCTACCTCTAATTGGTTGCCTCCTTTTTATTGTAACTGAAAAAAAGCTGTAAGTTTGACCTATTTCTACTTCTATAAAATAAGTCATCTTACCACTTCCATCTTTATTTAGTAAATTTTGTGAACTTCAAGTACAAACAAAATTAATATGGTAATGTATAGTATTACTTGTACTGTTTGAGCCTCTATATTTTATTGTCTGCTCCTTCACTCATGTCACTTAACACTAGTAACTTATCCTACATGTTTTCATGTTGTATGCTTTTAATATTATTATTAATAAATTTATTCAGTTAATTTAATGGGTATTTAAATTACATATATTTTAGTAAGGCATTTTAACATAGCTACTTATCAAAAATTCAATTTTGTAAAATGTTGTCTATTTATTTTCTGGTAATTTGCCAGCTTCCTACCATTATGTCAAATGTGGTCAAAGCCTACAAGATTACTACTATATATATAAGTGTGATGTTCTGAGATGTTCTTTATATTTCCATATGAATTTAAAAAAATGTCTAGTACTAATTTATTCTTGCAACTTCTTCAGCTGACAAACTGTTTAACATATGATACAAAATAATTAAATGTGAAACCCAACTATCACAGAATTATACTACTTTTGGAGTAACTCAACCTCTCTTCAGTAAACTTAAGCAACTAATGACATTTAATAACTGATTAATCATTGAGCCTATTACTCTGAGCAGTTGTAATAATTGGAAATGTTAAATTTGATTATTTAAACATTTCAGTGTCATATTAAACAATTTAATTGTAATTCTAATTAATCAATTATTTTATGACATCAACTGATGCCACCCTTTCCAGAAAATGTTTTATTCAAGAAAAAAAAAGGTGCAATTGGTACATTTCCTGGATAAATGGATCTAATCAGTCAACCAACTACAATCCATCACAAAAAGCTGCTAATTATGACAACATATATCATTAAGAAACTGATCAAAACATGAGGTTTTTACATGTGGGAGAATATATCTAAATGTGCCAGTCTCACATATTGCTCTCATGACACACCTGTGACCCAACAGTGTAATGTGTGGTTTTAAAGCAATGGAATGTGAACCACAGTTAATCATAATGTTTTGCGTCTCCTTCATTCTCCACGGTACTGAAGTGAATCAGCAGTTTTGTTTTAATTGTCCATAGCTACCATGAAACTAAATGTATGTTGTTAAATGCAACATGCACTGTGTATGTGCTATAAATTCCTATAAAAAAGTGTAATCGATTCACAGAAAAGAGAAACAGAATAAATAATTAAACATTGCTGGTAAAACACACATGTATTCACCAGTAAAATTAACAACTTTGTCAATTTCACTATAAACTTAGATCCAATGTACAAAAAGAGTTTAAATAATTATCTTAATTTGTTTTAAAAGAATGCCAGTACTTATAAAATCAACCTGCACAATTAAAAGTTATAATAATAAAGTAACAATATTGACACTAATGACTAATAATGAATGTTCAGTCAGCCATTTGGACCAATCATAGTACCATAAATTATTCATATTTATATCCATACATATATATACACACACACACACACAAATAGAGATCAAATGTGTATTGGCTTAACCTCAACCAACATTTGTATGTAAGCACTATGAGCTATGGGAAATGTCCTAAGGGGGTCAAAATTGGACTTAACCCTAATTCTATTTTGTAAAACTTGTTGGTTAATTGTTTGCAGCCTATTGATTAAGTCAATTTCAAACAATCTTGACAGATTGATGCTTTTGGTAATGTTGAATATTTTAAAAGGATTCAAGGAAGAAAGTTGTTTCTCAAACAAGCATTTTTTCTGATGACTGATGAGATGTAGGGTGTTCAAGGGTAAGAAATCAAAATAAATATTTGTTGGTAGATGGAAAACAAACAGCAAATGTTGTTTATGGAGAAGCTTTGTTATAATTTTAAAATTTTGAGATAAAAGTTTATGTTCAAGTTATTTCTTTGAAATACATTATTGCTGTTAAACTTACATTGTTTTAATTAAGTATAAACATTCTCCATCAATTGGCAGGTATACCTGCCTGTCTTTATTATAATTCACTGGCCACTCAACAGTTCTTCAATATATGCTCTACAAAAAGTAGGATTACCTTTGCAAAAAAATAGAAAGAAATTTAAAATGGTTCATATTTTATTCAAGTTCACTATTTTATTTTGAATGTAAAGATTTTTCATAAACAATTAAAGTAGGCATATTTAACTCTATCATTACTGCTTCAGTGGATTACTCCAATCATATGACCCTACAATACCCACACCAACTGGTCAGGGAACCAACTAGAAACAATGCTGTTTAGAATTACTGTTAACTATCATTAGAAAAATGGTTGAGAGAATGTGGTGCATGTGGGTGCAATTAGGTCTGATGCTTTATGACATATGGGGGGAAGAAATAAATAAATTTTGGTTATAAATCTCAGTAAAGCAAATGTTCAAGGGATGAGATGAGAATTATCTGTTGTAAACTGGGCAACTGAAGTTACAACAGATCAAATGTTTTTAACAAAATTAATTTTTAAATATTCCAGATAGATGTCTTTCTTGCAAAAAAAAAAAAAGGATGTTTGCAAGTCACAGCCCAGACTGACTCACAAAATATAAAGACTAATTAAAAAAAAAGTATTACACATTTAAGAAGCTTAAAATGGCTGATGTGATGGCAAATAATATTATAAATATCAAGAGTATTGGTCAAACAGAATATTAGGCAAACCAAAAGGGTAAGTAAAAACAAAGGTTGGCTGAATATGTGAAAATTAACAATAAAGGTTTGTTTAAATACATTAAGGTTGGGCACTTTAGAATGGGAGTAGGCCCTTCAAGGCCTGATAAGACTTGTTTCTATTGATTATTTTATGACAGGATTACCCACTTGTTGTTCTTTAGTTTTACTAAGTTTAAAGAATGATAAGGCTCCTGGACCAGATAATATATCTCCAAAGGTTTTGAAGGACGTTAAGGATTGGGTATGTGAGCCATTTGCAACTAGTTTTTGTAAATCTTTGAATAGTGGACTAGTACTAAAAGACTGAATATTGGCTAAGGTTACTCTTACTTTCAAAAGGAGGTAATAAAAATTTTCCAGGTAATCACAAGTTTTTTAGATACACATCTGTGACATATAGTCAGCATGGTTTTACTTGGTGAAACTCTTGCCTTGTAGATAAGAGTAGAGACATGGTTTTGGTATATCTGGATTTTCAGAAAACATAAAATTAGGTCCCATACAAAAGGCATATTAAAAATTTATAAATAAGGGTAGAAGTGTTAAATTGACTTATTGTATAGAAGAGTGTCTGGATGGATGAAGATAAAGCATTGTTATAGTTTATTCAAACGAGAATGGGGTACATCATAGCTCATTAGGACCTTTGGTCATTTGGATTTAGATCAGTGACATACGAAGGAATGGCCAATAAATTGCTTAAATATGTTGTTTATATGAAGGTTCTGGACACTGCTGGCTGAATGAAGATGCTGCTGTTTTACAAACAGATTTAGAATTTATGTTAGATTACGTATATAGCTTTTAATTATACATGTCATAAAACATGTGGGTAACAATAATAATCATAATTTTAGTGTAATAGCCTTGACATTATTAGCGAAGAAAAATTTCAGTTTATTGGTCTTTAAATACATCCTTGCTGCATTTTGTTACTAATAGTAGGCAAATATGGTTTTAGGTAACACATAAATATCGAATGTAAGTATAAAGAGTCAATAATTTTACTATGTTGGTCAGTCATTAGGCCTCACAGTCTTGGGTCCATTATTAAAAGGGCATTAAATTGTTGGAGAAAAGTCAGAGGAAGAAATGCTACTAAGATGATACCTTTGATGGAAAGGTTACAATTTGGTATATATTAGAAAACTTAGAAGGGTCTTTAAGATTAAGGGAATACATAGTATTGATAAACCCTTTTTTTTTAATACTTAATAATGGTGAAAATGGTAAGACGAGAGTACAGAAATAAAAATGCTAGCAGAATAAGATTCATTTCCAGTTAAGACAGTTTTATTTTTCTAACAGGGTGATTACCTCATGGAATGGCATTAAATGGGGAAAACTTGGTAAATGTAAGGAAAGGTTTAATAAGTATTTAATTTATAAGTGCTCGCTTTGAAGGTGTTTTAATTTCAGAGGTTAGTTTAGTGAATGGGGCTGCCTACTGAACTAACATATCCTTTGCAGTCCTTACATGTGAAGTAAAAATCAGTAAAAAGTTACACTTTACCAACTTAATCCAATTCAAATTATAACAGTTATTGTCAAGCAGCATAATATAAATGGTGTCTGAATCACTGCTGTGTCTGTTGTATCACAGGCAATATGAAAAGCCCTGGTATTGGGCAAAAGACCTTGTTGGCACTGGATACAGCATATATAAAGTGGATGATATTATACACTCTGCTTTCAATCGGAAGTTCTTACTGATATTTAACACCAAGAACTGTACTGTATTGATTAACTTTTCTTTTATGTCTGGTACAACACCCAGTGTAAAGGAGTTGCTAAAAGAAATTCTGTAAAAATCAGAAGGGACCCTCAGCAGAAATTAGGGAGATTCATTGAAACATTTATGGTATTTGATTTTTCCCCCATGTCTCAGATGTTTTTTATGCAGTGTAACCAAAAGTTACAAACCAAACAATTTGGTACAGAAATAACTTTAGAAAAACATGGTGAAAAGGCTGAAGAAATTCCGATGAACCCCATAATAAAATTGATTGGTTCTTCAATGATGAATCTGCACACTCAATTGTGAGGATAAGAAGAGTTAAAATAAAACTGTAAAATTTCAGGAATTGACTGATTCCTTTCTTAAATTATTTTAAGATGCTTACTTCTAGTCCTTATTATAGTAGTTCTTTCCATAAGAAAAATAAAAACTGTCATAGCTGGATCCTCACGAATCTTTTACAAATTTTGTATGTGTGTCTTATTGTCTTCAGTAAATAGCATAAAGAAACTGGAAAGTTTTATTCTTTTGAGAGCCTGAAAAATCTTGTAAACTTTCACAAGATCAGCTCTTAGCTCTATCCTCATAAAACAATCCTTCTATCCTCAGAAAAATTCCTCTGATAAATGCATTCTATAACATCAGTATCTTTTCTTTTATAAGGAGATAAAATGTGGCTTAACCAGAGTTTTGTATACAGATAATTACCTCTGTTGACCAGTAACTAGTATGCCTATCAATATAATCTAAATTTATTACTCTGGTGCTTCTGTTAGTAGGCATCCATATTACACATGCAGAAATGCCTTTGGATGGTGAAAAGTGAATATGTGGACATCCTCTGGACATTCATGCTTTGATTCCATGTGTCCATATTAACCACAAACACAGACATCGTATGTACAAATGGCTATTTTCATAACCCTTCAAAATAGTCAGAATACACAAATAACATTCATAATACTGCTTAGACATGCCCCTAACAACACTGCATACATGGACAAACAAGACAAATAATAAACAGATGTCCAGCCTACTTGACCTGGTTTAGAAGATGCAATATAAAACAGTTGCAACACTTAGCACATAGTAGTGTTTCTCCAAGCATTTTTTATACACAACTCAGTTATTTTGGGATATTAGTTGGATGGAACTTACAATACATTGAAAGTATGCCCTTATTAATTTAAATGTGTTCTAGTATTATTTTTTTCTTAGATGATTGAATGTTAATAAGAATACCTTAATGCTGAGTAGTTATTGTGCTTTGCCATTAGGAAGTAAAGGAATATAGAGAGATTATCTTTGGAGGCTTTGCTAGACGCTGGTACACGGGACCTGTGTCCCAATTCTACTTAACAGTCTATCAAACAGTATCTTGAAAAATCAGAATAGAAAATCATGATTCTTACCATATGAAACTTTCCACAATCATTAGCCTGAAACCCTAAATCTTTTAAGTATCTACTGATACCTCTAATTGTTTTAATGAAACAAATTCCATTTTTTCACTTCAAGTATGTTTCATGTTTAAGTTCAGGATTCTTAACATTACTTAAGCAACTACACATCTACCAGTTATATACTGATAAAATGGTTTACATGATGAATGTATACCATTTGTTTGAATTCTTCCAAAACTTTGTTAGTTATATTTGTGTGATAATCTACAGTTAGCTAATTTGATAACCTTATAGGTGATTGTTTGAAGAACCAAAGGGCAACTCTGTTTGACTGAGTAATCTCCAAAAATACTTACCTTACAAATATGAATACCTAAGATAGTAAAGTATACACTATAAATGTATAAACACTAGTTTTATCCTTGAAGAGATTTATTTCTAAATAGTTATCTTGTGTAATGGTTTGCTGATTAATGTATGTTGATAGTCTGAATTATTTTTCACATGTAGGTGGTTTTGTGTTTAGCTTTTACAAGTTAAATGGATGCAGTGTGACTAAATATTTTTCTTATCTTTCACTAATGTATTAAGTTGTGACTAGCTCCAAATATTAATGTTGAAATACACAATGTAGTCTGAGGGAGTTGTAGAAAATTCTGAATATGATTAATGTTGGAAAATGCACCTGTTAAAACTGTAGTTAACCATGAATTAATTTTAATTACTTTTTAAAGAGAACTGAAAATGGTACACATTTTCAAGTTTCACTTATAATTTGTTAGAAATTTTGAAATTGTGTGAAAATTCTTGTGACTGAAAACAAACAAATAAAAAATAAATTACACTGTCAAAGCCATCAGTCAAAAATTGGATATTTGATTTAAAGTTACTAATATTCATATTATAAGTTTAAGATTTCATCAAGAATGATTAATTTCAGATACAATGTGAGCTTGTAACACTTCATGTCTTGGTAATAATATACAATAACTTCACTGACTTGGTTTTGAAATTCTATATATTAAAATAGTTGAACTAAGCTTAGGCTGCATCAACTGAGTTCTGTGTGTTTATTTAACTGACTTTTGCTATGTCCTTATCCTATCTATTTAAATCAATTATAAAAAAAAGAACAAACATATATTATGTTAGATAGATCATCTTACACATATAATAAAGTTCCAAATATTCATCAATTTTTAATTTTTAACAATTCTATAATTTACACAAATGTATAATGAAATATGATAACATAACCAAGTTTACCAGTATAACTTGTATGAAATGACTAACATGGAACTGCATATTTATATACTAAGAAAGTTTAGATCTGTATTCAATGTGTAAGAAAATAAAATACACAAATTGAAACAACATTTATTGTAATGTAAAAAGTAATAGAGTGACATGTTATCTAAGAATATCAGATTATTAGTTACAAGTCACACAGTTAATTGGCTTGCACTGTAGTTGGTGGAGAAAAATATTTGTTTTTATACCTTTGAAATTCTAGCCTTTTTTTAAGTATGTGATTGAGGCACCATTTACAAAAAACAAAATGGCTACACAAATGAGATAAACATTCAAAATGTTGTGTGTGTGTATATATGTACATGTATCACAATGATGTTTTCTCATCATACAAATCAAAAGTGTAAAAAACAAACCTTTCTCCTTTAGGTTTCTTAAAACATCTTTTGAGAAACTGGAATTGTTATTTTTTAATCTAACAGGACACAAAAACTTAGAAAAGACAAGCTATGCATTGTTACAAAAATAAGTTAGCTACAGTTTTATTTTTTTGTAATTCTTTTTTCATCCATCGTGGTTCAAAATCGAAGGTTTGTAAATCTAAAGAAAAAAAAGAATTTCACTTTTTCTAACATGTGGTGAAGAAAATTTAATAACCAGATGACTGATTTCTGGTACAAGTTGCAGTTGGTAGTAGTGGTGATTAATACTTTATGAGAGTTTGAGAGTGGAATCAATTATTTCATGAAAAATAAAGGGGCAAGTATAAATTCTTACTTTTCTCAGGGGTAGGTGTGTAAATCGTAATGTTCATGTTATGTTTGAGCAGATGGTTAAAATGATATTCAATTATTAAAAGTCAACAAACTTTAAAGGCAGTCTAAGAAGTGATAATTTTACTGCTCGTATGAAATAAAATCATTTCTGAAAAAAAAAGGTTGGGAACCCGTTGAGAGAGTGGAGACTTTGGTTATCATAAGAAAGAGCTCTACTAGTGTTGGTTGAAGATGTGCATAAGTTTAGAACTATGGATTTGTTTGTTTTGGATTAAACACAAAGCTACACAAGTACCAAAGCCAGTTTCTAGCATTATAAGTCTACAGACATATTGCTGTGCCACTATGGGGTGGGCTGGAGCTATGAAAAGAGGTCTGAAGTTATAGTAACACAATCAGAAATCATTTGAATGTTTTTTACTGTGATATATAACAGTAGTTTTTTATATGAATAGAAATCTGGATGTAGGGACCTGAGATAGAAATAACAAAAACAATCTGCATTGTTGATCAAAATATGAAATTTGTTTTTAAGACTAGCAATTCATGGTTGAGTGAGAAGGTTGTGTGGAAGTCTGAGAAGAATGTTTATCAGATAAAGGTGGCTTTACATAATTTGAAACAGCAATTTTCCTAGACATAAATTTTCAGTTTACAGTGTATTCTAGGGAGAGAACACAAATTTAATACAGCATTGTTTCGTAAATAGTGTGTCATGACAAGTTTCTGGTGGTGTTGTAATAGTTTAACCACAGAATAATATACAAAAAATGTACAGAGAAAATTGCACATAGCAGCAGTGGCATTATGCAGATCAAAGTAAGTGAGTTATGGTGTCAGAGAAAAATGTTTAGAAATTACTGAAATAGAGGTTGAAGTGTACTAGACATATTAGGTTTTAGAATCTTTATTGCAAAGTTTTTCAGTTATAAAGTAAAAATATTTCGAAAACAGGCCTTGTGCAAAGACATGCTCTTATGCAACCACAACTTTTAAGAAAGTAAATACATCATTTTATGAGAAAGAACTGGATAAACAGCATACACAGTTCTGTTCCTAAGATTTTAATTTTATAAGCTAAAACAGAGAGACTAGTAAAATACTGCTCATAGATAGAACTGGTTTAGACCAGAACTACTAGTAGGGAAATAAGATGAAATATGACAAAAGGAAATTTGTCAAAAAATTAAATTTTTAAACATATTGCCACTAGGTTTGGGTTTGACAATAAATCTAAGATTTAAAGAACCTATAAGGAGGAATCAATGATTTATTCATAATGCAAAAGGTCTCATTTTGGTAAAACAATTTGGTTAGACTAAATGTAGTTAGAACTAGAAATGAAAAGTTTAGACGCTTTCAAGTGATTTTTATAAAGTTATAGCGTTAAAAGTCATAAACTGCATAAGAAACAAACACTGAAATCTTCTGTGCTTTCTTCTCGCATCAACAAAGCCCCTAAAAATCGATGAATAACAAAAAGCAACATAGTTTTACTTGTGTAATTACAAAAACGTTGCTGTTAGTTAAGGCTCGAATAAGGTTGAGTAATCACTAAATCAGTAGTACTAATAGTAATAATGACATTCAAAATTATTAAGCAACTTAACCTAAGACTTAGTAAATCATTTAACTTTTAAATAAAATTTATAGTATAATAAAAATAATATACCATTAAAGTGCTGTGTAATTCTATCAAAAAATTACAATTTTTCCGACTTGCTAGAAAAGCATTAGCTTTGTCTTTGATCTCGTTGACAACCTTCTTTCTGGAAGAGGCCATTTTTCCAGCATGTGACCTATATCAACTAATCAAAAACGAGTTAAGTTAAACGCATGCGTTCTACGAAACTGCGTTTACTCCCGAGTCGGCCATTTTGAGACAGAAAGAGGGGAGAGATCATTGTTGATGTATGCTTATGTATTATCATTGAAATAATGTTTTAATTTCTCCGAAGATCTCTCAAAGTAATACAGATACACCAGGTTTAGAGTAGATATCTTGGATTGGAATATATTTATTTTTGATGGGTTTGAGTTTGCTGAAAGCATCGCCCTTCTTGTGAGGTAAGAATCGTAAAAACTTTCGACTGTATGTATGATGGCGGACTGCGCAGTTGCTTTCTTTGTCACGATTTGAGGACGGTGGAATCAAGTTGACGCCTTAGTGGCCTCGTGGTATAGTTGTATAGGGACTGAGTAGACTCTCAGTATCGTTAAGCCTAAATCGCACAATAACTCAGTTTTAACACTAACGTACGAGTTTAGGTAATGTACATCCAGAGAAAAGGTTGATCGTGAACTTTTATGATTTCTGAATATTTCATTAAACAAAAAAGTTAACACTGTCTAGATCTGCACTTCCAGTTTTTTATTTAATATTATTTCAAATTGCAACTGGAATTTAAAAGCAACAAGTTTTAAAATTTTAATGAAAGTTAACCGTTATGATAATGGTGTGGCATTGTGACAGAGACTAGTGCTAGTATTTGTAGTGTTACGTGTTCTCATTGTATACTAATTATGTGTGATACTGTAGTACTAGTAGTTCTAACTTATACATTAACATAATGTTTAAGGTCGATTTATATTTGTAAGAAACACTGAAACTACAAAATTAGTTGTGTTGCTTGTGTCACAGTTGACTGATGGTAAAGAAATTAACATGTTAAGCCTAACGTTAACTAAAAGCAGTTTTATTAAGTAAACGTTAAAAAAATTACCTCCGTTAATGGCTGTATGGTTAAACTATAAATAGTTTAAGATATTTGAAACAGGGCATTTAAGTTTTAACTAAATTGCCCTTTTATGATGTGGTTTGTTAATGGGTGTAATGTCAGCAATATTCTGCTTTTACATGTTTGTAGCAGCTTTTAATGTGCAATATTTTGACTTGGGAAACCATGAAGGGAAAAAATGAGTCTTATGTCTTGGCACTAGATGTTTGTCAAGTAGTCTTTTTCAGACATTATTTCTATAAGACTTGACAGTTGGTTTTAGTTTTGATGTAGAACTAAATTTTATCTCTTTGTTTGGGAAGTAATACATACTTGAAGCTTGTTTCGAATTTCTTATGTAATGTTTACTTGTTTTCAAACATGTAGATTGTTTATTCACTTTTCTAAAGAACAAAGTTCTTTGTTTACATGCAGACAAAATTACAAATAGACATGTTCAACTAACTTCTGTGTTTTTATTTAAATGAACTATTATCGTAGACCAGTTGTAACATGACAGTAGTGGAAGGGTTCCACTTCCCTAATTATTTGGGTATAATGAAAGTTCATTTATGAATTAAGTTGAACTTTGTCATCAGAATTACATTTTTATATATTTTGAATAAATGTTGCCCGATCAACATTAATATTTCCATTATTGATTCTTTTTGCAGACTTGGACAATACACTAAAATATTCTGAATTTTGAGATTAAAACATGAGAAACATTGACAGTAGTGTAAAAGGGCACAAATTAACTTTTCTGTCTTAAATGCTTAATTGTCAAATAATCATCAAAATTGTTACACCTGAGAAATCCATTCTACAAAAAAAGTGGCCATTTGTTGCTTTTTCTCTTTTTCATCAAATACAATGTTAACAACAAAACCCAACTTTAGAATTTAGTCTGATGGTTTATAAAAAAAGAAAGTGGGTTCCTTTTTATCAGATTTAATGGGAAGCCATTATTTTGCTGTAACAAAAATGGTAGAGATAAAGCGTGTTGGTTACACCTTGACATTTCAAGTCATTTTCAAATATTGCTAAGTTGTTTATCTTGACCTTAACCTGGTATCGGATCTCTTACACTGTTCTATTACTCATGTCATTCTAGCATATTACTGTAATATAAATAACTCTGAACTTTCATCCACATGATTTTAACAGGGCAGTCTGTTGCAGCATTCTTGCTATAATTTAAAAATTAACTGAAAGTCTCAGACTTCTATATCTTCAGTTTAAATTAAAATATTTATATATAATAGAATTAAAAATGATTTGTGTGTTAGTATCCTGTTATTCAAAAAATGTTTTAGAATGAAAACTATGTATATATAATTATAAATTGTACATGTTAAATTAAATTTTAACTCAAATAGAAAATGGTTTCTTTATTTAAGTACAGTGCTTCTATGAACAATTATGGGTACAAAAGTAGGTCTTTTGGAAAAAAGAAGACTTAACTCTAAAAACAAAAGATATATATTTAAACATTTGAAAGAAGAATGGTACAATAGTGGAACAAAAGAAAATTGGTTCCAATATATAGGATAAATTAGAAACTAAATTATAAAGTTTACCAGAAGTGGTCAAGAGTTTAAAATATCAAATTGGAGTCTCAGCTACTGAACTGAATCCCAAAGCTTTGCAGGGCCCAATTTTGTATGGAGTTAATTTGATTAATTTCAGGTCTGTTTGAAATTTACTACATTAAAATGCTTTGTCATATAATTGTTTTAGTTTTCTCATTTTTAAAACTTTGGTATGTAAAATAAAAGTGTACGTTTAAAGAAAATTTTTGCATTATTTACTCATTCACATGAATCATGTTGAATATCAGGTTGTAGTAGTTTCTTTATATTGTTAATTTGTTTTTAAGTGTGCTGAAATTTTCTACTAGTACAAACTGTATAATGCTAATTTGCTTTAATAGGAAAAACTGGATACAATATCACACGTTATGTAGTTCAGTTTGTGCTTAATGTACAGTTTGACACAGTGGTGTTATAAAAATAAATTTCTGTAGCATCAAGTTCTTTGTATGTGTGTGTGTGTGTCTGAATTATTTTATCATATATTTGTGATAATTGTGTGATTTTGTTCGAGCATAAAACCAAGAAAATGTTTCTTAATGTTACCAAACTACACATTTATGCTTAAAAAGCATTATATGTGTGATCAACTTGGGCAATGCCATAGAATCTGCTTGAGGAGCTTATTGTTTTCCATGTCAGCTTAGCTGGGTTTATTTTTGGCAACACTAGGTAAGTATTGATTGGCATAATTTGTTTATGACATCACCAAAACTATAAGTTTGATATATATTCAGTTATTTTTATTTTATAGGTAATCCATATAAGTGAAATAAAACATTTACATTTAAAAAAATTAGGGCAAGCAGTAATCATGTTTTTATATTGTAAATTAAAAATTGCACATTGTTTATGTGCACATGTGATGCTACATGCAATACTTGCAAGAACACATTCAGAAATTGATCCTGTAATACTAGTTATTATGACTGAATGTGGTGAGTGTATAATTTGACAGCTTTTTAATTTGACCAGTCTTGTAACCTCCAAAAAATCAAATTAAATTTAAATTACCTTTTTTCTTTTTTGAATAATGACTTCAGGTTGTAACATGAAACTACTGTCATTTATCCCAAGTAGTTTTGAACTTGTAACAGTATGCATTTGTTTAATTAATTTTTGTTTTGTTGCCTTATGAAACTGAACTAACTGCTATTCTCACCGTTATAAGTTATAAATCATTTAAAGAATGTGGATATGTTACACTGTTGAATTAAATCCCCCAATGCTGCTTTGTGTGTTAAAAACATATTTTTAATTATTTTTCCTCAACTCACTCAAAGAAATTCCTATTTTTACATTTTATTAACTTTTAAAATAATGTAAAGAACGAGAAATAAAGTAATTATCCAAATCTCTTCTTGCTATTGATTGTCAGTGACACTTAACCCTACTTTTTATATTAATGGTAATAATGTATTAAATTTTTATTTAATTGAATAATGCACAAAAAAAACAACAAAATAGACAATTTTTCCTAATTTTTTTTTTTTTTATTTTCAAACTAAGCAACAAAAACTGTTACAAGTTTGTACAAGCTGTGGGAATGAAGCTTTTGCTAATAGAGAAATTAACAATTCTCCTTTCAGAAAATTATATCTTGTCTAAAAATGTCACAGTTGGGTGTGGCAAGAGGGGTCTGATTTTCTATTTGGTAACCAAACAAAAGTGAAAGCTATAAAATTATGGTTTGTCTGAGCAATGATTTTTATAGTGTGTAATTTACATTTAATTTTAAAATTATTGAATAAAATAAAAGAGTGAATGTCTAAAGAAAATGTCACTTGTGGAAATTCAGATACTCTACTTAATGCTACTTTACAGTTAATGAAAATTACTGTTTTAGTTGTTAACCTTTTCACATCAGTTTTAATTTTATGCTTGTTTTGTCAGGTTTATTTTTCCTTAAGTTTACACACAATGGAAATTGTAAGTTCTCTTATAGTGGTGTACTGTGCAGCATTAAATTGTGCACTTAGATTTTTAGCAAAATGTGCCTTCTTTAAGTTTATTGGGAATAAAAACAAACAAAAACTAATGTATCTTTCAGATATATACATTTTAGAACACAAAAAACAGTCAGTTACTAAAACTGTTGTAATCAACTTTTTAATTTAAGCCATAAATAGGTTAAAATAGTTGTCATTGCCACCATCAAAAACTCATCTTGCACTCATCAATAATGCTAATATCTGTTGTCTGATTGAAAAGGATAGTTTGCAATCTTAAAATATATATAAATATATTAAAAAGAATAGATGGATAGGGACTTCTTTAGTGGGTTGGAAAATTCATAGATACTCCAATAAAAATGAAATGTTGAAGCTGTACATTTGATTTTGCCACTATTAGGAACTTGTGATCACATATATTGTACAAGATATACTAAAGTGTACAAACTAAAAGGGGGAATTGACACAAATTTCATAACAAGTGAAGTCAAGAATATATTTTTTGAGATTTTCTTCTGTAATTATTAACTATATTCTGATCTGAAGTTTAATACCATATACAAGGGCTGATCAGAAATTTTTGTGAATGGTGACATAAATACATTTTTTAATGATAGACATGTACATGATTAGTTCCTTCAACAGTTTTCCTATGCTGCAGATAAACATTTGTTCCACTGGATTAGAATGCAGACTTTGTCAAAGTTTTTATTTCACTTTGTTGATGGGTAACCACTTCTTTTTTTCATCTTCTGGAGACTCATTCTATGTCGATTCACTTGAAAAGCATCTTTTTTGTTAAAACATTTTTGTAAAGAGAATTTCATGTTTGCTTGATATTCAAATGTGGGATTTTTTAAGAAGAGTGCAAATACAAATTAAGCTCGTGGCACACTAGCGTATAATAATTGAATCAGGCTGAGCATGCACTTGCATTATGCCATTGCCACTACTTGTTCGTTAGCAGTGAGATCATTCTCCTTTTTTTTTTTAATCACCCCTTGTATATTAGTAAAGATGTTTAAATTTTGAATGAAGTCTGAGGTATTGTACATTGGACTGGTGCCTGTGCAGAAAGAAAGAACTTTAACTTAACACATGGATATTTATCAGTCAGTGTTACAAGCACGTCAACAGTTATGTTATTTTTAACATAAAATTGTTGAATAATTAAAATTTTACACACATTAATAGTTTAGTTACAAAATAGTTTCAACTGTAACAAAGTTACAAAAAGGAGTTGTTATTGCATTCTTTAAACATTGACCACATAGGTAATCTTTCCTGTTCTTTAGCATTGTTATTTATTGCATACACATCACTGGGCATTCCAAGCCAATATTACTATATAGTGGGCAGAGGAACTTGTTTTGCACTGTCTCTTGTGAACCAAGCAGATGTTGACTTTTACAAAAGAAATTAAACCTTTCAGTTATGCATCTTAAAATATAAATAACACATAATTAAGTAAACTAAAACCTAAATACTGTGCAACTATGTATTTCTAGATGAGAAATAATGCTAAAGTGGCAGGAACATAGTAACAACTAAAAGGGCATTTTGACTAGTTCTCTGTATAATTCTTTAGTATTTGAAATGGTGCTTTTTACACTGGTTATAATCAAATTCACGTACATATAATTGGCTGAGAAATTGCAACTCAGTGGTAGAAAATAGGATCTGCTAAGAGCTCGGAGAAATTTATTGTTGCCTTTTCCAAATATGCTTTCATAGAACATGAAAGAGATGTGAACCAATATTGTGTGTGTGTATATTATAACCATAAAATATTCAAGCTATAAACCAAAACACATTAACATGATTTAAAAATTAAGTTTAAATATGCTGCACATTTGTTTAAATAAAACGGATCCCAGGGTACATGCAACAATATGGAATTATAAATTCTATCCAATATTTTGAAGGTGGCTATGAAAGTAGGACCCATATTGCAGTGGAGATACACCATCTATCAGTCTTTAACCTCTTATTTGCTAGTTTCACATAAGAAAATTAGAAATTAGGAGAGCGAGATGTGGGTGCTCAAGCCTACAACATCCCACGTCTGTATCACCTTTCATTGGCTGCAGACAGCTGCAGGAAGGTGACTGCTCTCCTAAGTTAGAATTAGAAAAAGATGAAAAGAAAGAAAATAAAAATAAATAGAAATGAAAATAAGGTACCACCATCTGGGGATGAGCAAGATAAAACTTACCTCTTGAAGTTAGCATTTCTGCCCTCAATATCATAGAAGCACTAATTAACACAACATGAGCAAAGTGGTAGTTCACTGTGACTGTCATGCTTTTATATGCGGCTTCAGGTGTACATCTGCATAAAGTAGTGCCAAATGCTTAGATGATCTTATTTTAAACTAAAAATTTAGTAATTTTTAATATAATTTCTATTAATATTGTAATTAATTACAAATTTTACAATATCTGAATAACTGCAAAGTTATAATGTTTATAATAGATGGGTATGGCACATTACTACTTAAGGAGGGTAAACCATAAATTTGAAAATCAAAATCTTTTATCAACAATATTTATATTGATGTCCTTTTTATCAGATACTTTAACTCTTAAATCTAAATAATGTACATCTGTATTAGAAATTGAAGTATTTTCAATTTCTAATTCTTCAGGGTAAATGGTGTCAATAACATATTTCAGAATTGTTTATGCTGATTAAATCATCAATATATCTAAGTTAAAGTAAAAATATCTGGATTTATATAGTTTTTAATAAATATATTTTCATAGTAATATAAATTTGCTACACAAGTTGAATGGTTATCTCCAATTGGAACTCCTATCACTTGTTTAAAAACATGTTTATTGAAAAATATAAAATTACTATGAATATAGAAACTAAATATCTCATGTTTTTGGAACTATATTTTTCTTCAAGTTGTATAAAAGGATAACAGTATTGATCTGTTAATGAATTTGAAACATTAAATGTTTTTAATAGTATTGTGGTATATAATGTTGTAAAATCGAATATTTGAATACCATTTGCCTGCTCACAATTTCTCAGGCATTCTAAAACATGTTGGTTATTTTTTATTAACCAAACTATGTCTTTTATTGTTAATACATTTTCTATTTTGTCAAGTAAAATATTAAGTAATTTATTTAATAATATAACTGGTTGTTTGATAATTGTTTTTATTGAGTTAGAAATAAATCTGAATTTAATTGGAGATTTATGTAATTTTGGAATAGCATAAAGAAACAGCAAATCTACATAAGTATGTTTAGAAGAAAGTTTATCATAAACATAAACTTTAACAAAATTATTAATTACTGTATCTTTGGAATGGTTGACAAGTTTAAAAGTTTGTGTATAATTAATTTCTTTTGTCATGATTAATGAATAGAAATTTTTGCAAATTATACCAATATTTCATTTAACTATCAATAGGAACTATGACATTTTTTTACAGTTCTTTAGTCTTATTTTTTAGCTGATTAAATGATAAATATGTATGGTATTTTTTAAAATTTGTTGGATAATTTTATTTTTTTAAATACATATAATTTCCATTCTAAAAATCATCCAGTGGATAACCTGTAATATAATTAAATTTTAAAATATATTCATCAATATTTTTTCAAGAGATTTTAGAATATTATTTTTATTACACTTTGTTGCTATTGTGTATTTAGTTCCTTTTTTAATTATTTGTTGAAATATTTCGTATTTTATAATATCTGAGTTATCAGTAATTATATGTTTATGAAAAGTATCAAGAAATAAACTTTTCACATTCACAAGGTAAATTATTATATAAATTATATATATGGAAAGTTAGGGCAAGTCAAGAATTGTTCAAACTACAAGGACTCAAATTTGACATTTTGTGAACTTGTGGATCGTGAAAGAATAACAAAAAACTCTTTAAGAATTTTTAAGGTTTCTTTTAAAATGAAGGGATTACAGATCATTTAAAAACTTTGAACTGTAATTTAAAATTTAAAGTTGAATTTCATTGACAAACACTGATTATAAAGTATCTTAATTAAATCTTAAATGTGACTAAGTAAAGTCTTGTAACGTGTACAGAAAAGGAGTTAACAAGATAAAAAGAAATCTGATGCTATTTGAATGCTGCCTAATGAGCTATGAATTCCTGATTAGCAAACAAACATTTTAACACAGTCAAAATTCAGCTATAAGCTATACAGTCCGTAAGTTAACAAGCAACACAAGCTGAAGAAATGCTTTACTTGCAATGGTTTGAGCCTGTAAATTCTAAATGCATAAAATGAAAATACAAAATTGAGCTGTGGAAATGAGGTATTTGTTTGTTTGCATATTTAAGTTATGGCAAAGCTATTAATGCTGTCTGCCAATATCACAAATTTTTAACTGGCAACCACCAGCTTCCACATCAGTTCCTAGGCTGCTTTAATGTTGAATTTACTGTTGTTTTTTTTCACATTGTTTCATTTATAATTGGATTATTTAATGATGTGTACAGTCTTATTGTAATTTATAACTTGCATAATTTTATTCAGGCTAAATAAAGCATAAATTTACTTTTTCTACATTGTGTATTTATGTTTGCAACATCACACATCTTGCAGTGGTCCTTGGTTATGTTGGGGGGTTGCTGAGGCTCACTTTATTAAAAGAGTACACATGGTATAACTGAGGAAATGATTGTATTATCCAATACAGTATGTACATAAAAGTTTGAATTTAAAAAAAAAATAATTGTTTAGAAATTAATTTGTTTTTTTACCTGAGCAGTTTTTTTTGCAATATTATGTATTTTCAAAAATGCTAACTGCAAATGTTTCACTGACTTAGCATTCTCTTCTGCTTGTATTCATGTCACTGTTGGTTTTAAGGTGCTTAGTACTACCTGAGCACAAGGCAAATTGACAGGCTGCTCATCTTGACACTCCAGCTCTTGTTTACTTTCCCTTGGCACTTTGATGGTACTTTCAACAGTGTTTCATCATCCAAGACAGGTATACTGATCTTTCTTTCAGTGTCATTATCAATCCATTGTTTGATCATGTCCTGTCAGTTCTTGATGCCCCAAGATCTCAGTTTTTTGACACTCATTAGATGTATTTTCTAATTTATCATTCTCTTCTTAAGTCACCTTCTCTTTTGTTCTTCATGAATAACACTTACCCCAACAGTGCTGTATGGCTCCTTGTGAAATGATGTCCCATACAAGACCAACTCTTGTGTGCCACTTCCTTCAAAGTTATCCATTTTAAAATTCAGAAACTTTCTGCACACATCAAATTTAACAGTAGTTTGCAAAGAATGGACAGTTTCTTATTCAAGGGGCTGTTTCAGAGTTGTGGTATTTTTGAGGAGACAATCTTTTTATGTTTGGACACGAGGGTGTCAGTAGGTGCATGAGTCAAACAACTATCTAAAAGCAGCAGTGTCTTTGATTCCAGATGTTTCTGTTTTAAATTCTGGTGCACTGATGAAACAAAATTCATTCAATCAAGTTGGGTATAAGTTTGCTGTCATCCAGATATATTAGCTGTTTGTGTATTTTATAGGAAGTTTTTAGCTTTACAAATGTAAAACATTGTAGACCCTTACTTTTCTTGACATACAATACAAAGTGAGAACTTGTGTGTTTCCATTTTGTTAAAACAAAAGTGACTTTATTTAATTTCAATTCTATTTTATTCCTGTTGTAAAACAAGGCAGATTCATTGCATTTGTACATCTGCTTATCATAGTAACCTTCCCTCTTAATGGTAGATTGAAATTCTTTAGGAAACAGATGTTTTAATTCTCAGCTGTTATTATTTCCCAAATACCATGATATTTTTGCTGGTGCTAAAGCCACTATCTATCAGTAATTCAATGTTTATAGTCTTAGATCATAAAATATTTTTTAGCTTGCATCTTCAAAGCAGGTTCTGACACTGGTGAACCCGAGCTTCGATTGTGAGCAAACCATGTTCATGATCAGATGACCTTTGTCTCATTTTTTCAGTTATGGAGTTTTATCCAAATTGTCTAAAAGGGAGTGTAACTTTCCTTTTGTAATTCATCCAGAATATCCAACTCTCTGTTAATTAGTGCTTTTGAAATCCATCTTTTCACTCGTTTAGTAATTGTTAATTTTTCCTTGATGGTATACGACTTACTCTTATTCATATTTACTATTACCCATTAAAACATTAATATATATAGAAGACTTCTACATCTGGAAACCTTGCACAGTGATCAGATAATCTCAACACTAAGATACCACAAAATGCACCAAGTGGAAGGAAGACCCATATCGTAAGCAGTGCACTTTGCTGAACTTGCATTATGATGGAACATTTGATGGATATGTCTAGAACCTGCAATGTTCTCATTACAAAACAAACAGTTGTGAAGGGTTATTTTTTATCTATTTAGTCAGGCATTTTCTTTTAACTTTGTGATAGATCACAAAGGTATGTGCAATAATCAGTTTTTATTAAATAGTAACAAGGTCCGTAAATTGAATATTAATAATGTTATTAAGGTGAAACAAAAACTTCTACATTGCACCAGATATCATAACTATAATAATAATAATAATAAAAACATACACCATGATCAATTATGTACAAGTGGGCTGTTAGTGTAGTAAAGCCAAAGACAAAAATATTTCAGCATAAAAAATAAACAGCAAAAACCAAACCACTACTATTAAAAGTTTTAACTCTTTATCAAAAAATATTTTGTGAAATTAATATTTTTAACCCTCTTCTTGTAGAGCAGTTTCTTAATGAAGTTGTTCACAAAACGATTGTAATGGAAAACATTTTAAAGAGATCACCACATTTTAATATTTGTTACTGATCTTACTGGATAGTTTATTATATATTGCTTTCTAGTATGTTTATATAAATTTAACATTTTGGTTTTTTAATGATAAAATTTCAAACAATTTTTAAGCTGTGTCAGAGAGACTTCTAGAATGGCTCCATATTTTTCAAGTAATAAACTTTTTGTTCAAAACACACCATCTCTTGGACTCAAGAAGTCAAACCTTTTTGAATAATACAATTGACTATGCCTAAGGTCTTGTAGGTTAATTTATTCTAGGCCTTACACAGAAGGATTTAAATTTCAGGGTAGACTGGTAGAGATCCTGAAGAGTAATAAAATAAAATCTGGTGTGGCCATGCCCTGCTGCTTGGTATTGCCAGCACACACACACACACACACACACAAAACTTATAAGGGAAAAAACAAAATATTCTAAATTAATTTACCTAAACCTGATTAAAAGCATTGAAGTGTCATGGCTATTGAGGATTTTTTATTATTATTATAGCATTATTATTTTGGATCTTTATACTGCATGACTTACACACTATTAATAAGTAAACTTTTGTATTTAGCTTTCTTACTTGAGCCCATCATGGCTAGATGGTTAGGGCTTTCAGCTTGAAATGTGAGGGTCACATTCCACCAAACATGCTGACTCTTTTAGCCATGGAGGTGTTATAATGTGCTGGTCAATTTCACTGTTGGTAAGAGAGTAGCCAAAGAGTTGGCAGTGGGTGGTGGTGATTAGCTGTATTCCCTTTAGTCTTGCAGTGCTAAACTAGGGGCAGATAGCACTCATAAAGCTTTGTGTGAAATTAAAAAAACAAGAAAACTTTATCACTTGGTACAATTGCTAAGTAATGAGATTAACACCCAAAGAAGTAGTTTAACATGCAGGAGTTATTACACTTTGTATGTCCTTGTTTTGGCATGTTATGAATGTTAAAGGGGGGGTATTATTTTATTTGTTTCAGAATTATCTCACATAACTGGTTACTTTCTTTGAAAGTGCACATGGTTATCGGTACTCATATAAGAGTTCTTTTGCAACATTTTTGAAACTTAAAACAAGTGATATAACACCTTGAAGTTAGATGTGCACAGAAATTTTTTACACTTGGGGTTGTTTTGGGATAGTGTTAGTAAGATATTTGTATGTGGAACTTTGGAGAATTCAAGTTATTTCTTGGGGATAAGGGAATGGTTTTAGATGCTAACTGTAGAAACCCTTCAAAAACTTTTTTTTTTGTTAACACAACTGAAGAGCTTGGAAGTTTAATAAAGAGTTCCTATATGCTACTGTAAAAATAAAGAAAACATTGTACAAACATTAATTCAGTATAGGTTTGAAGTTATTCATTTGAATTTTGTAGTTTGCATTAAAATATAACATATACAATGCTGTATGAAACCATTAAATGTTGTAAAGGGAAGGATTTGGCCTAGTACATATAAATTAGGATTTCAAAGTCCATAGATAAAGTGTCATTGTAATTGCCTTAATATGGCTTTTTTGACATAAATATGCATCTAATACACAAGGGAAGCATACTCATAGAAGGTAAAAAAAATTTAATCTCCATCAACTTTTTTAAACTGATAATATATATGTTGAAATCGTGTTCTGTTCATGTGATTATTCAACTTTCATTGGATCAATTCAATATATAACACTAGGAAATATTGTACTACTTCATTATCTCATCCTCTGTTAAAATAGTCAGTCTAGAACAAAATAATCTAATGGAGTACCAGTTAGATGGGGTTTTGAATCACTTTTTTGTGAAATATAATTATTATTTACTAAAATGCTGTGGAAAAGTTATGAGTCAGGAAATTATTAATATTTTAAGTGGTGCAAATAAAATGTTAAAGTACACATTGGAACTTAGAAGTGTAAACTAAATTTTTAATGTTGCTTACATTTTTCCTAGTGTAACTCATGCTCTTTCCTTACACACTGTACCTGTGCTTAGCAAAATTATGTACATCAGATGCTTGGTTTCTGGCTTTGCATGTTGTAGCAATCTACTAAATGCAATTGGAAATTACATTTATGTTGGGCCAGGTTGGGTTTTGCAGTGTGAAATATTTTAGTTTTATTTTGAAGTTATATGGAGAAAAAAATATTTTTTTTCTTTACATTTAACAAGTGCCACACTAATTTTAATATCCCTTTGTACCGTGAAGCTGCACCTAAGTTTTCATGTGGTTGACCACCTGAATGTAGTTGCTAGTTCTGTTCATTGCCATGTGGTTGAACAGCTTTTTGTAGTTGTGTTTATGTAAAACTGTAAACTCTAGTCTGTTACTTTCTGTTTTGATACTTTTAAAAGCTTGTGGATTATAAGATTTTTATCATATTACATTTCATGCTATCTGTATTGTAACAGTTTTAAAACACTTAAATTTAATCTTTGGTCCAAAACTGCTATATTTGTTTTTGTATTTGTTGTTAGAGGTCTAATAACCAACAATTTGGTGTATAAGTAACATGGGGGTGGGAGTTTACATAATTGATGGATGCTGTTGCTGGTTGTAGTTTCAAATGCTTGTACCAAGAGAGGGCTGTACTTACTTTTGTGGTAATTATTTGATTACTTTTGACCAAAAGTTTTTATGAGGTGTAAGGTAATTGAACAAATATTGTGTTTTTGGGAAGAAATTTTTTTTTTTTTTTAAACAGATGAAGAATACTTGAAATTTTATCAACAGTACTTACATCCAGAGAAAAAGTTAACATTTTTCAGACATGAGAATTGCCTAAGTTTTACAGTTAATATGTTATATATATTTTGGAAATGTTTAAAATAGGTACTCCAAGTAAAAATTGGTATTGTTGGTGAAATGTTGTGCATTTGTGAGTTGAAAACATTCTGGATTTTCATATTTGTTTGTGTAAATTTTTACGTCATTTCTGTATGCCAGTGTATTTAGTGTAATGTATGAAGAAAAAAAATTCAAAATTTTCTACACAGCTTAAAGATTTACCTGTGAGCAATACTTTTTAATATTTTTTAGTTTTTCTGCTTCTTCTAAACAATAACTGATTTTGTTAATAACCTGCCACACTTTAAAATGTACATTTTTCTTGATTTTTAATTGTTTTCTTTGCCATTCTGTTGCTACTTTATGATGTTACATCAAGTCATAACTACATGATTAAGGTGAATAAATTTTAATTAATCAAAAATAATAATAGTCATAAGTCAATAATTTGATTACTTGGTCAGTTAATATAATGTGATGTTAAATCACTTTTTTTCCATCTAAAAATTTGAATGTTGTTTATTGTATTAGTGTAACAGATGATTGAGCGTATTAAATATTGAGTCTGTAGATGCAATATATACAGTATTTTTAAATACTTGTGTCTAAACTGTCTTATGAAGAGACACTTGGGGAATGAATAGTCTGTAAATAAAACACTATTTCATTGATGAAAATAACATAGGTTAATAAATTTTTTATTTTCAATCTGGAATATCACTTATCTTTGAAACTATTTTTGGTAAATTAATCATTTGGTTTGTATTTATGCATTATAAAAGGTCATGAATTGGGTATTCAATTTTATTTTATTCATACTCATAGTCATTAGTTAAACCAATTTTATCCAGAAAGTAAATTTGAAGTGGATGTACTTTGTGATTATTTCAACCAGAAGTGATATTGAAGCTTCTTAAGGTCCAAATTGATTTAGATTTAACAATAATAGGTATCACTTTATTTGGAGTGCTTGAAGACAGGAAAGTTTGTGTATGTGTGGAGAATGTTTGTGTCTTAAAGGAATATTTTGGGAGTTAGAAAAGAAGAAAAAAGTTTTAACAAAGTATAAAGAGGTTCAAATTAGGTATATAAACTATGAGTATGTACTGTATCGTCAGTCACACCATTCCATAAGCTATTAATGAAAGTTAATTTGGAAAACAAGTTATAGTCTAGACTATTACAAATTGTTTTACTTTCATATGATACTTAATTGGCATTTTCAAGGAATTAATTAACTACCCATTCATGATGTCACATTGATTTCTTTGTTACATCTAAATGTTTTGTAGAGTACATTCTAAAGTGTTTTAAATTTTGATAAAAGGTTTAATCCATTATTTTTTGTATAGGTATTTGAAAAAAACAAACTTGATAGACCATTAAACATTTATTAGTAACCTTTTTAAGTTACAAAAAAAAGTTATTTTTAAAATGTTTGTTTCTATAGCTTTTGTTGCGTGGGTGACTGGTATTATTGTGTACATGTTTATTATAAGAGATCTCATAACCAACAAAGTCTTATGCAGTCAAGCAATTTGGTGGATATATAACATGGGGAGGAAATTTACATAACCGATGGACTCTTGCTAGTTGTAGTTTTAAATGCTCGTAAATAAAATGTGGTTATGATTTTGTGTGATGTAGCAATAAATATATTATTCACAACATTTATAAGTGAATAACATCTGTTTTAGAGATGTTGAAGTAAGATGGAGTGGTAAAAAGTCTAAATTTTAAAAAAGTATTTGATACTTAGTTACATAGCATTTCTTACATTTGTAAAACTTATAATGTGTTACTAGCTGCATTAAGTGAACATATATTAATCATTAATTTGTTTGCATTAAATTACAATCATTATGGAAATCTTTGCAGTTTTTTTCTAAACTGCAAGAACAAATGAAAATGTAGTAACATTTATGATTTATATTTTTAGATTTAGTGGTCTTAAAGGGCCATGATCCAGGCTGGTGGGGAGCCCAATAGTGGACACCTGGAGCATCAAACGTCACAGAATACTGAGCAACAAACACCAATTAGGAATACTCTTTTACAAGTTTCTCAGTCAGAAACCAGGGAGATAACTCCATCAGAACAACAGATAGTCCAAACCAATGTCACTTCAGCATCTTCTATCCAGTTGCAGCCCCAGGGACAGAGGATAGCCTTAGCTCAGCCAGTGGCAGGTACAGTGAATGTCCTTGCAGCCCCTGGTACTACAGGTGTTACACCTGCTGCCACTGCTACTTATCAACATTACCTCATACCTGGCGTGTCACTGGGGAGTCAAATTCAAAATATAGCTATACCAGCTCAAGTAGCAGGTACCATTTAATTGTTTTAAACTTGTAAGCAGGAGTTTGTATATTTAATATCATGGTACAAGGCTACATGTTTTGATGTAAGCTTTTGGATATATAAATTACTCCTTATTACAAAATTAGTATATTGTAATACATTGTTTTGCTAATGGAATGACATAAGCAGAATTTTTATAGGTCCTAGAAATTCTTGAAAGGGATGAAAAATAACTTAACAGTATTGGTACTGGAAGTTGCAAATAAACAGTTGTTTTTAAGTTATGGTAGTGGAAAAGTCCCAAAATTTCAGTTTGATTTAAAAACGAAAATCCAGAGAAAAAAATTATTTAAACAGAATATTTATTTATATTTCATTGAATGTTGTGAATCTTGTACGTCACAATTACCAAGACTTGCCATTTCTAATGTTATGCATGCTCGATGAATAAAATTGTGAAGAAAGTGCAATTGTAATTCACATGGCATAATTCGAGTCTTAAGATTTTCTTTTGTAAAGTATGTACTAGGGATGTCCTTTGCAGAAGGAGAGGCTGGTTCAGCTATGGTTTTTTAAACATAATTTGCTTCTGGGTGTATACACATGCACCACTTGTGCTCTAATGTTTTTATACCCTTCTAAAATAACTCTTGGTTCTCAGTCCATGAATGGATGGTATGTATGAGATCATTGCCACTCTGAAATCTTTGACATTTCAGAAAGATTATGAGGCTTGGGAAGAGAAAAAATGTCACTTGGATCTACATTTGGTGAGATAGAGTAATTTAAAGCCAGTATCATGGATGTTTTTCAGAGCAGCACATGATTTGTAAGGTTGGGCATTGTCTTGACAAAAGAGCACATCTTTTTTTGGGCAATTCTTTTTTTTTTTTATGTAAATTGGTGATTAAAATTGCCTAGTAATCACATGTAACGATTTAATCCATTTCAAAATAATCGGCTGATAAAATGCCTTGGTATCCCATAGAATTGGTGCAGTAATGCTTTAGTTATAGATTTGTGACTTGAACTTCTTTAGGGTGGGTAAACATTGCAAACTTTGCAATTTTGTCTCTGGGTCAAGGTGGCAAACCTACATTTCATCCATAATTGCAAATCTATTGAAGTGTTTGGAGTAGGCATTGGCTTTTGAAAATTTGGATTCATTTCTGCTCATGTGACATTTTTTGGAATCTATCTAGCACTAATCTTACTCATGCCCAAAATTGACAGTTAATGCTTTTTACAGCACTTGCACTTTCTCTGCTAATTTCCTAATGGTAATTCTTCTATCGTATATAACCAAACCATTAATTTTATCTGTTGTGATTATTGTCCAGTCTGACTTTTTTTTTTGTGATTATTTACTATATTTAAACTCAGCATACCACTTTATTGCTGTTGAATATGTTGAAACACCCTCTCCTAATGCTGCTTTCATGTCTTGGTAAATTTCTCAGTTATCTGTTGTACAAAATATTTGATCACAGCAAAAATAAACTTTTTAAGCAATAAGTTAAGTGTTGTTTTCCTATAAAAATGTTCAAACTTTATGTATCAGAAAAAAGACACATTTCAGTTGTTTTTTGTTGGTTGAGCAATGAACATTTCAGACAACCTTATATATATATATATACATATTCTTAAATCTTGCAGTTTGATGTCATTTAAGATTTTTACTAGCCTTATAAAAATAGTTTTTAAGAATAGGAAAAGTATCAGCTCTTCAAGGAGATTACTATTCTTTGTTGTGATTTACCCAATGTACATCACTGATTGAATCACTGTTGAGGACGTAATCTTTTCTTCACATTTGCTACTGAAGTAAATGAAATTGAGTGGATCAAATTACATATAAATTATTAAAGTTTCGAGACATAGTTGGACCAGAATGTGGTTTTTCTTTTGAGTACACTGCACCATTACTTGTATGAACTTATCAGATATATTAATTTTATTTTATTATTTGAATTAGAGATCTGTCAAATCTGTTTTGAATATAGTAATTTGTAAATAATGGTTATTAAACAAAAATTAGTCAATATGATTATTTTAACTCAAGGTGTAGCTATTGAGACTTAAACTATCACATTAATTTCATTCAAATACCAAATTAATAGTAATTATTTTTAAGTAAGGAAGCTTGGATTTCATTTTAGGGATTTTTTATGCTTAAGTTTTATCATCTGAAAATTTTTTCTCTTGTGAAAGTGGTCTCAATTAGGTCTGTATGAACTCCCTATGAAACTTTGAGATTGTGATTTTCTGTTGTAGAACTGTTTATGTAATGATTGATCTGTATGGTCTGTAAGAAATATTTTGAAGCTTTCAACAATCAAAGATATTACAAACCACTGCCCCACTGTTTCTTTTTGAAATTTCATGCAACTGTACTGGATAACATAAAATTTCTCCCTTGAAAACTCCGAAAATCTCCGAGATCAATGTTCTAGATCTTGAGGATTTTCAGCTTTAATGTCTGTGAAATTTGATACAGAAGTGATCATTCTTTACAAAGTTATTTACCCCAAACTGCAGAAATGCCTTATCTCACATTATAAAACAGTGTTTCAAAGTGATCCAGAATCTGGACCAAATTTGGTGAGAACTGTCCCATACTGATTTCCAATCTTGTGTAAAATTTTTGTGTATTAGTTTTCAAAATATGTTTGTGGAAATGCAGACACATGATTGCAGCACCCTAACTGGGAGAGTGTAAAAAATGTGTGGAAGAAAGTTGTGCTGTTTTTATTTTTTGCTTTCATTGGCAGTTTTTTCTTTGCTTTTAAGCTACAACTAAGGAGCACTTCTTTTTGAACAAGATAATTAAGAATTTTTATTTTTTCCAGTGTCTTTACAACAAGGATCAGTTAGAACAACTAGAACTGCACAAACAGAAGCAAGTGTTTCATCAACATCTTATACTATTAGTTCACCGCAGGGCTTAGCACGAATTCTTGCTGCAGCCAGTCAGAGTTACAATGTTAGAACCGGGAACCGTCCTGTCACATCTTCCGATATTGGGCTAACAGGTCATTCTCAGTTGCAGGCTCAGTCCACTGTGCCAGTCACTGCAGTGAGTGTACAGAATGTCCAGTTACAAAAACTAGGAACAGCAGGCTCCACTGTCCTTACTCTTCCTGTTGCTACAGTGAGCATGCCTCAGAGGACAGTAGTAGGAACAGGGAAACAAGATGGTGTTGCTGTGTGCTTAACAACATCTGGAACAGGAGCAACAGTTTTAGGACAGCAGCAGCAACAAGCCATTCTTCTGAATCCCACTGGTGCTTTACATGTACAGAGAAGCAACGTCAACAGAGTTCATTCCTATAGCTTAGCAAGTGCTAACACTGTTACGGGCCCTCTAGCTGTTCAGAGTGGCAGCACTGTTCTGCAGGTTGGAACACCTAATCAGAGCTATCTAGCATCTTCAGTATCTAATCTGATTCCACAGTCTAAGGTTGTACCTTCCCTGTCATGCCAAGTTGCACAGGGGCAGACTCCAAACAAACGAAATGCTAATAGTTCCCATAGTACTTCTGTAAATACATGTATGTCAAGTGTCAGTAATAATACAATGCCTACTGTAAATAGTGTGACTTCTAATAATGCCATTGGTGTAGGAGGGCCTCCCTCCAAAACTTATTCAGTAAGTCCTGTAACAAATAGAAATTTAAGTCCACATTCAAGTCCGAAACCTAAAAGACTTAAATTGGAACTAAAACCGCCTCCAAATGAAGAAATTGCAAGAATGCGTAATAAAATATTAGCACATAAAATTCAGCAGTTGAAGAGAAATAAAGAGAAGTATACTGAACATTTGACTGAATTTTTTTTTCTTCAAAATGGTGGAAATATGATGGACTACTTTTTGTGGAAAAAACGCGCAACTCCCCAGTTAATGGCTTATTTAAAAGCTCACGCTTTAGACAGTGATGAAGAAGAACAAAAAGTCCAAGCAGAAATTAGAAGCATAGTCCCTGGCTCTTTCACTTCTACGCCTGCATTTATTCGCACTGGTTTAGGTAAGTCTTTAATTCTAAGACATGACAAGTTTGAAAAGTGTTAACATGAGTCACTATGTGCAAGTTTTTTTTGTTTGTATAATTTTTAGTATAGGTCTGTTAAAATATAGGATTATTTCTATACATCCTGTGTTTGGTATTAATAATAATTGCTGTTTGACATAAGTGGTCCAGAACTTGGCAGTATTACACTCCTCGACTCTAAATGACATGTTCAGTATCTTTACAATGATATTACATTGTATTATTCAAAGCTGAGTGTACTTGGAAATTTTATACATCTCTCAAGTTACTGTGTCATAATGTTTTCAAATAAACTTTGTGGGAAAAATAAAATAAAATAGCTAACATTAGAGGACAGTGTAAACCCACCTCTGTAGATTTGGGTGAACCTTTTTGAAAAGACTGAGCATCTGAAGGCTTGTAACAAAAACTCAGCACTGTGCTGCTGTATTTTAAAAACAGATTTTAAAAACAGATTTTATACTGTTTATGTGACAGTTACTTCAAGTATAAAATACAGGTAACAAAATTGCCTATTATTTGAATTTTTTATATATTATCTGTAATGTGTAAGAAAAAAAAAACATTTGTAGTTTGATTTCCGGATTTGGGAAAGTTCTTTGAATGTGGGAAAAAAAATGTATATAACCTGTTACTGCAATTGCAATATATATGTAATCATATTGAATTTGATAAATGTGGTTTACATATCACTTGTTTGATTCCATGCATAAATGTTAAAGTAGGTTTATTCATTATGAGTTATGTTACCAAAACTTTTCACTAGTATTTAGTCCTTTTCAGGTTATTCACACATAGAAATGAATTTTTTGATACAAATGTTATGATTGCTTAAAGTGATAACACTGAAATAGCAATAAAACATTTCTTGAATATTACACATTTTTTCACTCTATAAGTTATAAAACTCCATATAAAATATGAAGAAATTGCAACACTACTCTCGTTCATGAGGACCAAGTTTAATTTTTGTTTGCTTTCTGCAAGTCTTGTCAAGATTAGTTGTCATATTTTCTTGTATTACAGATACAATGATTAAAAATCTATATCTATGCTGCTAAAGACATTTTTGTAGTAGATAGCATGTTTTTGCTTTTCTCAAATGTTTAAAGTTGTGGTGTGACATGATTAGGTTAGTGTATTTGCATATGACCACAAGTATCAAATGAAAATAAATGTATTCATAATATTGACAGAAATTTATATAGATGATTTATACCAACATGATTAAAGTGCAGCTTTAATACACAAACATGTATGGAATATAAGAAATTTATTATTAATTATAATTTTGTAAGCAAAAAAAAAACTTAAAAATACATTGAAAAGGAAAAAAAATGAAATTTTCTCTTCCTGTCCAGTAAATATTCTTGTTTGTTGATTTTTATTTTATGTAGATTTGTTTCACAAGGAAAATTAACTGAATTAACATTCATATTGAAATAAAAATAATTGAATTAACTTTGCTTCAGGAACACAATTTTGCCATTGAATTAAAACAATTGTAGAAAACTAAACTCATTCTCATTTCTTACACATTTAAGACAAAATACTTCAGTTTAAACTTATTCTCTGAAAAGCTTTATGTAAATTTATGCATAAAAATTGCAAATTTTGATTGAGTGGTGTTCCAGGAAAACCATGAGTGTTAGGAGTTTCCTGAATTTTTTCTGCCAATCTAACTGCTCGTGAAAGCTGTTTTTTCTTCTGTTTTTTATTAAGTGTAAAGCCAAAAAGGTTTTCATTTCAGACATAAAATGATGAAAGTTTTGCATTGTGATATGTTGCTGAAGAAAGGGTGTTTGAGAAATTTTCACTACAATTACAAACTTCTTTTGTTTTGTTTTCTTGAGCTTGTAAAAGTCATGCTCTGCTGTTTTCTATATTTGAACTATGGTTGTAAAGGATGATGGGAGAAAAAATATTTTTTGTGCAGTGAGATGTGGGCTCAGTGAAATAATTTTCTACTTGACCATATTTCCATTAGTCTGTATCAACTTTAACAGCTTGAGTGTTTTAGTAAATTATAGAAACTATAATGTTCAGCAATTTCAGTTTTCATTGAAGTATACAAGTTATTTCTTATAAAAATTATTAAAAATTAGACTTGCAAGTGTCTGACTACTATAAATAACTATATAGTTATCTTACACATGCACTTCTGAAATTATGATGTTTGAGATTGTAGTCTGTACTTGTGTGATGTCCATTGAGGAACTGATATGCCAGTCTCTTGAATTATAGAATTTATTAAATAGCTCTGTCTACTTAAGTTTGTCTGACCATATTATACTTTTTCAAAGAGATCAGGATTTCTTGAGCTAATATATAATGTCTGGCAGAAAGCATAACTTAAATGGTGCAAGTAAAAAATGATAGAAAAAACAACATTCAAGAGGACATGAAAACTACCACAAATATTTTGTGGGTTGTGGCTAATTTGCATGTGTGTGTATGTACATATATATTCTTAGGATTTATACAAAACTGAATGTTTGCAAAAATTACTGGAGGTGTTAGTTTCTGTCTGTGGAACTTAAACACAACCACAAAAGATTAAACAAGATGAAATAGGTGTAGAGATGTGCTAAGGTTTTATTAGTTGTTTCATTGGTGGTAAAAAACCACTTTATTTGTGAAGTATGGCAGTGTAGATTCACTGAGATTTTCCTGTAGCTCCTGTATGGCTTGAAAGTGTCCCAAGTTTTGATACCTTTGTAGGCTTGTTGAAAACATACAATCTGACCTTTTTGCACTGATTGTTATTTCGATCTTAAGTTGAATGGCTGTGGTAACACTCTGCATTTTCCTCATAACAGTCCTTGACATCTTTAGTAGTTACAAACATCTTGTATGTCACAGTGGAACATTCTTCATCCTTTTGTCCCAAAGTGTTAAGTAGATAGTGAGGAAGGAGTGTAATAATGGATGTTAAATGTGTTTTCTGTGTGTAAGGTTCTATTGTTATGTTTTTTAAAAGACTTCAGAAATAAAACAATTCACTAACACAAGATGAAATCTTCATAATAATAGTATTGAAATCTTTGTCCTGTCCTTTCACAGCTCTTTTATATATATATAATATTGCAAGTACAGTACACTGCATTTCCACTGTAGGCACTATTCCATCCTGTACCTGCATCTGTGATTGACTGTCACTGTGGTAGCAAGACCATTCAGTGCCTAAACTGTGATTGACTGTTGTTGTTGCAAGAAGGCCGTCTAATGCCTACTGCTGTGATGATGTATGTTGCGGTAATGAGGCCATCTAGTACCTATATTTGTGGTCATCATATGTTGTGGTAGCAAGATCATCTAGTGCCTACACCTATGATGACGAATGTTGTGGCAGTGAGGCCATCTAGTACCTATATTTCTAGTCATCTTATGTTGTGGCAGTGAGGCCATCTAGTACCTTTATTTCTAGTCATCATATGTTGTGGCAGTGAGGCCATTATAGTACTTATATTTGTGGTCATCGTATGTTGTGGTAGTGAGACCAGCTAGTGCCTGTGACTGCTCGTCTTTGCTTGATGTATGCTGTGGTAACGAGACCATCTAGCACCTACATGTGATTCACTACTGTTATGGTGGTAAGACTGATTCAGCTTTGTTTTTTTAGTAAACAGTTTCATACAAATGCTTTTCTGAAAGGGTTTGCAATTCTTTGGATTTGTTGGTACATTACCAGCTTCCTACAATATAGTGTAGTGGCATGTTTGAAACACTTGATGTGAAGCTGTAGCTTATGGTAATCTTTACCTTAACCCTTTGAATGTGTTGTTTAATTTTGGGTGGGTTCTTGAAGAGTGTCAGTTATCCACTTAAATTGAAAATTAGATTTTTTCCATTTTTAATGCTTTTTCAGTATCGAAAACCACTAATTGTGCTTTTCCCTGGGCTTTTCTAGCATGCACAGGTATCCTTATTGTCACACTGAGAAGAAAAGTTTTTGTGACACAGTGGGATAAATCTTGTCATTAATATTCAAGTGACTATTAATGCCAAATCAAATCCAGTTATAGCATCCAAAGGGAATAACCATGATATAAACATTATCTGCAGTAGTTGGGAGTGCATAATGCATTATAGAAAATATTCATTCTCTATTTGCTTATTAAGGGTATGCCACAATAAGCATTTCTGTAAAGAAACAGTACTGTTATAATATGCATGACAATATATTTTTCATCATAAACATTATTACTATTGTTGTCCTTAACACCTACTAGTTAACGTTATCTAGACTGATGGGCAGCTCTCTGGGTAAGACAGAGCACTGAGGGCAAGCTTGTATGTCAAATTTACAATGATATGTTTTTTGTAATCTTTACTTCCAGTCTCTGTGCACTTCTGAATTTAATCTTTTGTGTGCTCAAAATTATAAATTTATATTTAATCATACCCTGGTATTTCTTATAGACTTATCCAAAATTTTGTTTCTTATAATTTAAGTGACTATCTTTAAGAAAGTTCTATTAAAAGATTTTAGGATATCGCAACTAGTATTTGAACTGATACCAAAGATCTTACTCAGGTAGTTATCCAGGTGTCTAAAATTCCTGACCACTATCAACACAACAGTTTCTAACAAGTAGAAGACAAGACAATATGAACTACAATGACACACAGTTTAAGTTTACCTTCTGTGCAATGTTGTTATTTTCATAGCAGTAGCATATCTAAAACTACTGATAATAGAAAGTTATGAATGTTTAGATGGAAAAGTAAAAAAAACAACACATTAATGATATTATAAATAAAAGATGGAAATGATGATAACCCCAAAATATATTGTTGCAATTGTGTGTACTGCAGCATAAGCCTACAAGGTATAGATTTCTTTCTGTATCTATTCTTACTATTCTGCATAAGGTACTGAAACAAATCCAAACAAACTTTTTTTTTTTAACATTTCATGAACTAGTAATGGGCACCGATTTATTGATTAGGAAAATAATTGCATTGTATAAAGCTTCAAGCTGTTTTTTTGATTAAATAACAGTAACATTGATGTTGGTTAATGAAACAAACAATGGTTTACTCTGGACAGTTGTCATTACACAATACCTATGCCGTGCAGGCAGTATTTGTATGTGACAACACTTAAGTTGAAGGTATTTATGGATGTTACGGCATCTACAGCTGCCTCATATTATAACACATACCAATAGGCTACAAGACATGGGAGTGTATTTGCACTGTGACAAAAGTTAGCACACTCTGTGGGTGGAGCTTATCTCAAATCTTTGTATGATAATTCCCCATTAGAATTAGTATGTAAGTTTCTCACTTAAGTTGCAGTGAATTGTAAGCCTGATTTCTGGCCTAAAATGGTGATTGTGCTGTACTACAAAATTGTGGAAACTGTGAACCAACTGCATGTAGTGAATTAGCTGATAAGTATTTAAAAACCAAGAATAATTTCAGGTGGACTGTTCAAAATATGCTGATAATGTAATTGCTTCTTTGCCTGCCATATTCATTGTTATCAATGGAAGAGGTAAGATTTAGTATGGTACAAGCAAAGTTTGAGAGTATAATGAATGGTGGAATGACATGATTTATGAGGTACTTAGGAATGTTTGGATAAACTGTTATAATTAAAGATCAATTACTTGCTAATCAATATTGTTGACCTGCCACTAGAATTTAATGCGAGTTTCCATCACTGTGATTGCTTTCACTTTTGTCTTCACTGTGTCATGACTTTTTTGCTTACTGGTTTCTTCTTAAAATAATAGTTTGTCTGTAGTTCTGTTTATATTATTTAAATTTTGCATAACTTTTAAGAACTAGGTAGTAAATTTAGAAATGGGTAACAGTAGTGATGGGTGGGCACCTAAGTTTCTGGGTGCCCAGTAAAAACACTAATCATGACTCATAACCTTCCAGACTTAAAATGCTAAAAGTAATGACTGACTTATTTTGTGAAGCTAAAATATTGATATTGAGAAAGATTTTGTGGTAGGAGAAGTCTTAGAGGTTTGTGAGCTAAATGTGTCAGGAGTCGGTGTAGGAAGCTGTCAGATCAAGAATAAGCAACTTATTTTTTATAGTGGCCACAACTGTGTTTAATGAAAACAACGTTGGTCACACTATTAAAAAAAAAGAAAAGAAAAAAGTTTAATCAAAATAATTGCATTTCAACTGACCTTCAATGTGAAATTGATGGGGGTTTTCATCAACAAGTTTCGTGAAATTTGGCTTAATATGCTCAGTGAGCATCTTAGCTCTGTCTCTAAATTTATTTCAGTAAGTTGAGATCTGTATATAGACTTAAGAAAATCTAGCATAGAAAATGTTGACCACACTCCCGTGTAGATCTGAACATGGAAAATAATTTTGAAATTGCTATCTTTAAAGTTGGAAGACTTGTTTATCAGAATGGTGAGCCACATCTTTCTTACGGAACATTTTTTTTACCCTTTATGTATTTTACACTTTGCAGAGTAAGCATCTTGTCTTCAAATCCACACTTATCCAAAGGCAAAAAAGATGCAATTTCCTTACTGAAATTTCCTAAGTCAAATTGAAATTGATCATGCAAAAATTCAAATTTTTTAAATTCGGAGAAATGTGATTCAAATTTTAAAGATAGATTTTTGATCCAGTCTATACAGAGATTGTCTTTAGCATCAGAGAAATCATTGTCATTATTTTCTAGAAAACTATTCAACTTTGCAAAATGTGTCAAATCATTCTTTTGTAATTGTTCCACAAGGAGGTTTAGCTTCATTTGAAATTCATGAATAGAATGTAATTCCTCACTTGTTACTTTCCCCTTTCCCTAAAGCTTCATATTCAAGTGAGCCATTGTGTCACACAGAAAATGCAAATCACACTGCCATGACAAAGTTTCAATTTCAGGGAAATTTTTAATCTTATATTTTTCAACAAGATACTCTTTTTATTTTGAGGAAATAAGGAAGCAAATTGTTCCAAGACTTTTCCTTCACTTAACTATTTTACATTTGCAAAATCAGTATGATCATCAAAAGTACAGTCACTGCTTTTTTTCAAAGACTCAACAAACTGTGGATGGATGAGAGAGATTCCACTTCTAATATAATTCACAATTTTTACAACAATATCAAATTTTTCAATTCTTCACTTTTGACACCTGAGCACATAAATATCCCTGATGCAAAATGCAATGGAAAGATGGCAGCTTGGACTTTACATTATTTTCAATTAAATGCTTCAAAAGAGAAACTTGTGGCACCATCTGTTGTGATAGATACCAGGTTTTTGAAATCCAGATTGAATCTTTTTGACTTTTCAATAATGTTTTTTCCACATGTTCGATTTCATAATCCACAAAGGCCATGCATTTTTTCCCTCAATTGAAGGTCTGAAGTTATATATCGTAACCAAAATATCAACTGTGCAGTGTTACTAACATCTGTTGACTCATCTAGTGGTAAAGAAAAATGCAATTAGTTGTTCAAGCAACTGATTTTCTGTCTTTTGCTAACTCTACCATTCTGTGGACAGTTTTTCTTCACTTTATTGCAATTTATTTGTCTTTTGAAGAATATCATCTTTTATTTTTGAATCATAATCCTGCAACAGAGTTTTAATGACCACAATCAATATATCTTTTACTCGTTCAGCATCAGAAAATGATTTCTTTTTTTGAGCTAGAATCTAAGCTACTTTATAGATAACTAACATAACTAGTTCTATCGATTATAACATTTTTTTAGGTTTTTTTGTTCATGAAGTTGTGCTTTCAAATGGCTAGTTTCATTCATATGACTTTTGCTGTCAACTGGAAATTTTACATCAAATTCATTGTGGAAATTGTTAAAGTGTTGCTTAAGGTTGTATACTTTATTATTCCTAACACTTTTGTTACACAAAAGACATACTGGCTTATTATTTGCTTCAATCACTGCAAATTTTAACTCCCAACTTTCATAAAATTCTCATTTCATGTTTTTCCAATCATGCGACATGTGGCCAGTGGATATGGAGTTGCCCACCCATGTGTTGGATTTTGAAAGTAGATTATCAGTATTAGGCATCAGAAAACAAAAAGTGGCTCTTTGGGCCATAAACTTGTCAGTAATTGGTATCTTTTTGTGCTTACATTTGATAGAGACTGTACCAACAGATATTACCTTCTAATAAAGTGTATTTTAGGTTTATGCATTTTTTTATTGGATCTTTCAATTTAAAGACAATCATCAATTATCATAATTTCATGACTAAATCTTAAGTGAACTGTTCCCTGAATTGTTATATTCTTGTGAGTATGGTATTTTTTACTTAAGTAATACTTCAGGAACATTGCTTCCTTGCTCAGGTACTTTCTTTGTGCACTGAACATTTGTGATCTTTCATGACTTAAGGGTATAAACAGCAACTTTGTTAATTTGTCTTTTGGTTGTTAACACCACTTAGTCATAATTTATGATGAATTGTGTTTACCTAAAGAAAATGTTCTTATATATTGCTTATAAACAGTAATATCTTTCATAATCTGTGCACAAGTTGTTTCTGTTATGCTCTATGATGATCTGACTTTAATCCAGAGGTGTATGTCCTCATACAATACAAATTCTGATCACTGGAAATCAACAAGCCAGAAGAAAGAATGTTTCTCTCTCTTCTAATGCAAGGTTGATTTCCATAGTGACAGAATGTTTTGATGTAAGGAGAACTTAAAATATACCTAAAATTGTAATTTTAGTTTACTGGAAAAAAAAAGAAGCAAAATAATTTAATAGTTTAAATGTATAAAACTATTTATTTTTCATTTGTTTTCTTTTGTTTAAAACAGGCAAAAAATAATTTGAAAAATTAAAATACAGAAAAATTAATCTATATTTATAACAAACTATATTGCCACAATATTGTAAAAAGAAAATTAATAATGGTGTAAAGCTCACTAAATTAAGTTTAAGGTAAGCATAAAAACAAAGTTTTGGGCAAATCTGTGTTTCTAGTGAGGCTAAAACTATTAATAGAAGAGTTAGGGTGAAAGAAAGAGGTCCACTATTATTATATTTTCTATTTTACACTTTATAATTTCATTGCTCTTGTAATTCTTGTATTACATTTTTAGTTTTGTAGCCATAATGTTACTGTAATGATTCAATACAGCTTCATGGAAATACAATAATTTCAGCATTATTGATGTGGGATAACAACTTGTACTTGGTTATGAGAACATATAAGTAAACTTTTTACTATACACAGAGTTTGGATTGCTCTACCTAAATTTTACAGATGATAGGAATTCATATTTGTTACTCATATACAAATTATTAAATTGCACTTAGATTTATATTTTGGTTTGTGAAACTGCAATTGGGTTATATTTTTAGAAGAAGGAACCTTGAAAAAAAATTGAGTGACTTACTTGGAGGGTTGTGTTGTTATGAGAAAGAATACACACACTAATGATGCATGTTTTAATTTGTGCATTTCTACAAATATAGGATCCACACACACAGTAGTAACATGTATAACAAATGCTATAACATGGCATCATCTGTACTATAAGAGGGTGATGAAATCATCACTACAACATATTGATGAATATATATTTACACTGAATTATCAACATTGGCCCAAATGGTTTTAATAATTCAGAGCTATGTCAGATAGAAATACACTAAATAAAGGTGTATTACAAAAGAGCAGATAGTGCAGGGTTTGGGATATCCTGATCTATCAGCATTTACCAAACATAAGAGAAAATCTAGAAGGTGACTAAAAGGTTTTAGGACACAGGTGAATAATCCTGTAGTATCTTAAGCTCAGTAGCCTTTCGTTATCCATGACTGGTTATGGGTTCTGTAGTCATTCCATTATTATGATCTTCAATATGATATAATGTTGAAAATAGGAAATGGTAGAATTATGACTTAAGAATTTACATTAAATATGACTTCTGCTGGTTCAGTTGATAACCCATTTTGGATTTTCAGCTTTATGTAGAGTTCACTAAAATGCACACTAGCTGAAGGTTCATGTCATGAGTTTGTTTTATTTTAATTGTTAACCAATAAAAAAAAAAAGCACTTTGTACATGAATTTTCTTTTGTAGATGCCTGCCTTGTCACTTTTCATCTTTGAACCTTATTCTAAGCATAACTGTGTTCCTGAGTATTGAGGAATGTTCAGTTATGGCATTTGTTTTTGTAAACTCTAACTTATCATACTGTCTGTCCACTTTATACTTTCTTTGTCAACAGTACTTGTTTAAAGTTCCACACAACTCTGTATACAGACTTCGTAATTTGATCAATCATAACAAAACTATAAATATTGTACTTCTGTATGTGATAAGTGTATTGTTGTGAAATTTCACATACTTTTAGTAAATGTTACAAGTCTGTTATACACAGAAAAATAGAAATTTTACTAAAAGTATGTGAATTTAAAGTCTTTCCTTTAGTGAGACAGTGTGAGTGAAAGGTCTGGTTTCTAATTTTTACATTGTTTTAAAAAACAACACATACACTTGTATATAACAATGAATAAGGAAAGTACATAAAAAAACATTTAACTTTTACTTGCAGCTTTTTGCATTTGGTTGTATGGTTTAATATGTGTGTGTGTTGGTTGTCTAAAAATAGAGCTTTTAAATATGAATTAAAACATAAAACTTAGAAACTAGAATAAAATGTCCCAGTACCTCTGTAGTATCTGGTCTTCCAATCAACATATAGTTTGTTTTTTTTAGTCCATTACTGCTTAGAGCAACATCTTAATCTAAACAGAATTAGCTCTAGTGATGAAGTAGTGGCTTCTACCAGTAAAAATAAAACAGACAGTAATCTGATTTGTGTAGTTTGGAATTTGCTTCTTTCTCTTTGTTTGGACATGTCCAACAGGAATACCAGAAAGAATTATAGATGTAGGACGTGCTTATCAATATTGGTTCCAGGGAGACTGCTATGTACACTTTGATCATTTCTTATTCATAGGGTTCATGATCCTTTCTTGCTTTTAATATTTTTCATACTTCTGGTTAATAGTTTTATTTAATGGTTATGTATTGTTTACATATAAACTTTCATATTTTCTGCAGAATAACTTGCAGTGTATTGCTTGATAAAAATAAGTAGCTTAAACCATATGTGGGTTTTGTGGTATTTTTGCATCAGCTAATTCATTTTGAAAAGCTAGTTTAATATATCAAACCAGTTTATCTTCATAGCTGATGTCTTGTGAAGTTTGTATTTCTGTGGTTATTTATCAGCTATTTTCTGATTCTTTGTGGCTAGAAATTAGTTTTTCTAAACTTGTGTAGTTAGTGTTTTTATACTCTAACAATTGTGTTTAACCCTTTTGACACGGTTGGTAATCACAGTTGACTTGAAGGCTCAGCGCGGCAGGCGATCTTCGTCGACAAGATGTAAACAACATATCCTCGTGGCTAATTATCATAATCACACATACCTATAGACCCACTTGCGGCTAGAACCATGTGTATTCATTGTTTATTTCGGATTCCCAGCAGGTATTTAAACTGGAGGTCACGTGATTTCTTTGTTTTTTAGCCTGTGTAGTTCATACTGTTCATTGTTTTAGAAGATGCCTTCCTTGCATATTCTGTTGATACTTGCGACGTTGTTACAGTGCTGAAAGGAAAAGCTTACACCACTAAAGAAGTAATCAATATTATTTTTAACGATGAAGAGAGTGACAACGAGTTTGAGCCAGATGATAATGAAAGCTTACTTGTAACGGATGAGAGTGATTAATAAAGACATTCGTGTCCTGGAATCTGCCCTCACTTTAGGTAAGCACATGGTGTAGTTAGGGTCATATAACTTATTGCATAAACTGACTGACCAAGGCCAGTTCTTGTTAACAGATATATAATATATTGTGCAGACTGGAAGAGCAATAGTGAAAACCCGGTATCTCCAAAACTATTCAGAGAGCAGATTATTCAAAATTTGCTGGAGGGATATGTCAGCAAAGCCAAACAAAAAGGAAGACCAAGTACTGATGAAGGTCAGCAGTTGGTGGAAAGACATAGTATTGGATAATATGAGGACAAAAAACACAAACCTGATTGTACTGTTTGCAGCGATAGATACAAAGCTGGATGGAAAAGAAAGTGGACTAATTATTTCTGCAAACAGTGCAATCTCCCCATGTGCTTTTTACCATGCCATGAGATATATCATAACCACTATCAACAGGCTGTTGCACAAATTGTATACAGTTTATAATAAATTATTGTGCTTTACATGGCACTTCTTCGTTGTGTATCAGGTGTCTTCCTTTATTCCTATTATTCTTATGTAATGAATTTAACATATATAGTGTATTGGGTACAATCACTGAACATTTCAGGGACTTTTGTTGAGTTATTGCTGAGATATCATGCTTTTAGTACTGATACCATAATTAGTTGAAGTATCAAAAATATATATTCAGGCTAACATTATAAATTTTTATTCAGCACTGAAAGGGTTAAAGTAAATCAAGTGAAGTGTGTTAACATAAAGATGTGTACATATAATTTGTACAAGTGTAACTGTTGATATCATTATTGTAGATAATAGCCAAAAATCACAAACCTTTTGTTGCGAGTTCATGATTATTGCATTGTTGGGTAGTTTGTTAAAGTCCCAATCTTGTTTTTTTACTTCACCCAACTTTTGTAATGAAAAATACCCAGTAATGTTTTACTTCCTTTCACAAACTACTGTTTATTGGAGCTTTTTTTTTTCTTCTTTAGTGTGGATTTCTCTGTGTGTATTAACTATGAGGTATTACATGTACATTTTACTTTACAAATTATATTGGATTTGTGAGAATAATGCTTTTGATTGATTTACTCATTTTTTATTCCCTTGCAGTAGTTTTATCCTAGTAATATTTTTTTGTATGTAAAACTGTCACATTTTCCTAGGGCGTCCAGGAGCAGGTGACCTTGGATCTCAGCCGAGGACTATATCATCTTTCACTTCATCTAGTCAGTTAACATCTTCCTCAAGACTTACAATATCAACTACTGGACATACACCAACTACATCTAGGCCTAGTTTAACAGCACTATCAGTGTCTCATGGATCCTCAAAACCTCCCAAGTCCAGCCCAACAGCATTTCAAAACCTTCCAAATAGGTTTACAACAAGACAGCATTCTCTGTCAGCTGTTTACGATTCCACCATTGGTTCACAGGAAGAAATAGTAGAAAGAGCAAAACAGGTGTGTTGACAAAAAACCAATATGGTATGGTTTTCTTTGTGTATGCCATGTATCCAAATACTAAGTAGTTTTAGCAACTCTTTCATCTATCTGAGTTTGTGTGAATATTAACTCCATCTCCAGATGCTTGAAGTGGACTTGCTTGTGTTTTTTTCATATTTGCTTACAGTAATTTTAGTGAGATATATTTGCTTTCATTATTATTTATACTCTGATTCTCTCTTTCTCTTGTGTGTGTGTATGTAACTTAAAAAAACAGGCTGAAACAAAAGTAAATTAAACAGAAATCACTGCACTAATTGAAAAGATCCCAGGTACAAGCTATAATGTACCCTAGGTTTTGGAGGTGACTGAAAAAGTAGGATCACATTGTGGTGGGGATACACTGCCTATCAGTCTTAACCTCCATTTGCCAGGCTCACATAAAAAATAAGAGTAGCAGTAGAAATTAGGAAAGCGAGATTTGAGTGCTCAAGCCCACAATGTCCCGGATCTATGTCACCCTTTACTGCAGGCAGACAGTTGTGGGAAGGTGTTTTTTCTTTGAAGAAGAAAAAAAAAAGAAATAGAAATGAGAAAAAAAAAACATCGTACTATTATTTGGGGGTAAGTAAGTTGAAATCTTGCCTCTTAAGGTTAGCATTCCAGCCCTTAATATGGTAGAAAGGCACTAATTGACAGCATGGCAAACAAACAATAGCAGCATGAAGCATTCCATCTGGCTATCCAAACAAACTAGTATAGCTCCCAACCACCACCCATTCACCAAGTTCACTGTGACTGTCATGTTCTAAACAAGCCATTATATGCAGCAAGGTGTACATCTGGATAAAGTAGTGTCAAGTTGTTAAATGGTGGCCTTATTCATAACAAGAAATAATTATAAATTTTATTTTTTTTGTTTAATACATTTTTGTATTTGTTGCAGTATAATTTAATAGTTTTATTTAAAGTTTCATTATTAAGTCCATTAACTATTCATTTTTGTATCAGTATTTTAACATTATTGATAAAATAATGTAATTTATTACAAATATCACAATATCTGAATAATTGCAAAGGAGGGTGTGGTACAATATATTTTACCATTTCAGTGTAAATGAAGACATTGTTATGAAGTTCAGATTGAAATGAATAATTTTATTAACACTTTATCCAGCAGAGTTAGAAAGTGAAGATAATTTAATATCTAACACAGAAATGTTTTTTTTATTTAGAAATTAAAATAATTTATATCAATATAAATATTTTTTGATAAAAGAAAATATTTTGCCTTTCCAATTTTAGTTTACCCTCATTTAATAGTAATGCACCATACCCTTTTGTTGTAAGCATTGTAACTTTGAATAATTCAGATATTGTAAAACTTGTAAAAAATTTACAATATTTTATCAGTAATATTGAAATACTGATACCTGAATTAAGTTAATGGATTTAATAAAGACATTTTAAATAAAATTATTAAACTGTTCTGATACAAATATATGAATGTATTAAATAAATATAAATTAGAGAATTACTTAAAATTTCTAAACTATTTTTAGTCATAAATAAGGTCATTTAACAACTTGGTATTACTTTATGCAGATGCACACCTTGCTGTATATAAAGGCTTGCTTAGAACATGATAGTCACAGTAGACTTGGTGAATGGTTGGCAGTTGGGAGCTGTACTAGTTTTTTTGGATAGCTAGATGGTTGCTTCACACTGTGCTTTCAATTTGTGCTTTTCTTCCATATTGGGGGCTAGAATGCTAATTTCAAGACTTGCATTTTCAACATACTTATCTCCAAATGATAGTACCTTATTTCCTTTTTCTTGTTTTTATTTCAATTTTTTTGTTTTTTTAAGTTGGGAGAGCAGTCACCTTCCCATGACTCTGCAGGCAGTGAAGGGCAATATAGATGTGGAACATTGTGGGCTTTTGAGCCTGCAAATGAAGGTTAAGACAACAGTGTATCCCCATCTCATTTTTGCTGTCACTTCCAATATCAAGGGTACATTTTATATCTCACATTATAGCTTATACCCTGGGATATTTTAACTAGTGCATCATTTTTGTTTACTCCTGCTGTTTTAATGCAATGATTTTTCCATGTTTCATATAATTTTGCAAGAGTTTTTCATACACAAACTTTTCTTGTAAAGCTGGATGGAATTTAAACAGTTTTACTCAAAGCTGGTAAATTGTGATTAGAGGATAACATATTTGGTCCTCAGAAGCACTTGTTAAATATATGTTTCATTAGAAAGAAGAGCTTTCTGATTTGGTCTTAAGTAAAAGAAAAATTTCGCATTATTTACTGTTAAGTGTTTTTTTTTTAAAAAAAAGTCTGCACATATACATATTTTCTTATCTTCTGTTAATTGCTATTGTGTTGAACAAAATGAGGAAACTGTGTGTGTGTGTGTGTGTGCTTATGTTTTAAGTTAAGTGCTGCAATTTCCATTACTAGTGCTTTATGAAGTGTCTAGTACAGTCCACATCGAGGCTGTGTTACTTGATTCTGATGGGAAAATTGTAAGATGAGAAGTCAGACATTTCTTTGTGACAGAAAGAAATGTCTTAACTCGTTTACTGCTGATATGCTATGTAGGGTATAGTCTGCTTTTGGCACTTGAATGTGAGAGTAGTATGTTTAATGTATTCAATAGAATCTTAACAAATATAATTGTAAGCCGAAATATATAAATATAATTTTATGAAATCAAATATAAAATTTGTAAATTTTTTTGTTGTGTGTATTTTAAACAAACTGAATGTGTGTTACAAATGTTTTGTGATCTTTTTTTTTAAATTCAGGAAGCATATGTAGTACAGAGAATATCAGAATTAAGAAAAGAAGGCTTGTGGTCAGCAAAGAGATTACCAAAGGTTCAAGAACCTCCAAGAACAAAGGCACACTGGGATTATTTGTTAGAAGAGATGGTATGGTTAGCAACTGATTTTGCACAAGAAAGAAAGTGGAAGAAAGCTGCTGCTAAAAAGGTTTGTGTAATATCCATGTGTTTGTGACATAATGGTAGTCTTCTGGAAGTTTAATTATAAATATTTTATTATGGTATATTGGTTTTGAAAATGAACAGCATAAGAATTGTGTTTATAGTTAAAATATGTCAACTTAACCAGTAGGAAAAAGTAAAAATGTTATTGTATTTAACTTTTAAAAATCTCTCATGCAACATGTCAAACATTCTTCTGAATCAGGTTGTCACAGAAAGAAGTATGAATTATTAGTTATTATTTGTTTGTTATAAAATTATATATTCAGTTGCACTTTTCCATTCTGTTATGTTTTAGTGCATCATTTACTTTCTGTATTTCAGTGTGCAAAAATGGTTGTCAAATATCATCAAGAGAGACAGATGAAAGCAGAAAAGGCAGAGAAGGAAGAGCTACAAAGGCTTAAAAGAATAGCTGGTCAAGTTGCCAAAGAAATTAAACAATTTTGGGCAAATATTGAAAAGGTATGATTTAAATCTGTTTTCACTATTATTGGTACACTTCTTTTTTTTAAACTTGTGAAATGGGGTTGTGACCAGTTGCATTTTCATAAGACATTAGCAGTTGCTTTATTATATTTTTAAGATAACATTCTTTATTCAGATCCTTAGGGTTTTCCAGATAAGGAATGTATAATATGCATCTACACTTTCTGAATAAATAGATGATCTTGAATGAAAGGCAACCCTCATTTTCAGAAACTATGGGAAGGAAAAATAAATTGACTGTCATAGCATCCTTTTTAGGCCTGCAAAATCAGTACTATACCTGAGCAGCTTGCAGGTGTATTAATTGCAAGAATTAGTGTTAACTTTAAGCTAACATCTGGTGTTCATGCAAAGATGGATTCTATGTAATGCAACAGGCTAGAGTAAGGTGAAAGGGGCATGTGGTTAGCCTCAATTACAAGGTGACTGTGAAGTTCACATCTTAATTATTAATCAAAAACATCACATTTTAAGCTTTCTGATTTTGTCCTAAGTAAAACAAATATTTCACAGCATTTACTGTGAAGTACATTTTTTGAAAAAGCAATCAGCATGATACATTTTTTCATATCTTCCATGTTTTATGTTGGACAAAGCAAGGAAACGTTTATTTCAAATGATAAAGCTATACTGTGGGAGGAGCTGATCTGCAGTGGTTCTAGGAAGGCTGTGCCATATACAGTTTTGGCTGTTTTTTATTCATAGGGTCCATGATCCTTCTTGCTTATAATATCTTTCATATTTTTTGCCTTTTGAGTGTCATACAAATAAGATAGTAGCAGTAGGTATAGGAATAGCAATTAGGAAAGTGAGGTGTGAGTGCCCAAGCTCACAACATCCCACATCTCTATCACCCTTCATTGCAGGAAGACAGATGTTAACCTGAAGATGATCTTGAAAGATCAAAATGTTGTTCTCTGCTTTATGAGTAAAAAAGTTAATACTCGTACTAGCCATTTTGAGATACATTTTTAGTGTCGTGAAAGTAATCATCTAGTTGAAAGTAATGTGTGGTGATATTGCCACAGTGATTTCTCAACATTTTTAAGATTATACATCTTAATTTTTTAGTGTCATGACTTATGAAAGTGGTTAAGTAATCGAATGTTAGTGTTTCTGATTGTGACTATTTTTGATTATTTCAACTGTTTGAATCTCTTGATAATAACTTATTGGAATGAATATAATTGATTAGTAAATTCCAGTAATCAAGTGTATTAATTGTAAAGCTTAATGTGTTTTTTAGTTTGAAGTAATTGATATTCTAAAAATAAATAGTTGTTTTTATTAAAATTGTGACACCTCTTTGAATATTTCTGTTGTATTATTTATTAACAAAGTTTAGTATTTAAGCATTATGACTTTTTAAGTTGGTGGAGTACAAGACACAGACAAGACTTGAAGAAAAAAGGAAGAAAGCCTTGGACCTTCATTTGAATTTTATTGTGGACCAGACAGAAAAGTACTCTTCATGGTTAACCCAAGGAATGAACAGAAGTATTCATGATAGCTCAGTCAATAGTAAAGGATCATCTGTTCAGGAATCCAGAACATCTAGTCCCATCTCAGGATCATCTGTTGGTATGTCTCTGCTCATTATTTGGTGTCTTTTGTTACTTTTGGCATGTATTGAAATAATCTTAAGCTTTGACTTTTAGCTTTTTGTTATTACAGTTGGTTGCATTGTAGTTGAACTTTGTGTTATTTTGAGTTTTTAGTTAATTTTACATATAAGAATAATTGAAAAGACATTATAGTTTATTTTACAACCTTGTTTTTCATAAAATATTTGTTTAAATTGTATAGCTGTAAATTAGACTTGTAATGAAATATTGTTTCCCAATAAATATCACGATATCTGCAGTGTTAAAATGCACACAATACAATATTGTTTGATTTGAGCCTGGCAACAACCTTTATAGTAATCAATTTATTACATTTAATGATTGGATTACAATCCAGTAAACTTGATAAAATTGTGTGTGCATTGAGTAGTATATAAGTTTTCTCATTTGTAACCAAACATTCTAGGTCAGGTCCCTGCACCCTATGTATGGTAGCAGGGATCATGTTTCAGCAGCCATTTTTTTGATGGGACTAACCTTATTATAAATGCATCAAGCCATCATGGTCAGGAATAGAGTATATTTATTAATGATAGGCAGTTACACATGTCCTCTAGGTGTAGCTGATACTTATTGGCCTGTATATTGTGTGTGCATAGGGGAAGTGGTTGAATCTCACTTTTAAAGCCAGTTATGGCCCAGTAGTAAGTATACTGGACTGTAAATCCAAGGTGAACCATTATTAGAAAATCTTGTGTTTTGTAATTTGTGGCTGCTGGTTTGTTATCAGGAAGATGATAAAATCCTTTCATATGGTTGGAATAGATTAAGAGTTGGCAGTGGTTCTGTTGATTAACTGATCTATACAGAAAACTGATAGGTTAAAACCTTGGCTTTCTGTTGGTCATAAATAATATAACATTAAGTGTCAAAAAGAACTATTGGCAATTTATGAAAGAGAGGGTATGATAGATGGGCTTGGCAAAAGGGATCTGATTTGCTGTTTTATAGCTCTGTAACCAAGCAGGATTTAAAGATTGGAGGCTATAAAAATTACACTTTGCTTAACGGATGACAATATTATAATGAGTAATTTATGTTGAATTTCATACTTCTTGGAGGGGTGGTAAATAAACTGAAGAAGAGAGCACATCTGCAGAGAAAATGTTACTTCATATATTAGGGTAAATTTTGGATTTTTTCAATATTATTTTACAAAAATGTAAAATGTATATACTATTAAAATTATTATTAACTGTGTTCTTATGCCAATTTCTTTAGTATACAGTGATAAAAGAGTTGTTTCATCAATTTTGAATGCATCTCACTAAAACTCCATGGCATGCACAGGCCTTCAGTGGTGCCTTACTGCAAACAAACAATGTATCAACAGAAGAAGGAAAAAAAAACTCATAATGAAAGTGTTTAAAACTGATATCTATTAAATAATTTATAGTTTTAAGCTATTTTTTCTTTCTCGTGCAATGCTGTGTCAAATGTTTTCCTTTAAAACATAGTTAACGGTCATCTGGTCAGATTTGTTCACTTGGCATCTAGCAGAAAAAGTGGATTTTAGGAATTTCTTGGACTAATTCTTTATTACAGCTTGCTTATTTTTTACTATGGGTTCCTGCCCATGTTGTTTTTGTTGAAAGGTCAGGATTTTATGCTTTTATTAACCTGTTAGTGAGCTTGTTTGGCATGTTGATAAAAAAAAGTAAAACAGTTTGTTTGTTTTGTTTATTGTGCCTGTTACTCTATTTCTTTTTATGTTAGCTCAAACTTGTACATTGTCCCTTGAAGATTCTTGTTATTGTTTGCTTGACAGTGTTTAAACATTTATAGATGAAAGAACCAAAAACTGAAACCTTAGTGTAACTTGCAGTGTGTATCTCGTATGACTGCATTTAAATATTGTTGACATAACACTTGTTTACACTTTTGTGCATTGACCATTGAAGATGAATTTCGGCCCGAAGGCAGCAGTTCTGATGATGAAGAAACAATTGACAGGGAAGAAGCTGCAGGCATCAATGAAGAAGAGCAGAACCAAGAGATAGATCTTCTTCAGAAAGAGAGTGAGGTTCCAATTGAGGAATTACTGAAAACTTTACCAGCTGAAATTTTGGAGAAACCTGCTCCTCTGATGAATGAAGAAGAAACAGCCACTGAAAGTGAAACAGAAGATAAGAGCAAAATGTCAAGTGTAGACCTTAAAAATGCAAAGGTTGGCATAAATTTGAATATAGTGTTTGAAATGATCTTATTGTGGTTTAAGTTTTATGTTCTATTGCAACGTGATCTTTACCTTGTTTCAGTTTTAGGAAGATTTCATCTTTAACCATCCCTCCATTTTCAGTAATCTGAGTTTAGTAATTAATAATATTATTATTTTAAAATACTGAATATGGTCATATTTAAGTCTCAGTCTACAAATCATGGAGACATGTTTGGAAGATATATTTTGCAAAAGAGCTCTCTAGTATTCTTTTAATTTTGAGATGGAATTAAAAACTCCTTATAATATCTGGCATGCAAAAGCATGGTAGTGATTGCACATGTTGCATAACATAAGGTTTGGATCTAAAGTTGTATAAAACAATTATATGCATTGCTCTAAGGTGGCAGAATGTGGGATCTGCTTGAATATAAATTATTTATCTTCTTTGTGGCTAAACGGTATTAAGAGGTAAATTTGTTTCACAATAAGATGTAGTTTTCTAAGCTAAACAGATCAAATTCTCTGTTGGATTATATATTATTTTAACCTGAATAGCAGAAACCATGAGACCTTGTAGCCCAACCAGAATTTGGTCACACTGAATTATCAACTGGGTGTTAAGGGAAGAAGAATAGTTTTTGCTTTAGTGAACTTCATTCTTTAGTAGCTGTACATGTTTTGTATTATCATGTTCTTGCAAGCAGTATCTAAAATATTGATATTACTTTTTGTACAGAAAGTTACAGATGATGAAGAGTTCCAGGTTGAAAGTTGTGAGGAAGAAGAGGATGATGAAAATTCATTAGAAGAACAAGAGATAAAAGAGAAAAACATAGACTATGAAGCAGAAATAAAAGACCTGCAAGAAGAAGGTATTGGTTATAGAGAAACTTTTGATTAATATTACTGAGCTGTAGAGTAACTATGGCTGTGTAAACTATTAAAGAATGTAACTGAAGTGTTTTAATATGGACATTTAGAGAATGTACCTAATATTGATGTAATTCTGTTTCATTGCTTCTTATAGGGGAATGTTCTATTGAAGAACTTTATGAAAAATATGCAGGTGCATATGCAAGTGACTTTGAAATTCCAGAGTCTGGTGAGAGTTTGGCAAGTGACAGTGAAATTGGTAAGTATAGTAGTATATTTATATTGATGTTTTCTTTATAAACTTTAGGTTGGATTTTATGGAAGATACTGTTGGAAATTTTATCTGCAATCAAATATTTTTTAGTCCTTTTTTTATTAGGTTGTCAAGAAAAAGCTGGAAATTGAGTGTACAGAAAGTTACAAATAGTTACAGATTACTGTAATTTAATTTACAGTAATGTGGCAGTTTGAGAATTACAGTTAAAAGTCTTTTTAACTATTTTTTTTAGGAATCTGCTGTTTATTTACATTTTAAAATCATTGAGTAATTTGATCTTTTAAGTTTAAAATGTTGTGAACATGTGCATTAAATCAGGTTAATTTTATGTTGGACAAGATACGGACTTATATTTAGTTGTGTAAATCATTGTCACTTTCACATATGCTATTTTTAATTTTAAATCTAAGCTCACTCTTACTGGATGCTTCAGATTAAAGAAATTTTAGAGTGTAGCCTCCATTCTTGTTACATAGAAACAAGTGATCTTATACTGTGGTAAAATAAGCTGCTAATACATGTATTTACATAGTTGCTTTTAAGTTAACCACTCAGTACAGATGGGAGAAGTGTTACAATTAACATGATATCGTGGTCATTTTAGTGGATTGTGACTGTTTCTCCTGTTATGCCTTTTTTAAACATTCTGATGTTACACATCCATCCACATCTAATGTTTGAATTAAAAGCATCAGGTTTTTGAAAGGTTTATCCATTTCAGCCATATTTAAAAAAAAAGACCTGGACTACAATTATAGTTATCTATGCTAGTTACCTTTTTCTGTTCTTAATTAGTTAAAAAACAATTATTAAATAGAAAATATTAAATAATATATGCTCATTTTGATATCTGTGTATTGATGTATTTTGTAGGACTGCTGGATATATATGTCAGATTAATTTTTACACTTTAGGGGGGGGTGTAATTCTTAAAATCTTAATTATGTGTGTGTAAATACCTACATATTAAACTTCAGACTTAGACATTCTTCAAGAATGGACAGTTTTGGCAGTGCAAAAGAGTTATGAAATTCTTGACTTCACCGATGTTAACATTAATTTTGTTGGTTCCTTAATGTGAGATTAACATTAAGTAGTGTGGCTAGGTGGTTAGGACATTTGGCTCCCAGTATGAAGGTCGTGGATTCAAATCCCAGTCACTCCAAACAATTTTGCACTTTCATATGTGGGGGATTATAGTATGACAGTCAATCCCACTGTTCATTTGTAATGGAGTAGCCCAAGAGTTGGTAGTGGATGGTGATGACTAGCTGTTTTGTCTCTAGTCTGTCACTGCTAAATTAAGGATGACTAGCGCAGATTGTCCTTGTGCAAAAACTCGAAGCAAAACTAATCAAATAGTTTTAATAAAATGTAAAGGTGTGTAAAAGCAATGTTATGGTGAGGTAACCAATGGTCATGAACTTCTGAGTGTAAAAATCTGATTACATTCTGATTTATAAGCTAGAAATAATTGGGAATATTAAAGGTAAAGATCTGTATTTGCAAAAATTGCAAGAAGGTTAAAATAGCTACATATTTTAGAATCTAATGAGAAAATATAAGAATTCAGAATATAATGAAACATTTTATTTTTTAACAAACAGGATTAAAAGTTATGACCTGGTATAGAAGTTTAATTCGTGATTGAAAAGCTGAACATGTCAGTGGTATCAAAATAAAACAACTGGCTGGTTCTGAAAAGAGTGGTACTGGTTTATATAGCATAAAAGATGCTGTTACTGTCTTGAGTTGTTCTTTGTATATTGTGGTTTGTTTTGTGAATCTTCTTTCTTTGGTTCTGCTTTAATTGCTATAGTTATGAACTATTGACCAACATTTACACCATAACTGAATTACTGATTATGTCATATTTGATTCGTAAACAGATGAAGAGGAAGAAGAAGTAGAAAGTATTTCAAATTATGAAGATGTAGATGTAGGCATGGAATACCTTGCTAGTATGGATGGTGCAAAAGATCAGGTATTTAATAAAGTGTGTATTTAACTCTCTTGCTCTGAGCAGCTCATAATTCTTTAGTTATACCCACATGTCACATCCTCTTGTCTACAAATTGTCAATAGTTCTCTCTGACGTTTAATACTAAGTTATTTATAACCTGTAGAAAGCTGAAGTTTTGAGCTATCAAATGACACATTATGCTTTTTTCTGTACTGAAAATTGCTTGTCTTACTCCCGGTTTGGACTTTATTTTCACAGAAAATACATTGAGAAGCTGAGTTACAATCTCTTATCGAATAACTAGAAAACCAAAAAATTATAATGATAATCAGATAGTATCTGCTTTTTACTTATTCTGTGCTCTTGGGTGTATTATTTAACATTATTGCTATGAATAAGGTTCAGAGGGCATGTCATTACATTTGTAGATTTATATTCAAAATTTTATTGAACTGCTATTTTATAAATGTATGTCAGTAAGTTTGGTGTTAGATTGTAGATCGTAATTCAGGCTTTAGTATTATACATTAGTTTATATCCTAAGTTAAAAGTAAATATGAAAACAAAATCTGATCAATTTTTGTGTGAAGTTGTATGTTGAATGCAGTATGGGTATTAATTAGATGTTTGTGATGCCCAAATATAGTCTGTGGTTTCTTACAAAATAGAAACTAATGTTACTGATATTGACAAGCTAGAATATAAAATAAGAACCTCTTATTTTTATTTTCTGGTATATTTAAGGAATAGAACAAGGTGGCCCTGCCCTCTTCTTCCATTTGTGGAAATACTTGTTTGAGTACATCTGATTCATTCTATTGGCATGCTTATTATCAATTGAAAGTTCAGCCCCTCCCACAATGTGATTTTCTCAACCATTACAAATAGGTTTTACCCATGTAAACATTCTCTGTAGTTGTATGATTGAAGGGGAGAGGTAATTGTTTTATTTCATAATCTAACCTAAAAAAAATTTTTACAATCTTCCTTTGCAAAATTAGTGATATTTAGCCTATTATGCCAAGCAAGTGAAAACTTTGTAATGATTACAAGTATCATAAGTAGAGGATCATTTTCTATATTTATGTATTTACTCTTGTATGTTTTAATAAAAATAACTGAAATTGAAGAATTTATTTGTAAATACTAATAATATATGAATATACAATACAACCAGAATATTGTATTTTACAAAATAATGATCCACCTGCAACTTGTGTAATGTTAATTAGACATGACTGAAAGGCCAATGAAATAATGTATATAGATGCATATATTTTTAGAGAAAATAAATACTGATAGAATTAAGTAAACTAACATCAAAAGGAAAGGACTACATTAAAAACAGGAAGTCCAAACCTCTGACTAATTATATTAGTTTCTTACACCATCTGTCAGTCTTAATCTTTATTCGCCACACACATATACAGAGACATACAAGATCTGAACCTCCCAGGTTTCATTAATGACAGTGAATTACATGAATGTAAAGCCACATGATTAACTTCTCGCCTTGGGTGGGTTAAAGTGTGTATGCCACGGCCTTTCACAGAGTTGCATTCAAAATCTAATTAAATTACTTTATTATTAATGTTTGGTATTATTTAATTCTTAAGCTCATAGTTTTGTAAGGAAATATTTTAAAATTCTCAATCACCCCAAGTGTGAGAACAGTGATATGTATTATTTTGTTTTTTTCTCTAATTTATTCAACACCCCTCTGTGGAGTATGAAATGGAACATACATTATTCAATATACTGTTGTCATCACTCAAAGCATAATCTACATAGCCTATATATATATATAGGTACAGAGCAATAAGTTACAAAATCACCCTCCTTTGCTACACCCATATGCTATTTGCTCTCTTTCAGAACTTGAAAATAGTTCTCTGTGACATATAAGACAACATTATTTATAGCAATAGCAAGCCAAAGTACATTTCTATCAAATGATGTATTATATTACATTTTCTGTACAGAGAATTGTCTATTTTCCTTCCAGTTCAAACATTATTCACACAGGAAATGCATGGAGAAGGTTAGCTGAATTTTTAAGTTTTTGTCCCATAGTTAGAGAACCAGAAAATGTGTGATAATTATAGAGGCTTGTTTTGTTATTTGCATGTTATTATTCAATGCATTATTTAATTAAAAATTAAGTACAGTAGAACCATTATATAAAAAGTGGGGTTGAATTTCATCGAATTTTCATAGAAAAAAAAGGGACTTTTGTAAGTACTTTATTTATTATTGTAAATGTATCTGAAATGTAAAACTTTAAACCTCTTTAGGTTAGATAAAGTAAAATAGATAGTAATGATGTAATTATAATTTAGGTATGCTCTCAAGGAGTTCAAGCATTATGTAATTTAATACCTTAATATCAGTTGCATGTTTGCCGTGTAATTTGCAATATATGGCAAAAGTTTTGACATATTTCAGAGTGCAATAAAGCAAAAGTATAAATAGGAGAATACTGTAACAATATGCAGTTATTCCACAAAAAATATATGCAGTTAGGGTACAAAAATAATAAAAGATAATATACAAAGTTTGTTTTTTTTATTTGCACAATCCATAAAACATCCTGAATACAAATCAAATTTAAAAAATTTTCAAATGAAAAAAATATTTTGAATCTTATCATGAAAATTACCTTGCACTCATAAAAGGAAATAACATGCAACATAAACTGTAAATAAAGATTTTTATTGACACCAGTGTGCTTTATGTGAGTTTATTTAATATCTACCTGTGGAATACTTGAAAATCTCGCAGGAACTTTTGGGGAAAAAATTAAAGCCAAGAACCCTTCACTGTGGTTACACAGAACCCAGAAGGGGTTAATGTTATTGAAGTAAAACAATTGAATTTTACTGCTGTTGTATCTGTTGGATTGATGAAGTGTTGTCTATTTTTAAAATTAATTTACCCTTTTGATGTATGTTTTGAATGAAATTGAGAGAATAAAACCGTTATATAGCCAATATATATAGATATTTAAGCAGTAAGGTAAAAACATGGTATTTTTTAAACCAAAATAGACAAAAATTTGTTTTTTAGATATGCTATATGCAGTGTTTCAGTGAAATAACGTAATGGAAAAACATGCAGATTTCGTTGGTTATTTATTTTTCATTCAGTGTTCAAGATGATTGAGAGCTGGATGGAATGGTGTATAGTAAGTAAACCTTTAAATGTTTAGTGTATTCAAAGAAGAGTAATAAACTGCTAAACTAAATACCTGGTTGTCTTTCAGGATGAAAAACCAGAAACCACTGATGACAAAACCTCAAAGGGGCCAGGTCGAGAAATTACAGATATAGCAGCTGCTGCTGAAAGTTTTCAACCCAAAGGAAATACCCTATCAACAACTCAGGTAAAGATCAGAGTTTCTTTAAAGAATTGCAAATATATTTCTTTCCTTTACATATATTACATAATTTAATGCTATTAAGAGATGTCTAATTATTTCACTTTATATCACAGTTTGAATTTTTTGAACGACTGAAGAGTTTTTTTTATTATTATTAATGGGCCAGTTTTATGTTGTATTGCTGTTCTTAGGAACCAGCTAACTTTATGTTAACTGGTTAAATCAGCACTTATCAAAATCAAGTTAATAATAGTAAAAATAATAACCTTTGCAGTATAGATCAACATTTTAAAATATTTTTAATGGTGGTAGTGATAACAGCTTTAAACAAAATAACAAACTCGGTACCCTCAAGTCATGACAAATAATAATTATAAATATATTTCTTTTTACAGTGTATTTCAATACTAGATAGATTTTGATTTGTGTATGATATTTTAATCATCTCTGACAGATATTTATTTGTATTTCAGGTTTTTACAAAGGTTCCATTTCTTCTGAAGCATCAGTTAAGAGAGTATCAACATATTGGTCTTGATTGGCTAGTGGCAATGCATGACCGAAAACTAAATGGAATTTTGGCAGATGAGATGGGATTGGGGAAAACTATTCAAACAATTGCAGTACTTGCACATCAAGCATGTGAAAAAGGTGAGTAAAGTGTTTAAAATTTCTATGAGTTGTAGTGTTAGGCCTAAATTCCATCTTAAAATTGGTGAATGATATGCTGGCCTTGTCGTTTAGTTTATTCAGTGTGATTTCTCCAATCCCTTTCCCTTGGCTGTGGTTTCGCTAGATAGTAAATAGGGACAGTGGGAATCTCGTTAATCCATTCATGCGCGTCACGAATTAGATGACGAGGCATTTGGCTACCTTAAGAGAGTCATAGTCATTTAGTTTATTCAGTGTGTTAAATTCTTTTTTGTTTAGGTAACTGGGGTCCTCATCTTATTGTCGTGCCAACAAGTGTTATGCTAAACTGGGAAATGGAATTCAAGAAGTGGTGTCCAGCTTTTAAAATTCTTACTTATTATGGAAACCCAAAAGAGAGAAAGCAGAAAAGACAGGTAAACAAAGGTGGTTTTGTGCAGTAGCTCGTGATTTTTTATTTTTTTCTCATAATCTGTGATACATTTATAAACATTACATTTATTGGGTTGAAAAGTTGGAGTGAATATTTTAACAAGTTCAGGTATATATCTTTATCACTGTATTATTTATTATGTGACCTGTGTTAATAAATTTATTGAAAACTAATTTGCAATCACTGGGCATGCGTGAACAGAACAGTGTGTTTATTTGAACAAAATAAAGAAAACTGGAGCAATTTGTAGAGCTCCTACACACACACAAAAAAAAATGCAAATAGACTAAAGTTATTCAGTATAATCATTAAGTTAGAGGCATTCTTCACATATGCACTATATATATTCAGCGGTAATCATCTAATATCAAGGAAAAATTGCTCTCTCTGTGGATGCATCTCTGAAATGAGTTGACCAGCATGCTAACTTAGTAGTCCAGAAATAAACCAATTTCACATTAAACTTTGCCAGTTATTAAAATATTTTAAAGAATAAACCCTATATCATTACTGCAGTGGGTATTGTAATAGTTTATTTTTAACAAAGTTAACACAACAAAATTTTACAAATCAGATTGTAAATAAAATTCTCAGCATTTTGGCTTGTTTACCATCATAATAACAAAATATTTAGCTACAATGCAGGGAATGAAGATATTGTTGTTTTAAATTTCCACCTTTTTCTTGATTCACACCATCTTCTAGTATGTCCTGGCTTAGAACAAGTACTTATGCTTAAATTAAAGAAGTGTTTCATAATTAAAATATTTAATAGGATATGTCTTACTTCTTTGATGTAAAATGTGGTTTTCCATAGAAGCAAAATTCAGGATTATTGTTATATTTAATACATCAAATGTGCCAAGCTCAGACAGTAGAAATCTTGATCACATCTCTACTGTGAAATGGGTTGCAACAAACAAGAAGTGTTATACTGTTTCTCCCCAGCTTTTTGATGCAAGTGACACACCTCCACCCTTGTTTTATAACAGTCATTGGAGAATGAATGGTGCTGGAAATCCTCAAAGAGGTTTTGCTTATTTTTAGCCGGTCGTTCATGTTTTCAGGAGAAAAATGACAGAAGAGCGAAGTATCTTAAAATAATTTGCAAGACCTCTCAATTAAATCATTTAAAGTGTATTACAGTAGCTTCAAAAGAAGATACTATTATAGAGTGAGAGTGCACTTGTAGCCTCTCACTGGATCTGTCGAGCATTCACCAAGGGCAGAACTGGTTATGCCATTTGTTCAGAATAATTAGGCCAATTTCACATTTATTTAATATGTAATATTTTGGCTGAAGTCCAATGCTAAAAACTAATGATGGAAAAACAACTTGGGTATATGATGAAAATAATAAATATTTTGTATGTTGTGTATAGTGTTGTTGAATTATGTAAGCTTGTGTGATTATAGAACTTGCTTAATATTTTGAAACATTTCATCTCATACATAAGTACATAAGCTTGGTCTGTATTAAACTTTGTTTCAGGGATGGACAAAACCAAATGCATTCCATGTGTGCATTACCTCTTACAAGCTGGTAATCCAGGACCATCAGGCATTCCGCAGAAAACGGTGGAAGTACTTTATTCTGGATGAAGTAAGCACATTTGATTGAAGTGTATTATTAATGTTTATAAGTGAAAAATGAAGTTAACTTAGTAGCAAATAGATTTGGAGTGCTAGACATCTACTCTGAAATTTTTTAAAGTAAATACACTAATATAGTGTAAATTTTACACTTTTATCATTTAATACATTGTCCTACATTTGGAATTGGAAAGGTTAAGGGTATAAAAGCACAGATGTCTTGTTCAATATATTCCAGTTTGATTGTTTGAAAGAACTATATCTTGAAGTACTGCAGTTTTTTGTATAGGTATTTGGGGTAAAAAGAAACTTTCAGTTCTCCATTATATTTAGTTAAGTATTTTTCTTGGGGTGAAACTCGTATAAAGGTGATAAGTCTGATTTTCTTATTTGTACATAAAGGAAACTTCCTGTTCTTCTGTTTTTGTTACCTGTGAAGTTTAAATGAAGTAAAACAGAACGTTTTTTTTACTGGATCCAATGCAGTTTTTATTATCTTACTATTATGTGACTATTAGTTTCAAAGATTATTATTTTTATCTATTTATCCTGTCTGGATTTGAGACCACCTTTCAGGTGTCAACTCCCCAATTTTATATTGTATTTCCAAAATGAAGTAAAAGTAAAAAAAAGGTAGTAACTTTAGAAACTATTATTATTCAGTAGTATTGTTATTTGGTCATTATATAGCATTTATTTAGCATAATTCACTAAGAAAGTGAAAAAATATTCCAACTTTGAATTTGTCTGTAGTTCCAAGTAGCATTGTGAATAAAAAATACTTCAACTTTTTTTTTTATTCCAGTCTTTTCTACCTGTTTTAAATTAGGTTTTATGTTTGCTTAGCTACAACCATCCCTTGAACATTTAATGACTTTGGTTCATGTTTTTCATGTGGTTTTATTACTATGTTTTTGCACTTTTATGATGTCACATTGTGTAGTCCAAACAATTACTAATGAATTTTTAAGAACTAGTTTGAGTCAATAACAAAAGTGATTGTCAAAAATAGATTGTAGATAATACGGTCAAGATATGTTTGATTCTGAGAAATACCTAATTCCATCTTAGAATGTTACTGAATTTTATTCATATGTAAAAATCTTAACTGTTTAATTAGAATTAAAATATTTTGCAATTGAAAACTGTCTATATTGTAAAACAGTTACTTGCAACTGTTTTGTCTCTTGATTTTTTATTTTATTTTTATCATTGTCATTGCTTAGGCTCAACATATAAAAAACTTCAAGAGTCAACGTTGGCAAATGTTACAAAATTTTCAAAGTACTCATCGCTTGCTGTTAACTGGTACACCTCTACAAAATAGTCTAATGGAGCTCTGGTCATTGATGCATTTTCTGATGCCTGATGTCTTCCAGTCACACAAAGAATTCAGAGAGTGGTTTGCAAATCCTGTAACAGGAATGATTGAAGGAAGCCACGAGTATAATGAAAGCTTAATCAAAAGACTACATAAGGTAAGAATCATTAAGTTAATGTCAAGAAGTTATTTTATCAAGAATTTTAAAAAGGTTTTTTATGTTTTGATAGCTTATTTATGGAATGGATTCTAATGATATTAAGGTTTTTATTCTTTTGTTTTAATATTCTTTATATGTAGAGGTATGTTGAAGAGTAACATTATGTTGCAGGTGCTTCGTCCATTTCTTTTGAGAAGATTGAAGTCTGAAGTGGAGAAACAGTTGCCAAAGAAGTATGAACATGTTATAATGTGTAGACTTTCTAAGAGACAAAGGTTTTTGTATGAAGACTTTATGTCCCAGACAAAGTAAGTTTATCAGATAAATTTATTTTTACACATGAGTCTCATGTTGATTTTCACAATATTTGTTATTTTAAGACATTGTAATTCTTTTTTGTACTGCATCAGTAAATTTGTTATTGCAGTGAATTATTTAACCTTTGAAAAATAGTTTGGACAAGTTTCTGGTGTTTAATGGTTTAATAAAGTTATAGATATCAAAAGGTCTTACATGCCATTTAAATTTGTAAAGTTTTATACTTTTATTGTATATTTCTAGCAAATATTTTAACAAACATTTTAACAGGTCCAACGTTGAGTGAGCACTAGGTTAATTACTCCACTTTTATCATTACTTCATAGGCAGGTAAATGTAGGAAAATTTGATTGGAAACATAAATTGTTTTAATAAATAGATAACAGTAGTATAAAGTAGGTACTAAATATTAGTGACCAGTAAAATTTGACTTCCTATATGCAGTAGTTTGTCTGAGACATTGTGTTTTTTTTTTTTGTGGACCTTACTGTTATCCAAATGTTCTTAAAGAATTCAAGAAATAGCTTTTAAATATTTGAAATGAAAATATTGCTATTTAGAAATTTCTGGAAGTTTTATGAAAAAACTACAAATTTGTGTTTGTAAATTAAAGGTGTTCAAGTTTTGTTGAGGACATATATCTGAGCCTTGGCAGTATTATTGCAGTTGATGAGACCTCAGTTGTAAATTATTCTTGTGAGAAAACTTGTTCTTTATTACTAGTTTATTTTTAAGTAACTTCCAAACCCAAACCTATGTTTGTTTGGAAGATGATGTTGCTATTGGCTGTTATTCAGCAGTAATAAAATTATTTCACTTATATTTAAGAATATATTTCACAGAATTGGATCTTGTAGGTGTGAATTATCATGAAGCATTGTGTAAATTTTGACATAGAGGAGACTTTTGCTTTTTGTTAAAGTTTGTTTCTTCTAGGACAAAAGAAACTCTTGCATCAGGGAATTTCATGAGTGTGATCAACATTTTGATGCAGCTACGTAAAGTGTGTAATCATCCAAATCTGTTTGAAACTCGGGCAACTGTATCACCTTTCATGATGGAAGGTCTCTGCTACAACACCTCTTCCTTGGTGTGGAGTGTATTAGAGTATGACCCATTTAAGGTACAGAAAGGATAAAGCTATCCATTTTGAGTGATTTTTGTTTCTGTCACTTGAATTTGGTTTTCAACATAATTTAGACTATAATGTGTGTTAAATCTTTTCATGAAGAGTAACTTTAAAATTTGATAATTTAATATGTATACAAATGAACATTTTGAAAAACCTTCCAGACTCTGAATTATTCTTGTTTTTCTCCTTACACAAGTTGAAGTGCAAGTTTGATACAAGCTTACATTTTCTATTTGCAAGATGTGTGTATAGGTGCACACTTAACTGTGTAAAGCACAACTTATTTGAATACTCTGTCTAAAATAAATTGGTTTGTAGTCATTAAACATACTGTAGTAGAAACCTTTTTACACAGACCTTAGCAGTTTCATAGAGATAATATAAATATCTGCAATAATAGCAAACTAGTGTAGTAATGTCTCATTTACCATACTTTACAAGTTAAATTAAAAAAATACCATGTGTACATAGGAGCACAATGTAATATTTCCTATTCTCTAAACTGCTGGTTGTTTCATTTAGCGGCAGTGTGGAAGAGTGTGGTGACACGTTACTTGTGCAATTTTTGATATACTTTAGCAATATCAAGGAGAGAGTACAGATTTCTTCTAAGAATATTTTTAAACATTTGAGATCTTAAATTTCTACTGAAGCTACTAGTAAATACTCAGTAGAGCCGCTGATCTCAAAGAGAATTTTCTGAAAGAATACTGCTCTGATTGCACTGATAATATGTTCTTCAGGCCATTTTTTTTCAGAAACAAGTATTTAACTGATTCTACCAATATTCATTTTTAACTATATCTTGGAGATTTTAAAATTTATTATATTTTTTAAGAGGACCATGTAATCATATAATTCTTTTTACATGTGTTACTCATTTTAAGAAGGGATATTAAAAACAATAAGATTATATTGGTTAATGAAATAAAATTGTATTTATCAGTTCTGTTTCTTCTACAAAATATGTAGCATGTCAGTCTGTGGGCCTTAAACCTGTTGCTTGCTGATCTGGAATTGTGCCTTACTGCATTTGCTGCTCATCGTATTAAAAAGTTCCAGACATTACCACGATTTATAGAGGAAATTGATAACTATCCTGATCCACCTCCCAAGTGTCCACCTGGGAAAATACGCTTGCACATTCGGACATCCACTGCATCACAGGTAAAATAAATGATTAAAATGGCTATCTTGTTTGAACTTTGGTGACTTTGAAAACTGTCACTCTTCATGCTGTCAGATTTTCAAGGTTTTTTCTTGCAAACAAAAAGCACAAGTACTTTTATAAGACTTATTGTCATTAGCAAGGATAGGTGTTTGTACTTTTAAAGCATGCTTGTAAAAGAATCTGAAATATAAATTGTGATAAGAGAAAAACATGATTATACAAATAACCATGACAACAGCTGAATTCATATTACCACACTTATATCTGTTTGTATGTATATCATTGTGTGTAAACTCAAATTTAAGAACCGTTCGTATGTTGCTCAGAATTTGAAAAAAAAAATGTTTGTAACAATAAATACATTTTCATATATTACATATAAAACATTTACAAGCAAGGGAATAGTTAAAACAGTTGTTGCTTTAATTAACTTAAAATAATTAAAGTAGCTGATTTTTGTGTTAAAATCCAGAGTTTAAAGACCTGCTATGAAATTAACAGATGTTTCATGATTATTACAGGCCAGAGGCTTTTGTAATATTAGTTAGAGAGGATGTATAGAAGATGAAATTACGATACTCACTGTTATTGTTATATTTATATTTTTATTGTTGGTTTATAATTGTGAACATCTGATTTCTTGCAGAAAATTCATAATTCTTAAGAATGATTTGTGTATGCTAATACAGCAGTGACTTGTTAACACTTGTACATCTTATTTCCATCAAATTCATGTTTGTTTGAAGTATATTGTCACTATTGTAGGCATAAGACTTCTGTTATAATCCTTTACTAAAAGATTGTTCATACATCAAGAGTTTTAAATAAGGTGGAATCTAGAGAAATATTCTGAAAAAGAAAACCATTATAGTTTTCACTGTGTTTGGAAACCCTTTACACAGTAGTACTTAGTACTGAGTGTCAAACCCACCTTCCAATTCAGTGTGATGTATCCATACATTTTTACAGGAATTAATTTTTCACTATCTTTTTATAGCATTTGGAATTTCTTAGTGTTTTAATTTTTAAGCATCTCATACTAAATTGTGTTATTTTTCATGTTTTCTCCAGCCTGGATCTGGAAGAGCTTCTCCTATGACAGGTGTGCAGAATAGAGCTGTGTCACCTGCACCTCTTTTAAGACCCACTGCCCCAACAGTGCCTTCTAGGCCCATTGGGTTTACCCAGCCACAGTTAGCTGCAACTCAGCAGAGGTTAGTGGTATTTACTAGCTCAGGAAATGCAGTAGGAGCAACTTCCCAATCCATCAGTCCTGTTGCTGCACTTGGCACTAGTCAGTCTGGAGCAGAATACACACTTCATCATGTACAGAAAACTTCTGCTGGTCTAGGTAAGGAAATATCCTAGCAGTTTGTTCTATTACTAGTGAACATTTGATTTAAATATTGTATTTTTTTTTGTAGTAGATTGTTTCAGTTTACATATGCTTTGTTTTTATTTTCAAATATTTTACTTCGAATGTTGCAAAATCCTACAGTTTTCATAAAATTTTATTGAATGTTATCTACATGTAGCCTGTGGTTGGTTGAGTTCAGAATGTAGGAAATTTTACATGTTGTGTGGTGTGATTATGCATTTGGTTATGATACTACTTGATATGTGTATTGTATTCAACTTCTGGAAAAAACTTGTATGTAAAACATTTTTATATTACAGTTGGAATTCCTGCAGTGTCCTCAAAATTAGGCACAACATTTCACCTTCAACAAAACACACAGTTAGGAACGGGAGTGGCAACACCTTTTGGTATTGGCAGGCTTCTTCAGACACCATCTGGTCAGCACGTTCTTCTTACACCAGCAACTTCTACTGTTTCTTCTGATCAATCTGCAGTTTTAGGTGTTGGTGCAACTGTCAGTCAGCAATTAACACAATCTTCACGTGAGTTATATAACACTTTTACAGTGAAGATAATCCGTACATACATACTGTGGAGTTTTATTCTGGATTTTTGTTTACACATGAAATATTTATAGTTTTGCTTGTGGGTATAATTTCAGTGTTTCAAAAATTAATCAAAAAATAATTCATTTCATACTTAATTAATTCAAAAGCAACAAAGATACTGCAGGAAATGGCTAATTATATGAATTCTGTGTATTGCCTCATTATTTCATAAAATGACCAGTTTATACTTAAGTGGCTTAATTATTACAGTTATAACCTTATTTGTGGTATCTGTCTAAATATTCCATGAAATTACCACATAAGATTATAAATGTATAATTTTTCCTAGCAGTAAATAAATGTAAACATTTAGTGCTCCTAAATCACCTCTAGTACACCAAAGAACTAGTACACTCTTCTGGGTCTAGGACCCTCCACCATTATGGGCTGTTAATTCAAGGCCAGCCAGAAGTTTGTTATTTCATGTGTGTGTGTGTAGACACACGTGTGAAAGTTGGTTAGTTTATTAAACTAATTCCTTTGACAGGGGTTCTTTGCTGTACAGAAACTAAATGGAATATGAAACTAATGTTATGACATTGACATATCTGGTGCATCTCATTATACTTAATTTTATGATTGTTGATAAGCAAGTGTAAAACATGGCTTTTGGTTAAACTGTTACATAACTGTATTGTATAGGACTATGTGGCATAGTACTTTTGTTATTTTATTATAAATAGTAAATTTATTCTTCACAAAAACTGATTTAGGCACAACAACTTGTCAGTGTTTTAATTAAAACTCAATACTAAGTAGCAGTTGTAATATTATGAAAATATTGTATTGCATTACAGCTTTTTCTGTTTGCTAAATATTTTTACACTTCTTTAAATACATCTTGTGTGGGGTATTACGAATCTGATTCTAAGGCATCATTTTGTAAGTACTTTAAACTACTGTTCATCCATTAGTCAGTAGAAAGGTTTGAGAGAAGCTGGATTCTTGTGTTAGTATAAAAGAAACTGTTGACTTCAGTCCTGGTATTGTGAAACCTGTAATAAGATTTAAATTTTGCTTTTATAGTGAAGTACACACTTTCAAATAAGGTGAGGGATGGTAGTATAGAAAATGTGTACTTGCATATTTGCAGATCTTTATCACAGATAGGTTGCTGGTAGAGAAAAGAAATGTGTTTTGGAAGTCCACTATCTCTGAACGCTAATTTTGCTTGAGAAAACACTGAGACCTATCATCCAGCTAGTTTTTGCAATTAGCATATCTGGCTTTGTACTGGTCTCATACAGAAATTTTCACCTGATCTCATCCTCTGGCCATAGAAACATGCTGTTCAGACAGATGATCAGGGACAAGTAAAGACTGAGTCCAGTCTGAATGATTAATTTTTAAGGGGATGGGGTACTTTAAATATTTCTTAACAGTTGCTTTATGGAACTCCATAGGACCACTTCAAGATACCCTGAAAGAGAAGGCAGTACCCTCAACAGTACCAGCAACAACTGTGTCCACTAATGTCACCCTTAACACAAGCACACCTGCAAGTACTTCTGCTGGAAAACCAGTTATGAAAGTAACACCTTTATGTGTTGTTACTCAACCAGCAACTGCAGGTTTGTATTGACCAAGTGAATGAACAAATTGTTTGTTGATTTGCACTTGAAAATCATAGCAGTGTAAAGAGATAACTGAATTATTGATTAATGCTCTCATTAACTATTGTTCTTACCACTTAGGTTAGTCGTTGTTCCCTTATAAATTTCATTCCCCAGTCCATGGATTTTGTATTGAAAACACTTTTATTCTGGGTTGATTTGTTATTCGTGGTCACTTATGGCTGTTCATGGTCTACCCAAAGAAAACAGTGTTTTATAGCCTGAATATAATGTTTAGGTAGTCTAGTTCATTCAGATTTATAACTAAAGAAACAAACAAAAACTGAATGAGTGCATACAAATATCTATCATATCCAAAATATTGTTTCTTGATAGGGTGAAATTTTTGGTCATGTCCCTGTATTTTTTTTTATCTTTAGTACAGAGAACTATATGTTTCCACTGTGAGTTGCATATCTTTATTGATTTGTAACAGCATCTATCAACACTAGTTTTTCACAAGTGATATATCTGTTACCATTCATTAGTTAGACCCATACATTTCTGAAACTAAGCATTTAATTTTTTTTTAGTCTTGGTGTGTGTTTGTGTTACTATGGAAATCATTTTAATAACATGTAGAAAAAAACAGTATATGTAACATTTTATAGTGTTTCTTACAGAATTTGTTATTAAGGAGTTTGCATTCATTCTGTGGTCACTGTTAAACATTTTTAAAGTAACAAATGACTTTGGATGACTTTCTGTGGTTATGCAGGAATAACTGTGACTCCCAGTAATCCAAAGCTCTTTACTAATGTGACTCCATCTAACTCTGTTACTTGTGGAGATACCTCATACTCTGTGGAACAGAAAATGGACAACACCACGAAGCTGTTATTTCAACTTGTAAGTTTTTGTGCTTGCATTGAATGTGAATTATGGATTTAGTCTGATAACTTAGTGTCTGGCACATAGCGTTAATTGTGGTATACATAATTAAAAGCAATAAGTCCTCTCTTTAATAAGTGGTACAAAAATGGTATTTTTGTTTATGAGATTTGTGGGTGGGAGGTTGCAGTCTTTAAAGGCAACAGTATATTAACATAAAAGCCTGAAAGTAGGTGTTTGTTACTTTGAATTAGTTTGTACTGGTTTGTTATTTCTTTGCTCTATATTTCTCTCACCTGTAATTTCAGAGTAGTTTGTAAAAAGACAAACTTGTGAGTATTTTTGGCCTTGATACTTGGTAAGCAGTGATAGAAAAAAAAAGTGAAAAGTATTCAACTTAAAACAGTAAATGCATATTCAAAATGCAGTATTATAGTTTTCACAGATTTGCTCACTAGCTTACTTTATTAACTTGATGTATGAATAAACATGACATCCAGAACAAATTTTAATAGTATGTAAGTTTCAAGTTCTAATTTTATAAGGCAACATTTTAAAAAACTGACACTTTCAGCTCATGAGAATTGTAACATTTGCTGTCAAGGACTTTCCTCATTTATTTATTACCCCCTTCGAGAAGAAGAAAATTTAATGTAAATTACTTATTAAAATATCATTGCTCAGGAAAATTATATATTTTTATAGACTTCAATTTTATTTAGTTATAGAACCATAAGATAGAAAATAATTCCCTCTTGCCATGCCCATCATTATATCCTGTCAATCACATATTGGCAGTAGTTCCTCCTGATGTTTAATACTATATTATTTATAATTAAAAAGGTTTGAAAGTTTTGATCTATCAAATGATGTTTTATATCTTATTGGTTTATGTTTAAAAGAAAGTCCATTTTGCTTCCAATTGAAACTATTCCCACAGGAAACACATTGATGAGTTTAGTTGAATTTTGAATGGCTCTTGTCCCATAGTTAGAAATCCAGGAAATTTGTGATAATTATTGGACATTGTCTGTTTTTATGTTTAATTATTCTCTGTTTGTAGGAACATTACTTAATAAAACATTTAGTGCACTAATATCATTAGTATATAAAAATAGGGTTTAAGTTTCATCAGCAATCAGATAGCAGAAAGAAATAAAAGCCTGGTAAGAACTATATTTCTTATTTTTCATGTATATTTTATTCATTGCTAAAAATTAACTAAAATGTAAAAATAGGAACTTTATAAGTCAGATAAGGTTAGATTAAGTAAAGTAAAGAAAACATTTCACAGGGTATGCTCATGAGTAGCTTGTGCCTTATGATTTTCGATAGGGTAATGTGAACTATGTATTCAATTAGTGATTTACAACTTCCATGGCAAATTTATTAGCTAGACACAACCCAAAGGGCAATAACAAATAAGGAAAAGCTGTTTCATGTTACAATTTGAAGTCATTCTAGAAGGAAAAATGAGGAAATTTTGTTTATGGTTGTTATAAGTTTGGTCAACTTGACTGACCTCATATAGGGCTGTGGCTCTGAAAATAACATACAAATTTTTTCTGAAATTAAATACTTTAACTTTATTTAAAATGCTTTAGAGATTACACAAATGAAATTTGGCCTTTTTCAGATGAAGAAAAGTATTTTTAACATGAAAGTCACTTTGCACTTTGACTCCGTATATTCAAGAACAAATGTTTAGTGTAAATGCTTCATTGAAAAATTCTAACATTTTGTTTACATAAAATTTTTGCTTATGGAATTTTGTGAACACACATAAAATGTATTAAAAAGATATAACATAGAGACTTTAAAGGTAAATTTGAAGTAACGAACTGAGGCAATCCAACTGAACCTGTAGCTAGGCTTTAAGTGGAACGAGAGATTTGAGTTAATTAACAAATTTTATTTTTATAATCTTGGTTCTAGTTACTTTTATAATTCAAGTATTTATTACTGAATTTTTCAGAAATCCTTAGAAGAAAAGAAAAAAGAATTGCAGAAGAACAAACTGAAGTTACTAGGATATACAAATTCCCAAAGGTGTGCAGCCTGTCCTATTTATGGCCATGATCTTGTAGAAGCTGTAACTGTTACCAGTGACATTCGTCAGTGCCCCAAAGGGAGACCTTGGGGAGGAATGGGTTATGTGAACTGCCAAAATGCTCCATCGACTCTTCACAATCCCAGAAATCTCTGGCATCAGACACAAACATTAAGTGAGATGGTTTACACTCCAGAGACACTGCTGAGTGAATTACATGATATCATAAGTAGGTGAGTAATGTTCATGTGCATGAATTCTTTATTTTCAACTTTTATTTAGCTTTGTTTTATTTGTCCTTACAGAGAGAGAGAGAACATGAACTGTAAAAACATTATTTGAATGAAAATGGCAAAGAAAGTATATCCTTGAAGTTCTTGAGGTGAAAAGCAACTGGTAAACAAAATATATGTATATTTATATAGATGTATTGAACAATGCTGAATTGCTCTGCATGAAGTATTACAATGAATACAGATAATTGAAAATAGCATATTTTAAACTTTGTGTATTACATGAAATTATTGTTTAGAATATTTTTAACGTTATTTTCTCCCAGATTTGTTTTTGTTGTTCCTGGAGTTTCTGCCCCAAGAATAAAGATGCACACATCCCATCCTCCCACCTCCAAATTACAGAAAATCAAGTTATGGAAGCAGAATCTTCAAAAAAAGTTGGCTCCTCTCTGTAGATACCTGCATCCAATCATCAGTAACATGTCAACTCAGTTTCCAGATTTAAGACTTATACAGTATGATTGTGGTATGTATTGTCTAAATAGTATTTTGAGTGTTATTATTAATTGTAAATTAAATATTTTGGTATGTTTAAGTAAGACATGCACATGATGTTTTCAGACTGTTGTTGTCGTTATGTTCTTTTGTGAGTCAAAGTGTGGCTTATCTCATGCATTGTTCAGTTTTGTGTATACCCTAAGCAGATAAATCTAATTCCTGCTCACTGCTTATTTCAGGTAAACTTCAAACTTTAGACAAACTTCTTTGGCATTTAAAAAATGATGGACACAGAATTTTAATATTTACTCAAATGTCGAGAATACTTGACATACTTGAACAGTTTTTGAACTATCATGGACACACCTACCTGCGTTTGGATGGTAGTACAAGAATAGAACAAAGACAGGTATGGATTAATCTTTACAGACTTCTTATTTTATTGATTTCAGGGAAAAACATTGTATAGGAGAGTATCTATATGAGTGAAAAAGTTAACATTCTACAAATATGAAAATTATACACTATTAAGAAATTTGAAGGTTTGTTTTCTTTAATTGAAAGTTTTGTGTTTTGTGATGTCTTCTGTTGTGGTATACATGTAAATTTGTGTAGTCAAGGAATTTTGGACTTGTTTTCAGTTCAGAGTTTATATGGAGTTAAGTGGGAAATTGATACGTTTTCTTAGTTGCAGTTTTGTGTGTGTTTAGTGCAAGAGGATGTAATAAAATCGTTATGAGTAATGCACAGAAATGTTGTGTCAATTCTTGTGCAGGCTTTGATGGAAAGATTCAATGCAGACAAGCGTATCTTCTGTTTCATCCTCTCTACTCGCTCTGGGGGAATCGGAGTAAACTTGACAGGAGCAGATACTGTAATTTTTTATGATAGTGACTGGAATCCAACTATGGATGCACAGGCCCAAGATCGATGTCACAGAATTGGTCAAACACGTGATGTTCACATATACAGGTGAGGATAACCCTCTATATCCCACAGAAAAAAAATATGAACTCTCTCAAAATGGAGTTGGATCCAGGGACGATTTTTTTTGTATATAGTTTTAATGTTATAACTTTTAATACAGTCTGTATTACAAAGTATGGTATGCTTTCATTAAACATAACAAATATTTTGTACACAAATATTTACCTTTTTTAATGAAGTATTTTTGCTTAGGGGTTTGTCTGTAGATATACCAAGTATTTGTTTTGAATAATCCATGTGTATTGTTATTTTCGTGTTAAGATGAAAAATACTTCATCTCGGAAATCTACAATTTGATTTGTGTATCATCTAATACTTCCTAAATACATTTTAAATGTTCGTTTCAGTCAAAGTATATTTTTCTGTCTTATCTGCATGCTGCATTAAACATTTTTATTATTACTTATTTTACCTAATCTAGCCTAAAATAACAGGGTTTCTTATTTTTTAATTTAGTTACTTTTTATTAATAAAGAATAAACCTGAAAAACAAGAAATAATTATTTGCTGTTGACTGTGGATGACACATAGACCCTATTTTTTAAACACAAATTGTAGAAATACATTGAGTAATTTTTATTCATTATATAATGCACCAAAGAACATAAACAAACATCATCCAGAAAGTAGACAATTTCCTTAACTCTCGCAATATTTCTGGCTTTCTATGTGCCAAGTTGTTGCAAATTCATCCAAGCTAGTCGTTACCTTTCTTATTTGAATGAAGCTTGTACTAAGAGTGAAATTGACAGCTTTCCAATCAAAAAAGTATTGTTATGTAATAGTTTATTTGATAGATGTGAGAGCGGACTATTAACAAATACTTAAAAGAGGATGTAATGGGTATAGGTAGTAAAAGAGTCTAATTTTCTATTTGACAGCTCTGTAATTAAACAGAAATGAAGGGTACAAAAATTGATATGTTTGAGAAGTTATGATTTTATAGTTAGTAATTTACTCTTAGTTTCAAAATTATTGAAGGGGTGGTAAATAAAATAAGAGGAAATTCAGGAAATATGTATTATTAGCTAAAAGTTTATGCTATAATAATTGGTGTAGCATAAATAAAAATAGATAAATAAAATTTTGAAAGCAAGCCACTGAAACATTCAGTAAAGATAAAAACTGTTTTAGATTTGATAAGGCACTTTCATTAGATTTTCTAATTAATTTTTTCTTCTATTTCTGATATTACTTAAAAAGATAATTAATAATAGAAACAAAGCTGGTGGATATATTTACTTAAAATATAAGAACCACAGAATCTCGGAATTTTTTATATTAAGTCTTAGTATCATTTTGTGATGCTGGAGTTTTCAGCAGATTAATAATAATTTTCATTTCTTTACGTATTTGTATCTTAAAGGTCTATGACCATTACTGGAACAATATTTTAGGGCTATTAAGTTGCTGCACTTGAGATTAAAAGGAAAATATTTTTTGTGTGCTTATAATATTTTTCCAGAAAATAAAGTAGCTAATTAATATGTATAACTAACAGATAATGAATGCAATTACAGATCAGTTGAACTGTTGTTTGTTGAATGATAAACAGTTTTATTTGTTAAATAGAGATAAAAAAAATATTCTAGCTGACCATTTTTCTTTAAATAGGCTAGTCAGTGAAATGACTGTGGAAGAAAATATTTTGAAGAAAGCTGGACAAAAGCGGCTCTTAGGAGATCTTGCCATTGAAGGAGGAAATTTTACCTCAGTGTTTTTTCAGAAGGTGTGTTAAATAGTTTTGCTTCTAAAATTATATGGCAGTGAATAAGAAATCAATGCATTCTGTTACAAAATTTATCTGGAAAGTCCAAGCTGTTGTGGATGTGTACATGCTTGCCAAATTAAGGAAGACTGAGGACCACAGTTTGTTCAGTACTTTTTTGAATGGTCCTTTTAATTAGTGTGCATGTGCTTAGTGTGTTGGACTGCTCTTATATTAGAGAAGGAGTGTTAACCATAATTCTGAATCTACAGGCATTGTGGCAGGATTTACTAAAATATGTATAAATATGTTGGACACATAAAACCAGATGTGTTACAGAAGTATTTGTACTCGGGATATATCTGTGTATTGATTTAGACTCTTTACAAGTCAGAGTAAGATGATACAGATATAAATATTTTTATCCATTGTATGATTTGTATATTTTATTCACATAACGTCTAGAATCTTTGTAACTCTTGTGTACATTTTTCTTGAATAACTTGTGTGATGTGTTGTGTTCTTTTTCATGAACTGTTGCTAAATCAGCAGTGTAGGGTAAAATATATAGTTGGAAATGGACATCAAATACATACCATGTTTGAATGCCTCCGTAAAAAGTCATGGCATGTGCATTTTGAACTTCACAGTAATAACATACTTCCATTGGTGTTTATGTTAATGTGTGCAACCATAACATGAGCAAGCAGGCGGTATTACAGGTTTATTATTTGCAGTATTGTTTATAATAAACATGAATCTATTCACTTATTTCTCTGAATTTTTAATTACAGAATGCTATACGGGAGCTGTTTGGAATTAAAGAAGACAACTCAACAGACAAATGTGTTGTCAAGAAAGAGCCAACTGATTCAGATGTTTCAAAACTTGGAGTAACTGCTGTGGAAGAAAAGCCAGTTGACCTTACTGAGAAATTCCTTCAGACTGAGTTAGAGCATGTAAATATTCTAAAGAAAACTTTCATTTCTTAAAGAATACATTAGTAAAAGCTTTCACCCACTGCCTATTTTTCCTGTTGGACTTACAGGAGGTTAATATCAGTCTGTTATATGATGTTATATTTAAGTGTTTATTATATGTTTTACTAGTGTGTATATTAAGTGGTCTTTTTTCTATGTTAGGAACCAGTTCTATCCTTTTTATATAGGGTTGAGCAAAACTGAAGTCTTTAAGCTTGGGTACCCTCAGAGATCCAAAATATATATATAAGTGTTTCAAGATCTGAGATAACAGACATTTGTGTATCAGTTCACTATGTTGAAAATTTAAACCACATATAAAAGGTTTAGAAAATTACTTTTCTGTTTTTTAGAGTGGTTTGTGGCTTAAATATGATTTTGTTATGAAAGTTTATGAAGTTTTGTATGTTTGTATTTGCAAATATGTTACCTGTATGTATAGTAATTTGAATTAGGAAAGCTTTTATTATTAATATGATCCACAAAGGTAGAGGGTAGAGAATAACTTGTTTAAAGGCTTTAACAAATTGAAGAATTGATTGTACCATAAATAAAATGTAAATGTTGTTGAAGTTTTTTTGTTTTTTTTTAACTGTTGAATGACCCTGGTTCATAGTAAAATATTATCTGGTGGTGATAGTTTTGTACTAAACTGGGGTTTGTAAATATTGTGTAGAAGAGGCAGTATTTATAATTCTACTGACAATTCACTGTCAGCAAAGATAACTTACGAGTGACTTATCATTCATGTATTACAGGCTTTAGGTATGGCTGAAGAGGAAAATGATGTCGAAGCAGCTAAAACAGCTAGGGCTGAAGCAGCTGCTGAACTGGCGGAATTTGATGAATCCATTCCAATAGATTCAGAAACTAGAGATAATGAGGAGAGGTCACAGGCTGAGGAGGAACTGGATAAATTAATGGATCAGGTTTGTTTTATTAAAATAATAGAATTGGGAATTTCTGTTGTAATTATTTGTGCATGTGAAGGTTCATTAAAACATATTACCATTGTTTTTCTCAAGGATATTAAAGTGCTTCAAATATATTTAGGAACTGTATCTTAGAAATATCTAGTTACTGTTATTCATACTCATGATAAACAGCAAGAACATAATTAAAAATGTCTTTCTGTTTTTACACAGCTGACACCTGTGGAGAAATACGCCATGCAGTTTTTGGAAACGATTCAGGATTCGTTTTCATTGGAGCAATTAAAGCAAGCAGAGGTATTATTTTTATTAATGACACATTCATATTTTTTATGCTTCTCTTTATTTCATTAAGGTTTTTTTTCTTTATTGCAGTATGATCATTAGGACTGTTTTTTTATTGTGGATCTTTTTCTGCATTACTCGACTGTTTGCTTGTTCTTATATTTAACCCTTCAGATGTTACAATCAGATTTATCTGAAGACATTTATAGTGTTTCCCATGAGAAGCAGATTTTAGCTCCCAGTGTCCCACAAACTTTTCTTTATAGTGAGACAGTCAGGATACTTGCACGATGTCCTTCAGTTTTCCTCCTTTGTACTACCCATGCACACATCAGTGATCAAAAGTGCATCTACTGGAGATTGGTATTGAAAAAGTACTAAGAAAGGTCAAATTCTAAATTACATTTTAGTGGGTAATTGACATTTTGAAGAACCCACACAAAATTTAATTACACACTCAAAGGACTAATTTTAATGTGGGTTGATGGATGATTGAATTTTCAAGCGTTCACCACTGTTGTTTTTCACTTATGTATTAAAAAAAAACATTTGCTTAAAGTGCAAAACTTTGTTAAGACATTTAAATTCCTGGCATATCACTGAAAAAGTAAAATTACTACAAAAATTAGATTTGACAGAGTAGGAATTTTAAGTGTTTTTACAATAATTAATGAATACTAGTTTTTTTGAGAGATTGTACTGTAGGTTATGAAACTGAAGACGTGAGTGCTGAAAGGATATATTCTCGCATTGTACTTGTTAAAATATAGCTGTATTTCCATATGTTGAAATCAGTTATATTTTGATAGATATTTTAGTGTGTATATGTACAATATCAGTTGCTGTGATACAGCTGTTACTCCATGGTTTGCAGTCAGTTATGATTTGAGAAAATTTTATTTCTGTGTTTGTCTCACCTAATACTTGTATTATTTTGATCTTATTAAATTTAGGAAGAAATAGAAGCTCAAAAGAAAGACTGGGAACTTGGAAGACTGAAGGCCTTTAAAGAGGAAGAAGAAAGACGAAGAGCATCGTATGATGAGGAAGAAGATCCGAAAATCTCGTACAGTCGTGAGGACGCGTATAATCAGGTGCCTAAAAATTCCAAATCTGGTAGCAAAGGGAAAGATGTAAAAACATCTAAGAATAAATCTAAAGACACCTCCCAGGGTGGGAAAGTAGGAACAAGAAGGGGTGAAACTCCGAAGCGCAGAAGCCGCCGAATAAGTCTCCTTCAAGAAAGAAGGCAGTATGAAAGTGAGGGTTGCAGTGATTCTGAAATTGAAGCTAATAAGCAAATCTTTGGCGGTAAAGCCACTAATCATATTGATGAGAAATGCTCTTATACAATGCCATGTTTTAGGCAGAGTTCTACAGAATTGAGGACAACTTCTATCAAAATTAATTCTGAACAAATAGGTAAAAAAGTTGAGGACATTAGCACACACAGCTCATCAGATAGTCCTATGACCATAGACTTTGGCTCAAAAATTGCACCTAATGCTTTATCCAATAGTGTGGAATCAAATAAACCTAGTTTTGTCTCAAATTTTACTACGTGTAACACAATATATAAGAATGTTACAAGTATTAAAGAACCCAGTAAGAAAGTAGGTACAGTTTTTCTTTTGTCAGAACATTATCCTGTATCTTCTGGCTCAGTAAAAGACATTCCCACAGTAAGTGGTAGTTCTGAGGTTTTATGTAATATGTCAACGACTGCAGGCTCTCATGATCTATTAGCAAGAGAATGTGTGTCAAGTCTTCGTGCTTCTTTGCCCAAATTGCCTTCTGTCACTTCTGTTCCACCACCTTTTTCAAATCCCAACCTCGTCATACGTACCCGTCGAGCTTCTGCAAGAGAAGCCCAATTAAAGCAACCTGTTAGTTCACCTGTAGAAATAAATTATACAAACTCCATTAGTGTTGAGCCTAGCCACTCTTTTTTGTCAGGGTATGGGGTTTCAGTAGAACAGGATGAAATTCAAAATAAATCAGCTTTGGCTCCATTTCCTGAGAAAAGGGTTACTGTAATCAGATCTATTAGCCTACCGGGTACACTATCCAGTGGTGCTTCGGTACATGAACAGAATGGTATTTGATGATAAACTTTTCCATTAGGAGCTAAAATTTGCCTGCTGTAAATAGCATGACTTGTGTATGAATGGTACGCATCCTGGTGTAGAATGTAAGATGTTGTCTGTTTGCAAAGTGTGTGATGTGTATGCTTGCTGTTCATTGCAACAAAAACAAAAGAAAAAAAAACCACTTTTAAAATGTCTTTTCCTTAGTTATGTACTTTCTAAAATTGACATCTGTTAATTAGATTTTGTAAGTAACTGTTCTTTTTGTAGGGTCCTTCCCCTTCCCATACCTGTTTTCTTTCTTTTAAACTTTGTGATAAACAAGAGTAATGAAATGAAAGATGTTATAATGTAACTGTCTTTTAAGATTAAGGTTCAATTTAAAAGAAAAAAGTTTTTGTTGAAAGGTATCTGAATCTTGGAAATACTGTATTTTACTGTAGTTTCGAAGTTTGTTAGCAATATTTAAGGCACTGTAAAAATAAACCTTTCAGTTTGAAGTGTTGTTAAATAAAGCTGAAGGGTCAAACATTGAACCATGTCTCCTGTGTGTCTCATTTGCCTTGGTACTAGCAGTTGTAGTACTGAGGAAGGTATGTACACCTGTCAGGTTTTGGTGTCAACAAAATAATGTATACTCTTACCATTTGTGTGCCCCGTGACCAATGATAACGGATCTTGCTCCAGCAAAATGCAGCATTTCTTTTGGTAGATGACCTTTTTACTTTATTTATTTATTTTTATTGGTTATGGACATAATTCATGAACGTGTTGAGCTAGTCATTGTTCACTGGTCTGATATTAAATGTTCAGGCTGTGGTCACAGAGTCTGTACTTGTGTTCTGTGCAGAATCAGTGGCATTTTTTCCTTTGTGTGTGTTGGCTTTTTGGCACCAAAACTTGACGCAGTTGTGCTGTGCCTACTCAGGCTCAACACAGCTCACTCTACCAAGGGAAATGAGATGCATTTGTGAGCAAGATGTTTTCAGGATAATGTCACACACACTTAAGTTCCATATTTTTTTACATATACATTGCTGAAAAGCACAAGGAATATGCTTTTTCATCAGTAAAAATAGATACTAGACTTTTGGTAAATTGGCAATATTAAAGGCAAAACATGTTATATATATTTAAAAAATATTACATTTCAGTCTTTCATTTTAAAAATGATTGTTAAAAATATCTTAAACATGTTAACTTTTTTTAGAAAACTTGTCTTCTAACTCTCACCATGACTGAGAAAAAGTTCACATCATAGTCTTTTAAAGCTTTACACAGACTGTTCAAATTTTAATACTGTGTAAATTTTATTGTAACTTTGAAAAAAAAAAAATAGAAATTCTAAATTTTATATGTCCATTACATGTAACAACAAATCTTAATACTGATTTTTTCCTCTTTCAAATATAAACTGTTACAGTTTTGAACAAGAAACACAAACTGAACATACATAATTACAAGCAAGAATCTCTGAAATTTCCAGCACTTGTTGATTTGCTAAGATTGAAATATCAATAAACTTGTTAGCCCTACTAGAGGGGGTTTCATGATTATTTTGCCTATCAATTTTACATGGCTGATGGACATGCTTCAAATCACTAGTGAATATAGTAGGCTCTCCTTTGTGTGAATTCACCTGTTGTCTCAGTTTTCCTATCTAGAATATTCAGTCACTGGATGTTTTCATTCTGTAATTCCTCATGGTACACTGGATGCCCAATGTAATTTTTTCCTATTTATAGTTGAGAAAAAATAGATGAATTATAGTAGTTTTGAACTGTTATCATCTGTTGGCTGATATATTTTATGTTCTAAAATGCTTCTTGAAAGATTTTTTTTTTTTAGAATAAATTTGTGAGGTTAGAAAACTTTGAGGACAAATGATCTGGAGTATGCAGTGAGTACTGCAGATATTTTTTATCTACATTTCTTAACAAAAGTAGCTAAAATGTAAGAATTATAAACTTCTTTGGTTAGCCTTAAAAAATTTCAATGAAATGTTTAAAAAGTCCCTGAGCTCAAACCAACCAATGGTCGTGTCGTATTTCACAGGCCAAGATTAGTTTACAGAAATAGTTCAAACAAGAAAAAATACCCTACATGGAAACAACATAGTTCCAACTCTCTATAAGTTATTTGGAACTTAGCCCAATACTCTGGTCAGTTCAGAAGAAAGAACAGTGTTACTGATTTCATATTTTTAACATATATATTGATGATTTCTCTACAAACCCATGAATTGTGCTTTCTTTTAATATTAAGAAAAAATATAACATCTTATCAAAAAGAAAATACTGGATAATCATTTAGGAAGTCCTACAGAGAGATATACCAATGAAATATATAAATTATTGAATGAAAATTAATTTCTAATTCTTAGTACAAAAATCAGCTTTCACTTAAACTGACTTGGTAAAGGCTTTTGAATTTTAGAGACAAATCTTTAATACAAAACGTTTATTAACAAATCAGATTTTTTGTGAACAATTGTGCATTTTAATGATTAGTAAACGTTTAGCAACATTTGTTAACATAAATTAAGAATTATTGTAGGTATAGTTTCACATGCGTGGGCTTGGTCTGGTGTGTCAATACTGCTCTTACAACAGTTGTAACACTAGATTTGCTAACTGTTGGCTGTCAATAATTTGTGTATCCTCTAATTCTGGAGTATTTTACAGAAAAAACAAAATAATTGACTTGAAGGTAACTTGTTGAAAGGATTAAATAGGATGAGTAGTTGTTTATACATATGGTTATAACTTTTATCGTTAATGTAATTTAAAAACGTTTTCTATAGCTTCTAGCTATACCCATATTCCTTGCTTTTGTAGGTGTAATTAGGATCTGGTTTATTATTTACTGATGGCATTTAAAACTTGCTTGGCTAGCATGCTGTCTGTGATGCATAGACCAAAGGTGCAATTGATGAATAATAATAATTGGCCTCTTGGAGTTATTTTAGCCTACTTACGACATTGAGGGAAACTAAGCACTTAACTACACTTACATATTACTGATTTATATATGTTGTAGAGGACGTGTGGAGCTAGCTTTAATTACATTCAAAAGCAGGATACTACATTGTTGTTTAGTGTTTAAACTAGATTCAGTTTGCATGATTTAAAGAAGGTACATAATTAGTTTAACTGCAAGTGCTTGTTCTGTAGAGAAAAAGCAGTCATATAGTATATGGTATGCCAGCCTGAAGTTGCATGTACCTTTCTTGTTCACACAGTTCCAGCCATTTAGAGCAAATGTGTATAGCTATTTCCACTTGCTCTTGCTGAGAATGGTGATAGTCAGAAGTACAAAAGTGCATTTATCAATATGTATTAAAGTGTATGGCTATATATCAGGTTTGCGTTGTGGCAAGTGTAACGTACACCTGTTGTTCCAGAGCATCCCCTAGTAGTTACTGTAACTAAAGTTACAAGGTGAACAGCTACTAATTTGATTTTTTAACCAGTACATCTTGCATTCTGCATATTTTCTTGATCCTGTATTAAGAGTTTTTTAAAATGATAGTCTTTTCTGTAGTTTAAAATTATGTTATTTCAATTATGTCATGCTTACTCTCACTTGACTAGCTACGACAACTAACTTAGTTTTATATTGTTTCAACCTTATATTTGCAGCTACTGGACTGTAGCAATAACACTTAACTTACAACAAAATTATATTGTTTTCCCTTGTGTTATGTTTGCTGTTACTTGATTTGTAGCCATGACAGTTTACTTGGGAAACTTCAACTTTTTGTAGATTTTTCACATACATTGAAAATTGTAAAACTAGAAACTTGTCAGTGAGAATAAGTTATATAATTATTAACCAGTGTTTCAGCATTGAGTGGTACATGACATTATTGGAAGTGTGTTGCATTATAATTAAAACTGAAAATTTACAAACTATTTTGAAGTACAAACTAGTTCACATTTGAGGGGCTAACAAAGTAGATTCTTTAAAGTGAAAAATGTTTTATTTGAAAAGGGGAGGAGGGTTACTTAAACTTCTTGTACTTTTAAGGTTGAAATAAAGCTACAGTTACAGGGAATAATGAAGTTAAAAGAATTGTCATAATTAGGTATTTAAAAATAGTTTTGCAGTTAATAAGATGTCATAATTGCACAATATTAGAACAGATAAGGCTACTGTAGATTGCCAGCAAAATTTAACAATCAATTAATACAGGAATATTCTTTTCAAAGAATGTTTTCATATTTTAGGAAATCCACTCTTGCTTATTCATCATTTCTTTCATAAGAGGTGTTGGTTGTTAACTTTAATTGTTAGTTATGTTTCAAAATTGAAGGTTCTTTCAAAGTAACCTAATTATTTCCCAAAGCAAATTCTAATATTTTAGGTCCAATCAAAATATGAATAAGACATTGAAATATACGTATGTAAAAGTTTGTTATTGCGACAAGTAACGTGTAAAAAACATTAGAAAAGTTACCAAATCATTCTAACTATGATAATCTTTCAATGTAGTGGTGAATAGGTTTGTTTTTGTGAACGACAGTTGCAAGAACTGGTACACTATAAGTTTGGTAGGGAGCCCTTTGTGTTAAAACCAGAAATGGGTTATTCATTTTCAAATGCAGAACTAAACTCCTTAAAATTAATAGATTTTCTTGATTATAGATTTATTATTGCTAGAAATGCCAAACGTAATTTGTCCTAGTAACTTAAAACATGTTGTACACTTGGAAAATCCACCATTATTTTAAAAAGCTAATGTAATGAATATTAAACGAAAATTTACATTTAACATTTTTTTTGTCCATTGAAAGTTCTGGTGGTCTTGACTGAATTGTTGCACAAAAGTACATTTGTTGACTTGTGCTGCTAGAAACCAGGTTTCAGTATTTTGGTGAGCAGAGAACAGATAACCTGTGCACTTAACAGACAACAGTAGGCATGTAAATAGTTCTGAGAGTTGAATATCCTTTGAGCGATTCCAGTAGAATACCTGGTGATGAAAGAATGTTATTTTCTCTCCATGGTGTGCAAATGTTAAGTTTCAGTTTGGATAAACCATAATGTACATATTTTAGAAACTTGTTAACTTATACTACTTGATCATTGATAAACTGGTAGCAGAAAGGCCATTTTTTTCAATGCTAACTCTTGATTTAGAAACTTTCAAGAGATGCCCTGACTTTGTGGCATATATATTTTGTGTTGTTTATTTATTGGAGGAATAAAGTGAAATGTATAGAAGGATTTTCACATCTGTAATTAAAGTGTTTGTTTCAAAATCTTGAGCAAGTGAGGGCTCCCACCTCCTAGAAAATGTATTTTTCCACATCACAGAATATAAAATTTGGTTTCAAATATAGTATTTGAAATGCAAATTTTTCTATAATAAGACAAAACTATAAACAGGCATTCCCTACCTGGTATGGTTGTTGCTTTAAAGGTAAATTCATTCTAAAATACTGAATGTTTTGAAACTAACTAGGACAGCATTTAATGATGGTGAACAACATCCATTTATGTATTTTTACCAGGGAAAACTTGATAATGTTCTTGGGGAAATTAATATAAAAATTTGTGTTAGAATTCATCAAGAGGTGTACAAGTTAAATTTTTTAATGGAATGTTGATCACCTGTATTATTTAAAATTTTGTTGACGTTCACAAAGCCTATCATTGAATTAGTTTACTCGTATCTTCTGTATTTATTGTTTCGTGAAGGGTTAGGTAATTTTGAAAATCAAAAATAGTGTGCATATAAGATTATGTCAGTCATGAAATTTCAGTGACTGAGAAACTCGATTGGTATGTGTATGGATTCCTAACGTACATCTAGTGCCTCCTCCGTTGTTATGACATTGCAGTTAAAACAATGAAAAATTAACTTTTGTTTTGTGGGTGAAGGGTTACATCGATTTTAAATTTGAAAGAGTCAATTTGGGGGTTTAACAATCTCATATTTGCAACATTTTTTCTTGATTACTGACTAACAAACCATGAATGAAAATTAAAGAAGTTAAGTGTGATGTCCTGGTGTATCAAGTGGGCTTTGCAGTACTGTTAGATTGTATGATGGTAAGCTACTTCTTATAGACATGAATTAGGATACCTAAAAGGTATGGATTATTTGTTTATAGGAGGCAGAATTTAGTCTTATGAGTCATGTTTATAGGTAAGTTCATATATTGTTGGTGGTAAATGTGGTCTAATAAACTTGATAATGATTATGGTGTTGGTAACTAAAAAATTATAAATCTAGAATTTATGTAATAGAAAAGTGCTTCAATCCAGTGATTTACTACCATACAACTTATGTTGTGAAAAACTTCTTATTGTACTTGTAATTAGCTTATGAGAGTTGTAAACTTTAAAAAGTTTGGAGGCTACTGTGGTAGATAATGGGCCTTTTAGATGTATTACTGTAGTTCTTTCCTTTGTCTCGGTTTTGTTTGATGTGTAAACTGACAATTTTCATATCACTCACTTCTCATTTCATATATTACTTTTCAACATTAAACATGATAAAAATGGAAGCATTTATGATAATTATAGTGCAAATGCTCTTGAGCTTATTTTAAATCGCATTTCAGTAGAAAATAACTATCCACTTCATACCTATCAGCAAAGTATGTTGCTTTGTCATTACAGATGCATATTGCATATCATTTCAAAGAACTTCAATTGATACATTTATTAATGAACCATCAGTTGTTTTAATGACTTACACTTTTAAATTCAATGATAAAAGAAAAATAAGTATATAATATAGTAGGTAACATTATTATTCTTCTGTTGGCAAGAGGAATCCATCACTGCAGTTCCTTAAAGTATTTAAAGAATTAATGTTACGCGTGTTTCTTATATTTCTTTCAAATGAGACATTTTTTGGCATATTTTTCACTAGTTTCTTGTAAGTAGAAATTCAGATTGTTGTTGTAATATTGTTGTATCAATACTTTTCTAATCTGTGGTCATGCATTGTCTGAAAAACTTAACATTTGAAAGTTAAAAATCCTTTTGACCAGAGAACAGTTGATTTGGCCTTACAAAAAAATTAGGATAACAATATGATAATTATTTTATTAAGGGTAGCAGTATTTTAATCCATTGGTTAAAACTGAAGACAAAGTAGTTTTAGTTCAGAAAAGAATTAATGGTAGAACTGTGTAAAATTATAAAATGTTTATATTAAGTGGTAGGAGACAAAAACATTTTTTTCCCATTAGTATCATTTAGAATATAATGGTAAAGGGGAAGAACCATTGGTGTCTTGTCTTTCAGTGTTTTTACAGTGCATCTATTTTGAAACAGCTGGTGTCATTAAAGTGATATTATATACACTTCATGTTCAAAAATGATTTAAAGCAGTAGTGATAATTGTTATTTTTATGGTGTTACTTTAACATATAACTGATGAATTATTTATTGTTTCATTTGTAACTTGCCCCTTGAAATTACAAATGTCGGGATATTGAGTTAACTATTCAAAACTACAATTTTTATATTTTATGGGAGAAAAAAAATTTAAATCAAAGAAAGACCCATCTCATAATTAAAAAAGAAACTTAAAAATTATCTTTTATTGTGGCAAAAAGTAATATTTAATATTTGCTTTAGTGGGAAATAGTTGTTTTATGTAGCACTGAAATAATGCTAAAATGTTCTACCAGGCATCTGAGTTTTCATGAGACATCAACTTAAAAGTCACAAAGCTAAAACTTTCATTTATTAGTAGTTATAGTATTTGTACATACACTAGTTTTAAAATACTTCAGAAAGCCTTATGTACCTTTGTTTATTATTTGTTTGTGTAATATTGTTAGCTTACATTAGGCTTATATAACCTTTTTTTAGTGTATGTTTGTGTAATCTTGTTAGTTTATGTTAAGCTTACATAATTTTGTTTATTGCACGTTTGTTTTTATCTTGGTAGGTTATGTTAGACATACATAACCTTCTTTATGGTATGTTTTTGTAATCTGGTTACTTAATTTTAGGTTGCATAACCTTGTTAATTGATTTAAGAACTTTAGTGGAGTGCAACTGCCTGTTGAAAGAGGAGACATTTTGGCTTTTAAATTGAAAAAGCCTCATTGTAGAAGCTGAAATGTCTCATCTCTCCACAGGCAATTGAAGTTCATTAAAGTTCTCAAATGTCTCTTTTAGTTTATTATAGGTTCACATAACCTTAACCTTATCATAGGTTTACACCTTCAAATAATCTGAATGTTTTTTCTAAACTTATGACTTAAGCATTAAGTTTTAAATTCTGTGTTGGCTTGATTACCGTGAGTTTGTATTTGATATTAAAACATAGATTTTATTGTGATCAGGTATATCTTAATTTGTGCTTTGGGTGAATATGTTTAATTTATTGCAATTTATCTCTGTAGAAATTTACTGCATTTTGATAATTAACATGTAATTTTGCATACCACATAGACAGAAAGTACAAAAAAAAATTCTTGTTAGTAGTTACTGCTGTAGTTTTAAAACTGTTTATTTGGACCTGGGTTTCACAAAAGTTTGGTATTATTTAACAACTTGTGGTCTTTATTTTAAAGTTTTTGTTTTTATTCTTAGGTTTATGTATCTCTTACTGGTCAAGAAGAAATGCCAGTAAGTACAGTTTCTCTTTTCACAAATATTTTAAGAAAATTTGGAGTTAAACTATACCTTTTTAAGTGAGAATTTCTAGTAGTAGTAGTAGCTATAATACTCAACATTAATATTAGTACTATCTGATTTCTTGGTGAAAGATGGTTTTCAAGTGTATTAATATTTAAAATTTTGGAAAATGTAAATATCTGCTACTGTCTAAATACTGAAAGCTAGCAAAGCACTTGAAAAACAACACCTAAATTTGTTATAAAAACAACTTAACAGCAGATTTTTTTCACAATCCTCTTAATGTGTCCATTAATGCTGATTTCATTTAAATCAAAGTTATGAAATAAACAGCATGTAAGATCTATTTCTCATCTCTAACAAGTCACTGCCATGTAAGTTTTTTGTTCAATACCAGAATTCACTACATGAGCTGAACTGTGAGAGACAAAACGATTTTTACAACTTAAAGTTACTGAATGAAAAGCTATTGGACAATGACTGTGGGAGATGGGAAATGCCATTTAAAACATGCTTGTGAATTAGAGCTTCATCTGGGTAATTAAGAGGAACATTGCAAAAAAGATCTTTATTTAGTTTTTGTAACAAATTTAGGCAGAGTTTTGTACTGTACGTATAACGACTGGTGGTGTAACGTAGTGTACTGTTTTTGGCAGTCTTATGATGTGCATCACCATTCAGTATCTTTAATTTTAAATGTGTGATGTGATTAAAATTATTGAATGTTGTATTCAATGTTGAACATTGAATTATGGCTTAGGTATATGTAGTAGTGATGAGTGTATAGAATATTATTTTTAACACTGTTTGGAAAGTAATAGTTTTATTTCCTGAAGGACAGTGATTTCTGATTGCAACTCCTGGTTTTGAATATGTAAACAACATTTGAATTATGGTGTACTTTTTTTACCATTTTGCAGACTTAATCATATCAAATTAGTGATACAGTGTTATTTATGAAGTCGCTTTAAGAGTACCAGTTATTTGAAAAATGCCATCCAATAAAACTACTATTGAAGCTGGCAGAAATTGAGTATAACTGTTCGTCTGTAGTTCTTAGTAGCAGTCATTATGTGACAATCAGTGTGGGGTTGGGTATTATAAGACTATAGAATAATAGTATAATTTATTAAGTGAAATTAATTTATATCCAGTGGGTGGAACAGAGAAGTCTGTTTTTGTTTTTTAAGATCCCTTATACATTTAGTATTTTTGTAACTTGTATGCCAATTCAGTGGCTCTGTAAGTTTTAAAGATAGAATGTTCTTCTAGATATGGTGTCCTCCCACTCCACCTACAGAAGAGAATGACCTGTATGTTGACCACAGTTTGGGGTTCTTGTATGAAGATAGCATTATGACAGAGTCACAGTTACCTCCAGTATTTGTAAAGAAAGAGGTTAAGCACCATAGAGTTGATGCAGCCTCCACAGGTAGATTTGTGAAAAAAAAAGCCACTCTTTGAGAGTGTGATCCTTTCCATAGTTTATGAGATTTTTTTGGTCAAATTTATGAATGGAAAGTATTTATATTCCTTGACCTGTAATTTTAGCCATAGTATACATTTCAATAAATTTATTTATAAAGTTATATAAATGACTGCTTGGAAGACAAATTTAATTATATAATTACTTAAGAAAGGATTGTTTTACATAGTAGCTTGTAAACATCTGTAAATTAGGCAAGTAATTTATTTCTGGTACTGATATGATAAAATCATATATGGTAATGATAAAATAAATTGATAAAAACTCAGTGTTTTGGTTTTACTCACACAGCTGTGGTCACTCGGAAACAGAAGGTCCGTAAGGAGGAGACTGTGCACATTCCACGTTCCTTATTTGATCGACCTTCAGCAGCAATATTGAAAATGAGACGAGAAGCCAAAATGCAAAAGGTCAAGGGGTTGATGGTGGGGCCAATGACCTTTCAAAGACCATTTGGGTTGGGGGTTCCTGCAGTGAAACCTCCTGTGCCGTATTCCAAATCTTCATCAGAATCGCAGGCGGATGTACCTGAATGGCTGGTTCATGAAGACTGGGCCTTGCTACAAGTTAGTTTTTTTTTTAAACAAGTAGCTGTTGTTGACAATGGATCAAATTTCTGGCAGTGAATCTCAAATTTCTTGTTTGTTTAATTTGGTTTCATTAAATCAAAGTAACTATCTATATGTGATAAGAGCATTCATCTCTGCTGAAAAGCCAGGTAGTTTACCCTTATTTGTCAAAGCAGCATTTCTGAATTTGTCTGTTAGTTTTTTGGTGTTATTATGTCAATCCCACACATAATTCTTACTAAGGATTTGGGACAAATAAAACTCCTGTTAAGTGTCAATGCAGCTTCAAGAGCATGTCTGTTGTATGTAGGGCCAGGCATAGCCAGGTGATTAGGAAGCTCAACTCTCAATTTGAGAGTTGAGGCTTTGAATCCCCATCACACCAAACATGCTTGTCCTTTCAGCCTTGGAAATGTTATAGAATGTGACAGTCAATCCCATTATTCGTTGGTAAAAGAGTAGCCCAAGAGTTGTTGATGGATGGTGATGACTAGCTGCCTTCCTTCTAGTCTTTCAGTGTTAATTAGGGGTGGCTGATACAAATAGCCCTCATGTAGCTTTGTGTAAGGTTAAAAAACTGGTGAGTGCAGAAAAAATATCCACTTGATTTTATTACACACAAATAAGGAAAACACAAATACGTAATAAATATGGTAATGTATGTAATAATAATAATAAAAAGATATCTTTAGGATTAAAATTTCTTTTGATTCATGTAACATTGTAAAGTCACAGTAAAGCACTATTTGAGTTCTGACTATAAACCATAAGTTTAAGATGGGATGATAACCTTGAAATATATCTTTTCATTCCCTGAACTTGCAGACACTATGCCAGAAAGAACACCTTTTGGTTTTGCTTAGTAAATTTGTTTCTCTGATGGTTATTAACTTCAACTGTATCATTTTGTTTTCCAGGTGATTCAATCTTTACAAGGCCTTCCTCTAAACCTCACAGTACTTTCTCCTGCACATATACCAAACTGGGACCTTGTAGCTGATGTGTTTAACTCTGTCAGCCGAACCTATCGTTCACCCAAACAGTGCAAAGCTCGTTATGAGAGCGTCATTGTGCCCCGAGAGGAAGGGAGAATATTGTATGATACTAACCCTAAGAAACAGAAGAAAACAAAAGGGATATACAAGGTATATGTGACAACTTTAAGCTGTCATTCTAAGATGATAAACTTAAGTGGGATAAATAGCATTGGTGTGAGAGGATTAGTTAGCCCCAAGAAAAAGAATATACAGTGTATCTATAGAAATGTGAAAGTATATGACTGCAAGATACTAAACTAAAGAACTTATGAGCCAAATATGTGTGTGTGTGTTTGTTAATTATTTTTTGTTGAATAGGTTGTGTGAAACCATCATGTAGAAATAGAAGCTTATTTTCTTAACTGTTTTAATAAATCTTTACTTTCAAGCATTTATGTTTTTGTCTAGTTACTTTTTTAGAGAAAACATTTCCTACCCTTTTAAAAAAATATTAGCACAGTTAAGTTTATGGAATGGTTTGAATATGGTGGGAAGAATGCTAGCTGTAATCATTCTTCAAAAAGATTTGACCTGAGAGGTTTAAAGCTAGGGTTAGTGAAAATAGGTGTTTATGTAGGAATTATAGTTTTACTTGGCCCTATGTTACCACATTTTGTCTATAAAGAATTTAATTGTGTTTCCAAACTAGTATAAATTCCATTTTCCATGAAAGATTAAGTTGCTTTTGTTTTTATCAGGATGCTTCATTTATGATTAAAAAACTGGGTAAAATAGCTTTGGTTTATTAGTTATAAGTTCTCCACACGTGTTTATACATTCATATATATACACACACACATACAAGTGCAAGTTTTTCTCTCAGTCACTCTTTGATACCATAGATACTATAATTTAAAATATATACAAAAGATAAAGGAAAGATTGCTGTTAACTAAGTACTCTCTGCCTTTTCTACAGACCAAGAACAACCGTCCTATGAGGACTAGCCAACTTTACATACAGGATAACAACAACACTTTCACCAGCTTGTACAACAATCGCTTTGAAACCATCAAGTCTGTGGCTAACAAGCGTACACCAACCTTGAAACCTCTCTTTGTGAACCCTGCAGGGAAGAACCTAAAGCATGCTGCTGTGCTAGCAGAGAGTGGAATTGTATACGATCAGCCACTTAGTCCAGTGAAGGTGGCTTCCAACAGAGCTGATAGGATTGCAAGAGAAAAGCAACGTACACAGCAGGCAGCCGCAGCTGTAAGTATTGTGAGGAAGAACTGATTAATATAATAAAAAGTGTGGATTACTTCCTTAAGTTACTTAATTTACTATACATCTCCCCTGTACACTTAAGATTAAAAAATAAAAATAAATGAAACTTTGTAATTGTAACTTAAATATGGCTTGTTGATAGTTTCCTATTTTTTGATTCACTGTTCTCAGTTGAATCCAATTCCATTATGGAATTGAATTGTGCTAAATCTAATATTCTGTATTGATAACAACCATAAACTTATTGTGTGCCATCTTTCTGTAAAAAAGATTTGTAATCAGTACTGGACAGTGTCCAATTTTAAGCTGTTTTATTGAACTGTGTTGTAAATATTTTAACTAAAGTAGATAAGTTTAACTTGTTGCAGTATATAAAATAGTAAAAGTGACAGAGATGGAAATTGTGACTTACTAGGCAGCAGCAGCAGCAGAACAACAGCTGACAGCACAGAGACAACAACAGCAGCAGCAGGTGACTGTCACAGCTCAGGGAATCTCTCAGCAGCAAGCAGCACATGCTCAGGCTGTGATTGCTAGTCTTACTCCTCAAACACAACAATTACAAGCTGTTGTAAGTGTTTGGATGCTTGTTTATATAATTAATAGGCTTACTTTCACACTTTAGTACATTACTATGAGCAGAATGTGGTAAGTGTTTAAACTGTGCTAACAACCCTGTGATTTAAACGTCTGAAGTAAAAAATTTGTTAATCTGGACTAAATGTTCAGTGAAACAACACTTTTAAATTCTAAATACAAGGCTTATTATTTTTACATTTAGTCTAACATTACTCTTGGATAGGGAAAACATCTTCAAGAAGAATGTGATTCTGTTAATCAAATCGTATATTTTATTCTGTGTATTCCATGAGTGGATTTGTTAAGGTTCAGAGGAGCTGCATGCCAAAGATATAGGTTTCAATATATGTATGGTGACTAGATGTTTTGCAAGAAAAATCAACTTTATCCAATCATTTCTATTAGAGTTTTAAAGAATTTTCTCTACCAAGTATAAAATTACTAAGTACTGTTTGTTGTTATGGATCTTAATGATACATAAGTATTAGTTTGATTATTAGACTGAAGGGTTTATCTCAGTGGAAACATGTAGTATCACTGTTTTGAAAAAAATAAATGTAATCCATACCTGTAATTTTATTGTAGCATATTTTACCTGTTATATATAGATTCATTTTTAATCATTGTTTTGTTAGTATCGTTTTAAAGGTTTTTCTCATTTTATAAAGTATTGGATTAATTTATGTGATCAAAATAAAGGAGTAGGAAATTCCACTCCTTTTTAAATAATAGAAATTGAATTGTTTGAATTTAGTTACAGGTATTATAATATTACAATTTTTTTATTATTAGGTTTCTTTTTTTTATTTCTCAACATGTATAGTCAAGCTGGCTGTTAAACTCTAAAATATAGCCATTGTTTTTGTATGTGTGAATAAACTCTGTATTTGAATGGAACTGAAAATTAATTTTTTTATCGGTTTCTTTGGAGGTCAGTCCTGTGATTGTTTTAAGTGCTTTATGTCTTAAAAAAGAAAACTTTGCCACTGGATATTTGTTTTTGAAAAGTATTTCTCACGAAACTGATCTCATCAGAGCAGCAATTTTATTTATAAAGTTTTGCATGCAGTACAAGAAGATATGAAGGTAGCTACTCTACACAAATATACTTTCTTCTCTTAGCATGCCAGTCAGTTGACTAAAGCTGCTCTACAGGGCGGAGCTACCACAGTATCCTTAGCCAAGCAACTGAGCACGGGAATCGTTGTCAACACGGCAGCAACAGCAGCCACTCTGGCCACCTTGAGTAAAGCACTAGGGCAATCTGGTGTAGCAGCTGTTCAAACTCAAGGAGCTACACTGACGGTAAGCTCCAGCAACCAACAAAATACAGTTCTAGAACAGTCTGATGTCACAACTGTTTAACTGAAGTTGATGTTTTAACTCTCACTATGGACTTGGTCCCAAGGGTGACCTCATTTGTGTTTGTGTAATTTTCAAACTACTACTTTACCACAGGAAGTGTATCTTTCCAAAATTATCCAGATTATCAGTAAACTATACAACTTTTAATATACAAAATATATAAGATTTTGTAGTTTTCAAATGTTGATTAATCAGCATGCAAAGTAATTTTGGTTTTAAAATTAAAAAAATACTTTTATGCATCATAAGATTGTCAAATTCCATATGCAAAATCTTTATAATTTTGAGTTAATTATTGACTTTTTTTTCAACTTGTTATTTTCACTATCTTAACCTCTGTGTTAGATATACAAGACTGCTTGGTTTAAGAGTTATTATTTAGCTTATTTGATGGTCTAGTATATATATTAGTGATTATTTACTTCTCATAGCCAGAGAGTTAAAAGCTATTATTTTTAAAGTGATAGTTACATGAACTTTCATTATTTAACTTTTTGTCTTTAATATTTTTCTCATTACCATAAGAGAGTATTGCTTCATTATAGCATCTGATAGGTTGTAAAAACTTTGAGGCCTTAGTGAAGATAATATATAGGCAACCAACCAAACACAAGCAAAGTAAAGTTCATTTACAAAATGTGAAATTAGCCACTGTGTGAGTGATCAATCATAAAGGGTAATGTTTTAAAGTTAGTTTCACAGTTTAATAGAGATAAGGAGAATACTTTGTTTTGTTAACTGATATTCTAAAGTAATTGAACCCCTATGTATGGACAAAAAGGAAACAATAAGCAAAGAATTAGTAAGAGTTTAAGGTACAACTGTGATACCCTATAATGTAAAGAATTTTTGTTCATATGTTTGACTTGTTTTGAATGTTATGTTTAAACAAGTGGATTGTATGCTTTCCATTTATTGTTTGAATCTTCCCCAACAAGTCACAGACACCTACTGTAGAAGAATCCCAGCCCACATCCATACTTGATACCTTCACACTCAGTTTGGGTTCAGTTGATTTGACTGACCTCATAATTAACATAAAAATTTGGAAAATAGATTGTGCTTATTGATTTGTCATAGATCTATTACATAAACAATTATTTCTAGAAATGGAAAGATATGGGTGGGGCCATTGTGTTTGATTCACTAAACGAGCAAAATCTCAGTAAATAGAATAAATAGATATGAGGTTTTTGTTTCATATTTTAGCTTTTCAGTAATAATAATTTGAGTTTCTAATTTGTAAGAAACTATAGACTTTGTATTTGGATGTCATAAACATACAATAAAACCTGTCTAAAATGGAATCGCATAGGACTGAGCAAAATTTATGTCTTAGATAGTGAACATGCGTTTCATTAATTAATTATAATTTTTGAGAGGAACGTTATACTTGCTTGACTTAAGGGAAGTAAGACTTTTGTGTATAAAGTTATTATACTGTTTATGCCTTATTTATTATAATAAGAACAAAAATAGACATTCAAAATATACATAAATACACAAAATCTTAATAAAATTTATTTGAAGAAAGTGTCCAATTCCAATTGTTTTTTTTAATGGGCTTTCTCATGTAGTTAAAAGAGAACACCAATTTTATGGCCTTTTCATGAAGTCATTTTTCCCCTTCATTTTTGCATGCAATTTGATAGCATTAATGTAACTTAACACTTGTGATGAAGTAGGAATTTCTATTTCTTCACTATCTTTTCTATGTTGTTCATCTTCTGAATCTCTCACATTGTTACTATCTTGTGATTGTATTGTAGATTTTAAATCATTTTCATCAGTTTCTGTTAAAACATTCACAAAACTTTCCACGTTCACAGAATCATCTGCCTTAATTTTCTCAATCAGAGTTTGGATTTCACTAGAATGGTCATAACAAACAACTTCTCCACAATCACTGCCATTATCAAGAATAAATCCACAGTTTTGAAAGCACTTTATTATGCATTTATCTTTTATGCATTTGATTGAATGATTTACAAATACAATTACTTCTAACACGTCAATTTTCATGGTCATTTCAGATGCTCTCTTACAGTCATCCATGTTTGCAATAATATGCTTAAGCATCAATTGTCTGTATTTTAATTTTATACACTGTATAATTCCATTATCTAGTGGCTGTAGAACTGATGTTGTACACAGAGGTAAAAAGACTAACGAACATTTGAAAGTTGAACTTTTGGGTGACAAGTTGCATTATTTAGGAAAAGTAGAATATTCCTGTTCTCTTGTTTCATTCTTTTGTTTAATTTGTTCAAACATTCCTCGAATATAGTATCTGTCATCCACACATTATTATTCACTTTCCATTCCACAGGAAGTTGATTCTTCCTTAAATTTTTGAAAGAGCACAGATTTTCACTTTTACCTATTACCCATGGTTTCCCCAGTTTTCTATCAGCAAATGTGACCAAAAGTACAGTCAGTCGTTCTTTTGAAAAAGATCTCCAGAATAATGATGGGCAGAAAACAGAACATAATACAGGGTGTTTGGAAAGTCACTGCTCAGTTTTGAAAGCAGCGATAACAGCATTCATTCAGTCTATTTCAAGCCAGCAACTGATAGTGGTGTTTAGAAACAAAATAAGAAGGATCCAAGCCTGTATTGATGCCAACGTGGGTCACTTTCAACATTGTTTATAATTGTCATTCTTATTTACCTCCTGTATTCTATATTGAAACATGTCTGTTAATAAATATATAAGTGCACAGTGACTTTCCAAACACCCTGTATATTTAACCAATACTTGCTGTAACAAAATGTCTGAGAATTTATTACTATTTAAACAACTTAATATTTAATCAAAAACATTTTTTTCTGCCTTACTCAGGATCTAATCCTACTTGTTGATAGATGAGGTAGGTGAAAGATAGTTTTTAGTTTGCATTATGCAGGTTCTGCCATATAGAGGGCCTTTTATAAGAGAAATCCTAAGATAATGCTGCAAAATTTTCATATTTCTGGCTTGTACAGGTTTCTGTCCTATGCAGTTTCTGGTTTAGATAGGTTTTACTGTATTATTAAATGCTGTTGCAGTAAACATACCACATGACACACAAAAATTGACATTTAGGAATTCTTTTAATATTTACATTTAAAATAAAGAATCAGCAACTATATGATACAGAAGTTTGAATTATAAGCTAAAATGTGATACTTATTGACATAAATCTGTGAAACAATGGAATGATAACATTTTGAATGTAAGTCTACATACATGATGACATGCCCTTTGATCTATGACCATGAGGAGTTAATGATATGCATTTGCAGTCAGGCTGGCAACCTGAGTAAAACACTTAAGACATTTTACCATTATGGCAGTTCAGTATCTAGGTAATTATTTTCTGCAGTCTTACAGCTTTAGTATGAACATATAGGTATGTGACAAAATGTGGAGTATATTAACTTTACAGTTGTACTTAAAATTAATGTGGTTTAAAATAATTTTGAAATTTTAGCATTGTTATTAAAATATGATTGATCTCTCTATAAATCACAGGCTGCTAATGTAACTGGTCTAACTCAAGCAACGCTTCGCACTCAAAGGGCCTCTACTACTGGTATTACTACTACAACTATGACTCTGCCAGAAGCTGTTGTAGCAGCTGCAGGCCTTACTGGTCAAGCCAGAACTATAGCTACCACAGGTGTTAACACTGTGGCCACACCGTCCATTGTTTCAGTGGCTGGCTTAACTGCAGCCCAGATTCATGCTGCTACTAGACTTAATGCTGCAGGTGAGTCAAGCCTTACTATTTTACTATCTAAAGTTTGATGTTAGTAATACAGACTATGGTCTTTGTCCTCAAGATAAGATTGGTTTAATGTTTTTCAGTTTAACAGCAAAGGTAATCGTACAGATAACTTGTGTACTGTGGAAAATAGAGGTGATGCATGATCTTCCTTTAGTGGGGAAGTTATTGATAAACTAGGGATATCTTTAGACATTGATAAACTAGACATATCTTGAGTATTGAGAAATATTTTAGACGTTGAGAAAAGTTACTTTATGTTATATTTTTTTATATTAACTAGTGACAGTTGGAAGTAATCAACTAACATCAGCGAGGACACTGACAGGAAATCAACTACATGTTTACAGACAGAATGCTATGAGGCAACAACGATTGCAGGTACATTTACAGTCTGTGTAGTTTCAATCGAACATTGCTTGTGTTGTTTCTGTACTAGATTTAATTTTAAGTTTTAATTTGAAGCCCACTGGGAGCAGTTTTATATAAATTGCTGCATAAAACATCAGAGAAATTTTTCCATATGAACATTGGGAGTTTTTCATTGTTACAGTAACATGAAGGGAAGTTCTACCATTTGTTGTAACTTTTATACTAATTCACAAACTCAGGTAATTGCTATTAGGAATACTATAAAGAACCTCACGAGAAAATTGAATAAAATATTCAGTACTGTAAAGTACAATGTGAAATGCAATTTAATGAAAGTTTGTTTGTTTTGAATTTTGTGCAAAGCCAGCAAAGGCTATCTCACTAGCCATCCCTAATTTGGCAGTGTTAAGGCTAGAGGGAAGGCAGCTAGTCATCACACTACCCACCATCAACCTTTGAGCTATTCTTTTACTAGTAGCATTAACCATCACATTATATTTGCCTCTTGATGTGGATTTCTGTATATGGTGAGGGGACCTCCCAGGGAAGGTTCTGTTCTTTCAGTTTACCTCCTCTGAGATCTAAACATCTACCCGTATGTTTGCTGTGGGTGGCGACCCGTGAAGGGGAGGAGAGGATTCTGGTGATTGAGGGGTCCATCCATGACACACCACTCTGGCCTTGAATTCCTGTAGACGGGCAGCCTTGGGTCATTTGGCTGAATCACCTTGACTAGGGTCAATTAAGTGCCAGTGTTGGATGATCTCAACAGGTGTTTGGACATTGTATCTGATGCTGGTGTTTGGGTATAGTGCTCAAGAAACCCTGGTGTTGCTACAATGTCCTTGTTTGACATTGTAGTGCATCCCATCATTGGGTTCCAGTGTGGGTGGGGTCAGTGGGCACCGAAATATTCCTTTTATTTTATTATGGGTCCTCCAAATAAAAACTTAAATAGGGAAAAAACAGTCCGTAGAAAAACGACCACATCTTGAAGGTTCTGAGCAGCAATCTTCAACATCTGTAACACTTGTTGTACCTCATTTTCTTATTTTACATTCTCTTTTAGACAAATTTTTATGGCAAATGTCTCCCTTTTTCATTCAGAAGGGACTAGAGGGACTTGCTGGCTCTCCAAAGTCAGTAAAGAAGCTTCTATCTAGTGATATATTGGCAGAAACATCCACATCTCAACACAGTGAACTCCTCTTGCATTCAAAGGCAATTGGGGATATATCTATTGAAGTTACACCTCATGTTACTTTGAATTCGTCACTAAGAGTTATTGTTGAGAGGGATTTGAAGAACATCCTCGATTCAGATATTCTTGCTGGATTTTCTACTCACGGAGTTTCTGTAGTGAAGTGTATCTCCACTCATAAAGATGGAGTTACATTGCCAACCAATATCCTCGTTCTGACATTTACATCATCACATCCACCTACCACCATCAAGGCAGGTTATCTTAATTGCAAGGTATTGTCATACATTCCAAACCCTCTCAGATGTTTTCAGTGTCAGCGGTTCAGTCACTTGAAGACATCATGTCATGGTTCCTTGAAGTGTGCTCGTTGCGGTGGCAAGGACCATGATGCCTATGGGTGTGAAACGGACTCTCATTGCATTAATTGCATTGGTTCTCACTCATCATACGTTCGTTCTTGCCTTAAATAGGTGAAACAAAAAAGAGGTGCAACGTTTGAAGACGATTCAAAACATTACCATGATGATGAATGTCCACCATGTCCACCACTTGAACTTATGTTACTACACTTCATTTCACAACTACAGTGGGAGTGCAGACAGATCTCTCTGTGTCTCCAAAAGAATCTTTCTCTAAACAAATGAAAAGTCTTTTTACCTCCATGGTTAAAAAAAGTTGGTGAATCAACTTCAACGCCCATCTCTGTCCCTTACATACATTCCAACAAATCCAAAGATCCACTTCCTTTGGTTCTAGGTAGAGGCATTTCCTCAGATACATCTTCTTCTCCCTGCCCATTCAACCCAGGACAGGATCCATGGAGGTTGACAGACCTCCCTCAAATAAGGACAGTGAGGAAAAATGACATGGTCGTAAATGAAAGGGTTCTCCACCCAGTTCACCTACAGGTAAATAAAAATGGCCACCTTGATACAATGGATCTGTCAAGGTTTACGTTCTGATCTGGATGACATCAAAACACTGATTGCTTCCTACCATCCTGTATGTCTTTTCTTACAGGAAACATTTCTGAAACCTGCCGATACAGTCACCTTTTGGAGGTTTTCTTTGTACAAAAATTACATGCTGTGTGATGGACAAGAGCATGGAGGGGTGGCACTGTTGGTTGATCAGCATGTGCCTACCCTGTCTTTGCCACTCGACATGCCCTTGGAGGCCGTAGACGTCCGTGTTTTCTTGGGTCATACCATCACTGTTTGTTCTCTCTACCTGTCGTCTAGAGAGACATATGATAAATCAGAACTTGATGCTCTCATTGAACCGTTGCCATCTCCCTTTTTAATTCTGGGGGGCTTTAATGGACATTATACACTCTGGGGAAGTACTAATATTGATAGGAGGGGTTGCTCTGTAGAGCGTGTATGCTCTGATCACAACCTTTCTCTTTTCAATACTGGTTCTCATATTTATTTTCATGCACCTAGTCAGTCCTTTACTGCTATTGATCTCTCAATTTGCTCCTCTTCATTATTCTCCTATTTTTCGTGGAGGGTTGACAATAATTCACAAGGCAGTGATTAGTTTCCTATAATTTTGAGAGAGTCTGGCAGTGGTCGATGCCACCCGACCCGCATGCCCAGGTAGAAGCTAGATCACGCAAACTGGCCCTCTTTCACTGCTCTTGCAGAACTCGATCCTGCCATTGTCTGTGAGCCATCAATAGATGACTGTGTTGCAGCAGTAATTGACTGTATTATACAATGAGCAGCTGCTTGTATTCCTAAAACCTTGCCACATGGCATGGAAAACTTAAAAGCGGGCTTGGGATACTTTCCGTAGATATCCCACACTCTCGACCTGCATCACTTTCAAGCAGGGCTGTACACATGCTTGGTGGGTTAAACATCAAAGTCAGAAGGAGCCTTAGGTTAAGCTCACAACCAGCATATCTTCTATCACCAGTTCAAAAGTCACGTGGGACAAGATTCAAAAGATCAGTAAGCAATATAATTCTGTTCTCCTCTCGATCTTGCTCTCTAATGGCCAGAAAGTAGCTGATACCCAGAGCATCCCCGATACTCTAGGTGAAAGCTTTCGCTGGGTATCTAGCACTTCTGCTTATTCCTCCACCTTCTTAGCCATCAAGACTCGGGCAGAGTTATCACCACTTTCCTTTCGAGGTAATTGTTCTATGACTATAATCGTTCCTTTACACTGGTGGATCTCAAACTGGGCCTTCATCGGTTTGGCAATACATCATTTGGACCTGATGATGTACACTATGAAATGCTGTGCTATCTATCTTCTGCTTCTGTTGCTATTCTGATTGTTTTTAACTGGATCTGGCAGGAGAATGTTTTTCCTGATGCCCGGCACCAGGCTATTGTCCTACCTTTCTCTAAGCCTGGGAAGGATACTAAGATTCCTTCAAACTACTGTCTAATTGCTTTGATGACCTGTCTCTGTAAGACCTTAGAGAGGATGGTTAATGCTCATCTTGTTTGGTTCCTCGAATGAAACAGCCTCCTCTCTCCCATGCAGTGTGGGTTCCGACAACAGCGCTCCACCGTGGACCACCTGATTCGACTTGAAACGTCAATCAGAGAAGCCTTTCTCAAATGACAGCATCTTGTATTAATATTCTTTGACATTGAGAAGGCTTATGATACAACATGGAGGTATGGCATTTTGCGAGATCTCCATATATATGGGTTACATGGCCATTTGCCCATTTTTATTAAAAATTTTTTAATGGACAGGAGATTCCAAGTTTGTGTGGGTTTGACACTTTCAAGTCCTTTTCTACAGGAACTTGGAGTCTCTCAAGCTGTGTTTTGACTGTCACACTTTTCAGTATAAAGATTAATGCCATTACTGAACAACTCCCTCTCACTGTTGCAAACGGGCTCTATATTAACTACTTTCGCATCTCATGTCAGTCGTCGAACGTGAGGTATATTGAGTGGCAGCTACGGACTGCCCTCAGTCGTTTACTGAAGTGGACAACAGCAAACGACTTTAAATTCTCTCTCTCTAAAACTGTTTTCATGCACTTGCTGTCAATGGGATATTCATCCTGATTCCAAACTCCGTATTGGTGAAGTTGTACTGCCTGTGGTCCCTGAGACCAAGTTCTTGGGGATTATCTTTGACCGTAAGCTGACCTTTATACCAAACATCAAGCAGCTATGGGTTAAATGTACAAGAGCACTGAACATCCTCCATGTTGTCTCTTCCACCAGTTGGGGAGTGTATTGATGTTCTATGCTAAAGATATATTGTGCTCTTATTCGATCAAAACTCAACTATGGATCACTGGTCTATGGCTGTGCCAGATCCTTGGCTTTAAAGATGTCAGACCACATTCATCATCAAGGACTTTGGATCTGCACTGGGGCTTTCTGCATTTCCCAAGTTCAGAGGTTACACATAGAGTCTCATGAACCTTCTTTGCAACTGTCTTTACTATATGCTTCAAAAATTTGTTCCTTACCAAAGCATCCCACCTGGGGTTGTGTTTTTTTTTTCTCGTTGGGCCATACTTTTTCAGAACAGACGATCTGCCATTGCTCCTTTTGGCTTTCATATCCAGGTGCACTTGGATGAATTGGGTCTGTCCTTGGATAACATTACTGTATCCACTGGTTAGCCCATCCTACCATAGCTTCTTACATTTCCCAAATGTGACCTATCTTTAAGTCATCTGAGGAAAGCAGACACTCATGATTGGAAAGACTGTCTCCTATTTGCTGAACACCTTTCGAACCGTCCTTCCATTCATATTTATAGAAGTGGTTTGAAATCAGGTGACTGTGTGTGCCATGGTTTGTTGTTTGTGTATAGAATCCCCTGTACAGCTTCTGTGTTTACTGCTGAACTGTATGCCACTTCTCTTGCTCTGGATTATATAGAAGCTAAGCAGTACTCAAATTGCACTATTTATACTGACTTGTTTAGTTCTCTACTGGCCCTGTAATCGCTTTACGTTAGTTCACACCCTGTTCTCACTGATACTCAAAACCGACTGGCCCATTTCTCTTTAACATTTACTTCTATCCAGTTTTTCTGGATACCAGGTCATGTTGGTATTTGGAGGAACAAACATGCTCACCTTAGCTAAATCTATCTGCTCTGGCACTATCACTACTGTGCCGGTTCCATACATTGACTGTAGTTCTGTATTCAAGGCTCTGTTTCGTTCCAGTGGGCAGTCAACTTGGAATGAGCAATGCGAAAACAAGCTTTTCCAAATAATACCCTTTATTGGACTTTGATTGTCTTGCTTTTGTAAGGATCAGAAAGAGGAAGTTGTTCCTATTAGACTACCATTGGTCAGTTTTTTAACTCGTTTTCTTTTATCTGGAACTGATGCACCAGTGTGTAGTCTGTGTAACACTCAGGTCACAATAAGCCACATTTTACTTTCTTGCCATCATTATGAGTCTCAACAACGACACCATTTTAAACATGTTCTGTCCCAATGTCTGTCCATAACGTTAGATAGTGTTATTGGTAATGGTGACACTGTCTACCTTGATAATGTTTTTAGTTTTTTAGCTTATACGTTAGTTACCTTTTTTAATGTGATTCCTTTTTAAGAATCAAAGTCCATCTCGTTCGATTTGAAATTAGAAAATGGTCGTAACTTTACATAAGTTGAAATCAGGACTGGAAAGGCCAACTTCAGGTGACTCATGCTGCTGTTTGAACTACCCGTTAGTCATCATGGCAAGTTATTATTAAAATTTTGCTACAGGTCTTTTACAACTTTTATTACTTTACTTTCTGAAAATGGTCACAACATCACATAACTCGGAAACAGGACTGTCAAGGCCAACTTTAGGTGACTGATGGTGGTTTTTGTACTTACCTGTTAGTCTTTCTGGTGAGTGATAATTACAATTATACTATGAAAGTCCTTTACAACTTGTATTAGTGTTGCTTTTCTCTTAACGTTGTAGACTAGATATAAACATTTGTTTTATGCTTTTTTTCTTTTTTTTTAAACTTTGTTTTGCTTTACCTGAATTTCCTTTTACGAATTTTGCTAAATTTATTTTAACTTTTTACTGGATGTTTGGTGCAGATAGGCTAGCTGCTTTGTGCCATAAAGCACTAAATCAACCAACCAAACAACAACATTATATTCACCTCCATGGCTGAAAGGGGGAGCATGTTTGGTTGGATAAGGATTCAAATCTTTAACCCTCAGATTATGAATAGAGTACCCTAACCACCTGTTCTTGCCAGTTCATTTAATAAAAGAGAACTATGGAAAGATTTCTTGTTTAGTTATCCTCACTTGAGGTGACGTAGGAAATTTTAATGTCTGTGTATGTTTATGTTTAAAAGTAAATTGTTAAATGCAGACTTATTTTGAACAAATAAATGAATTTGCTTGTGGTTCTTCTTTAGGTTGACTTTTATATAATTGTGCATGGTGTGTTTTTATATATATGGTATGCACTGTAGAGAAGATAAAAGATACAATAGTTTCAAACCTTTACTAGCCAATAAATGAAATATATTTATAGAGCATAGTGAGATGTCTCTATGATGTGCAACAAGCCACATGTGTCATCTAAGTGAGGTAGGTGTATGTATTACATCAAAGTGCATGTAATATATACAACATAGCTCCTTGTTGGCACTTAGTAAAATTGTCTTTGGTGAACAGCAAGGCACTTTGATGGTGATAATTGAGATGTCTCTTTGATGAACAGGAAAGCACTTTGTAGTGCAAAGTAACACACAGTTACTAAAATTGCTTCATTGCTTTTTAATTATAGAATGTTTAATTAATGAGTAACAAAGAGAAAGAGGATCTTAAACTATTCAATGGTAAACTACATGGATTATCAGGTTACAAGAAATGCTTTATTAAAAGTTACAACAAACTCCATGGTGAAGAATTTTGGTTCTCTCCAGAAAAAATACACATTACAATTAATAATGTTTCAGGATGTACATGCAGTGAAACTATTTTGCTGGTTCACTTCTAAAATTACAAAGACGTAATGTTATCAGTGTGCACGTGTTGTTGAGTGTTGGCACTTTTGTAATATTACTAAATCAATTATACCTGTCAGAAGACATGTATTAGGCAGATACTTAGATGTATTGATATGAACATGCTAAAACGGGATGAGGTGAATCCAGAGAATAATAGGCCTTTGTTTTTGTCAAGGACAAGTCATTCTTCATGTACAAAATGATGTTATTCTTAAAATTTCAAAAAATATTTTGTTTTTAGGATGCTCATCAGTTGAAGAGGCTTCAGGCTGCTCAGGCTGGAAAAGTAGCAGTGACTCTTGCCTCACATGTGACTGCACAAGTTGCTGCAGCAGCTGCTGCTGCTGCTGCACAGCAACGCACTGCTCAACAAGCTGGTGTTAGGCAAGGGATAACGAAGCAAGGGGTGGCACGGACAATGACCGAAGCAGATTTGGCACTGCTGAAACGTCAGCACATACAGAAACAAGCCGTAGCCCAGGTTCGTGTTAACGGAAGTTGTATAGAAACAAAGATTTTAGTATATTGAGCTTAACATTTCATCTAGTTTCCAGAACTCATAATAACAAGAGCCAGCTCATGTGATGGTTACTTAATGTTATGTTGTCATGTTTAATTTACAAGTGTTAACAGACTGATATTGTTTTATTTTCTAGTTGAATCAAGCCCAGTTGTTGGCTCAAGTGCAGCTTCAAGGTCAGCAGCCAATAACAGGGACAGTACAAAGTCCTGTTGCAACATTGGTAAAAACTGTGTCAGCTCCTACGTCTGCAGTCACAATACCAGTATCTGCTGTCTCAAAAACAGGAGTCAACATAAATGTTAGTTTACCTCAGGTGAGCAAGATACTAATGAAAACTTGCTGTCTAAAAAAATATTGAAAACTAACCTTAACTCTTACTTGTAATAATCTTTTATAAGATGTGTTAAGAGTTTTATAATTAATGAAGGTTGTGGTACTTTTCTTTGAAAATTTATTCTACCATTTTCTAAATCCTAAATTCTACATCATATTTTAGTTGTTTTTGTTTTTGTAAAATAGCCAAAAGCCACAGGTTCAGTTGTTAAGGGGACATCAGTTACTCCAACACAACACCAGGTGAGACTGTCTCATCTTCAACATCAGCTTGCCCTGCAGCAGGCTCAACAAAGGAAAGTCCTCCATCATCAGCAAAAGGTTACTTCTCTTGCTCAGGTTGGTTACTTTAACTCTCTAATTATGGGTTGGGTGGAATTGACTCAGTTCATAACTGTATTCTCAAGATGGCTGGTATGGGTATTAAAACTTTAATCAAAATAAAAGTACAGAACAATGTTTTGACCTTCATAGGTCATTTTCAGGTTAAGAAAGAGAGAGTTTGCACCTGACCATTGCCAGGCACATGTCTTAGGGACAAATGTGTAAATGGGTGTGGGGCTGTAGGGGGTGGGGCATTGCAGTTAGATGTTAGGTTATTAGTTAGTATGGGTATAAAGGTGTTACTTTATAACCAGTTCATGACCATGAAGTTATCCATGAAAGTCATTATAGTATGATTTTTGTGAATGTACACATATGTTTGCAAAATTTCACATATTAATTGGTAAACATTACAAAGCAATCGTACACAAAATATCAGGTTTTTGAATTAAGGTATTTCAGTCGAAGATTTTGTCATAAATGTTTTTTTTCAGTATGTTGACTATTCAACATGCAGAGTAATTTTCATTTTAAGATTAAAGATACTATTTTTGCATCAGAATCTTTTCAAATTTCACATCTGAAATCTTTATAACCTCCAGATAATTATCAAATGTTTTTAAGAAAAGTTTTATATTTTGTTATTTTTCACTGTCGAATTATAATCTTTGTATGTGTTTCATAAATTGCCCGATCTTGTAACCAATACAAAAAATTAAGAATGACTACAAATTGTAACTTAAAAAAAACACAAATGTTTAATCTAAATACCTTAAATGTCATAAAATTATGCATTGTGTGTGTGTGTATATATATTGTTTAATAGAGAAAATTAATACTGATACAGTTAAGTAAATTAAAACCAAATCAAGAGGAAGAACTGTGTTATAAACAGCATATCCAAACCCCTAACTACTTAAATTAGCTTGTTATAATCATAAACAAATCCAAACAGGAAACAAGTTAAAAACTTTGCAGTAATTTAAAGGATCCCAGAGTACAAGCTATAATGTGGGGTATAAAATGTACCTTAGGTTTTGGAGGTGACTGTGGAAGTAGAACCCACATTGGTGTGGGGATACACCGTCTATAAATCTTAACTTCCATTCTCCAGTCTTGCGTAAAAAAATAAAGGAACAGCAATATCAATTAAAATTAGATATAGAAATTGGGAGAGTGAGGTGTGGGCACTCAAGCATACAAATTCACACATCTGTATCACCCTATACTGTCTGTAGACAGTTGTGGAAAGATGACTGCTCTCCAAAGTAAAAAAGAAAAAAAAAATAATTGAAAAATAAGAATAAGAAAAATAAGGTACTACTATTAGGGGTAACTAAGTTAAATAAATTTACTTCTTGAAGTTAGCTTTCCAGTTCCTATTCTCATATTAAGGTACTAATTAGTAGTCCAGTAAACGAATTATGCTAGTATGAAGGTTCCCATCCAGTTATCTTAATTAACTAGTTTGACTCCCAACCACTACCCATGAAGTCTATTGTAACTTATTGTTCTCTTAACGAGCCTTTATATGCAGTAAGTTGTACATCTGCATGAAATGTTTAGTAATATTTCTTTAATTTTTTATTTCTTTGTATTTATTTAATACATTCTTGTATTTGTTATAAAACAGTTTAATAAATTTATTAAAAATGTCTTTATTAAATCCATTAACTATTAATTTTTGTATCAGTATCTCAATGTTACTGATAAAATATTGTACTTTTTTTTACAAGTTTTACTATCCCTGAATAATTGCAAAGTTATAATGCTTATAACAGAAGGGTATGGTACATTACTATTAAAAGAGGGTAAACCAGAAAGGCAAAATATTTTCTTTTATCAAAAATATTTACATTGATATCCTAATCAATTATTTTGATTTCTTATTCTATATAATGTACTTCTGTATTAGATATTGAAATATTTTCATTTTCTAATTCTACTGGATAAATAGTGTTAATAACATTATTTGAGGATTATTTGTATTAATTAAATCACCTATATATCTGTTGAAATGTCTGGATTTGTGTAGTATTCAATAAATCTATTCTCATAATAGTAAAGATATACATTTGCTATACAAGTAGAATAGTTAGCTGCCATTGGAACTCCTATTACTTGTTTAAAAACCTGGTTATTGAAAAATATATAATTATTGTAAATACAGAAGCTTAATATATCTTTTATGTTTTTGGAGTTAAATTTTCTTTTTTTTAGTTCTCTGAAAGGATAAGAACTACCTTATCTTATTCTTATTTTTCAGTTAATATTTTTCTTCTTTACTTTGGTGAGCAGTTACTTTCCCACAACTTCTGCAGACAATGAAGGTTGATATAGATGAGGGACGTTGTATGTTTGAGCACCCACATCTTGCTCTCCTAATTTCTATTTCTGTATCTTTAAGTTTAATATCTATTTTTATTTCTCTGTGTGAGACTGACAAATGGGGGTTAAGACTGATAGACAGTGTATCCCCACTGCAATGTGGGTCCTATCTCCACAGTTACCTCCAAAACCTAGGGTACATTTTATATCCCACATGGTTTGTACCCTGGGATCCTTTAAATTACTGCAGAGTTTTTATTTTTGTTTGGACTTGTTTTTGGTTATAACAAACTGACACATATATATGTGTATTAGTTTTATTATATTGACCTTTTAGCCATTACTTACTAACATTAAAGATGTTACATGATGTTTACCCACCCATGTTACTGTAATCAGTAGTATACAACTGGCTTGTCTTGGGTGTGTTTTAATGGACTAGTATTTTGTATAATACAGACCTGTATATATACAGTATTACTATTTAGAAATAAAATGTTAAACTTATTTTTCTTAAAACAGTAAGTACAAAAATACAGCTCACATTTATCTTTTTAGGTTGCTAAGCTTCAAAACATTTTGTACTTGGAAGATGCGAGAAATAATTTTTTTTAGGTTTTATTGTATGTGTATTTGAATCACCAAAAAATCATAAACATTGTATCAGTACCAGAAAAATCCATTATAGTTTATCAAGTTTAGTAATTGAACTGCATTTAGGTGAAAAAGGATATGAAATATCAAATAGGATAAAATCTCAACATGCCAGCATGAAGGTTTGTCTCGAAAGATAGAGATGCCACCATTATATTTGAGAATAGCTGAGGAAACCACTTTTTGAGATATTCTGAGCTTCAGTTGATTATTCACATGTCATTTGTAGAATTAAGTGTATGTAAGGGGCCATATCAAAAAATTGAGGGTGGTGAGCAGAACCATTATTTTATTCAGTATATTAGTGCTATTTTAGCTTGTTTGCATTCCTTATTGTTACACAACTATAGACTTTGTATTCTGACATCACAAACGTAAATTTGAACCAGTGCTACATGCATTTAACATACCATGTGACATATAAATATAGGTGTTTAGTTGTGACTTTTTAAAAATATTAACTTTTTTAATTAAGAAATCAATCAACCTATAACATGAAGATTTGCATTATAATCCACAGTTTGATGCCAAACTTAATGACATAAGTTCATAAAATAGTAGTTTAATAAAATTTTGAATGCAAGTCAGTTAACTCCTTGACGTGGCTTTTGTTTGACCCATAACCCATCATGATAGGTTAATGGTCTGAGACCTTCAAAATAGATTAGAGTAATAAGCTTAGTTAGGACTCAACTGTAGTGTACTTAGTATCTATAGCTAAACTTATAATGCTATTCTAGGACCTAATGTCAGACATTTTTTAATGTTATTGTACTAAATCTTTAATAAATAATACTTACATCTGTCTTTTTTTTATTATTCATTCCTAGAACAGTTATGTTGACTTAATAATTGAGCTTTTCAGCTCTCTGGTGCAAGCAATAGCTTGCATCGTTTTTCTGGTAAAATTCTAACTGTGCATATTTACAAGGTATACTTGCAGTAGAATTTTAGTATGACAAGATTTTCGTGTCTATGATTATAATTATTTTATGTTATTCTAGAAATCCTGTATTTAAACATGTTAATATTAATGCAGATGTCATGCAGGTCTGCTTGTCTGTTATTATAATAGTTTTTTGTCTGTCGTGATAATGCTAGTGCACCCTGCTATCTATGTACACATGTTGAGTACACACCATATTATTATTATTTAGGTCATACTCTCCTTTAATTAGTCAGGGATTATGGATTTGTTGGCTGAAGTAGAATAACTTTAGTGCAGTTTTTTTAGTTTTTATGTAAATTATTTTGTGTGTTGAAGTCAGCTTATTTTTCTTGTTATGTAAATCAGTTTCTCCATTGTTAATATCCAACAGGACCACATTTTCCTTACATTTAGGTAGTGAGATAATTTTAAATATGGTGTATTTTATCTTGTGTTTATATAACCATTAATACATTCACAACATAACCTTTGCCAAGTTATAGTAAAATAACAGGTTTTAATCTTCTTAAAATAAGATCATAATGAACAGAAAGTGGCTTTGATTGTTTAGAATAGTGATTTGGTGGTTTTCAGGTCCAAGGTAAAGCAGCTCTTCCTGCTCAGTTGAGTACGGTTCAAATACTGCAAGGGTCACCTCGTGTAGCCACCCAACTGTCAACTAAAGCGTTGCTTGAGCAAGTGATTAATCAGGTCTTGTTTAGTTTTAGTTTTTGTTAATAGGATATCATTTTGATTAGTAGCCACATATTAGCTTTCCAGAAAAGTTCTTATAAAACAATACCATTTCAGTTATTATTTTGTTTATAGATGATCCAGACAGTTTTTTACAAGGAACAACTAAAGGTGAAATAGTAAGCAACTGCATAGTGCTGTGTGATATTGTGGAGAAAATATGGTCTAATTTACAATGGCAGCACAGATGGAAGGAACTGTGATTTGAAAGACCCCCATCTTTCATTTCCAGAAAGTTTTTCTAAACATTTCCCTTTTTGTATGTGTGCTCTCTCTGTGGATTAGGCCTCAAAAACCTTTGCTGCAAGTGTCATACTGAAGCAGACAGCTGCTAACCATTTAATCTTAGTTCATTAAATACCATTTCAACTTGTTTTAAAAATTGTGGTAGTGTTAAGATTTACAGTAATTTTAAGTGAATGGCAAATGAGAAATATTAATAATCAAAATAATTTCACTGCTAATTTTTATGAGTTGAAATTTTTGGATGTTTTAGTTATTGTGATTATGTGAAATAAATCTTTAGACATTCGGTAGGTCACTTATCCAAAATTTGGATTTCAACATTTCATCTTTAAATAAAAATTGGTTTTTGGGTGCCTTTAAAGTCCTAACTTTAGCTGTGAATCAGATATCTATCAGCTGTTGATTATGAGTAATATATGTAAGGACTAGCTTAAAATTTACATTAATTTTTGTTTTCATTTTGACACTGGTCTACTCCAGCCTTATGAATATGAATAATATTTCAGGTAGCAGCAGGGGGCACATCAAATTTCACTGCAGTTGGAACTCAAGCGCAACTCTTGCCCCATGCTTTTCTCCAGGCAGCAACCACCACCTCTGCTGTCAGCAAGCAACAATCTGTCACTTCCACATCTGCGCAATCCTCTGTATGTAACACCACATTAGGGACCAGTGTCCCTCTAGCAGTGGCCACCACAGTTCAGGCACGGGTTGTTCCCCTTGGCCAACCTCAGCCTGCTTTCAAACAAGCAATACAGGTATGAAACTTTTAAAAAACAAAACATACATCATTCAACAAGTTAATAATTTTTTTGTGATAGGCTTAATATATATATGTATATATACACACACACACACCTTCAGTAATCATGTTTCTTTAAAGGACTCAATTCAAAAGCTATAAGCACTTATCTGGAACACTAACCAAATATATCCTTTTCTTTGTATCAGGTTTAAAAGAATTGCAATTTACGTGTAGAAATGTTATGTTAACCATTTCTTGAAGAGTTTATTTATACTACTGATAATCTACATAATTTAAGTTTTACAAGATAAGGAATTAAATCGTCGGTTTGTGTTTATGTAGGTAGTCTCTGCTGCCCCAAATCTAGCAGCAGGAGTTCAAGCTGGACTGGTGGCAGGAACCTTAAAATCTCATGTTGCAACTCAGGGCAGTATTGCTGTCACCACGGCAACAGCAGCACTTCTTAAGGGAACACCTGCCGTGGTTGTCAGTGGCCAACAACAAACTCCTGCAGTCATCCATCAGGTGGCGCCTTCCTCTACAACTGTGTCAAACCAACAGCCCATGACCTTAGCTGTGCGAGCTACGCCCGTCTCCCAACCTCAAGTCCAGGTCCAGCAGTCTGGTCCGTCCTCTATAAACTCTAGCCAATCCCAGGTGATCACACCAGCTCAGCCTGGTCAGAACCAACCTCAAGTCCAGCTTCGAACTGTGGCTCACCCCCAGGCCAAGACCCTCTCGCAGTCAACTACCACAGTGATATTAGCTCAGGCACTTGCAGGTCAGGCCGGGGTAGGACAGAACGTCACCACAACAGTTCATGAGGGTTCTTCTAGCCAGTCCCTCTCTGGGACTAATGTTATAACCACTTCAGTAACTCCTTCCCTTAGTTCTCCAGCTCAGGTTGTGCAAGCTGCCATTCAGGCAGCAAAACAGCAGCAGAGAGCTTCTCCGTACACAATGCGTTTAAGAAACCCACCAAAGCAATAGTTACATTAACGTACTTTTCTTTAGCATGTTGCATGTTCGTGTGGCTGTGGTGTACAAGCGTATTTAGGCAGTGGTGGTGATGTCATAAAAAATTGTAATATAAGCATTGAGCAGAATAGAGAGTTTACTGTGTGGAAAATTGTATTGATGAATTTCTGTAGGTTATCTTAGCTAGCTCAAGAACAAAAGATAGGGAAGATGTTTTCTTCAAAAAAACATGGGAAATTCACGAGGTTATGTTGTGAAGAAAACTTTAGTCTTGTATACGATGATACTAATAACCTGTTGGGGGGGGGGGGGGGGTAAGGGGAACATTTAATGTTCACTGCCTGTGGATGTTTCATCTATATATAAATCTAGAAGACCAGTTTGTTTACATGGGCTATTATTACCAGTGGCCTGCTTCTACACCAGTAAGGGACTGTATATTTAATTCCTTCTGTTGATTCCTTTTGCATGGATGTGTATTGCTGTCACAATTTCAGTGTGTGCTGTGATTTTAACAGGTACGTGCATGGTCATTACGTCATCAATTGTGTACATAGCATTAACCACATAAGGATGCACTCTTGTAATTGTTAAATGTTTGCTCATTGCAGCAGTCTAGTTTTGTTAGTTCTGTAGAATCTCTTCTTTGTATAATAAAAAACACACGTTCTTTCAGGTTTTTTTTATCTGTTAAGAACTGGTTTTGTATTCCACGGCCAACACTTGTACAAAACACACCAAATTAGATTTTTTTTTTAAGTTGAAATATATTCAATATTTCAATTGTACTATGTATGTTTGGGTGTACGGGTATATGATCACTTGTGGGGACTTATTATTTGTTCATATACTAATAAATGATTTCCGAGTGAAATATTTTAAATGGGCTGTTGACTGCCCATCAAAGCGTGTAGGTGTAGGGGACTTCAAAATTTTATTACCACATTTGAAATTTGCGATGAAATGGAATTCCGCCTGATCAGATTTGTTTTCTTTGTGTGACATTAGCAATACATGATGTTTCAAAAGTTGTTTTTTTAAGTTGTTAAATGTTACACTAGATGGCCTCACTGGCGTTTGTATTCTCTAAACACTCGTGTACTTAAGAATGTTTTTTTATGTATATGTAAGGAGTTTTCTCTCTAGGTTGTGAATTAGTTTCGATGCATTAGCATATTTTAAATTTTCAGACTGAAATAGAAACGGATTGCTTTGCAGATAGAAGAGTTGTAAATAAAATTTCATTATGGTTTCCTGGGCAAGACTACGTTTGAGTTGTGTACAATAACGTTTTATTTGTTGTTGCTATCAAACAAATGTTTCAGTGGAAAAAAAAAGGTTCGGATATAGCGAAAATTTTCAAAACCTGGTTTAAGTGTATCATGACTAAGCGGAAAAAATGTATGAAACTATAACAGCCGAATAGATTATGAACTAAACGGTAAACAAAGCTTAGAAACATTTTTTTCCGACTATAATATTTCAATATTGTTATAGTAAGTTTTTAAAAAGTAGAACATATTACACCTGTTATAACGAATATCGTGTTGTTTTTACAATAAATATTGACATCAGTAAAGAATTTCAACTTAATGTATCTTATTGTAACATAACTATGGAATATAATTTACTACACACACACACAATAAAAACATGTATCTTCAATACTATCATTAGCTAATGTTATTTAGAAGATTTTTACTTGTTAGCAAAGTGAAGTGTTTTAATATTTGTTTTCTAAATTTCTCTGTTAGCGTGCAGAAATTTTTTGTGATAACCAAGATGAACGTAGCGCCACCTGTTAACCTTTAATAACACGAGGGAAAAGGAGACATTTTTCATATAATAAACAAACTAAATTCTCTGCGAGTACCAGTTAAGTCGCGATGTGTTTTCCGGGGTCAATGACTTCAAGAAACGAAGAGAACCTTCATTATGGTAACGCTACAGTACAAGCAAGTTTATTAATACAGGCTTAACGTCCTAATTCTGGCAACAAGTATTTTGTACACTTGTTACATAATAAGATACGGTAATGTTTTACGTGAACTTTGGCAGTGTTGTAAACAAATGTACTAAAACTAGTTTAATACGGGTAAAGTAATTATGGGTTACTGGAAATTGATGAATATATATCTTGAAAAGTTTTACGAGAAGTTATTTAAAGAAATAATACGAATAAAATTAATTGCAAGTAATTTTTTAAATATGTAAAAATAATTTAGATATGAAGAAACTTTCGCTTTATTGTGGCATAAATGACAGTGCGAGATTTATTAAGCTTTGCGCCCATTTGTTCTAAGGCGAAGTTGCGAAAAAAATCGATAATTAGTGTCTGTTTAAGCCCTAAAAAACGTATAAGTTGTAAGTACGAAACTGATATTGACACGTCATCATCTAAAATGTTAGTCTAGGTTTCCAGTTGTTATGCCCACTAGAGTCGTATCATTTTTAAATCAGCAGGGACATCAGGTAAACTATGACCTCTTAGTCGGTCTTCTTACTTGTTTTATTTATTTGTTCATTTTGAACTTTGCAAGTTTTGCTTCATGTTAAGTCAGTTCGCTAATACGTCTCTCATGTTGAAATTTCATGTTGGGGGGCATTTTTGGCCTTGTTTAAAATACAATACAGTATGTGTATTTTTTTTATTACTATGTGCTGATGTAAAAGTAACAGCGTATTATAAATATTTAACCACCATCTTGTTTTTACAAGTACAGTGTGTTGATGAGAAAACAACATTGTCACTTAATGATATATTTGCTATCAGCCAAATACGTGGCTCGGCATGGCCTGGTGGGTTAAGGCTTTCGACTCGTAATATGAGGGTGGCAGGTTCGAAAGCCTGTCGCACCAAATATGGTCGCCCTTTCAGCCGTGGAGGCGTTAATAATGTAATGGTCAGTCCCACTATTTGTTGGTAAAAGAGTAGCCCAAGAGTTGGCGGTGGGTGGTGATGACTAGCTGCCTTCCCTCTGGTCTTACACTGCAAAATTAGGGACGGCTAGTGCAGATATCATATTCTGTCCTGATCTCTTGATTTTAAAATATTAACTGCCTCAGTCACACCGTGCAATTTTTTGCTCATTGTATGGTTTTCTGATTTCTCTTTTATTGTATGTAACATAAATTAAAACACTTAGACTTATAAATATCGTCTTTCAAAATCTTATAAGTAATAAAATTGTAACTTGAAAAACATGCACATATTTTCTTGAACGATCATACATAAATGTAGAGACCTCACCTAGTTATTCACATGTAAGCCTAACATAACGCTAAAAATGAAATCAATGGCGTATCCAAGTTTTCCACACAAGGGGGGAGTAATAAATTAAAAGGCTAAATGTTTAATAAAATGGTCAATAAATCAAGTATGATAGTATTTAATTTTATATTAGTTTTATTTCTTTATTAAATGACACGAAATGAGTTTATTGTATATAAGTGCTGAAAGATGTGTATTCAGTATGCCTGTTATGTAAGCAAAACGATCAGTTATCGATTACGTCGCATGACACCAAAAAAATTTAAAATTTTGTTTTTTACCGCGACTTTACATCGGCTGTTTTTCCCATATGACTTGTTGATTTTTCATATTCAACAGTTTTATATGTATAACATTTTCAAGATAGTTCTGTGCAGAGATGTGGGTCTTCTTTCTACAACAAAGTGTGGTAGCCATTAAACCGAAATTAAGCATGTTTTAAAATACGAAGCGAACGCTGTAATCTCTTTTAATTTAGCTACGTGAGGTGAGGCAAGAGGTTAAAAAAATTAAGTGGTTGTCTTTCTCCAAAATACTTGAGATTGGTTCAGAAGACATAGCGCGAGTTCGAATCTCCGTCACATCAAACATCATCGCTCTTTCAAGTGTGGGGGCGTTATAATGTTACGGTCAATTATTCGTTGGTAAAAGAGTTGGTGATGGCTACCTGCCTTCCCTCTAGTCTTACATTGCTAAATTAGGGACGACTAGTGCAGATATAGCCCTTGTGTAGCTTTGCGCGAAGTTAAAAAACAAACAGACGATTTCTTCTTACAACATACGTCTTTTTTTATTGTCATCATTATATGCAGCGTGGATAAAATAAGGTGGCTTCATAGCTATGGCCATCTGTTGGTGTGAAAACTAAACACTACCAGCACTTCAAATGTATAAAATAAAGACCAACTACTGGAAAACCTGCTCAGTTGCTAATAGCAGTACGTCCACTCCGAACTGTGTTTATGTATATACATATATATAAAAACTAATATGTACTAGTTTATATATAGTAGATATAAATATATCTACTTTTTTTATTTCCTAATTTTTGTGTTTCTTTGACTTACATCTGATTTCATCCCCTTCTATTTCCGCGTTTGTCTTTTCCTACACTTTGGATTAGGCTGTTCCTTCATCAGGGGTCCGGCATGGCCAGGTGTGTTAAGGCGTTAGACTCGTAACCTGAGGGTCGCGGGTTCGAATCCTCGTCACACAAAACATGCTCGCCTTTTCAGCCATGGGGACGTTATAATGTGCGGTCAATCCCACTATTCGTTGGTAAAAGAGTTGGCGGTGGGTGGTGATGACTAGCTGCCTTCCCTCTAGTCTTACACTGCTAAATTAGGGACGACTAGCGCAGATAGCCCTTGAGTAGCTTTGCGCGAAATTCAAGAAACAAACCTTCATCAGGGATAAAACCCCGCATTTTAGCGTTATAAGCTGTCAAGTTACTGCTAAACCGCAGAAGAAATTCTTTTCGTGAAAAGAGGTTATGGCTAAAGAAGTAACTTAAAATAAAACGCAAAATTTAGTTCAATATATAATAGATAATTAAATATACATTAAAACTGTGTTAAAAAATGTGTATTGTCTAGAGATAAAGCAGTTGAGTTCAAGCTCATTTTGAGGAAACATTTTTCAGTACAAAGACTGAAACGTCACACCAAACTGAAAGAAAAAAATAAGGAGGACTGAGAATCCTCGAAACACGAACCACATTTTAAGTACAATGTATGAGTCAGAGTTTATTATTTGTAGTTAAGCACAAAACTGCACAATGGACTGTCTGTGTTTTGCCCACCATGGGCATCGAATCCAAATTTGTAGTGTTATAAGTCTTCAGACTTAACGCTGTTCCACTGGATGGCTTATCCGATTTGAGAGAATATAGGTTATTTTTTAACGTCAGCCTTGCCTTTAAGTATCTCGGTCTTAACACAATACACTTTCCTAGCAATGAAATCAAACTAACGAACCGCCCGTGATGGAAACATAGCGCAAACTACATAAAAACTGTTTTCTATTCTGGAGAAATTTTCAACTTGTGGTATAAGTATCACTAATGGTACTTGGAACGGTTGTTTTATTAGAGCAAAGCTATATAGTGGACTGGCTATCTTGTGTTCTGTCCACTACATCGCACTGAACTCCAGATTTGCGCATTGTAAATCTCTGAGTAACGGGAGGTGTAATGTCGATGGTACATCGTAAATCTCTGAGTAACGGGAGGTGTAATGTCGATGGTACATTGTAAATCTCTGAGTAACGGGAGGTGTAATGTCGATGGTACATTGTAAATCTCTGAGTAACGGGAGGTGTAATGTCGATGGTACATTGTAAATCTCTGAGTAACGGGAGGTGTAATGTCGATGGTACATTGTAAATCTCTGAGTAACGGGAGGTGTAATGTCGATGGTAAACGAAAAACTTAATAGAAATACTACATTAAAAACCCTGTACACAAACCCAATTTGAACCTTCCGCGTACGTATACACAGAAATGAAAAAAAAAAAAATGTATCAGATACTCTTCAACTGTACGAATAAAAACATGCATTCTTTTTATTGGTGAGTCAGTGTTAAATATTGAAGTTTTATATTCGTTTTTGTTTGTTTTTCATATCTGTACGATTTAAACAAAAAGCGGTTCTCGAACCTGGGAAGTTTGTCTTTTCATAGAAAATGAATTAATCTACTTTGGCTGGGTGGTAAAGTCGTTATAAACTGAATCAAATTTGGTCTGTCGATGTAGTGCAACTTCTCCACTGATAAATGTATTGCCCCCTCCTCCCCTCACCTTCAGCTACAGGCTGGTAAGTAAGAATAGACGAGACAAAAGCTTTCCAGGTGAGTGTCTGGTGTTCCACTGCACATGATAACCTACAACTTCAGCCGGTTTGGGTAGTTAAACTTTTTTTCTTCAGAATGTAACTGCAAGTCTGTTAACCTTTTTCTGTGTCTGCAAAAAAAAATGTTTGGTTATAGTCTCTTTCTGAAAGTTTTACAGCAATGTGTTACAGGAGATACGTTGATGACACTTTTGCAGTGGTTAACAATGTTGAGGAAGTTAATGAATTTTTACAATTTCTTAAATCGTAAACTTCCCAATGTGAGGTTTGCTGCCGCAAATTAATAGCTATCGTTCTTAGATGTTCGTGCCTTTAACCAGGGTATACTTACCAATAAAGTATATTACGAACCCACTGTCGTTGTACTTTACTTAAAGTTTGAAACGTTTACTCCTTCGATTGTCAAAGGAAATCTGGTTAAAATCCTGTTTTACAGAACAGAGCCTTTAAAATATCAGGATACCATAAGCTTTCTGACGTAGAACTTCAACACATAAAAATGATTAAATAAAATAATCCAAACCAAAACTGAAATCTATACAAACACTCGTCATCACGGATTACGATACACACACCGTTCGTTATGTTAAAGCTTGAAGGAAAATGTTTTCTGTTGTCGTGCTTAAATAGAATAACCCAAACCAAAACTGAAACCCAAATACACCCTTTTGGCTTTTTTGTTAAGATTTTCCGAAGAAATCTTTCATCTATCGTTCTGAGACACTCTATTATACGTTTAAGTTAAAGCCAAACAACATTCACTGATTACGTCGCAAGTGGTGTATGACTTCATGTGCCCGAGGTATAATCAGATATATTAGACCAACCACTTGGAAGCGCTGTAGTCATATAAAAGAATACTATAATTCTTAAACTGACAAAACCCGTCGTATTATCAACTGCTGTCAAAAAGAATTAATGCAGCCATACTTCCAAATTATTCTACGTTATGCTTCATTTTCGGGAAGAATTCTACATCAGAATGTTAGGAAACCAGTTTAACATCATTAATTAAAGTATGCCGAATGTAAACAATTTCTCTAACTGAATTATTTATACAGTCTCGGATACAATGTTTACTTACCGTTCTATATTGCTGTTATAATCTACATACATGGAGTAGTTATTGAGTAAATGCCCTGGTACTAACAGATAAAGTAGCGTATGTTTGGACAAACCTGTCCAAGTTGTTATTCTGGTCTGTATGTGTTGTTTTGAGCATTTGCTAGTCAGACACACATACATGCTTATTTTGTATAAAAGTGTGTTTTTGGTATAATCTGCCGACACAGATCAACACTTTGTTCAGACAGTTTCTCTGTACTATTAGTAGAGTCATGTCTCGTCACGTGTCAGAAGTTATAGGACATCAAAGAGTCCGACTGCCCATAAATGGCATGAAGCAAACGGACATTGCCAGAAGAGTAAGATACCCTCAGTGTACTGTATCCAGAATTCTGAAACATCATCGGACTAAAGGAAATGTTTCAGGAAACTGTACTGGTGGACACCAGAAACTACTAACCGAGATTACAGTGTTTTGATCAGGTTAACACATTATGGTCGGAATAAGTCTTGTAATACTATACGACAAGAATGGCATGGACACATTTATTACAGGGTATTCAGAAGAACAGCGAATAGGTTACAGACCAAATAGGGTTACTTTGCAAGAATGGCTATCTTCAATACTATTAACCAGAGTTCACCACCGTCACCATGTTACTTGGGTAAGACGGCATGCTAACTTACAGTTAGGACACTGGAGATGTGTTATCTTTTCAGATGAGTCCTCTTTCTATCTTGTTAAACCTGATGGTATGATTCGTGTTCATCGTTTGCCTGGATAACAGGTGAGATAAGACTACCTTTCTCTCAGATAACACACGTGAGATGGTGCAGTACATGTTTGAGCAGCTATTCATTATGGTGGAAAAACTGCTCTTCACATCCTTCAGGGAAGCATCAATGGTGCTAGGGTATATAAGATCACCCAAATCCCGAGAGAGAGAGGAGTTGGTGGTAGGTGTTGTTATTAAGTATTTACCTTTCCTCAAATTTCTCAGTTCAAAATTAGAAACAGCTACCACCATGTTCCATACAGAACATCTGAAACAAACAAACCAAAGAATACACAATTTCCATGTGTTGTCGGTGTCGTGATACGAGTAATTCATATTCCCATGATAACATATCGTTATAACAATGTAAAGTAATGGCAACACCAACTGAGGCGTCACTACTTTTATATATTTTTGTTCGTTCAGTAATCTTTGTGATATGAAAAAACAAACTTATTTTATTATGTGTCTCATTTGTCATAGGAAAGTTGGAAAAATTCGTAAAGTGTGTGTGAACTAACCAAATTTTACATGTTCGCCAAGTGACTTAAAAATATATATTACTTATATCGTGTTATTGGACTGGTAACTTAAGGACCACCGTTACTGTCTTCGTTGTACCACCAACATAAGGACTGCTGTTACTTTAATACAGCGACGTCGTCGTTGTACTGTTAATTTAAGGATTGCTGTTATTTAATATAGTGATGTCGTTGTTGTACTACCAAATTAAGGGTGTGTTTAGAGATATTAGCGTGTTAATATTCATGTTTATGTAAAATCTAAATCAGTAAGCGATTGAAAAAATGTGTTGTAAGTAAATAAAAATACCGTTAAGTTGGTGCTATTTAAAAAGTTATTTAAACTGTAGTTTTGTCATCTCAGTGCCTTGTTTACTGTACTATAGAGACCGGCCAAGATATACGAGATCCTCACTTGCAGACTGCTTTCCAGCTTATAAACATATTTCTGTCGAAAACACAATATTCCACTTTCTAGAGGAGGGTGAGAAGATATGTTTAGCCTGGGGCCTCTAGGGGATGTAGCTCCCCTGGCGACATCCATGATAAACAGAAGTTTTATAGATTTTCGAACCAAAAGAACAAACATTCAACAGAGGTACAAGAAACAGATAACAAGTCGAAGAAAACCTTGCAACCCAACAACAGACATGTAATTAAGAAATGAATGCATTTTCTGTTTATAACCATGTGATATAATGAAAAATTGTTTTTTTTTTAAGATTTGCTGTACAAAATGCACAACTTAACATCTAACGTGTGGTTACTTGGAAATAATGTTTTTGAGACAACATGGGATCTATTGGTCCATACTGGGTGTTCCATCCTATAAACTAAATTAAAAAATAATAATCTTAAAGCCATTCCTTATCATTCATATAGTTATCAAGCTTTTTTCCCAAACTCGTTTAAATTTACTGCCTCTACAACAACTGAAGGCAACCCATCCCAAAGGCCAATCACCTTTCTGTCTCAGCTGAAGATGATTCCTATCCTGTAAGATACTCATAATTCTTTTTACCATAGAAAACAACTTGAGAGATTTCAGCCTCTCCTCATATGACAACTCCTTTATCCCAGATACCATTCTAGTAACCTTTGTCTGAACCCTTCCCAACAATTCAATGTCTTTTCTAAGGTAAAGAGCCCAAGGCTAAATACTATACTCTGAATGTGTTCCAACCAGTAACCCATACAATGACATTATATCCTCTTTAGACTTGTATTCAATATTTCTGTAGCTACAACCTTAAAATCCTAGTTGTCCTACCACTAGCAACAGCACTCTGTTTGAATGGTTTTAGAAACTGATCTACTATTACACCATGATCTCTTTCCTTCATAACACAGTTACTGTTATTCCATCCAAGTTATACTTATAATTTAAATTATGATAGCTCACATGTACTATCTTACATTTATTATAATTAAAATCCATCTGTCATTTATTTGTCCAATTCACTAAATGATTCAACTTATTTTGTAAATCATCAGTATCCTCTTTACAGCTAGCAACACCCAACCAACACTTTAATATCATGTACAGATTTAAATAATTTATTGAATATTCTTTTTCACAAATAGCCGTTAAAATGTTAAACTTGTTAGTCAATAAAATAACCTGTACAGTTAACACTTTTGAATCTTACGAGATGCGGGAAAAGTGCTTACATTTCATGTGTTCACATCTTCATTCGGTTGATTTTTGTTTTATCACAACAAGCACATTTGAGGAATAACAAAACTAACTTCAGAATATCTGTATTCAAAGTTGGAAGACAATTATGGTAAAAAAACAACGACAAAATATATAAAAAGCAGTCATTTAAGATAGTAATTTAGGCCCGTCATGGCCAAGTGGGTTAAGACTGAGGGTCGCGGGTTCGAATTCCCGCCAAACATGCTCAGCCGTGGGAGCATTATAATGTGACGGTCAATCCCACTATTCGTTGGTAAAAGAGTAGCCCAAGAGTTGGCAGTGGGTGGTGATGATTAGCTGTTTTCCCTTTAGTCTTACATTGCTAAATTAGGGACGGCTAGCACAGATAGCCCTCGAGTAGCTTTGTGCGAAATTCCCAAACAAACAAACAAACAAACAAAGAAACTGTAACAAAGACTGCGACGTGCGAGGTTGTAATTGTAAGCCATGTGTTGTGGCGTTTCAAAGAATAGTGATTAGTGTTCACATGTTGAACAGATGTTAAACAGAAAATATTTCTGGAGAACCCGCTCTTTTCAGACCAGCTTGGATTGTCGATGCTGTCGAACCTCGTTCGTTTCTGAAACATGTTTATCTAAACAGTTCTTTGTTTGTCAAAGATGTTATTGGCTATTTAAAAAGGTCTCTGATAACGTACGAGACAAACACACACATATTAAATATATATATTTAGCGTCAATAGTGCGATTACTTTGTTTACAGGAATACTGTGCCGCTTGCTATATTAAAAGATACAAAAACCGATATTTTATGACACAAAAAAGGTAGAATCTTTTTTATTAATTCCAGCCGACAATCTTGGTAGCATGAGAGATGATGGGAGCATATGTAGTAATACTAAATTATTATTCATATTGTGTAAACAATGTGTAGCAATATAGGTAATAATACTAAATCATTATTCATATTGTGTAAACAATGTGTAGCAATATATGTAGTAATACTAAATCATTATTCAAATTGTGTAAACAATGTGTAGCAATATATGTCGTAATACTAAATCATTATTCATATTGTGTAAACAATGTGTAGCAATATATGTAGTAATACTAAATCATTATTCATATTGTGTAAACAATGTGTAGCAATATCTGTAGCAATACTAAATCATTATTCATATTGTGTAAACAATGTGTAGCAATATATGTAGTAATACTAAATCATTATTCATATTGTGTAAACAATGTGTAGCAATATATGTAGCAATACTAAATCATTATTCATATTGTGTAAACAATGTGTAGCAATATATGTAGTAATACTAAATCATTATTCATATTGTGTAAACAATGTGTAGCAATATATGTAGTAATACTAAATTATTATTCATATTGTGTAAACAACGTGTAGCAACATATGTAGTAATACTAAATTCTTATTCATATTGTGTAAACAACGTGTACCAATATATGTAGTAATACTAAATTATTATTCATATTGTGTAAACAATGTGCAGCAATATATGTAGCAATACTAAATCATTATTCACATTGTGTAAACAATGTGTAGCAATATATGTAGCAATACTAAATCATTATTCATATTGTGTAAACAATGTGTAGCAATATATGTAGTAATATTAAGTTATTATTGATATTGTCTAAACAATGTGCAGCAATATATGTAGCAATACTAAATCATTATTCACATTGTGTAAACAATGTGCAGCAATATATGTAGCAATACTAAATCATTATTCACATTGTGTAAACAACGTGTAGCAATATATGTTGCAACACTAAATGAATCACATCGAGTAATCATGTGTGAATCCGAGGGTCGCGGGTTCGAATTCCCGTAACACCAAACATGGTCGCCCTTTCAGCGGGGTGTGTGTTATAATGTTACGTACAATCATCCTATTCGTTGGTAAAAGAGTAGTCCAGGAGTTGGCGGTGGGTGGCGATGACTAGCTTCCTTCCCTTTTGTCTTACGCTGCTAAATTAGGGACGGCTAGCGCAGGTAGCCCTCGTGTAGCTTTGCGTGAAATTCAAAACAAACAAACTAATCACGTGTGTAAACAATGTGTAGTGACATATGTAGTAATACTAAATGCATCATATCGGGTAATCACATGTGTAAATAATGTGTATTAACGTGTCTTAAGTCATACAAAACTTTTAGTACACTTGATACTATTGTACTTAGCTATCTTGGGCACTGCTATAGAATTTAGTGTAGCTTGTGAACGGATATAATTCTCTTAAAAATTTCCAAAGTTTGAAGTAACGTACAAAGAAGTATGCGAACAGTTTTCTTTGTTTGGTTTTCCTTGGAACCATTGCTTCGATGCGCTAATATGAATATGTGTTCATGTATATAGACAATGAAGAATAAAATTAGACGGAACATAAATATAAAATTAGACCACTTCGTGATCACGAAAATAATAACAAATAGATAATCAAGGTAAAATTTAAAATGGCAAAGAAATCTACTGTTATCGTGTTATAAATAATTATACACTTGGAAATGCTAGTAAAATTATAAATGGTGAATGAAAGTTATATTTTGCAATCAAAGTACACGAAGTTTAAAGTCAATGACTTGAAAACTTTGTCACCAGGGTGAAGCCTTGTGCTGGCAAACAACAAGTGAGATTTATTATAGTAACACAATTGTACCCACAGTTGACATTATAAATTGGAGTCACTGAGGGTTAACTGAATGATTGTCTCGTGCTGACCTTGGAACTTCCTTTAATACCCATCATGCTCGGTTTGTTGGCTTTTAATTATGATCTGTTACTATAATGACCACTGTAACAATTGTCTTGAAAGATTGCGAGGTAAGTGTTAAATCATACATTTCGAAAGTATTTCCACTTGTCTGCCACTACACGTGGAGATCAGCTTCCAAGGTCTCGTTTAAACAAACCAAAGATTCAAAGCTTCGTTTCAGATATTTCAGAGGGTTTGGCAGGTTTGTGGTTCAATAAGTTTCTTATTCGAGTTTCATTTTTCCTAAGTTATTTTTATCATAAAAGGTTCTTCCACTGCAAAGAAAACGCGTTTTCTGAATTTAGATACAAGCATCACTTTTGAAGTATCCAATTTCAACATTTCCAATAAAACAGACACTTTCAGTTTTGAAGTAATTTTTTTATATATTTTCGAATATAAATTCTCCAAATAAATTATGATTTAATGTTTACTACTCGCAGCTTACTTGATAAAATACAGTTTGTTCGACATTGTGAATCTTCTTAGATAAACCTCGCAAACTCTCATTTTTCACAAACAATGTTTAGTTTTAAACCACGTTTATTCCACATTGTAGAAACTTGATAACCTTCCCACTAACAACTGTGGAATTTTTTAGATCACAAAATGACTCCCGGTGGGTCAACGGTAAATTTACGGACTTACCTAAATTCCGTGGTTCGATTCGATGGCCCAAAGTGACTTTATTGCAAACAAACTCATTTCAAATCACAAATTCTCAAAACTATAATATCTTAACTATTTTTTTTAAAGGTGGTTGTCTCTTTATTTTGCATTTTCGTGCAAAGCTACACGAGGGCTATCTGCGCGAGCGTCCCTAATTTAACAGTGTAAGACTAGAGAGAAGGCAGCTAATCATCACCACCAACTCTTGGGCTACTCTTTTACCAACGAATAGTGGGGTTGATCGTCACATTATAACGTTTTCACGGCTGCAAATGGAAGCATGTTTGGTGTGAAGGGGATTCGAACCCGCGACCCTCAGATTACAAATCGAGCGCCCTAACCACCTGGCCATGCAGGGCCTTTTAAGGTTATAACGAACAACTTTACCATGGTAACAATTGGTAGCTTTACCTCCTATTAAAACATTTTACTAAAGTTATTTGGATTTGATACTATGTCATTACGTCATTCATTAAGTTACATTTAGTTTATGAAGGGGAGAACGAAGTAGGGGAGAACTAAATTCAGGTTAACTGTGTTATACACAGTGTGTTAAGGGGAGAACGAAGTAGGGGAGAACTAAATTCAGGTTAACTGTGTTATACACAGTGTGTGAAGGGGAGAACTAAATTCAGGTTAACTGTGTTATACACAGTGTGTGAAGGGGAGGACTAAATTCAGGTTAACTGTGTTATACGGAGTGTGTGAAGGGGAGAACTAAAGTCAGGTTAACTGTGTTATACGGAGTGTGTGAAGGGGAGAACTAAAGTCAGGTTAACTGTGTTATACACAGTGTGTGAAGAGGAGAACTAAAGTCAGGTTAACTGTGTTATACGGAGTGTGTGAAGGGGAGAACTAAAGTCAGGTTAACTGTGTTATACGGAGTGTGTGAAGGGGAGAACTAAAATCAGGTTAACTGTGTTATACGCAGTGTATGAAAGGGACGACTAAAGTCAGGTTAACTGTGTTATCCGCAGTGTGTGAAGGGGAGGACTAAAGTCAGGTTAACTGTGTTATACGCAGTGTGTGAAGGGGAGAACTAAAGTCAGGTTAACTGTGTTATCCGCAGTGTGTGAAGGGGAGAACTAAAGTCAGGTTAACTGTGTTATACGCAGTGTATAAAGGTGAGAACTAAAGTCAGGTTAACTGTGTTATACGCAGTGTATGAAGGAAAGAACTAAAATCAGGTTAACTGTGTTATACGGAGTGTGTAAAGGGGAGAACTAAATTCAGGTTAACTGTGTTATACGGAGTGTGTGAAGGGGACGACTAAAGTCAGGTTAACTGTGTTACACATGACTAATTTATGTTTACGAAAATATATTTATTTCTATTACACGTAACTTGGGTACTTGAGTCACAGTATCAATATTTTTTGTTATATATTTCGTGATTTGGTTATGTATTTAATTTATTTGTTATAAACCTTGAAATAACTCTAATAACAAGTTCTAATACGACGTGTTAAAAACGCTCTTTGTAAATAAAGAATATTATTGGTTTAGTTGTGTCTCTTTTCTGCTGTTGTCGGCGTTATTTTTCAAAAACATTTCTGGAACCATCACTTACTTTCTCGTTCAAAGAAATATTAAACCAGATTTCCTACATTTATTGATTGTAGATTTTCTTCACAACTCTACATTCTCTTCATTTCTTTCCTGCAATGTTCATTCAGTGTCAAACAATCTAAAAAATTCTACTTTACTAATATATAGCGTATCATTTTCAAGTTTTTCTTTACAATATCAGATTATCTGCTTTATTTATACAACGTTTTTTAATATACACCATCAAACTAACTGCTTTCTTGTACACTATGTTCTTTAATCTACACTATATCTCTTTCTTTTGTTAACCTGACGACGACCGAAGGTCTAAACGTAGTTCGCTCCTGTACTAGTTCTCTTTGTACCCATACCAGCCGTATTTAAATACATAATTTTCTCTAGAAGTGGGTTTTCTCGTCATCACGGATCATCAAACTAACTACTTTCTTGTACACTACGTTCTTTAATCTACACCATCAAACTAACTGCTTTCTTGTTCACTATGTTCTTTAATCTACACCATCAAACTAACTGCTCTCTTGAACACTGCGTTTTTTAATCTACACCGTTAAACGAACTGCTTTCTTGTACACTACGTTCTTTAATCTACACCATGAAACTATTTTCTTGAACACTACATTCTTTAATCTACACCATGAAACTAACTGTTTTCTTGAACACTACATTCTTTAATCTACACCACCAAACTAACTATTTTCTTGAACACTACATTCTTTAATTTACACCATCAAACTAACTATTTTCTCGAACACTACATTCTTTAATCTACACCATCAAACTAACTATTTTCTTGAACACTACATTCTTTAATCTACACTATCAAACTAACTATTTTCTTGAGCACTACGTTCTTTAATCTACACCATCAAACTAACTGCTCTCTTGAACACTGCGTTTTTTAATCTACACCATCAAACTAACTGCTTTCTTGTACACTACGTTCTTTAATCTACACCATGAAACTAACTGTTTACTTTAACACTACATTCTTTAATCTACACCATCAAACTAACTATTTTCTTGAACACTACATTCTTTAATCTACACAATCAAACTAACTATTTTCTTGAACACTACATTCTTTAATCTACACCATCAAACTAACTATTTTCTTGAACACTACATTCTTTAATCTTCACCATCAAACTAACTGTTTTCTTGTACACTACATTCTTTAATCTACACCATCAAACTAACTGTTTTCTTGTACACTACATTCTTGAATCTACACCATCAAACTAACTGTTTTCTTGAACACTACATTCTTTAATCTACACCACCAAACTAACTATTTTCTTGAACACTACATTCTTTAATCTACACCATCAAACTAACTATTTTCTTGAACACTACATTTTTTAATCTACACCATCAAACTAACTGTTTTCTTGTACACTACATTCTTTAATCTACACCATCAAACTAACTGCTTTCTTATACACTACGTTCTTTAATCTACACCATCAACTAACTGCTTTCTTGAACATTACATTCTTTAATCTACACCATGAAACTAACTGTTTTCTTGAACACTACATTCTTTAATCTACACCACCAAACTAACTATTTTTTTGAACACTACATTCTTTAATCTACACCATGAAACTAACTATTTTCTTGAACACTACATTCTTTAATCTACACCATCAAACTAACTATTTTCTTGAACACTATATTCTTTAATCTACACCATCAAACTAACTGCTTTCTTGAACACTACGTTCTTTAATCTACACCATCAAACTAACTGCTCTCTTGAACACTCCGTTTTTTAATCTACACCATCAAACTAATTGTTCTCCTGAACACTGGGTTTTTTAATCTACACCATCAAACTAACTGCTCTCTTGTACACTACGTTCTTTAATCTACACTATGAAACTAACTGTTTTCTTGAACACTATATTCTTTAATCTACACCACCAAACTAACTATTTTCTTGAACACTACATTCTTTAATTTACACCATCAAACTAACTGTTTTATTGTACACTACATTCTTTAATCTACACTATCAAACTAACTACTTTCTTGAACACTACATTCTTTAATCTACACCATCAATCTAACTGTTTTCTTGAACACTACATTCTTTAATCTACACCACCAAACTAACTATTTTCTTGAACACTACATTCTTTAATCTACACCAACAAACTAACTATTTTCTTGAACACTACATTCTTTAATCTACACCATCAAACTAACTGCTTTCTTGTACACTACGTTCTTTAATCTACACCATCAACTAACTGCTTTCTTGAACACTACATTCTTTAATTTACACCATCAAACTAACTATTTTCTTGAACACTACATTCTTTAATCTACACCATCAAACTAACTATTTTCTTGAACACTACATTCTTTAATCTACCCCATCAAAATAAATATTTTCTTGAACACTACATTCTTTAATCTACACCATCAAACTAACTATTTTCTTGAACACTGCGTTTTTTAATCTACACCATGAAACTAACTGTTTTATGAACATTACATTCTTTAATCTACACCACCAAACTAACTATTTTCTTGAACACTGCGTTTTTTAATCTACACCATGAAACTAACTGTTTTTATGAACACTACATTCTTTAATCTACACCACCGAAATAACTATTTTTTTGAACACTACATTCTTTAATCTGCACTATCAAACTAACTATTTTCTTGAACACTACATTCTTTAATCTACACCATCAAACTAACTATTTTCTTGAACACTACATTCTTTAATCTACACCATCAAACTAACTATTTTCTTGAACACTACATTCTTTAATCTACACCATCAAACTAACTATTTTCTTGAACACTACGTTCTTTAATCTACACCATCAAACTAACTGTTTTCTTGAACACTACGTTCTTTAATCTACACCACCGAAATAACTATTTTCTTGAACACTACATTCTTTAATCTACACCATCAAACTAACTATTTTCTTGAACACTACATTCTTTAATCTACACCATCAAACTAACTATTTTCTTGAACACTACGTTCTTTAATCTACACCATCAAACTAACTATTTTCTTGAACACTACATTCTTTAATCTACACCATCAAACTAACTATTTTCTTGAACACTACATTCTTTAATCTACACCATCAAACTAACTATTTTCTTGAACACTACGTTCTTTAATCTACACCATCAAACTAACTATTTTCTTGAACACTACGTTCTTTAATCTACACCATCAAACTAACTATTTTCTTCAACACTACGTTCTTTAATCTACACCATCAAACTAACTATTTTCTTGAACACTACGTTCTTTAATCTACACCATCAAACTAACTATTTTCTTGAACACTACGTTCTTTAATCTACACCATCAAACTAACTATTTTCTTGAACACTACGTTCTTTAATCTACACCATCAAACTAACTATTTTCTTGAACACTACGTTCTTTAATCTACACCATCAAACTAACTATTTTCTTGAACACTACGTTCTTTAATCTACACCATCAAACTAACTGTTTTCTTGAACACTACATTCTTTAATCTACACCATCAAACTAACTATTTTCTTGAACACTACGTTCTTTAATCTACACCATCAAACTAACTATTTTCTTGAACACTACGTTCTTTAATCTACACCATCAAACTAACTATTTTCTTGAACACTACATTCTTTAATCTACACCATCAAACTAACTATTTTCTTGAACACTACATTCTTTAATCTACACCATCAAACTAACTATTTTCTTGAACACTACGTTCTTTAATCTACACCATCAAACTAACTGTTTTCTTGAACACTACATTCTTTAATCTACACCATCAAACTAACTATTTTCTTGAACACTACATTCTTTAATCTACACCATCAAACTAACTATTTTCTTGAACACTACATTCTTTAATCTACACCATCAAACTAACTATTTTCTTGAACACTACATTCTTTAATCTACCATCAATCTAACTAACTATTTTCTTGAACACTACATTCTTTAATCTACACCATCAAACTAACTATTTTCTTGAACACTACGTTCTTTAATCTACACCATCAAACTAACTATTTTCTTGAACACTACATTCTTTAATCTACACCATCAAACTAACTATTTTCTTGAACACTACGTTCTTTAATCTACACCATCAAACTAACTATTTTCTTGAACACTACGTTCTTTAATCTACACCATCAAACTAACTATTTTCTTGAACACTACATTCTTTAATCTACACCATCAAACTAACTATTTTCTTGAACACTACATTCTTTAATCTACACCATCAAACTAACTATTTTCTTGAACACTACGTTCTTTAATCTTTAACTATTTTCTTGAACACTACATTCTTTAATCTACACCATCAAACTAACTATTTTCTTGAACACTACGTTCTTTAATCTACACCATCAAACTAACTATTTTCTTGAACACTACATTCTTTAATCTACACCATCAAACTAACTATTTTCTTGAACACTACGTTCTTTAATCTACACCATCAAACTAACTATTTTCTTGAACACTACATTCTTTAATCTACACCATCAAACTAACTATTTTCTTGAACACTACATTCTTTAATCTACACCATCAAACTAACTATTTTCTTGAACACTACGTTCTTTAATCTACACCATCAAACTAACTATTTTCTTGAACACTACGTTCTTTAATCTACACCATCAAACTAACTATTTTCTTGAACACTACGTTCTTTAATCTACACCATCAAACTAACTATTTTCTTGAACACTACATTCTTTAATCTACACCATCAAACTAACTATTTTCTTGAACACTACATTCTTTAATCTACACCATCAAACTAACTATTTTCTTGAACACTACATTCTTTAATCTACACCACAAACTAACTATTTTCTTGAACACTACGTTTTTAATCTACACCATCAAACTAACTATTTTCTTGAACACTACGTTCTTTAATCTACACCATCAAACTAACTATTTTCTTGAACACTACATTCTTTAATCTACACCATCAAACTAACTATTTTCTTGAACACTACGTTCTTTAATCTACACCATCAAACTAACTATTTTCTTGAACACTACATTCTTTAATCTACACCATCAAACTTTAATCTACACTTTAATCAACCATAACTAACTTTTCTTGAACACTACATTCTTTAATCTACACCATCAAACTAACTATTTTCTTGAACACTACATTCTTTAATCTACACCATCAAACTAACTATTTTCTTGAACACTACGTTCTTTAATCTACACCATCAAACTAACTATTTTCTTGAACACTACGTTCTTTAATCTACACCATCAAACTAACTATTTTCTTGAACACTACGTTCTTTAATCTACACCATCAAACTAACTATTTTCTTGAACACTACGTTCTTTAATCTACACCATCAAACTAACTATTTTCTTGAACACTACATTCTTTAATCTACACCATCAAACTAACTATTTTCTTGAACACTACGTTCTTTAATCTACACCATCAAACTAACTATTTTCTTGAACACTACGTTCTTTAATCTACACCATCAAACTAACTATTTTCTTGAACACTACGTTCTTTAATCTACACCATCAAACTAACTATTTTCTTGAACACTACATTCTTTAATCTACACCATCAAACTAACTATTTTCTTGAACACTACATTCTTTAATCTACACCATCAAACTAACTATTTTCTTGAACACTACATTCTTTAATCTACACCATCAAACTAACTATTTTCTTGAACACTACGTTCTTTAATCTACACCATCAAACTAACTATTTTCTTGAACACTACTTGAACACTACGTTCTTTAATCTACACCATCAAACTAACTATTTTCTTGAACACTACATTCTTTAATCTACACCATCAAACTAACTATTTTCTTGAACACTACATTCTTTAATCTACACCATCAAACTAACTATTTTCTTGAACACTACATTCTTTAATCTACACCATCAAACTAACTATTTTCTTGAACACTACGTTCTTTAATCTACACCATCCTAATCAAACTAACTTTTCTTGAACACTACATTCTTTAATCTACACCATCAAACTAACTATTTTCTTGAACACTACGTTCTTTAATCTACACCATCAAACTAACTATTTTCTTGAACACTACGTTCTTTAATCTACACCATCAAACTAACTATTTTCTTGAACACTACTATTTTTTAATCTACGTTCTTTAACCATCAAACTAACTATTTTCTTGAACACTACGTTCTTTAATCTACACCATCAAACTAACTATTTTCTTGAACACTACGTTCTTTAATCTACACCATCAAACTAACTATTTTCTTGAACACTACGTTCTTTAATCTACACCATCATTCTTTAAACTAACTATTTTCTTGAACACTACGTTCTTTAATCTACACCATCAAACTAACTATTTTCTTGAACACTACATTCTTTAATCTACACCATCAAACTAACTATTTTCTTGAACACTACATTCTTTAATCTACACCATCAAACTAACTATTTTCTTGAACACTACGTTCTTTAATCTACACCATCAAACTAACTACGTTCTTTTTCTTGAACACTACACTTCTTTAATCTACACCATCAAACTAACTGTTTTCTTGAACACTACGTTCTTTAATCTACACCATCAAACTAACTATTTTCTTGAACACTACGTTCTTTAATCTACACCATCAAACTAACTATTTTCTTGAACACTACGTTCTTTAATCTACACCATCACTAACTAACTACGTTTTTTCTTAATCTACACCATCAAACTAACTTGAACACTACGTTCTTTAATCTACACCATCAAACTAACTATTTTCTTGAACACTACGTTCTTTAATCTACACCATCAAACTAACTATTTTCTTGAACACTACATTCTTTAATCTACACCATCAAACTAACTATTTTCTTGAACACTACATTCTTTAATCTACACCATCAAACTAACTATTTTCTTGAACACTACGTTCTTTAATCTACACCATCAAACTAACTATTTTCTTGAACACTACATTCTTTAATCTACACCATCAAACTAACTATTTTCTTGAACACTACGTTCTTTAATCTACACCATCAAACTAACTATTTTCTTGAACACTACGTTCTTTAATCTACACCATCAAACTAACTATTTTCTTGAACACTACGTTCTTTAATCTACACCATCAAACTAACTATTTTCTTGAACACTACGTTCTTTAATCTACACCATCAAACTAACTATTTTCTTGAACACTACGTTCTTTAATCTACACCATCAAACTAACTATTTTCTTGAACACTACGTTCTTTAATCTACACCATCAAACTAACTACTTTTCTTGAACACTACATTCTTTAATCTACACCATCAAACTAACTATTTTCTTGAACACTACGTTCTTTAATCTACACCATCAAACTAACTATTTTCTTGAACACTACGTTCTTTAATCTACACCATCAAACTAACTATTTTCTTGAACACTACGTTCTTTAATCTACACCATCAAACTAACTATTTTCTTGAACACTACGTTCTTTAATCTACACCATCAAACTAACTATTTTCTTGAACACTACGTTCTTTAATCTACACCATCACTAACTATTTTCTTGAACACTACGTTCTTTAATCTACACCATAACTATTTTCTTGAACACTACGTTCTTTAATCTACACCATCAAACTAACTATTTTCTTGAACACTACGTTCTTTAATCTACACCATCAAACTAACTATTTTCTTGAACACTACGTTCTTTAATCTACACCATCAAACTAACTATTTTCTTGAACACTACGTTCTTTAATCTACACCATCAAACTAACTATTTTCTTGAACACTACGTTCTTTAATCTACACCATCAAACTAACTATTTTCTTGAACACTACGTTCTTTAATCTACACCATCAAACTAACTATTTTCTTGAACACTACGTTCTTTAATCTACACCATCAAACTAACTATTTTCTTGAACACTACGTTCTTTAATCTACACCATCAAACTAACTATTTTCTTGAACACTACGTTCTTTAATCTACACCATCAAACTAACTATTTTCTTGAACACTACGTTCTTTAATCTACACCATCAAACTAACTATTTTCTTGAACACTACATTCTTTAATCTACACCATCAAACTAACTATTTTCTTGAACACTACGTTCTTTAATCTACACCATCAAACTAACTATTTTCTTGAACACTACGTTCTTTAATCTACACCATCAAACTAACTATTTTCTTGAACACTACGTTCTTTAATCTACACCATCAAACTAACTATTTTCTTGAACACTACGTTCTTTAATCTACACCATCAAACTAACTATTTTCTTGAACACTACGTTCTTTAATCTACACCATCAAACTAACTATTTTCTTGAACACTACGTTCTTTAATCTACACCATCAAACTAACTATTTTCTTGAACACTACATTCTTTAATCTACACCATCAAACTAACTATTTTCTTGAACACTACGTTCTTTAATCTACACCATCAAACTAACTATTTTCTTGAACACTACATTCTTTAATCTACACCATCAAACTAACTATTTTCTTGAACACTACGTTCTTTAATCTACACCATCAAACTAACTATTTTCTTGAACACTACGTTCTTTAATCTACACCATCAAACTAACTGAACACTTTTCTTTTCTACACACAAACTAACTATTTTCTTGAACACTACGTTCTTTAATCTACACCATCAAACTAACTATTTTCTTGAACACTACGTTCTTTAATCTACACCATCAAACTAACTATTTTCTTGAACACTACGTTCTTTAATCTACACCATCAAACTAACTATTTTCTTGAACACTACGTTCTTTAATCTACACCATCAAACTAACTATTTTCTTGAACACTACGTTCTTTAATCTACACCATCAAACTAACTATTTTCTTGAACACTACGTTCTTTAATCTACACCATCAAACTAACTATTTTCTTGAACACTACGTTCTTTAATCTACACCATCAAACTAACTATTTTCTTGAACACTACGTTCTTTAATCTACACCATCAAACTAACTGTTTTCTTGAACACTACGTTCTTTAATCTACACCATCAAACTAACTATTTTCTTGAACACTACGTTCTTTAATCTACACCATCAAACTAACTATTTTCTTGAACACTACGTTCTTTAATCTACACCATCAAACTAACTATTTTCTTGAACACTACGTTCTTTAATCTACACCATCAAACTAACTATTTTCTTGAACACTACGTTCTTTAATCTACACCATCAAACTAACTATTTTCTTGAACACTACGTTCTTTAATCTACACCATCAAACTAACTATTTTCTTGAACACTACGTTCTTTAATCTACACCATCAAACTAACTATTTTCTTGAACACTACGTTCTTTAATCTACACCATCAAACTAACTATTTTCTTGAACACTACGTTCTTTAATCTACACCATCAAACTAACTATTTTCTTGAACACTACGTTCTTTAATCTACACCATCAAACTAACTATTTTCTTGAACACTACGTTCTTTAATCTACACCATCAAACTAACTATTTTCTTGAACACTACGTTCTTTAATCTACACCATCAAACTAACTGTTTTCTTGAACACTACGTTCTTTAATCTACACCATCAAACTAACTATTTTCTTGAACACTACGTTCTTTAATCTACACCATCAAACTAACTATTTTCTTGAACACTACGTTCTTTAATCTACACCATCAAACTAACTATTTTCTTGAACACTACGTTCTTTAATCTACACCATCAAACTAACTATTTTCTTGAACACTACGTTCTTTAATCTACACCATCAAACTAACTATTTTCTTGAACACTACATTCTTTAATCTACACCATCAAACTAACTATTTTCTTGAACACTACGTTCTTTAATCTACACCATCAAACTAACTATTTTCTTGAACACTACGTTCTTTAATCTACACCTGTTTTCTTGAACACTAACTTTTTTCTACACCATCACACTACTATTTTCTTTAATCTACACCATCAAACTAACTATTTTCTTGAACACTACGTTCTTTAATCTACACCATCAAACTAACTATTTTCTTGAACACTACGTTCTTTAATCTACACCATCAAACTAACTATTTTCTTGAACACTACGTTCTTTAATCTACACCATCAAACTAACTATTTTCTTGAACACTACGTTCTTTAATCTACACCATCAAACTAACTATTTTCTTGAACACTACGTTCTTTAATCTACACCATCAAACTAACTATTTTCTTGAACACTACGTTCTTTAATCTACACCATCAAACTAACTATTTTCTTGAACACTACGTTCTTTAATCTACACCATCAAACTAACTATTTTCTTGAACACTACGTTCTTTAATCTACACCATCAAACTAACTATTTTCTTGAACACTACGTTCTTTAATCTACACCATCAAACTAACTATTTTCTTGAACACTACATTCTTTAATCTACACCATCAAACTAACTATTTTCTTGAACACTACGTTCTTTAATCTACACCATCAAACTAACTATTTTCTTGAACACTACGTTCTTTAATCTACACCATCAAACTAACTATTTTCTTGAACACTACGTTCTTTAATCTACACCATCAAACTAACTATTTTCTTGAACACTACGTTCTTTAATCTACACCATCAAACTAACTATTTTCTTGAACACTACGTTCTTTAATCTACACCATCAAACTAACTATTTTCTTGAACACTACGTTCTTTAATCTACACCATCAAACTAACTATTTTCTTGAACACTACGTTCTTTAATCTACACCATCAAACTAACTATTTTCTTGAACACTACGTTCTTTAATCTACACCATCAAACTAACTATTTTCTTGAACACTACGTTCTTTAATCTACACCATCAAACTAACTATTTTCTTGAACACTACGTTCTTTAATCTACACCATCAAACTAACTATTTTCTTGAACACTACGTTCTTTAATCTACACCATCAAACTAACTATTTTCTTGAACACTACGTTCTTTAATCTACACCATCAAACTAACTATTTTCTTGAACACTACGTTCTTTAATCTACACCATCAAACTAACTATTTTCTTGAACACTACGTTCTTTAATCTACACCATCAAACTAACTATTTTCTTGAACACTACGTTCTTTAATCTACACCATCAAACTAACTACGTTCTTTTCTTGAACACTACGTTCTTTAATCTACACCATCAAACTAACTATTTTCTTGAACACTACGTTCTTTAATCTACACCATCAAACTAACTATTTTCTTGAACACTACGTTCTTTAATCTACACCATCAAACTAACTATTTTCTTGAACACTACGTTCTTTAATCTACACCATCAAACTAACTATTTTCTTGAACACTACGTTCTTTAATCTACACCATCAAACTAACTATTTTCTTGAACACTACGTTCTTTAATCTACACCATCAAACTAACTATTTTCTTGAACACTACGTTCTTTAATCTACACACCATCAAACTAACACTTTCTTGAACACTACGTTCTTTAATCTACACCATCAAACTAACTATTTTCTTGAACACTACGTTCTTTAATCTACACCATCAAACTAACTATTTTCTTGAACACTACGTTCTTTAATCTACACCATCAAACTAACTATTTTCTTGAACACTACGTTCTTTAATCTACACCATCAAACTAACTATTTTCTTGAACACTACGTTCTTTAATCTACACCATCAAACTAACTATTTTCTTGAACACTACGTTCTTTAATCTACACCATCAAACTAACTATTTTCTTGAACACTACGTTCTTTAATCTACACCATCAAACTAACTATTTTCTTGAACACTACGTTCTTTAATCTACACCATCAAACTAACTATTTTCTTGAACACTACGTTCTTTAATCTACACCATCAAACTAACTGTTTTCTTGAACACTACGTTCTTTAATCTACACCATCAAACTAACTATTTTCTTGAACACTACGTTCTTTAATCTACACCATCAAACTAACTATTTTCTTGAACACTACGTTCTTTAATCTACACCATCAAACTAACTATTTTCTTGAACACTACGTTCTTTAATCTACACCATCAAACTAACTATTTTCTTGAACACTACGTTCTTTAATCTACACCATCAAACTAACTATTTTCTTGAACACTACGTTCTTTAATCTACACCATCAAACTAACTATTTTCTTGAACACTACGTTCTTTAATCTACACCATCAAACTAACTATTTTCTTGAACACTACGTTCTTTAATCTACACCATCAAACTAACTATTTTCTTGAACACTACGTTCTTTAATCTACACCATCAAACTAACTATTTTCTTGAACACTACGTTCTTTAATCTACACCATCAAACTAACTATTTTCTTGAACACTACGTTCTTTAATCTACACCATCAAACTAACTATTTTCTTGAACACTACGTTCTTTAATCTACACCATCAAACTAACTATTTTCTTGAACACTACGTTCTTTAATCTACACCATCAAACTAACTATTTTCTTGAACACTACGTTCTTTAATCTACACCATCAAACTAACTATTTTCTTGAACACTACGTTCTTTAATCTACACCATCAAACTAACTATTTTCTTGAACACTACGTTCTTTAATCTACACCATCAAACTAACTATTTTCTTGAACACTACGTTCTTTAATCTACACCATCAAACTAACTATTTTCTACACTACGTTCTTTAATCTACACCATCAAACTAACTATTTTCTTGAACACTACGTTCTTTAATCTACACCATCAAACTAACTATTTTCTTGAACACTACGTTCTTTAATCTACACCATCAAACTAACTATTTTCTTGAACACTACGTTCTTTAATCTACACCATTCTTTAATCTACACCATCAAACTAACTATTTTCTTGAACACTACGTTCTTTAATCTACACCATCAAACTAACTATTTTCTTGAACACTACGTTCTTTAATCTACACCATCACACTACTAACTACACCATTTTAACTTGAACACTACGTTCTTTAATCTACACCATCAAACTAACTATTTTCTTGAACACTACGTTCTTTAATCTACACCATCAAACTAACTATTTTCTTGAACACTACGTTCTTTAATCTACACCATCAAACTAACTGTTTTCTTGAACACTACGTTCTTTAATCTACACCATCAAACTAACTATTTTCTTGAACACTACGTTCTTTAATCTACACCATCAAACTAACTATTTTCTTGAACACTACGTTCTTTAATCTACACCATCAAACTAACTATTTTCTTGAACACTACGTTCTTTAATCTACACCATCAAACTAACTATTTTCTTGAACACTACGTTCTTTAATCTACACCATCAAACTAACTATTTTCTTGAACACTACGTTCTTTAATCTACACCATCAAACTAACTATTTTCTTGAACACTACGTTCTTTAATCTACACCATCAAACTAACTATTTTCTTGAACACTACGTTCTTTAATCTACACCATCAAACTAACTATTTTCTTGAACACTACGTTCTTTAATCTACACCATCAAACTAACTATTTTCTTGAACACTACGTTCTTTAATCTACACCATCAAACTAACTTTTTTCTTGAACACTACGTTCTTTAATCTAACACCATCATCAACTAACTATTTTCTTGAACACTACGTTCTTTAATCTACACCATCAAACTAACTATTTTCTTGAACACTACGTTCTTTAATCTACACCATCAAACTAACTATTTTCTTGAACACTACGTTCTTTAATCTACACCATCAAACTAACTATTTTCTTGAACACTACGTTCTTTAATCTACACCATCAAACTAACTATTTTCTTGAACACTACGTTCTTTAATCTACACCATCAAACTAACTATTTTCTTGAACACTACGTTCTTTAATCTACACCATCAAACTAACTGTTTTCTTGAACACTACGTTCTTTAATCTACACCATCAAACTAACTATTTTCTTGAACACTACGTTCTTTAATCTACACCATCAAACTAACTATTTTCTTGAACACTACGTTCTTTAATCTACACCATCAAACTAACTATTTTCTTGAACACTACGTTCTTTAATCTACACCATCAAACTAACTATTTTCTTGAACACTACGTTCTTTAATCTACACCATCAAACTAACTATTTTCTTGAACACTACGTTCTTTAATCTACACCATCAAACTAACTATTTTCTTGAACACTACGTTCTTTAATCTACACCATCAAACTAACTATTTTCTTGAACACTACGTTCTTTAATCTACACCATCAAACTAACTATTTTCTTGAACACTACGTTCTTTAATCTACACCATCAAACTAACTATTTTCTTGAACACTACGTTCTTTAATCTACACCATCAAACTAACTATTTTCTTGAACACTACGTTCTTTAATCTACACCATCAAACTAACTATTTTCTTGAACACTACGTTCTTTAATCTACACCATCAAACTAACTATTTTCTTGAACACTACGTTCTTTAATCTACACCATCAAACTAACTATTTTCTTGAACACTACGTTCTTTAATCTACACCATCAAACTAACTATTTTCTTGAACACTACGTTCTTTAATCTACACCATCAAACTAACTATTTTCTTGAACACTACGTTCTTTAATCTACACCATCAAACTAACTATTTTCTTGAACACTACGTTCTTTAATCTACACCATCAAACTAACTATTTTCTTGAACACTACGTTCTTTAATCTACACCATCAAACTAACTATTTTCTTGAACACTTTTCTTGAACACTACGTTCTTTAATCTACACCATCAAACTAACTATTTTCTTGAACACTACGTTCTTTAATCTACACCATCAAACTAACTATCTTTTCTTGAACACTACGTTCTTTAATCTACACCATCAAACTAACTATTTTCTTGAACACTACGTTCTTTAATCTACACCATCAAACTAACTATTTTCTTGAACACTACGTTCTTTAATCTACACCATCAAACTAACTATTTTCTTGAACACTACGTTCTTTAATCTACACCATCAAACTAACTATTTTCTTGAACACTACGTTCTTTAATCTACACCATCAAACTAACTATTTTCTTGAACACTACGTTCTTTAATCTACACCATCAAACTAACTATTTTCTTGAACACTACGTTCTTTAATCTACACCATCAAACTAACTATTTTCTTGAACACTACGTTCTTTAATCTACACCATCAAACTAACTATTTTCTTGAACACTACGTTCTTTAATCTACACCATCAAACTAACTGTTTTCTTGAACACTACGTTCTTTAATCTACACCATCAAACTAACTATTTTCTTGAACACTACGTTCTTTAATCTACACCATCAAACTAACTATTTTCTTGAACACTACGTTCTTTAATCTACACCATCAAACTAACTATTTTCTTGAACACTACGTTCTTTAATCTACACCATCAAACTAACTATTTTCTTGAACACTACGTTCTTTAATCTACACCATCAAACTAACTATTTTCTTGAACACTACGTTCTTTAATCTACACCATCAAACTAACTATTTTCTTGAACACTACGTTCTTTAATCTACACCATCAAACTAACTATTTTCTTGAACACTACGTTCTTTAATCTACACCATCAAACTAACTATTTTCTTGAACACTACGTTCTTTAATCTACACCATCAAACTAACTATTTTCTTGAACACTACGTTCTTTAATCTACACCATCAAACTAACTATTTTCTTGAACACTACGTTCTTTAATCTACACCATCAAACTAACTATTTTCTTGAACACTACGTTCTTTAATCTACACCATCAAACTAACTATTTTCTTGAACACTACGTTCTTTAATCTACACCATCAAACTAACTATTTTCTTGAACACTACGTTCTTTAATCTACACCATCAAACTAACTATTTTCTTGAACACTACGTTCTTTAATCTACACCATCAAACTAACTATTTTCTTGAACACTACGTTCTTTAATCTACACCATCAAACTAACTATTTTCTTGAACACTACGTTCTTTAATCTACACCATCAAACTAACTATTTTCTTGAACACTACGTTCTTTAATCTACACCATCAAACTAACTATTTTCTTGAACACTACGTTCTTTAATCTACACCATCAAACTAACTATTTTCTTGAACACTACGTTCTTTAATCTACACCATCAAACTAACTATTTTCTTGAACACTACGTTCTTTAATCTACACCATCAAACTAACTATTTTCTTGAACACTACGTTCTTTAATCTACACCATCAAACTAACTATTTTCTTGAACACTACGTTCTTTAATCTACACCATCAAACTAACTATTTTCTTGAACACTACGTTCTTTAATCTACACCATCAAACTAACTATTTTCTTGAACACTACGTTCTTTAATCTACACCATCAAACTAACTATTTTCTTGAACACTACGTTCTTTAATCTACACCATCAAACTAACTATTTTCTTGAACACTACGTTCTTTAATCTACACCATCAAACTAACTATTTTCTTGAACACTACGTTCTTTAATCTACACCATCAAACTAACTATTTTCTTGAACACTACGTTCTTTAATCTACACCATCAAACTAACTATTTTCTTGAACACTACGTTCTTTAATCTACACCATCAAACTAACTATTTTCTTGAACACTACGTTCTTTAATCTACACCATCAAACTAACTATTTTCTTGAACACTACGTTCTTTAATCTACACCATCAAACTAACTATTTTCTTGAACACTACGTTCTTTAATCTACACCATCAAACTAACTATTTTCTTGAACACTACGTTCTTTAATCTACACCATCAAACTAACTATTTTCTTGAACACTACGTTCTTTAATCTACACCATCAAACTAACTATTTTCTTGAACACTACGTTCTTTAATCTACACCATCAAACTAACTATTTTCTTGAACACTACGTTCTTTAATCTACACCATCAAACTAACTATTTTCTTGAACACTACGTTCTTTAATCTACACCATCAAACTAACTATTTTCTTGAACACTACGTTCTTTAATCTACACCATCAAACTAACTGTTTTCTTGAACACTACGTTCTTTAATCTACACCATCAAACTAACTATTTTCTTGAACACTACGTTCTTTAATCTACACCATCAAACTAACTATTTTCTTGAACACTACGTTCTTTAATCTACACCATCAAACTAACTGTTTTCTTGAACACTACGTTCTTTAATCTACACCATCAAACTAACTGTTTTCTTGAACACTACGTTCTTTAATCTACACCATCAAACTAACTATTTTCTTGAACACTACGTTCTTTAATCTACACCATCAAACTAACTATTTTCTTGAACACTACGTTCTTTAATCTACACCATCAAACTAACTATTTTCTTGAACACTACGTTCTTTAATCTACACCATCAAACTAACTGTTTTCTTGAACACTACGTTCTTTAATCTACACCATCAAACTAACTATTTTCTTGAACACTACGTTCTTTAATCTACACCATCAAACTAACTATTTTCTTGAACACTACGTTCTTTAATCTACACCATCAAACTAACTATTTTCTTGAACACTACGTTCTTTAATCTACACCATCAAACTAACTGTTTTCTTGAACACTACGTTCTTTAATCTACACCATCAAACTAACTATTTTCTTGAACACTACGTTCTTTAATCTACACCATCAAACTAACTATTTTCTTGAACACTACGTTCTTTAATCTACACCATCAAACTAACTATTTTCTTGAACACTACGTTCTTTAATCTACACCATCAAACTAACTATTTTCTTGAACACTACGTTCTTTAATCTACACCATCAAACTAACTATTTTCTTGAACACTACGTTCTTTAATCTACACCATCAAACTAACTATTTTCTTGAACACTACGTTCTTTAATCTACACCATCAAACTAACTATTTTCTTGAACACTACGTTCTTTAATCTACACCATCAAACTAACTGTTTTCTTGAACACTACGTTCTTTAATCTACACCATCAAACTAACTATTTTCTTGAACACTACGTTCTTTAATCTACACCATCAAACTAACTATTTTCTTGAACACTACGTTCTTTAATCTACACCATCAAACTAACTATTTTCTTGAACACTACGTTCTTTAATCTACACCATCAAACTAACTATTTTCTTGAACACTACGTTCTTTAATCTACACCATCAAACTAACTATTTTCTTGAACACTACGTTCTTTAATCTACACCATCAAACTAACTATTTTCTTGAACACTACGTTCTTTAATCTACACCATCAAACTAACTATTTTCTTGAACACTACGTTCTTTAATCTACACCATCAAACTAACTATTTTCTTGAACACTACGTTCTTTAATCTACACCATCAAACTAACTATTTTCTTGAACACTACGTTCTTTAATCTACACCATCAAACTAACTATTTTCTTGAACACTACGTTCTTTAATCTACACCATCAAACTAACTGTTTTCTTGAACACTACGTTCTTTAATCTACACCATCAAACTAACTATTTTCTTGAACACTACGTTCTTTAATCTACACCATCAAACTAACTATTTTCTTGAACACTACGTTCTTTAATCTACACCATCAAACTAACTATTTTCTTGAACACTACGTTCTTTAATCTACACCATCAAACTAACTATTTTCTTGAACACTACGTTCTTTAATCTACACCATCAAACTAACTGTTTTCTTGAACACTACGTTCTTTAATCTACACCATCAAACTAACTATTTTCTTGAACACTACGTTCTTTAATCTACACCATCAAACTAACTATTTTCTTGAACACTACGTTCTTTAATCTACACCATCAAACTAACTATTTTCTTGAACACTACGTTCTTTAATCTACACCATCAAACTAACTATTTTCTTGAACACTACGTTCTTTAATCTACACCATCAAACTAACTATTTTCTTGAACACTACGTTCTTTAATCTACACCATCAAACTAACTATTTTCTTGAACACTACGTTCTTTAATCTACACCATCAAACTAACTATTTTCTTGAACACTACGTTCTTTAATCTACACCATCAAACTAACTATTTTCTTGAACACTACGTTCTTTAATCTACACCATCAAACTAACTGTTTTCTTGAACACTACGTTCTTTAATCTACACCATCTTTAATCTAACCTAACTAACTATTTTCTTGAACACTACGTTCTTTAATCTACACCATCAAACTAACTATTTTCTTGAACACTACGTTCTTTAATCTACACCATCAAACTAACTATTTTCTTGAACACTACGTTCTTTAATCTACACCATCAAACTAACTATTTTCTTGAACACTACGTTCTTTAATCTACACCATCAAACTAACTATTTTCTTGAACACTACGTTCTTTAATCTACACCATCAAACTAACTATTTTCTTGAACACTACGTTCTTTAATCTACACCATCAAACTAACTATTTTCTTGAACACTACGTTCTTTAATCTACACCATCAAACTAACTATTTTCTTGAACACTACGTTCTTTAATCTACACCATCAAACTAACTATTTTCTTGAACACTACGTTCTTTAATCTACACCATCAAACTAACTATTTTCTTGAACACTACGTTCTTTAATCTACACCATCAAACTAACTATTTTCTTGAACACTACGTTCTTTAATCTACACCATCAAACTAACTATTTTCTTGAACACTACGTTCTTTAATCTACACCATCAAACTAACTGTTTTCTTGAACACTACGTTCTTTAATCTACACCATCAAACTAACTATTTTCTTGAACACTACGTTCTTTAATCTACACCATCAAACTAACTATTTTCTTGAACACTACGTTCTTTAATCTACACCATCAAACTAACTATTTTCTTGAACACTACGTTCTTTAATCTACACCATCAAACTAACTATTTTCTTGAACACTACGTTCTTTAATCTACACCATCAAACTAACTATTTTCTTGAACACTACGTTCTTTAATCTACACCATCAAACTAACTATTTTCTTGAACACTACGTTCTTTAATCTACACCATCAAACTAACTATTTTCTTGAACACTACGTTCTTTAATCTACACCATCAAACTAACTATTTTCTTGAACACTACGTTCTTTAATCTACACCATCAAACTAACTATTTTCTTGAACACTACGTTCTTTAATCTACACCATCAAACTAACTATTTTCTTGAACACTACGTTCTTTAATCTACACCATCAAACTAACTATTTTCTTGAACACTACGTTCTTTAATCTACACCATCAAACTAACTATTTTCTTGAACACTACGTTCTTTAATCTACACCATCAAACTAACTATTTTCTTGAACACTACGTTCTTTAATCTACACCATCAAACTAACTATTTTCTTGAACACTACGTTCTTTAATCTACACCATCAAACTAACTATTTTCTTGAACACTACGTTCTTTAATCTACACCATCAAACTAACTATTTTCTTGAACACTACGTTCTTTAATCTACACCATCAAACTAACTATTTTCTTGAACACTACGTTCTTTAATCTACACCATCAAACTAACTATTTTCTTGAACACTACGTTCTTTAATCTACACCATCAAACTAACTATTTTCTTGAACACTACGTTCTTTAATCTACACCATCAAACTAACTATTTTCTTGAACACTACGTTCTTTAATCTACACCATCAAACTAACTATTTTCTTGAACACTACGTTCTTTAATCTACACCATCAAACTAACTATTTTCTTGAACACTACGTTCTTTAATCTACACCATCAAACTAACTATTTTCTTGAACACTACGTTCTTTAATCTACACCATCAAACTAACTATTTTCTTGAACACTACGTTCTTTAATCTACACCATCAAACTAACTATTTTCTTGAACACTACGTTCTTTAATCTACACCATCAAACTAACTATTTTCTTGAACACTACGTTCTTTAATCTACACCATCAAACTAACTATTTTCTTGAACACTACGTTCTTTAATCTACACCATCAAACTAACTATTTTCTTGAACACTACGTTCTTTAATCTACACCATCAAACTAACTATTTTCTTGAACACTACGTTCTTTAATCTACACCATCAAACTAACTATTTTGTTTTCTTGAACACTACGTTCTTTAATCTACACCATCAAACTAACTATTTTCTTGAACACTACGTTCTTTAATCTAATCTACACCATCAAACTAACTGTTTTCTTGAACACTACGTTCTTTAATCTACACCATCAAACTAACTATTTTCTTGAACACTACGTTCTTTAATCTACACCATCAAACTAACTATTTTCTTGAACACTACGTTCTTTAATCTACACCATCAAACTAACTATTTTCTTGAACACTACGTTCTTTAATCTACACCATCAAACTAACTATTTTCTTGAACACTACGTTCTTTAATCTACACCATCAAACTAACTATTTTCTTGAACACTACGTTCTTTAATCTACACCATCAAACTAACTATTTTCTTGAACACTACGTTCTTTAATCTACACCATCAAACTAACTATTTTCTTGAACACTACGTTCTTTAATCTACACCATCAAACTAACTATTTTCTTGAACACTACGTTCTTTAATCTACACCATCAAACTCAAACTAACTATTTTCTTGAACACTACGTTCTTTTCTTTAATCTACATCCACCATCAAACTAACTATTTTCTTGAACACTACGTTCTTTAATCTACACCATCAAACTAACTATTTTCTTGAACACTACGTTCTTTAATCTACACCATCAAACTAACTATTTTCTTGAACACTACGTTCTTTAATCTTAAATTTTCTGAACACTACGTTCTTTAATCTACACCATCAGACTAACTATTTTCTTGAACACTACGTTCTTTAATCTACACCATCAAACTAACTATTTTCTTGAACACTACGTTCTTTAATCTACACCATCAAACTAACTGTTTTCTTGAACACTACGTTCTTTAATCTACACCATCAAACTAACTATTTTCTTGAACACTACGTTCTTTAATCTACACCATCAAACTAACTATTTTCTTGAACACTACGTTCTTTAATCTACACCATCAAACTAACTATTTTCTTGAACACTACGTTCTTTAATCTACACCATCAAACTAACTGTTTTCTTGAACACTACGTTCTTTAATCTACACCATCAAACTAACTATTTTCTTGAACACTACGTTCTTTAATCTACACCATCAAACTAACTATTTTCTTGAACACTACGTTCTTTAATCTACACCATCAAACTAACTATTTTCTTGAACACTACGTTCTTTAATCTACACCATCAAACTAACTGTTTTCTTGAACACTACGTTCTTTAATCTACACCATCAAACTAACTATTTTCTTGAACACTACGTTCTTTAATCTACACCATCAAACTAACTATTTTCTTGAACACTACGTTCTTTAATCTACACCATCAAACTAACTATTTTCTTGAACACTACGTTCTTTAATCTACACCATCAAACTAACTATTTTCTTGAACACTACGTTCTTTAATCTACACCATCAAACTAACTATTTTCTTGAACACTACGTTCTTTAATCTACACCATCAAACTAACTATTTTCTTGAACACTACGTTCTTTAATCTACACCATCAAACTAACTATTTTCTTGAACACTACGTTCTTTAATCTACACCATCAAACTAACTATTTTCTTGAACACTACGTTCTTTAATCTACACCATCAAACTAACTATTTTCTTGAACACTACGTTCTTTAATCTACACCATCAAACTAACTGTTTTCTTGAACACTACGTTCTTTAATCTACACCATCAAACTAACTATTTTCTTGAACACTACGTTCTTTAATCTACACCATCAAACTAACTATTTTCTTGAACACTACGTTCTTTAATCTACACCATCAAACTAACTATTTTCTTGAACACTACGTTCTTTAATCTACACCATCAAACTAACTATTTTCTTGAACACTACGTTCTTTAATCTACACCATCAAACTAACTATTTTCTTGAACACTACGTTCTTTAATCTACACCATCAAACTAACTATTTTCTTGAACACTACGTTCTTTAATCTACACCATCAAACTAACTGTTTTCTTGAACACTACGTTCTTTAATCTACACCATCAAACTAACTATTTTCTTGAACACTACGTTCTTTAATCTACACCATCAAACTAACTATTTTCTTGAACACTACGTTCTTTAATCTACACCATCAAACTAACTATTTTCTTGAACACTACGTTCTTTAATCTACACCATCAAACTAACTATTTTCTTGAACACTACGTTCTTTAATCTACACCATCAAACTAACTATTTTCTTGAACACTACGTTCTTTAATCTACACCATCAAACTAACTGTTTTCTTGAACACTACGTTCTTTAATCTACACCATCAAACTAACTATTTTCTTGAACACTACGTTCTTTAATCTACACCATCAAACTAACTATTTTCTTGAACACTACGTTCTTTAATCTACACCATCAAACTAACTATTTTCTTGAACACTACGTTCTTTAATCTACACCATCAAACTAACTATTTTCTTGAACACTACGTTCTTTAATCTACACCATCAAACTAACTATTTTCTTGAACACTACGTTCTTTAATCTACACCATCAAACTAACTATTTTCTTGAACACTACGTTCTTTAATCTACACCATCAAACTAACTATTTTCTTGAACACTACGTTCTTTAATCTACACCATCAAACTAACTATTTTCTTGAACACTACGTTCTTTAATCTACACCATCAAACTAACTATTTTCTTGAACACTACGTTCTTTAATCTACACCATCAAACTAACTATTTTCTTGAACACTACGTTCTTTAATCTACACCATCAAACTAACTATTTTCTTGAACACTACGTTCTTTAATCTACACCATCAAACTAACTATTTTCTTGAACACTACGTTCTTTAATCTACACCATCAAACTAACTATTTTCTTGAACACTACGTTCTTTAATCTACACCATCAAACTAACTATTTTCTTGAACACTACGTTCTTTAATCTACACCATCAAACTAACTGTTTTCTTGAACACTACGTTCTTTAATCTACACCATCAAACTAACTATTTTCTTGAACACTACGTTCTTTAATCTACACCATCAAACTAACTATTTTCTTCTTGACACTACGTTCTTTAATCTACACCATCAAACTAACTATTTTCTTGAACACTACGTTCTTTAATCTACACCATCAAACTAACTATTTTCTTGAACACTACGTTCTTTAATCTACACCATCAAACTAACTATTTTCTTGAACACTACGTTCTTTAATCTACACCATCACTAACATTTTCTTGAACACTACTAACTATTTTCTTGAACACTACGTTCTTTAATCTACACCATCAAACTAACTATTTTCTTGAACACTACGTTCTTTAATCTACACCATCAAACTAACTATTTTCTTGAACACTACGTTCTTTAATCTACACCATCAAACTAACTATTTTCTTGAACACTACGTTCTTTAATCTACACCATCAAACTAACTATTTTCTTGAACACTACGTTCTTTAATCTACACCATCAAACTAACTATTTTCTTGAACACTACGTTCTTTAATCTACACCATCAAACTAACTATTTTCTTGAACACTACGTTCTTTAATCTACACCATCAAACTAACTATTTTCTTGAACACTACGTTCTTTAATCTACACCATCAAACTAACTATTTTCTTGAACACTACGTTCTTTAATCTACACCATCAAACTAACTATTTTCTTGAACACTACGTTCTTTAATCTACACCATCAAACTAACTATTTTCTTGAACACTACGTTCTTTAATCTACACCATCAAACTAACTATTTTCTTGAACACTACGTTCTTTAATCTACACCATCAAACTAACTATTTTCTTGAACACTACGTTCTTTAATCTACACCATCAAACTAACTATTTTCTTGAACACTACGTTCTTTAATCTACACCATCAAACTAACTGTTTTCTTGAACACTACGTTCTTTAATCTACACCATCAAACTAACTATTTTCTTGAACACTACGTTCTTTAATCTACACCATCAAACTAACTATTTTCTTGAACACTACGTTCTTTAATCTACACCATCAAACTAACTATTTTCTTGAACACTACGTTCTTTAATCTACACCATCAAACTAACTATTTTCTTGAACACTACGTTCTTTAATCTACACCATCAAACTAACTATTTTCTTGAACACTACGTTCTTTAATCTACACCATCAAACTAACTATTTTCTTGAACACTACGTTCTTTAATCTACACCATCAAATCTAACTATTTTCTTGAACACTACGTTCTTTAATCTACACCATCAAACTAACTATTTTCTTGAACACTACGTTCTTTAATCTACACCATCAAACTAACTATTTTCTTGAACACTACGTTCTTTAATCTACACCATCAAACTAACTATTTTCTTGAACACTACGTTCTTTAATCTACACCATCAAACTAACTATTTTCTTGAACACTACGTTCTTTAATCTACACCATCAAACTAACTATTTTCTTGAACACTACGTTCTTTAATCTACACCATCAAACTAACTATTTTCTTGAACACTACGTTCTTTAATCTACACCATCAAACTAACTATTTTCTTGAACACTACGTTCTTTAATCTAACTCTGTTTTCTTGAACACTACGTTCTTTAATCTACACCATCAAACTAACTATTTTCTTGAACACTACGTTCTTTAATCTACACCATCAAACTAACTATTTTCTTGAACACTACGTTCTTTAATCTACACCATCAAACTAACTATTTTCTTGAACACTACGTTCTTTAATCTACACCTCACCATCTAACTATTTTCTTGAACACTACGTTCTTTAATCTACACCATCAAACTAACTATTTTCTTGAACACTACGTTCTTTAATCTACACCATCAAACTAACTATTTTCTTGAACACTACGTTCTTTAATCTACACCATCAAACTAACTATTTTCTTGAACACTACGTTCTTTAATCTACACCATCAAACTAACTGTTTTCTTGAACACTACGTTCTTTAATCTACACCATCACTAACTGTTTTCTTACACTACGTTCTTTAATCTACACCATCAAACTAACTGTTTTCTTGAACACTACGTTCTTTAATCTACACCATCAAACTAACTATTTTCTTGAACACTACGTTCTTTAATCTACACCATCAAACTAACTATTTTCTTGAACACTACGTTCTTTAATCTACACCATCAAACTAACTATTTTCTTGAACACTACGTTCTTTAATCTACACCATCAAACTAACTATTTTCTTGAACACTACGTTCTTTAATCTACACCATCAAACTAACTATTTTCTTGAACACTACGTTCTTTAATCTACACCATCAAACTAACTATTTTCTTGAACACTACGTTCTTTAATCTACACCATCAAACTAACTATTTTCTTGAACACTACGTTCTTTAATCTACACCATCAAACTAACTATTTTCTTGAACACTACGTTCTTTAATCTACACCATCAAACTAACTATTTTCTTGAACACTACGTTCTTTAATCTACACCATCAAACTAACTATTTTCTTGAACACTACGTTCTTTAATCTACACCATCAAACTAACTATTTTCTTGAACACTACGTTCTTTAATCTACACCATCAAACTAACTATTTTCTTGAACACTACGTTCTTTAATCTACACCATCAAACTAACTGTTTTCTTGAACACTACGTTCTTTAATCTACACATCAAACTAACTATTTTCTTGAACACTACGTTCTTTAATCTACACCACAAACTAACTATTTTCTTGAACACTACGTTCTTTAATCTACACCATCAAACTAACTATTTTCTTGAACACTACGTTCTTTAATCTACACCATCAACTAACTGTTTTCTTGAACACTACGTTCTTTAATCTACACCATCACTAACTAACACTGTTCTTTTCTTGAACACTACGTTCTTTAATCTACACCATCAAACTAACTGTTTTCTTGAACACTACGTTCTTTAATCTACACCATCAAACTAACTATTTTCTTGAACACTACGTTCTTTAATCTACACCATCAAACTAACTATTTTCTTGAACACTACGTTCTTTAATCTACACCATCAAACTAACTACTAACTTTTCTTGAACACTACGTTCTTTAATCTACACCATCAAACTAACTATTTTCTTGAACACTACGTTCTTTAATCTACACCATCAAACTAACTATTTTCTTGAACACTACGTTCTTTAATCTACACCATCAAACTAACTATTTTCTTGAACACTACGTTCTTTAATCTACACCATCAAACTAACTATTTTCTTGAACACTACGTTCTTTAATCTACACCATCAAACCTAACTAACTGTTTTCTTGAACACTACGTTCTTTAATCTACACCATCACCATCTAACTATTTTCTTGAACACTACGTTCTTTAATCTACACCATCAAACTAACTATTTTCTTGAACACTACGTTCTTTAATCTACACCATCAAACTAACTATTTTCTTGAACACTACGTTCTTTAATCTACACCATCAAACTAACTATTTTCTTGAACACTACGTTCTTTAATCTACACCATCAAACTAACTATTTTCTTGAACACTACGTTCTTTAATCTACACCATCAAACTAACTATTTTCTTGAACACTACGTTCTTTAATCTACACCATCAAACTAACTATTTTCTTGAACACTACGTTCTTTAATCTACACCATCAAACTAACTATTTTCTTGAACACTACGTTCTTTAATCTACACCATCAAACTAACTATTTTCTTGAACACTACGTTCTTTAATCTACACCATCAAACTAACTATTTTCTTGAACACTACGTTCTTTAATCTACACCATCAAACTAACTGTTTTCTTGAACACTACGTTCTTTAATCTACACCATCAACTATTTTCTTGAACACTACGTTCTAACTACTTTTCTTGAACACTACGTTCTTTAATCTACACCATCCTAACTATTTTCTTGAACACTACGTTCTTTAATCTACACCATCAACTAACTGCTTTCTTGAACACTACATTCTTTAATCTACACCATCAAACTAACTATTTTCTTGAACACTACGTTCTTTAATCTACACCATCAAACTAACTATTTTCTTGAACACTACGTTCTTTAATCTACACCATCAAACTAACTGTTTTCTTGAACACTACGTTCTTTAATCTACACCATCAAACTAACTATTTTCTTGAACACTACGTTCTTTAATCTACACCATCAAACTAACTATTTTCTTGAACACTACGTTCTTTAATCTACACCATCAAACTAACTGTTTTCTTGAACACTACGTTCTTTAATCTACACCATCAAACTAACTATTTTCTTGAACACTACGTTCTTTAATCTACACCATCAAACTAACTATTTTCTTGAACACTACGTTCTTTAATCTACACCATCAAACTAACTATTTTCTTGAACACTACGTTCTTTAATCTACACCATCAAACTAACTATTTTCTTGAACACTACGTTCTTTAATCTACACCATCAAACTAACTATTTTCTTGAACACTACGTTCTTTAATCTACACCATCAAACTAACTGTTTTCTTGAACACTACGTTCTTTAATCTACACCATCAAACTAACTATTTTCTTGAACACTACGTTCTTTAATCTACACCATCAAACTAACTATTTTCTTGAACACTACGTTCTTTAATCTACACCATCAAACTAACTATTTTCTTGAACACTACGTTCTTTAATCTACACCATCAAACTAACTATTTTCTTGAACACTACGTTCTTTAATCTACACCATCAAACTAACTGTTTTCTTGAACACTACGTTCTTTAATCTACACCATCAAACTAACTGTTTTCTTGAACACTACGTTCTTTAATCTACACCATCAAACTAACTGTTTTCTTGAACACTACGTTCTTTAATCTACACCATCAAACTAACTATTTTCTTGAACACTACGTTCTTTAATCTACACCATCAAACTAACTGTTTTCTTGAACACTACGTTCTTTAATCTACACCATCAAACTAACTGTTTTCTTGAACACTACGTTCTTTAATCTACACCATCAAACTAACTATTTTCTTGAACACTACGTTCTTTAATCTACACCATCAAACTAACTATTTTCTTCAACACTACGTTCTTTAATCTACACCATCAAACTAACTGTTTTCTTGAACACTACGTTCTTTAATCTACACCATCAAACTAACTATTTTCTTGAACACTACGTTCTTTAATCTACACCATCACTAACTAACTATTTTCTTGAACACTACGTTCTTTAATCTACACCATCAAACTAACTATTTTCTTGAACACTACGTTCTTTAATCTACACCATCAAACTAACTATTTTCTTGAACACTACATTCTTTAATCTACACCATCAAACTAACTGCTTTCTTGTACACTACGTTCTTTAATCTACACCATCAACTAACTATTTTCTTGAACACTACGTTCTTTAATCTACACCATCAAACTAACTATTTTCTTGAACACTTCGTTTTTTAATCTACACCATACACCATCAACTAACTATTTTCTTGAACACTACGTTCTTTAATCTACACCATCAAACTAACTATTTTCTTGAACACTACGTTCTTTAATCTACACCATCAAACTAACTATTTTCTTGAACACTACGTTCTTTAATCTACACCATCAAACTAACTATTTTCTTGAACACTACGTTCTTTAATCTACACCATCAAACTAACTGTTTTCTTGAACACTACGTTCTTTAATCTACACCATCAAACTAACTATTTTCTTGAACACTACGTTCTTTAATCTACACCATCAAACTAACTATTTTCTTGAACACTACGTTCTTTAATCTACACCATCAAACTAACTATTTTCTTGAACACTACGTTCTTTAATCTACACCATCAAACTAACTGTTTTCTTGAACACTACGTTCTTTAATCTACACCATCAAACTAACTATTTTCTTGAACACTACGTTCTTTAATCTACACCATCAAACTAACTATTTTCTTGAACACTACGTTCTTTAATCTACACCATCAAACTAACTATTTTCTTGAACACTACGTTCTTTAATCTACACCATCAAACTAACTATTTTCTTGAACACTACGTTCTTTAATCTACACCATCAAACTAACTATTTTCTTGAACACTACGTTCTTTAATCTACACCATCAAACTAACTGTTTTCTTGAACACTACGTTCTTTAATCTACACCATCAAACTAACTATTTTCTTGAACACTACGTTCTTTAATCTACACCATCAAACTAACTATTTTCTTGAACACTACGTTCTTTAATCTACACCATCAAACTAACTATTTTCTTGAACACTACGTTCTTTAATCTACACCATCAAACTAACTGTTTTCTTGAACACTACGTTCTTTAATCTACACCATCACTAACTAACTAATTTTCTTGAACACTACGTTCTTTAATCTACACCATCAAACTAACTATTTTCTTGAACACTACGTTCTTTAATCTACACCATCAAACTAACTATTTTCTTGAACACTACGTTCTTTAATCTACACCATCAAACTAACGTTTTCTTGAACACTACGTTCTTTAATCTACACCATCAAACTAACTATTTTCTTGAACACTACGTTCTTTAATCTACACCATCAAACTAACTGTTTTCTTGACACACTACGTTCTTTAATCTACACCATCTACAACTAACTATTTTCTTGAACACTACGTTCTTTAATCTACACCATCAAACTAACTATTTTCTTGAACACTACGTTCTTTAATCTACACCATCAAACTAACTATTTTCTTGAACACTACGTTCTTTAATCTACACCATCAAACTAACTATTTTCTTGAACACTACGTTCTTTAATCTACACCATCAAACTAACTATTTTCTTGAACACTACGTTCTTTAATCTACACCATCAAACTAACTATTTTCTTGAACACTACGTTCTTTAATCTACACCATCAAACTAACTATTTTCTTGAACACTACGTTCTTTAATCTACACCATCAAACTAACTATTTTCTTGAACACTACGTTCTTTAATCTACACCATCAAACTAACTATTTTCTTGAACACTACGTTCTTTAATCTACACCATCAAACTAACTATTTTCTTGAACACTACGTTCTTTAATCTACACCATCAAACTAACTATTTTCTTGAACACTACGTTCTTTAATCTACACCATCAAACTAACTATTTTCTTGAACACTACGTTCTTTAATCTACACCATCAAACTAACTATTTTCTTGAACACTACGTTCTTTAATCTACACCATCAAACTAACTATTTTCTTGAACACTACGTTCTTTAATCTACACCATCAAACTAACTATTTTCTTGAACACTACGTTCTTTAATCTACACCATCAAACTAACTGTTTTCTTGAACACTACGTTCTTTAATCTACACCATCAAACTAACTGTTTTCTTGAACACTACGTTCTTTAATCTACACCATCAAACTAACTATTTTCTTGAACACTACGTTCTTTAATCTACACCATCAAACTAACTATTTTCTTGAACACTACGTTCTTTAATCTACACCATCAAACTAACTATTTTCTTGAACACTACGTTCTTTAATCTACACCATCAAACTAACTGTTTTCTTGAACACTACGTTCTTTAATCTACACCATCAAACTAACTATTTTCTTGAACACTACGTTCTTTAATCTACACCATCAAACTAACTATTTTCTTGAACACTACGTTCTTTAATCTACACCATCAAACTAACTATTTTCTTGAACACTACGTTCTTTAATCTACACCATCAAACTAACTGTTTTCTTGAACACTACGTTCTTTAATCTACACCATCAAACTAACTGTTTTCTTGAACACTACGTTCTTTAATCTACACCATCAAACTAACTATTTTCTTGAACACTACGTTCTTTAATCTACACCATCAAACTAACTGTTTTCTTGAGACACTACGTTCTTTAATCTACACCATCAAACTAACTATTTTCTTGAACACTACGTTCTTTAATCTACACCATCAAACTAACTATTTTCTTGAACACTACGTTCTTTAATCTACACCATCAAACTAACTATTTTCTTGAACACTACGTTCTTTAATCTACACCATCAAACTAACTGTTTTACGTTCTTTAATTGAACACTACGTTCTTTAATCTACACCATCAAACTAACTATTTTCTTGAACACTACGTTCTTTAATCTACACCATCAAACTAACTACTTTCTTGAGACACTACGTTCTTTAATCTACACCATCAAACTAACTGTTTTCTTGACGTTCTTTAATCTACACCATCAAACTAACACTACGTTCTTTAATCTACACCATCAAACTAACTATTTTCTTGAACACTACGTTCTTTAATCTACACCATCAAACTAACTATTTTCTTGAACACTACGTTCTTTAATCTACACCATCAAACTAACTGTTTTCTTGAACACTACGTTCTTTAATCTACACCATCAAACTAACTATTTTCTTGAACACTACGTTCTTTAATCTACACCATCAAACTAACTATTTTCTTGAACACTACGTTCTTTAATCTACACCATCAAACTAACTATTTTCTTGAACACTACGTTCTTTAATCTACACCATCAAACTAACTGTTTTCTTGAACACTACGTTCTTTAATCTACACCATCAAACTAACTATTTTCTTGAACACTACGTTCTTTAATCTACACCATCAAACTAACTATTTTCTTGAACACTACGTTCTTTAATCTACACCATCAAACTAACTATTTTCTTGAACACTACGTTCTTTAATCTACACCATCAAACTAACTATTTTCTTGAACACTACGTTCTTTAATCTACACCATCAAACTAACTATTTTCTTGAACACTACGTTCTTTAATCTACACCATCAAACTAACTATTTTCTTGAACACTACGTTCTTTAATCTACACCATCAAACTAACTGTTTTCTTGAACACTACGTTCTTTAATCTACACCATCAAACTAACTATTTTCTTGAACACTACGTTCTTTAATCTACACCATCAAACTAACTATTTTCTTGAACACTACGTTCTTTAATCTACACCATCAAACTAACTATTTTCTTGAACACTACGTTCTTTAATCTACACCATCAAACTAACTGTTTTCTTGAACACTACGTTCTTTAATCTACACCATCAAACTAACTATTTTCTTGAACACTACGTTCTTTAATCTACACCATCAAACTAACTATTTTCTTGAACACTACGTTCTTTAATCTACACCATCAAACTAACTGTTTTCTTGAACACTACGTTCTTTAATCTACACCATCAAACTAACTATTTTCTTGAACACTACGTTCTTTAATCTACACCATCAAACTAACTGTTTTCTTGAACACTACGTTCTTTAATCTACACCATCAAACTAACTATTTTCTTGAACACTACGTTCTTTAATCTACACCATCAAACTAACTATTTTCTTGAACACTACGTTCTTTAATCTACACCATCAAACTAACTATTTTCTTGAACACTACGTTCTTTAATCTACACCATCAAACTAACTATTTTCTTGAACACTACGTTCTTTAATCTACACCATCAAACTAACTATTTTCTTGAACACTACGTTCTTTAATCTACACCATCAAACTAACTATTTTCTTGAACACTACGTTCTTTAATCTACACCATCAAACTAACTGTTTTCTTGAACACTACGTTCTTTAATCTACACCATCAAACTAACTATTTTCTTGAACACTACGTTCTTTAATCTACACCATCAAACTAACTATTTTCTTGAGACACTACGTTCTTTTAATCTAATCACCATCAAACTAACTATTTTCTTGAACACTACGTTCTTTAATCTACACCATCAAACTAACTGTTTTCTTGAACACTACGTTCTTTAATCTACACCATCAAACTAACTATTTTCTTGAACACTACGTTCTTTAATCTACACCATCAAACTAACTATTTTCTTGAACACTACGTTCTTTAATCTACACCATCAAACTAACTGTTTTCTTGAACACTACGTTCTTTAATCTACACCATCAAACTAACTATTTTCTTGAACACTACGTTCTTTAATCTACACCATCAAACTAACTATTTTCTTGAACACTACGTTCTTTAATCTACACCATCAAACTAACTATTTTCTTGAACACTACGTTCTTTAATCTACACCATCAAACTAACTATTTTCTTGAACACTACGTTCTTTAATCTACACCATCAAACTAACTATTTTCTTGAACACTACGTTCTTTAATCTACACCATCAAACTAACTATTTTCTTGAACACTACGTTCTTTAATCTACACCATCAAACTAACTATTTTCTTGAACACTACGTTCTTTAATCTACACCATCAAACTAACTATTTTCTTGAACACTACGTTCTTTAATCTACACCATCAAACTAACTATTTTCTTGAACACTACGTTCTTTAATCTACACCATCAAACTAACTATTTTCTTGAACACTACGTTCTTTAATCTACACCATCAAACTAACTATTTTCTTGAACACTACGTTCTTTAATCTACACCATCAAACTAACTATTTTCTTGAACACTACGTTCTTTAATCTACACCATCAAACTAACTGTTTTCTTGAACACTACGTTCTTTAATCTACACCATCAAACTAACTGTTTTCTTGAACACTACGTTCTTTAACACCATCAAACTAACTGTTTTCTTGAACACTACGTTCTTTAATCTACACCATCAAACTAACTATTTTCTTGAACACTACGTTCTTTAATCTACACCATCAAACTAACTATTTTCTTGAACACTACGTTCTTTAATCTACACCATCAAACTAACTATTTTCTTGAACACTACGTTCTTTAATCTACACCATCAAACTAACTATTTTCTTGAACACTACGTTCTTTAATCTACACCATCAAACTAACTATTTTCTTGAACACTACGTTCTTTAATCTACACCATCAATCTAAAACTACGTTCTTTAATCTAACTATTTTCTTGAACACTACGTTCTTTAATCTACACCATCAAACTAACTATTTTCTTGAACACTACGTTCTTTAATCTACACCATCAAACTAACTATTTTCTTGAACACTACGTTCTTTAATCTACACCATCAAACTAACTGTTTTCTTGAACACTACGTTCTTTAATCTACACCATCAAACTAACTATTTTCTTGAACACTACGTTCTTTAATCTACACCATCAAACTAACTATTTTCTTGAACACTACGTTCTTTAATCTACACCATCAAACTAACTATTTTCTTGAACACTACGTTCTTTAATCTACACCATCAAACTAACTATTTTCTTGAACACTACATTCTTTAATCTACACCATCAAACTAACTATTTTCTTGAACACTACGTTCTTTAATCTACACCATCAAACTAACTGTTTTCTTGAACACTACATTCTTTAATCTACACCACCAAACTAACTATTTTCTTGAACACTACGTTCTTTAATCTACACCATCAAACTAACTATTTTCTTGAACACTACGTTCTTTAATCTACACCATCAAACTAACTATTTTCTTGAACACTACGTTCTTTAATCTACACCATCAAACTAACTATTTTCTTGTACACTACGTTCTTTAATCTACACCATCAACTAACTGCTTTCTTGAACACTACGTTCTTTAATCTACACCATCAAACTAACTATTTTCTTGAACACTACATTCTTTAATCTACACCATCAAACTAACTATTTTCTTGAACACTACGTTCTTTAATCTACACCATCAAACTAACTATTTTCTTGAACACTACGTTCTTTAATCTACACCATCAAACTAACTATTTTCTTGAACACTACGTTCTTTAATCTACACCATCAAACTTTAATCTACACCACTAATTTTCTTGAACACTACGTTCTTTAATCTACACCATCAAACTAACTATTTTCTTGAACACTACGTTCTTTAATCTACACCATCAAACTAACTATTTTCTTGAACACTACATTCTTTAATCTACACCATCAAACTAACTATTTTCTTGAACACTACATTCTTTAATCTACACCATCAAACTAACTGTTTTCTTGAACACTACGTTCTTTAATCTACACCATCAACTACTAACTGTTTTCTTGAACACTACGTTCTTTAATCTACACCATCAAACTAACTGTTTTCTTGAACACTACGTTCTTTAATCTACACCATCAAACTAACTATTTTCTTGAACACTACGTTCTTTAATCTACACCATCAAACTAACTATTTTCTTGAACACTACGTTCTTTAATCTACACCATCAAACTAACTATTTTCTTGAACACTACGTTCTTTAATCTACACCATCAAACTAACTATTTTCTTGAACACTACGTTCTTTAATCTACACCATCAAACTAACTATTTTCTTGAACACTACGTTCTTTAATCTACACCATCAAACTAACTATTTTCTTGAACACTACGTTCTTTAATCTACACCATCAAACTAACTATTTTCTTGAACACTACGTTCTTTAATCTACACCATCAAACTAACTATTTTCTTGAACACTACGTTCTTTTTAATCTACACCATCAAACTAACTATTTTCTTGAACACTACGTTCTTTAATCTACACCATCATCAGACTAACTGTTTTCTTGAACACTACGTTCTTTAATCTACACCATCAAACTAACTATTTTCTTGAACACTACGTTCTTTAATCTACACCATCAAACTAACTATTTTCTTGAGACACTACGTTCTTTAATCTACACCATCAAACTAACTATTTTCTTGGACACTACGTTCTTTAATCTACACCATCAAACTAACTATTTTCTTGAACACTACGTTCTTTAATCTACACCATCAAACTAACTGTTTTCTTGAACACTACGTTCTTTAATCTACACCATCAAACTAACTATTTTCTTGAACACTACGTTCTTTAATCTACACCATCATCTAACTAACTATTTTCTTGAACACTACGTTCTTTAATCTACACCATCAAACTAACTATTTTCTTGAACACTACGTTCTTTAATCTACACCATCAAACTAACTATTTTCTTGGACACTACGTTCTTTAATCTACACCATCAAGGCTAACTGTTTTCTTGGACACTACGTTCTTTAATCTACACCATCAAACTAACTATTTTCTTGAACACTACGTTCTTTAATCTACACCATCAAACTAACTGTTTTCTTGAACACTACGTTCTTTAATCTACACCATCAAACTAACTATTTTCTTGAACACTACGTTCTTTAATCTACACATCAAACTAACTATTTTCTTGAACACTACGTTCTTTAATCTACACCTTGAACACTGTTTTCTTCAAACTAACTATTTTCTTGGACACTACGTTCTTTAATCTACACCATCAAACTAACTATTTTCTTGAACACTACGTTCTTTAATCTACACCATCAAACTAACTATTTTCTTGAACACTACGTTCTTTAATCTACACCATCAAACTAACTATTTTCTTGAACACTACGTTCTTTAATCTACACCATCAAACTAACTATTTTCTTGACCACACTACGTTCTTTAATCTACACCATCAAACTAACTATTTTCTTGAACACTACGTTCTTTAATCTACACCATCAAACTAACTATTTTCTTGAACACTACGTTTTTAATCTACACCATCAAACTAACTATTTTCTTGAACACTACGTTCTTTAATCTACACCATCAAACTAACTGTTTTCTTG